>NC_064837.1:10851250-11465000 GCF_024166365.1 Elephas maximus indicus
ATCAGGATACATGATAAACATACAAAAATCAGTTGGATTCCTCTACACCAACAAAAAGAACATCGAAGAGGAAATCACCAAAATAATACCATTTACAGTAGCCCCCAAGAAGATAAAATACTCAGGAATAAATCTTACCAGAGATGTAAAAGTCTTATACAAAGAAAACTACAAAACACTTCTTCAAGAAAACAAAAGAGACCTATATAAGTGGAAAACATACCTTGCTCATGGATAGGAAGACCTAACATTATAAAAATGTCTATTCTACCAAAAGGAATCTATAGATTTAATGCAATTCCGATCCTAATTCCAACAACATTCTTTAATGAGATGGAGAAACAAATCACCAACTTCATATGGAAGGGAAAGTTGCCCCGATTAAGTAAAGCATTACTGAAAAAGAAGACAAAGTGGGAGGCCTTACTCTACCCGATTTTAGAACCTATTATACTGCCACAGTAGTCAAAACAGCCTGGTACTGGTACAACAACAGATACATAGACCAATGGAACAAAATTGGGAATCCAGACATAAATCCATCAACATATGATCAGTCCATATTTGACAAAGGCCCCAAAACAGTTAAATGGGGAAAAGAGAGTCTTTTTAATAAATGATGCTGGCATAACTGGATATCCATCTGCAAAAAAAATGAAACAAGACCCATATCTCACTCCACGCACAAAAATGAGCACAAAGTGGATCAAAGACCTAAATATAAAATCTAAAACGATAAAGATCATAGAAGAAAAAATAGGGACAATGTTAGGAGCCCTAATACATGACATAAACCGTAAACAAAACATTACTAACAATGCAAAAGAAAAACTAGATAACTGGGAGCTCCTAAAAATCAAACACCTATGCTCATCCAAAGAATTCACCAAAAGGGTAAGAAGACTACCTACAGACTGGGAAAAAGTTTTTAGCTATGACATTTCTGATCAGTGTCTGATCTCTAAAATCTACATGATACTGCAAAAACTCAACTACAAAAAGACAAATAACCCAATTAAAAAAAGGGCAAAGGATATGAACAGACACGTCACTAAAGAAGACATTCAGGTAGCTAACAGATATATGAGGAAATGCTCACGATCATTAGCCATTAGAGAAATGCAAATCAAAACTACAATGAGATACCATCTCACTCCAACAAGGCTGGCATTAATCCAAAAACACAAAATAATAAATGTCAGACAGGCTGTGGAGAGATTGGAGCACTTCTACACTGCTGGTAGGAATGTCAAATGGTACAACCACTTTGGAAATCGATTTGGCACTTCCTTAAAAATTTAGAAGTAGGACTACCATAGATTCCAGCAATCCTATTTCTTGGAATATATCCTAGAGAAATAAGAGCCTTTACACGAACAGATATATGCACACCCATGTTTATTGCAGCACTGTTTACAATAGCAAAAACATGGAAGCAACCAAGGTGCCCATCAATGGATGAATGGATAAATAAATTATGGTATATTCACACAATGGAATACTACGCATCAATAAAGAACAGTGAGGAATCTGTGAAACATTTCATAACATGGAGGAACCTGGAAGGCATTATGCTGAGTGAAATTACTCAGTTGCAAAAGGACAAATATTGTATAAGACCACTATTATAAGAACTTGAGAAATAGTTTAAACTGAGAAGAAAATATTCTTTTGTGGTTACGAGAGGGGGGAGGGAGGGAGGGTGGGAGAGGGGTACTCACTAATTAGATAGTAGATAGGAACTACTTTAGGTGAAGGGAAAGACAGCACACCACACAGGGAAGGTCAGCACAATTGGACTAAACCAAAAGCAAAGAAGTTTCCTGAATAAACTGAATGCTTCGAAGGCCAGCATAGCAGGGGCAGCAGTGTGGGGACCATGGTTTTGGGGGACATCTAAGTCAATTGGCATAATAAAATCTATTAACAAAACATTCTGCATCCCACTTTGAAGAGTGGCATCTGGGGTCTTAAACACTAGCAAGCAGCCATCTAAGATGCATCAATTGGTCTCAACCCACCTGGATCAAAGGAGAATGAAGAACATCAAGGACACAAGGTGATTATGAGCCCAAGAGACAGAAAGAGCCACATGAACCAGCGACTACATCATCCTGAGACCAGAAGAACTAGATGATGCCCGACTACAACCGATGACTGCCCTGACAGGTAACACAACAGAGAACCCCTGAGGGAGCAGGAGAGCAGTGGGATGCAGACCCCAAACTCTCGTAAGACCAGACAATGGTCTGACGGAGACTGGAAGGACCCCAGTGGTCATGGCCCCCAGACCTGTTGGCCCAGGACAGGAACCATTCCCGAAGCCAACTCTTCAGACATGGACTGGACTGGACAATGGGTTGGAGAGGGATGCTGGTGAGGAGTGAGCTTCTTGGATCAGGTGGACACTTGACACTATGTTGGCATCTCCTGCCTGGAGGGGAGATGAGAGGGTGGAGGGGGTTAGAAGGTGGCGAAAAGGACACGAAAAGAGAGAGTGGAGGGAGAGAGCAGGCTGTCTCATTAGGTGGAGAGTAACTGGGAGTGTATAGCAAGGTGTATATGGGTTTTTGTGTGAGAGACTGACGTGATTTGTAAACTTTCACTTAAAGCGCAATAAAAATTATTTTAAAAAAGCTAGAAATAGAACTACCATATGATCCAGCAACCCCACTACTTGGAATATATCCTACAGAAATAAGAGCCTTTACACGAACAGATACATGCACACCCATGTCCATTGTTTACAACAGCAAAAAGATGGAAGCAACCAAGGTGCCCATCAATGGATGAATGGATAAATAAATTATGGTATATTCACACAATGGAATGCTACCCATTGATAAACAACAGTGATGAATCTGTGAAACATTTCATAACATGGAGGAATCTGGAAGGCATTATGCTGAGTGAAATTAGTGAGTTGCAAAAGGACAAATATTGTGTAAGACCACTTTTATCAGAACGTGAGGAATAGTTTAAACAGAGAAGAAAATATCCTTTGATGGTTACGAGAGGAGGGAGGGAGCAAAGGTGGGAGAGGGGTATTCACTAATAAAATAGTAGATAAGAACTACTTTAGGTGACAGGAAAGACAACACACAATACAGGAGAGGTCAGCACAACTGGCCTAAACCAAAAGCAAAGAAGTTTCCTGAATAAAGTGAATGCTTCGAAGGGCAGCATAGCAGGCACGGGGGTTTGGGGACCATGGTTTCAGGGGACATCTAAGTCAACTGGCATAATAAAATCTATTAAAAAAACATTCTACATCCCACTTTGGAGAGTGGCATCTGGGGTCTTAAACACTAGCAAGAGGCCATCCAAGATGCATCATATGGTCTCAAGCCACCTGGATCAAAGGAGAATGAAGAACACCAAATACACAAGATAATTATGAGCCCAAGAGACAGAAAGGGCCACATAAACCAGAGACTACATCAGCCCGAGACCAGAAGAACTAGATGGTGCCCGGCTACAAACAATAACTGCCCTGACAGGCAACACAGCAGAGAACCCCTGAGGGAGCAGGACAGCAGTGGGGTGCAGACCCCAAATTCTCGTAAAAAGATCAGACTTAATGGTCTGACTGAGATTAGAAGGACCCCGGTGGTCATGGCCCCCAGGCCTTCTGTTGGCCCAGGACAGGAACCATTCCCGAAGCCAACTCTTCAGACATGGACTGGACTGGACAATGGGTTGGAGAGGGATGCTGGTGAGGAGGCAGCTTCTTGCATCAGGTGGACACTTGGGACTATGTTGGCATCTCCTCCCTAGAGGGGAGATGAGAGGGTGGAGGGGGTTAGAAGCTGGCGAAATGGACATGAAAAGAGAGAGTGGAGGGAGGGAGAGGGCTGTCTCATTAGGGGGAGAGCAACTGGAAGTGTGTAGCAACGCGTATATAAGTTTTTGTGTGAGAGACTGACTTGGTTTGTAAACTTTCACTTAAAGCACAATAGAAATTTTTTTTAAAAAGCAAATGAAAAGACAACCCACAGAATGGGAGAAAGTATTTGCAAATCATATATCTGACAACGGACTTATATCCAGAATATATAAAGAACTCTTACCACTAGACAATAAAAAAGTAAATAATGCAATTAAATAATTAACAAAGGATCTGAATATTTTTCCAAAGAACATATACAAATAAGCAATAAGCACATGGAAAGACGCTCAACATTATTAGCCGTTGTTGTTGTCAGGTGCCGTCGAGTCGGTTCCCACTCATAGTGTCCCTATGAAAAACAGAACGAAACACTGCCCGGTCCTGCACCATCCTCATAATCGTTGCTATGTATGAGCCCACTGTTGCAGCCACTGTGTCAATCCATCTTGTTGAGGGTTCTCTCCTTTTCCGCTGACCTTCTACTTTACCATCAGCCACTGAACCTGTTGCCGTCAAGTCAATTCTGACTCACAGCGGCCCTATGGGACAGACTAGAACCACCCCTTGGGCTTCTGGGGACAGGCTGGTGGATTCGAGCTGCCGACCTTTCGGTTGGCAGCTGAGCCCTTAGCCACTGTGCCACAAGGGCTCCCCGTTAGCCATTAGGTTAATATAAATCAAAACCACATTGAGATGCCACTTCCCATCCATGAGGAAGACTAAAATAAAAAGATAATAACAAGTGGAACCAACGATACGGAGAAACTGTAACTCTTATGTTGTTGGTGAGAACGTAAAATGGTGCAACAGTTTTAGAAAACAGTTTGGCAGTTCCTCAGAATGTTAAACATAGACTTACCCACGACCTAGGACTTCCACCTCTAGGTATATACCAAGAGAAATGAAAACATATGGCCACACAAAAACATGTATACGAATGTTCACAGCAGCATTTTCTTAATAGCCAAAAAGTACAAACAACCCATATATCCTTCAACTTATAAAATGTGGTAAATCTATACAACAGAATATTATTTGGTAATAAAAAGAAATGAAGTAACAATACTTGCTACCACAAGGATGAAACCTTGAAAACATTATAAATCACACACACGCAAACACACACATATCATATGATACCATTTATATAAAATGTCCAGAATAGGCAAGTCCATAGAGACAGAAAGTAGATCAGTGACTGCGCAGGGCTGGGGAGAGTGGAAACCCTGGTGGTGTAGTGGTTGGGAGCTACGACTGCTGACCAGGGGGTCGGCAGTTCGAATCCGCCAGGCGCTCCTTGGAGGCTCGGCGGGGCGGTTCTACTCTGTCCTATAGGGTGGCTGTGAGTTGGAATTGATTTGACTGCAACAGGTTTAGGGCTGGGGAGTGACTGCCAATGGATAAGGGATTTCTTTAGGGGATGATAAAAATGATCTAAAGTCAAATTGTGGTAATAATTGCACAACTTTGTGAATATATAAAAAACTATTAAATTGTAGACTTTAAATGGGTGGATTTATTGTATGTGAATTATATCTTAATAAAGCTGTTTTTAAAAATGGGCAAAAAAAAAAAAAAAAATCAGTTGGATTCCTCTACACCAACAAAGAGAACATCTAAAACGAAATCTCCAAATCAATACAATTACTATAGCCCCCAAGAAGATGAAATACTTAGGAATAAATCTAACCAGAGACGTAAAAGGTCTATACAAAGAAAACTGCAAGACATTACTGCAAGAAACCAAAAGAGACTTACGTAAGTGAGAAAACATACCTTGCTCGTGGATAGGAAGACTCAACATTGTAAAAATGTCTATTCTACTCAAAGCAACCTGTAGATACAATGCAATCCTGATTCAAATACCAATAGCATTTTTTAATGAGATGGAGAAACAAGTCACCAACTTCCTATGGAAGGGAAAGAAAGAGGCCCTGGATAAGTAAAGCATTACTGAAAAAGAACAAAGTGGGAGGCCTCACACTACCTGATTTTAGAGTACAGTATACCGCCACAATAGTCAAAACAGTCTGGTCCTGGTACAACAGATACGTAGACCAATGGAACAGAATTGAGAATCCAGACATAAATCCATCCACATATGAGCAGCTGACATTTGACAAAGGCCCAAAGTCTGTTAAATGGGGAAACGACAGTCTATTTCACAAATGGTGCTGGCATAACTGATATCCACCTGCAAAAAAATGAAACAAGACTCATACCATGCACAAAAACTAACTCAAAATGGATCAAAGTCCTAAATATAAAATCTAAAATGATAAAGATCGTAGAAGAAAACACAGGGACAATGCTAGGAGCCCTAATACATGGCATAAACGGCATACGAACCATAACAATGCACAAACAGCAGAAGAGAAACTAGATAACTGGGAGCTCCTAAAAATCAAGAACTTATGTTCATCCAAAGACTTCACCAAAAGACTGAAAAGATCACCTACAGACTGGGAAAAAGTTTTTGGCTATGACAAATCTGATCAGCACCTGATCTCTAAAATCTACATGATACTGCAAAAACTCAACTACAAAAAGACAAATAACCCAATTAAAAAATGGGCAAAGGATATGAACAGACACCTCATTAAAGAAGAGATTCAGGCAGCTAACAAATACATGAGGAAATGCTCTCGATCATTAGCCATTGGAGAAATGCAAATCAAAACTACAGTGAGATTCCATCTCACCCCAAGAAGGCTGGCGTTAATCCAAAAAACACAAAATAATAAATGTTGGAGAGGTTGCAGAGACTGGAGCACTTGTACACTGCTAGTGGGAATGTAAAATGGTACAACCACTTTGGAAATGGATTTGGCGCTTCCTTAAAAAGCTAGAAATAGAACTACCATACGATCCAGCAATCCCACTCCTCGGAATATATCCTAGAGAAAGAAGAGCCATCACATGAATAGATATATGCACACCCATGTTCATTGCAGCACTGTTCACAACAAAAAGATGGAAACAACCAAGGTGCCCATCAACAGATGAATGGATAAACAAATTATGGTATATTCACAATGCAATGATCAAGAACAATGATGAATCCATGCAATATCTCATAACATGGAGGAATCTGGAAGGCATTATGCTGAGTGAAGTTAGTCAGGTGCAAAAGGGCAAATATTGTATGAGATCACTATTATAAGAACTCAAGAAAAAGTTTAAACAAAGAAGAAAATATTCTTTGATGGTTAAGAGGGTGGGGAGGGAGGAAGAGGGGTAGTCATGAATCAGATAGTAGATAAGAGCTATTTTAGGTGAAGGGAAAGACAACACACAATACAGGAGAGGTCAGCGCAGCTGGACTAAACCAAAAGCAGAGAAGTTTCCTGAATACAACTGAATGCTTCGAAGGCCAG
Source organism: Elephas maximus indicus (assembly GCF_024166365.1). Lineage (NCBI taxonomy): Eukaryota > Metazoa > Chordata > Mammalia > Proboscidea > Elephantidae > Elephas > Elephas maximus. Next base: position 10,858,517 of record NC_064837.1, read on the forward strand.
AGTAGCAGGGATGGGGGTCTGGGGACCGTGGTTTCAGGGGACATCTAGGTCAATTGGCATAACAAAATGTACTAAGAAAACGTTCTGCATCCTACTTTGGGGAGTGGTATCTGGGGTCTTAAACGCTAGCAAGAGGCCACCTAAGATGCATCAATTGGGTCTCAGCCTACCTGGAGCAAAGGAGAATGAAGAGCACCAAAGACAGAAGGTAAATATGAGCCCAAGAGACAGAAAGGCCCACATAAACCAGAGACTGCATCAGCCTGATACCAGAAGAACTAAATGGTGCCCTGCTACAACCAATGACTGCCCTGACAGGGAACACAACAGAGAAACCCTGATGGAGCAGAAGAACAGTGGGATGCAGACCTCAAATTCTCATAAAAAGATCAGACAATGTTCTGACTGAGACTAGAGAGATTCCAGAGGGCATGGTCCCTGGACCCTCTGTTAAGCCAAGACTGGAACCATTCCCAAAGCCAACACTTCAGACAGGGATTGGACTGGACTATAAGACAGAAAATGATACTGGTGAGGAGTGAGCTTCTTGGCTCAAGTAGACACATGAGACTATGTGGGAAGCTCCTGTCTGGAGGGGAGATGAGAAGGCAGAGGGGGACAGCAGCTGGTTGAATGGACATGGGGAATACAGGGTGGAGAGGAGGAGTGTGCTGTCTCTTTAGGGGAAGAGCAGCTAGGAGTACATAGTAAGATGTGTATATGTTTTTGTATGAAAGGCTGACTTGACTTGTAAACTTTCACTTAAAGCACAATAAAAAAAAAAGTGTTGTGTTCTAATTTGCATTTCTTCATTATTAGCATTGAACTCTTATCTTCTTTATGTTAGATCTTTGTGCTTCTCTTATGAAGTATTTACTCATGTCCTTAGCCAATTTCTTTATTGGGGTCTTTATTCTTTCCTTATTGATTAGTAAGAGTTCTTTGTATATCAAATAAATTAACCCTTTTCTGAATGTGTAGTCCCTGGGTTGTTCAAACAATCAATGCACTTGGCTACTAACCGAGAGGCAGGCAGTTCAAATCCACCCAGAGATGACTCAGAAGAAAGGCTTGGAGATCCACTTCAGAAAACCCTATCAAGTATGGCTCTATTCTGAGAAACATGAGGTCACCAATTGTTTTGTTTTTCTTGACATGTGGATTATAAATATCTTTCTCAATTTATTTTGCTCTTAGTTATATTTATGGTTTCTGCTTTAAGAAAATTTTTTAAGGGTAAAACTATAAATCATTTCTGTTACGACTTCTTTCATAGAAGATCTTTCCCCAGCACAAGACTACAGAGTCATCTCTACTTTCTTCAAATTCTTTTATGGTTCTGTTTTTACGTTTGACTATTTAAGACATCTTGTTGCGATGTATCTAGCTTTTTGTCCCTTCCAAATATCTGCAATGGGCTCAAGCTATAACAATGATTGTGAGGTTGATGCAGGACTCGGCAGTATTCCGTTCTGCTGTACTTAGGGTCGCTGTAAGTCAAAACTGACTCAATGGCACCTAACAACAGCAACAAATATTTATCCCACAGCCCAAATACCACTTTTTAAATAACAGATTCTTCTCCCACTGATACAGCGTGCCTACTTTTCATATTCCGAATTCTTATCAAAACTTGGCTCTGTTTTTATCAATATTTCTATCTATTCTTGAACCACTAACACTGCTTTAAATGTTCCTTGCTTTTCTTGCATATGTATCATTTCAAATAAAGTTTGTAAGTTACTCCAAATAAAACTTAGAATTCTTCTGTCGCTTTCCAAGACCTGTCGGGATCTCGATTTACTGCATCAAATCAACTTGGAGACGAGCTGACATCTTTACTGGGTTTTGCCATCCAGAATCATCATGGGCAGTCCTTTTCTCACTAAGCGTCTCCATTTGAGATATCTTCCGTTCTTGATGGTCCTAACAACTCAAGGTGACATCGCTAGCCCAGTGGCTTCTTGACTCAGGATCCCTCATTCAGCAAAGCGGACCACAGTACCCTTCCCTCCAGTTCTCTCAGTTGCACCCACAATACTGTTTTCAGGCTTCTCTGAGACCTCCCTTGCCTAGAGCCCTCTACTTCATTCTTTTTTCTTTGCTCTTCCTGCCTTCACTTCTCCCCCGCTCTGGCTGAGACTACATGGCCCAGCATCTCAACCGCTCTCTCTCCAATACTGCAATTCCCCTGCCCTCAATGCCCACTTATCAAACCCCAACCAACTGTTCTCTCCAACTGGCCCCCTTCTCTCCACCCACACCAGAGTGCTGAGCCCTGCAGGATAAATTCAGCCAGCATGAGATCACGTTGTCCGTTGCACTCATGGTATCCAGCCTCCAGGGGGCACTCTGTGCTGCTCAACTAGCCTTTGGCATCCCCAGTCATTCTGGGTCCACCACATCCTGCTGTAAATAGGGACAGCAACGGGTACATCCTGTAGTAGCTGCTATGAGTGACTACCCAGATCCCTGTACCTGGCCAGTTCACCCAGGTGCTGTGAGTGTTAGCTGCTAATGGCTCACCGATGCCCCTTCCCCAGAAATCTGGCTGTCAAGTCCAAAACCTGTGGGTCAGTGCACATCACCTGGCCCAGGAGTTACATACCCTCTCTACCCTCCCTGAGAGGGCCAGCCCTCAGCAATGCCTGATTGAGACAGGCACACCAAAGGCTAGTCCTCTTGCCCAAAAAGGGAGCCCCGGCGGTACAATGGTTAAGCACTAGGCTGCTAACCAAAAGGTGGGCAGTTGGAGCCCACCAGCCGCTTTGTGGGAGGAAAGACCTGGTGATGTGCTCTATAAGTTCCCCGAGTCTGGATCAACTTGACGGCACACAACAACAACTTGCCTCAAGGTGGGACAGCTCTACAGTTTGGCTTATGCTCCTAAGCCCTTGTCTTAGGTGTCTCTAGAGAAGCAGAAAGAGTATCAGAGAGAGAGATTTACTTCAAGGAACTGGCTGACACGATTGTGGGGGGCTGTCGAGTGCAAAATCTGTAGGTCAGATGACAGGCTGGAGACCCCTACTGGCTTGGGTCCCAAGGTGCACAGGCCAGGTGACAGGAAGAGTGCAGAGTAAAGACAGACAAAGAGTTCTGTCAAAACATCTATTTACAGTCTGGGGGCAGACCACATTCTAAGGGATTTCCTTTTCAACTGATTGATTGATTATGTTAGACTACAGCATGGAACAGCAACTAGACTAGACTGGCACCTTCCCCTGCCCTGTCCTGCTTCCCTCTCCCACTGTCAGAAGAGCATTGGCTCAGTCAATCCCACTCTCCTGAATCCTTGTCCCAGGCTCTGCTTCTAGGGAACCTGACCCGAGCTACTCCCTCATAAGGTTATTGTGAGAATTAAAAGTGCTAATATAAGTAAAGATCTTTCAACTGTTCCTGGACCCTCAAAATATGTTAGCTTTCGTTGTTTTTAAGTATCATTATTATTAATGTTATTACTACCCATCTGTCAGGTTGTCTTACTGTGATGGCTTATGTGTTGAAAACCCTATGGATCACAAGAGAATATCATCTGATATGGTGCCGGAAGATGAGCCCCTACATTGGAAGGTCCTCAAAATACACAGTGGCCACATATGGACTTGATCAAACTAATGACCATGAAGATGGCAAAAGACCAAGCAATATTTTGTTCTGTTGTGCATGGGGTCGCCAGGAGTTGGAACCAACTCAATGGCAACTGTCAACAATTTTTAGTATACAAGAATGCTCTGTCTACCAGGCATTGCTCAGTTTAGAAAGTCCTGTGTTGGGTGAGTCAGGAATTAGTTCAAAGTCAAATTAGACACATAAGCAATATGGAAGGAATTGGTGACATTTGGTCTGAAAAGACATAGTGGTGTTTCCAATGTCTTTAGATTTAGGTAAACTTGGAATTGTGGTCCTGGAGGACTAGGTGGACAAGGGTCATCTTTTTGTCTGGTATGAAGAGAATGTTCTCATAATCAGAATATTCCAGCCACAGAAGGGGCTGTTTCACCCAGTGGTGAACTCCCTATCACAGGGAGCAACTAAGCTGAAACTAGAAAAACGTCCAGCCCTGGGAGGGGGTTGAATGAAATGACCACTAAGATTCTTGAATTTGTAAGAAAGGGGTCCTGCCATCAGTGGTTCCATCCCCATACTGCCCCACTCTCTTTCCTTCTTCTCCACAGAGTGTGCACGTGTGTTCCACACCGCAGGGGCAAGGCTGGTGCTGTGTGCAAAGAACTGGGAGAGGCTGGAGAGCCTTTATGATGCCTTGATCAGCGTGGCTGACCCCAGCAAGGTAAGGCCTTCTAGCAGTGGTTTGAGCACGCTTAGCTTTCATTGATTGTTGAGGGGCAGCATTTTGCCAAATGTATTCTTTCAGTGAGGTGAAATTGGATGAGTGCTTGGGGAAGTGTGAGGTAATGGTCCCACTGCTCTTGACACAGGCATGTCTGCCAATCGCAAGAGGTCTATTAATTTTGAGCACTCACCATGCCAAAAATTTGTTCTGTGTCCATGACACCCCCACCATTCTATTTGAGTCAGACTCAAAGAGGATGTAGGAGATAAAGAATATCACGTTGTTATTCTTCTTAGGTGCCGTCAAGTCAATTCATACTCATAGCGACCCTATGTACAGCAGAACGAAACACCACCCAGTCCTGCGGCATCCTCACAATTGTTGGTATGTTTGAGCCCATTGTTGCAACCCATTGTTGCAGTCAATTCATCCCACTGAGGGTCTTCTTCTTTTTCACTAACCCTCTACTTTACCAAGCATGATGTCCTTCTCCAGAGACTGGTCCCTCCAGATAACACGTCCAAAGTACATGAAAGGAAGTTTCGCCATCCTCGCTTTTATGGAGCATTCTGGCTGTACTTCTTCCAAGACAGATTTGTCAGTTCTTGTGGCAGTCCACGGAATATTCCATATTCTCTGCCAACACCATAACTCAAGGGCATCAATTCTTCTTCCATTTTCCTTATTCATTGTCCATCTTTCCCACACATATGAGGCAATTAAAAACACCATGGCTGGCATCAGGCTCAGGTTAGTCCTCAAAGCGACATCTTTATTTAACACTTTAAAGAAATCTCTTGCAGCAAATTTGCCTAATGCAGTACGTCATTTGCTTTCCTGACCACTGCTTCTATGGGCGTTGGTGGTGTATCCAAGTAAAATGAAATCCTTGACAACTTCATTGTTTTCTCCACTTATTATGATGTTGCTTATTGGTCCAGTTGAGAGGATTTTTGTTTTCTTTATGCTGAGGTGTAATCCATACTGGAAGCTGCACTCTTTTCCTTCCTTCCTTCCTCCCTTCCTCCCTTCCTTCCTTTTTCTTGTTTTATTCTGCTTTAGCTCAAGTTAATTTCTCATACAAAAATTCGTACACACACTGCTTTGTGACCCTAGTTGCTATCCCCATAAGGTGACCTCACATTCCTCCATTCTGCCCCAGGTTTCCCATGTCCGTTCAATCAGCTCCTATCCCTTTCTGCCTTCTCATCTTGCCTCTGGACAGAAGCTGCCCATTTAGTCTCATGTATCTACTTGAACTAAGAAGCACACTCTTCACGAGTATCATTTTGTGTGAAGGCTGTAGTCTTTGATCTTCATCAGTAACTGCTTCAAGTCCTTTTCACTTTCACCAGGTGAGGTTGTGTCATCTGCATATCACAGGTTGTTAGAGTCTTCCTCCAATCCCGATGTCCCATTCTTCTTCATATTGTCCAGCTTCTTGGATTAGTTGCTCAGCATACAGATCAAGTAAGTATGGTGAAAGGAAACCACCTTGACACATACCTTTCCTGATTTTAAATGATGCAGTATATCCTTGTTCTGTTGGAACGGCTGCCTCGTGGTCTATGTATATGTTCTGCATGAGTACAATGAAATGTTCTGGAATTTCTATTCTTTGCAATGTTATCCATAATTTGTTATGATCCACACAGTCCAATGCCTTTGCATGGTGCATAAAACAGAAGTAAACATCTTTCTGGTATTCTCTGCTTTCAGCCAAGATCCATCCGATATCAACAATGATGTACCTCATTTCCATGTCCTCTTCTGAATCCAGCTTGAATTTCGAGAAGTTCCCTGTCAATGTACTGCTACAACCATTTTTTAATGATCTTCAGCAAAATTTTACTTGTGTGTGGTATTAATGATATTGCTTGATAATTTCTGCATTCTGTTGGATCACCTTTCTTTGGAATGGGCACAAATATGGATCTCTTCCAAATTTCTTGGCGTAGACAAGTGAGTGCTTCCAGCATTGCCTCCATTTGTTGAAACATCTCAGTTGGTATTCCATTTATTCCTGGAGCCTTGTTTTTTACCAGTGCCTTCAGTTTTTTTTTTTTTCAGTTGGCAGCTTGGACTTCTTCCTTCAGTATCAGCAGTTCTTGATCATACACTACCTCCTGAAATGGTTGAACATCGACCAATTCTTTTTGGTACAGTGACTCTGTATATTCCTTCTATCTTCTCTTGATGTTTTCTGTGTTGTTCAATATTTTGCCCATAGACTTCTTCAATATTGCAACTCCAGGCTTGAATTTTTTCTTCAGTTCCTTAAGCTTAAGAAATGCCGAACGTGTTCTTCCCTTTTGATTTTCCAACTCCAGGTCTTTGCACCTTTCATTATAATACTTTACTTTGTCTTCTTGAGCCACCCTTTGAAATCTTCTGTTCAGCTCTTTTTTCTTCATTTCTTCCATTCTCTTAAGCTACTTTACTTTCAAGAGCAAGTTTCAGAGTCTCTTCTGACATCACTTTTGGTCTTTTCTTTCTTTCCTGTCTTTTTAATGACCTCTTGCTTTCTTCGTGTATGACATCTTTGATGTCATCCCACAACTCATCTGGTCTTCAGTCATTAGTGTTTAATGCATGAAGTCTATTCTTGAGATGGGCTCTAAATTCAGGTGGAATATACTCAAAATTATACCTTGGCTCTTGTGGACTTGTTTTAATTTTCTTCAGCTTCAGCTTGAACTTGCACATGAGCAATTGAAGGTCTGCCCCACAGTTGGCCCCTGGCCTTGATCTGACTGATAATATTTAGCTTTTCCATTATCTTTTTCCCCAGAAGTATTCAGTTTGATTCCTGTGTATTCATCTGGTGAGGTTATGTGTATCGCCTCCATTTACGTTGTTGAAAAAGGTTTTTGCCAAGAATAAGTCATTGGTCTTGCAAAATTCTATCATATGTTCTGCAGCATCGTTTCTATCCCCAAAGCCATATTTTCCAACTACTGATCTTTGTTGCCAACTTTGGCATTCCAGTCACCAGTAATTATCAATATATCTTTAATCAATTTCAGACTGCAGACATTGGTAAAAATCTTCAATTTCTTCATCTTTGACATTAGCATTTGGTGCATAAACTGGTCTTCCTCTTAGGCCTATGGATACTGTCCTATCACTGATGGCATCGTACTTCAGGATATATCTTGAAATGTTCTTTTTGACAATGTACGTGACGCCATTCCTCCTCAATTTTTCATTCCCAGCATAGTAGACCATATGATTGTCTGATTCAAAATGGCCAATACCAGTCCATTTCAGCTCACTAATGCCTAGAGTATCTGTCTTCAAGCATTCCATTTCATTTTTGACAGCTTCCAATTTTCTTAGATTCATATTTTGTACTTTCCATTCTCTGATTGTTACTGGATGTTTGCAGCTATTTCTTCTTATTTTGAGTCATGCCACCGCAGCAATGGAGGTCTCAAAAGCTTTACTCCATCCATGTCATTAAAGTTGACTCTACTTTGAGGAGGCAGCTCTTCCCAAGTCGATTCTGAGTGCCTTCCAACCTGGGGGCCTGATCTTCTGGCACTGTATTAGACAATGTCTGCTGCTATTCATAAGGTTCCCACTGGCCAGTTTTTCTTTTTAGAAATAGATCACCAGGTCTTTTCTCTTAGTCTGGAAACTCCAGTGAAACTCGTCCACCATGGGTGACCCTGCTGGTATTTAAAATACCAGTCACATAGCTGCCAGCATCTCAGCAACACACAAGCCACCACATTACAACAAACTGACAGACAAGTGATGGAAGAAATATCATAAAACTAGTAAAACAGGTGCTGCCCAGTGGATTTCAACTCATGGCGACCCCGTGTGTGTCAGAGTAGAACTGTGCTCCATGGAGTTTTCAATGGCTGATTTTTGAGAAGTAGATTGGCAGGTCTTTCTTCCAAGATGCCCCTGGGTGGATTCGAACCATCAGCCTTTTGGTTAATAGCTGAGCGCTTAACTTTTTATGTCACTCAAGACTCCTAAGGAATGCCGTAAGTATGGGTTATTAGAAACACTCATGGCTGATTTTAAAAATAATAATAATACCTCAGATGACCTCTCTTGCAAAGAAATCAGAGAAATGATGTCCCTTTCCAAAAAGTCACCCAGGAGGTGAACACTTATTTCAACGTGGTTTCAGTTTTCACAGCATTTCTGGAGCTTTGTTTGGGGAATTGCCTTCAGAGCCCTCATCAGGATTTAAGGAAAAAAAAAAAAAAAAATCTTTGCCTTCGAGGTTGAATTTGACTTTTGGAAACAACCAAAAGTAATTCAGAGCTAAGTCTGGTATTTGAAGAGAGAGATCAAATAGAACAACACAGCATTCTCCAAAATGTGTTTCTTGGGATGTTATTAGATACTGGGTAAAAACGCATTTCTGCGGTCAGTTGCGTGGGAAACTACTGCAAGACTTTTCTGCACCTTTGATACAGTAATGTACATTGTGTATATCCAAGGAGAACATATAGAACTCTGCGTTTCCCAAACAAATTTGACCTGGGAACCCTCTTTTCTAGGCTGTCTGTCAAGCACTGGGGTTGTATTTATCACATGTATAATCAATTATCACAGCATCTCCCCCTCTAGACCATTAGAGTGAACTGAATGTCTAGGGCTGAACACAGAGCCTGGTGTGTAGTAAGATGCACTAAAAATATTTGGCCAACTATATGACTTTGGTCAAAAACAAAATGTGGCTACGAATTACTGTTGTTAAAAATAATCTAAACTCACCAAAGTTTGAATAAAAAGTTTGTTCTAAGCAGTTATTCTACATACATGTAGGGAGACCATTTTGATTCCAGAAAAGGGAAATGGCCGAAGAAGCTAGGTACAATGGGCTTACAAAGAGAAAGGAGGGAGAAATATGGAAGATCATCAATCATTCGCTAACCTTAACATAATTGATTGAACTCTCCCCTCCCCCTCTTACTGAGATCAAAGGATATAAATTCTCAAGATGGTCTCTGCCTCTCCACCCAGCCATATCTTTTGAAATTCAAATTTAGTAAGCCCATCCTCCAAACTCCTTGCCATCAAGTCGATTCCAACTCATAGTGACCCTACAGAACAGACTAGAGCTGCCCCATAGAGTTTCCAAGGAGCGCCTGGTAGATCTGAACTGCTGACCTTACAGTTAGCAGCCGTAGTACTTACCCACAACACCACCAAGGCCAGTCTTCCAGCAGGAAAGAAAAGATCTGCAACTTCGGGTAAGAGAAAAGCTGCTGATGGATTCATTTTGGTCAGGGGTTTCTTCAAAGTGATTATTTGGTTCTGTGGGTAAGAAAACACCAAAATCAAAGCAAGATATCTACTATCAATTTCTCTCTTTGACATTGTGATGGATTTTCTTGTGGCTTGTAAGCCAGTTTGGAAGGCCATTTCCAAAAAGAAGCTCAGAAAGGTTGTAAGTCACAAGGTCACCACTGGATAAGTACACAGCCTCCAAAGGGGACAGCTGTGAAGAGTGATATCCATTTGGATTTATCAGTTCAGGCAACCTTGTCGAAGGTTCAGAATTATTACTGCATATTCACATTAGGAATTTTTGTTGTTATAGTTGTCCTGGTCCCCAAGAATGGGTTATCCTTGAATCTCTCCCTCCCCCCTCCCCCCCCCCCCACCCCAGAGGCATTTCTGCTGCCTCCTGTTCACTTTTTTGGAGTTGTTCCATGAGTTCTCAGTTTCAGAAGGGGTGGCTATTAAATTGAGAGACCCCAAGGTCTAAGCCAAGAAGGTATTACCACAAGTGTGTTGATTCTCTCATTGGTTTCACCAGACCTTTACCCCAAAGCTGGTCCTCTTGGACTTCTCAGACATCAGCTGTGTCCAGGATGTGGCCAAAGAGGTCCTAGACTGCTATGGCTGTGTGGACATCCTCATCAACAACGCCAGTGTGAAGGTGAAGGCGCCTGCCCATAAGATTTCTCTGGAGCTCGACAAAAAGATCATGGATGCCAATTACTTTGGGCCCATTACGCTGACCAAAGGTCTCGTGAGTTTGACTTTCTGTGGGTTTCTGGACCAGCGGCTGCTAGGGAGGGCTCTGTTACATAGCCAGATGGTTATCTACTTCTGGGTGGACTCCTTAGGTACTCTTCCTCCTGAAAAAATTCCTACTTATTTGGTGAAAGCTTTCAATGTTCTGACTGTGAATTTTGATGAAGGAAAGGGGACTTTGAAAGTATCTTACTGGTATATTCCAACCTCCCTCTCTTTGCAACTCACGCTCCTCACCCAAGCCCTGTCCTTTACCCTTTTCTTCTTACTCCTATCCAAGAGACCCTGTATATTATCACCCTCTTTACAGAAACAGGGAAGTCAGGAGGATGTCGCCCCTGAAAGCACAAAATGATGGTTCTTATGAGGCATCTGGAAACCCTGGTGGTGTAGTGGTTAAGCCCTACAGCTGCTAACCAAAAGGTCAGCGGTTGGAATCCACCAGGCGCTCCTTGAAAACTCTATGGAGCAGTTCTACTGTGTCCTATAGGGTCGCTATGAGTCGGAATTGACTCCACGGCAATGGGTTTATGAGGCATCCAGGTGGAGATTTCTCACAGTCAAGTTCAAATGGTGATGTGAAATCTGGGAGACTGGGACAGGAGATGACTATGGAATAGAACCAAGAATGGAAGCACTTCTCCCAAAAAAAAAATACAGATTTATCAGAACAGAACTTCATTAGGAAAGGGATAGTACTGATAGTCACACAACATGGTGAATGTGATGTCACAGAATTTCACACTTAAAAAGTATTACAGTGGCAAATGTTTTGTTTTACATATATACTTAAACAAAATACAAGTTTTTTAAAGAAAAATTAAAAAAAGAACCTCAAAAGGGAGGATGTACACATGGGGGAAAAAAAATCTTGCATTTAGGGAGTGGAAGGCCCTGGCAGGGACTGAGAAGGCACAGTCTGAGAGTCATCCCCTCTTCAGCTGAGAATAGTCCCATACTGGGAACCTCTAATAACGGGATTCTGAGTTTTAGGACAGGTGAAGGGAAAGAAGCATTTGGAGCAAAGAGATGACTTCCAAGAGTCCCTAAAATGATGTTCCAAAGATAAGGGTTCCCCTAGCTCAGTCCCTGTGACCAAGCAGGCCAGCACAGGTGTGCCTTTCCATCAACCCCTGAAGGGGCTACTCACTGGCATTAAATTGAGGGATGCCAAAAGTGGAGTGGAAAAGACCAGGGCCGGTTTCTCTCTCTGTCTGGGCCTCTAACATGCTGAGGCACCTGAGTCTAGCCACCAGTTCTGGGCCTCAGTTGTTCATCTCCAATCTGGAGTGGGTTTAATCAACCATTCCAAAAACTGAGCCTTCTGTGTCTCGTCTTTTCCTTTTTTGCCACATCCCCACCTGTACTATTATTTGCTGAATATCCTTCCTTAAATTTCCTCCCTTTAAATGAAACTTACTTTAGAAGAAAACGTATACCACCATAAATTTAAAAACACAAACAAGATCTTTCACTCTCAATACATACAAGGCACCCTGAAAGCAAATCTCACCATCATCCCTTCTACCTTCTAACCAATGCTGGTAAATTCTCCCCCAAGAGAGCTTGAGAAAGCTTAGAGCTGAGCTCTTTCCTCTCTTTGTTAAAAGACAGCACAAGCAAGAGAGCTGTCAAAGACATATTAGCATCAAAATGAGACTTTTTTCTTGACATAACCGGAGAATTCAAAGAGAAATTCCTTTCTCACTACTGAAAAGAGTGCTAATTAATGGCTCATTGGTGGGTCATTTTAAAATTGCCCAGCAATTCACCAGCTGAACGTGGCCCACTCTTTGGAAACACTGGACAAAATGATGCCAGAGTCCTTCCCAACTTGGTCTTGCTGCACTCTAATTACCCGGAAGGTAGAAGAACCATTTGTGATGTCAGGTGTGGGGTGGGAGTAGGGAAAAGGGGATTGCCTGCTACTGCCCAGGTCGGTCTCAAATTTTTAACAGTGACTCACTGTCCTGTGTTTTCCAGCCCTGCTTCCCAACATGATCTCCCGGAGAACTGGCCAGATCGTGTTAGTGAATAACGTCCAAGGGAAGTTTGGAATTCCGTTCCGTACTGCCTGTAAGTCACTAAGACAAAAAGGCCTTCTTCAGAGATGTGATGTCCAGAACTAGGCCTCTGGTTACAAGGGAGGGAGGGGTCTGCAGAGCAGAGGGGTCTGCTGTTTTTTCCTTTCATTCCTCAGTCCCACTTTTCCCAGCACCTAGGGAATGCAGGGCACTATGGGAGCCAATGAGACAGAGAAGATAAGGTCCCTCTCAAAGTTGACATTCTCACATGTGCCAGCTGAACATGATCAATTCAGGAGAAGGTCACATTCCTGATGTGGGTGAATGGAACCCAGCTCAAATGTCCCTTCTTCCACAAAGATACCTTCAAAGGACTACAATTGGGAAAGGAAAGATGGGTGCACAAAGAGAGGAAGAAGGAAAAAAAGAAAGGGTCAGAATTCTAGGAAAGGGGCAGTTCCAAGGGAGAGAGTCCTTTAAAAAGCCCAAGGAAGAGAGGGACTTCTAGATGTATGTTCTTGGGTTCCATTTGGAAAAATTTTGGAGACACTCTCACCTCCCATGATGTACATCCTGGGAGGGTGCAGAGCATGTACTTCTTTACTGCCTGCAATACCACCTATCAGCTTGTCACCCTGTGGTTGTAACTGATCTATTAGCCGATCAGAATAAAGACAGATGCCACACCACCAGTTGCAAGGGAAACAGAAAGTGGAAATTTGTCTGCGCAGACAAGGAGCAATGCGGGGTCTAGCAACCATAAGGCCACGTGCTCGCTATGTGAGGGGGTTGGGAAGCTTTTTATTCACCATGGCATCTGGAGTTGGGTTTAGTGCACCAAGCTCTTCACCCTTAGCCCTCCCATGTCCACATTTGGAGGTCCAGATGTTGAATCATGTCGGTGATGTTCAGGTGATGTTGAGGACACAGCTCTTCAGGTCCTGCGCGTGCACCAAAATCTTGTGTGGGATTCTGGCACCAAATTCAAACTATGGCTAGGGCCGCAGTGTAGTCCTATTTTCCTTCCATGCAGTTAGAAGCCCTGGCTTGGTGGGCTGCTGGAGTGGGGGAACCCTGATGGAGCGGGTGGAAGTCTCGGCAAAGGCTTCATGGTGGCTCACTTGTTGCTGTGATGCTGGAAGCTATCCCACTGGTATTTCAAATACCGGCAAGGTCACCCACCCATGGTGGACCGATGTCACCAGAGCTTCCAGACTGACAGCAAGACCTGACGATCTACTTCCAACGATGAGTGAAAAGCCTGTGGATCATGACAAATATCATTTGATATAGTGCTGGAAGATGAGCCCTTAAGGTGGGAAGGCACTCAAAATGTACAGTGTCCGTGACAAGGGACTAGAGCATGCCAACAATCATGATGATGGTGCAGGATTGAGCAATGTTTTGTTCTGTTGTACATGAGGTCGACATCAGTTGGAGCCAAGTTGGTAGCAGCTAACAACAACACTGTGTGCAAAATAGGAGCTCAGTAATTGTTTGATAGATCAAGGGGTAGGATGAAAAAAGGAAGGAAAGAAAAAAGGGCAGGTCCCCCAATAGTGTTTGATTTTCCTCTTCCCTTGGCATTAGTTAGCTTAAGCCTAAGTCATGGTGCTATAAGACTATGACGTAAGAATGAAGAAGAGTATTTTTTTTCCATGCAGCGTCAGTGTGATGGTCCAGGTCAGCAGGCACCACCGCTCTCAGTCATTCAGGGACCCAGGATCATGCCAAGTCTTTGCTTTGACATCATCTTCCACACAGTCAAAGCTGAGTCCCTGCTCCATCCGGGTTCTGGCTGGGCAAAAGAGCAAGAGAGTGTCAAAGAGGCATGTCCAATGCCTAAAGCCCCAGAACAGGAAGTAGCACACATCACTTCTGCTCACATATTGTCCTCAGGAACTCAGTCACATGACCACACCTAACTTCAGGAGACACTGGGAAGCGCCATCTACCTGTGGCGCCAGGAGGAGGGGAAAAATGGAGTTTGGTGCACACTAGGCAGTCTCTCCACGTTCCTCATTTCCCTTTTCTTCCACAGGCCACTTCTGAATCTCACCACTATTCCTTCTATTTCTTTTTCAATTGTGATGAAAAAATATATATCGAAACATTTGCCTTTTCAACATTTTTTTACATATACAATTCACAGGCACAAATGTTCATTGCAGCACTATTCACAATAGCCAAAAGGTGGAAACAATCTAAATGTCTCTCAACAGAAGAATGGATAAACATAATGTGGTATACAGTATCCACACAATGGACTATTACTCAGCCCTGAAAAAAAATGAAGTCCTGATATTCCTTCTATTTTTAAACTCCACATACATGTTATTTTTCAGGAACTGGATAACTTTTCACTTTCCTTGCCTTCATTCATTCAACAGGTAGCAATTGGATGCTTAAAACCCGGTGCTGGGGTCACAGGCGGAGGTGATAGGATACACTGAGGTACGGGCATCCCAGTGGACACTTTGCTCACCAGCCAATATGGGGCATGTGGTTCCCTTGGAGCATCTCTGAAACACAACAGAAATGAGGACTAAGAATTCTAACCAGGCTGTCTCTACCTGCGCCTGCCAAGGTTTGGCATCTCTGCAACTAAGGAATTAAGTGGTGCAGAGTTCCCCATGTAAATGTCAGAACTGAAGAGATCCCAGCCTGGGCTAGCCCTAAGTTCTCTTTCTTCTTCCTTTGGGTCTGGCTTCTGACAGGCACTGGAACTCCTGGGGAGGGCATGAGTGTGGCCAGGGTCCTCTGCACAGGTAGGACCTTCGCTTAGCATTGACCCAGGTGGGGAGATTGGACGCCTTGGCAACCCACAATGGCTGGAGCTGGGCACCGACGTTGTGCTGTTTCCTTGCTGTCACGGGCACACACCCTTCTCACTGCACTAGCCCCACCACATGGAAATCACCCATCGGTGTGTCTGCTTCACCTGGGCTCTATGAGAGCAGAGCTACCTCTGACTCACCTCTTCCTCCCCAGCTCCTCGCCCAGAGCAGGTGCCCTAAACACGTGTGTTGAATGAAGGAATCAGGAAATTGGTGGATGCGTGAAAAACAAGCTGGTAACTGTTCATTTTTTTGGTAATAGCTTTATTGAGATATAGTTCACATACCATACAATTCACCCACTAAGAGCATTCAATTCCGTGGCCTTTAGTATATTCACAGAGCTGTGCATCCGTTACCACAATCAGCTTCAGAATATTTTCACTACCCCAAAAGGAAACTCACACTTAGTTGTCATTCTCCAATCTCCCCACACCCCAGCCCTAAGCCAAAAACCAAAACTGTTGCCATCGAGTGGATTCTGACTCATGGTGACCCTATAGGACAGAGTAGAACTGCCCCACAGGATTTCCAAGGAGGTCCTGGTGGACTTGAACTGCCGACCTTTTGGTTAGCAACCGTAGCACTTATCCACTGTACCACCAGGGTTTCCACCCCAGCCCTAGGCAACCACTAATCTACTTTCTATCTCTATGAGTTTGCCTATTCTGGACACGTCACATAAAGAGAGTCATATAATACTTGGCCTTTTGTGGCTGACTTGTTTCACTCAGCGTCATGCTTTCAGGGTTGATACACATTGTAGCATGCGCTACTACTTCCTTCCTCCTTATGGCTGAATGATACTCCATTGCATGTATGTACCACAATGTATTTACCCCTTCATCCCTTGATGGATATTGAGGTTGTTTCCATTTTTTGACTATTATGAATAATGCCACTATTAACATAGGTTTTTGTGTGGGCGTGTTTTCATTTCTCTCGGATATATACCTAGGAGTGAAATTGCTGGATCATATGACGACTCTATGTTTAAGAGTTTGAGGAACTGCCAGACTGCTTCCCAAAGTGGCTGCACCATTTACATTCCCACCAGCAGTGTTCCCATTTCTCCACATACTCGTCAACACTTGTTTTTGTCCACCTTTTTGGTTATAGCCATTCTAGAGGGTGTGAAGTGGTATCTCAGTGTGGTTTTGATTTGCATTTCCCTGGTGGCTATGCTAACCCTTTTCATGCAGACAAAATTGCATTCACCATGAACCACATGAAGAGCCAGGAGGCCTGGATTCTAGTCCAGGCTCCGCTACGTCTTGCTGTGCAACCTGGCACCGTTCACGTAACCTCTCTGAGCTCCTCATTCGAACTTATTCGTGAGGCAAGGATAATATTTCCTCTGCCTCCCTTGATTCAGTATATTACGTTCATGGGACAGTGAGCCACATAAGTGCAGATGATGTACGTAGTCATTGTATAAACCCGGGGGTCGGGGGGCAACCTGAGGCTGGTGTCCAGCTCGGTTTGGTTTGGCCAGCATGATGGTATTTTTAATTAAAATCCATTGCTCTCAAGTGATTCCGACTCATAGTGACCCTACAGGAAAGGGTAGAACTGCTCCATAAGGTTTCCAAGGCTGCGATCTTTACGGACGGAGCCCTGGTGGTGCAGTAGTTAAGTACTTGGCCGCTTTGCAGGAGAAGGATGTGGCAGTCTGCTTCCGCAAAGACTATACCCTAGGAAATGCTACAGGGCAGTGCTACTCTGTCCTATAGGGTCGCCACGAGTCAGAATCGACTCAACGGCAATGGGTTTTGGTCATCTTTACGGAAGCAAATTGCTACATCTTTCTTCCGAGGAGCAGCTGCTGGGTTCAAACTGCTGACCTTCTGGTTAGCAGCCGAGCGCTTTAACCACTGTGCCACCAGAGGTCCTTTTTTCTTTTGAACTAGTTGTCAATATTTAAATACGGGACATTTTAACAAATACCAGGATTTCCAGCTTCGCTTAAACAATCAGAAGATCTGATGCCTTGTGGAAAGGAAATAAGGAGCACAGAATTTCCCACATAAATGCCACAGCTAAAGGGATGCCACCCTGGGACAGCCCCAAGTTTCCCAAGAGGCTACCATCAGCTGGAGCCAAGTGGTGATGCTGCCTTTGGACAGGGCCCATGCTTCCTGGTCACCACGGCCCCACTGGGCTGCTCCTCTCCTCTCCTTCTCACACTGTGCACCACAGACAAAAAAAAAAAAAAACCCAAACCCGTTGCCATCGAGTCAATTCTGACCCCTAGTGACCCTCAGGACAGAGTAGAACTGCCCCATAGGGTTTCCAAGGAGCAGCTGGTGGATTCAAACTGCCAACCTTTAGGTTAGGACCTAATGCTTAACCACTGCACCACCAGGGCCCCATTGTGCCCACAGGCATTTTTAATTTGCAATCCTGCTGAAATCCAATCATGGAAATAACCGATTGCTGTTCAAGTTGACTTCAACTCATGGCAATTCAACGTGTGCCAGAGTAGAACTGTGCCCCACTAGGTTTTCAGTGACTCACTTTTCAGAAGTAGATCACCCAGGCCTTTCTTCTGAGGCACCATTAGGTGGACTCGAACCTCCAACCTTCAGGTAGCAGCCGAGTGTGTTAACCTTCTGTACCACCCAGGGACTCCCTTTGTGTCAGTAAAGTCCACGGTATGTCCAACCGCTGCCTCATTCAGCCTCCAATAAAGACCTGCAAAATGTGAAGTTGGGGTTCACTATATTCCAGAGACGGCTCCAACTTTCCTAAGATTTAAGGAGTGTCCAGTCTTTCTCCAATTTCTGGAACTATTGTTTACCTGACCCATGGCCTCTACGATTTGAATTGAATTTGATGAGTGGATTACATGGACAGGTTCTCTGAAGCAAAGGGGGGCAGGAAGCAAAAGTCATACAACAATCGCCACAACCCGGTTTTAGAATATTACCGTCACCCCCAGAAAGATATCTTCTGCCTGTTTGCAGTCAGTCCTTGCTCCAGGCCCACTGCAGCCACCACCTGGCCCAGGAACCTTGGACAAGTCACTCAGGTGTCCACCTTCCCAGCAAGGAAAGGGAATGGCGGCTTGTGCCAGCCATTTAATACACATTTGCTCATTTGGTCTTCACAACATGGCAAGGGAGACATTATCTCCATTTCGAAGATAAGAAAACTGAGCCTCAGAGAAGTAAAGGGACTTGCCCAAGGTCACACAGCTGGTAGGTGGGTAAGCTTTTTCCATCATACCCTGAAGAAGGCTGTTTCCTCATCTGTGAAGGGAGGGGCGGGGTGAGGGAACATCAGAGGCCCCTTCCAGCTCTGACCTTCTAGGAACATGGCATGTCGCCCCTCTTGTTCCAAGGTTCCCCCTGGGAAGCAGGGCTGGGGTCCCTACCGTACCCACTTCTGGCTGCTTTCTCTTCTAGATGCTGCCTCCAAACACGCTGTGCTAGGCTTCTTTGACTGCCTCCGGGCCGAAGTGGAGGAATACGACGTTGTTGTCAGCACCGTGAGCCCAACCTTCATTCGGTCGTACCACGCGTATCCGGGGCAGGGAAACTGGGAAGCCTCCATTTGGAAATGTGAGATTCCAGAGGGCAGCTGGAGGCACAGGGGCTGCAGAGGGACAGAGGCGCCAGGAACGTGGAGGGTGTGGGAGGGAGAGACCTCTGGGACAGTCTGGTTTCGTTGAGCACAATGGGGTGTTCTTGGAGCTTAAGACTGGAGGTGATGGGACATTGGCAGCCGGCTAACGGCAGGGAAGGGGCCCCAAACCTTAGCTCTGAGGCACCAAGTGGACAGAACCCTAATCTGTAAGCCAGTGGACCAAGGCCTGGTTGAGCTCAGTCACTCACTAGCTCTGTGACCTTGGTCAAGTCACTGCCTGTTTCTGAGCCTCAGTTCTCCAAGTTAATAACTAGGAGATGGTCTTTAAGAACCTTCCTGTTCTTTTTCACTAGGACACAACCCAGAGGTTAAGAGTCTAGAATCAGGCTGTTTGCCCTCAGAGATTGTGTCTGCCATGTTAGATGTTTGAACATGGGCAAGTCCCTTAATCGCTCTGTGCCTCAGTTTCCCCTTCAGAAAATGAGGGTTAAAGGGAACACCTGCCTCATAGAGTTGTTGGGGGAGTCCCTTGGTGGTATAAACTGTTAACATGCTCACTGCTAACTGAAAAGTCAGTGGTTCAAGTCCGCCCAGAGGCACCTCGGAAGAAAGGCCTGGTGATTTACTTCAAAAAGTCAGCCACTGAAAACCTCATGAACCAGAGCTTCACTCAGACACACATGGGTCGCATGAGTCAGAGTCACTCATCCAGTACTGGTAGCGTTGTTGGGAGGATTGAAGGTTACTGCTGTAAAGACTTGGAACGGCAACCAGCATGAAGTAAGCGCTCCATAAGTACACCTCACCGTTATTATTACTATTCTAGAATACTCTAAACTCTAGGCATTGCACACACACCCTCTTTGGGCACGCAGAGGGTTCTGGCCAGCTTGTTCCCGCTGAGGCCGTAACAGCCCCCACCCCCCCTCCTGGGGGCTTTCAGTTTTTTTCAGGAAGCTGACCTACGGGGTGCACCCGGTGGATGTGGCCGAGGAGGTGATGCGCACCGTAAGGCGGAAGAAGCAAGAAGTCTTCATGGCCAACCCGATGCCCAAGGCCGCCGTGTACATCCGCACCTTCTTCCCCGAGTTCTTCTTCGCTGTAGTGGCCTGTGGGGTGAAGGAGAAGCTCAGTGTCCCAGAGGAGAGTTAACTGCAGTAGCCCAGTGGGTCACCTGAGGGGAATAAAGGCTTTCTTGCAGGTGTTGGGTTTTCTGTCCTCTCAGCACAGAAGCTACACCCCCAACCCCGACCGGCTCGAGGGGAGATGTTCACATCCCAGTAGATGTCCCCGAGGCCAGCCCAGACGCTAGAGGTCTCTGGGTGTTTCCCACTCATCAGTCCCTGTCTTAGTCTCCTAGCACTGTTTTGACAGAATGCCATGTGTGTATGGCCTGAAAGAACAGAAATTTATTTTCTCACAGTTCTTGAGGCTCAAAGTCCAAATCAGGTTCATGGCCATGTCGATTCCTCCCTTGTCCATAGTACCAGATGTTCCCTGGCTTCCCGGCAATCCTCAGGTACACGGGTCTTCCCATGTGTGCCTCTGCCTGTGTCTAACCTATTCTTTTTATAACTCCGCAGTGATTAGCTTTGGGACACACCCTACGCTGACATGGCCTCACTAACATAACAAAGAAAACCCGCTTTCCCAAAGGATCACATCCACAGGCATAGGGAGTAGGTATAGGGATTAGGATTCCAACACATATTTTGGGGGACACAATTCAATCCCTAACATTCCTGGACACACTTCCAGAAGCTTCTACACTCTGTAGGTGACAAAGGAGCAGAAAAACAGAGCCCTTTTAACAGCCTACTGCCTCTTCACACTGTGACCATCAGCCTGCTCACTCAGAAAGCCACCTCCATGTTATACAAGGGTGACCTGCCAAGACACCATCCAAAAGTGGCAAGACTTGACAACACCTTAGGAGAGTGCTGCCCAGTAGAACGTTTTGCAACGATGGAAATGCTCTATATTTGCACTGTCCAATATGGCAGCCACTGGCCACACGTGGCTATTGAGTGCTGGATATGTGGCCCATGAGACTAAGAAGCTGAATTTTTTATTTCAATTTATCTTAATTAATTTACATTTTCATTTTATGTAATCTTAATTAGTTTACATTTAAATGTTCACCACACCTAGCAGTAATTTTCAGGCTGGGCAACACATCAGAACCGCCTGGGGAGCAGTTAAGTTGATGCCAGCTCCTCCCCAGAGAGACTGGTTTAACTGGTGTGAAGCAGGCCCCAGGCACCCATCTGGTGCTTTCATAACACAAATACCACAAGTGCGTCGCTTTAAAGAACAGACATTGATTTCCTCACAGCTCAGGGGGCTAGATCTCTGAACTCAGGGTGTGGCCCTAGGGAAAAGTCCTTCTTTGTCTATTTCAGGTCTAAACCCTGAACCTGCTGTTGAGTCAATTCTGACTCATAGTGGCCCTATAGGACAGAGCAGAACTGCCCCATAAGGTTTCCAAGTAGCAGCTGGTGGATTTGAACTGGTAACCTTTTGGTTAGCAGCCGAGCTCTTAACCACTGCACCACCAGGGCTCCAGCCTAGCAGCCAGCAGTTCTCAGAGCTCCTGAGCTTGTAGATGCATCTGCTATGTGTGTTCGTCTTTATGTGGCATCTTGCCCATGAGCGTCTGTCTCCATCTATTCTGCTCTTTTTATAATGCAGAAGTGATTAGGTTTCAGACCCACCCTATTTGAGTAGGCCTCATTAACATAACAAAGAAAACCCTATTTCCCAATAGGAGGACACAATTCAACCACGCAGCTCCTTTGAAAAATCCTTAGTTGGTTCTAATGTGTAGCAAAGCTTGAGAATCTCTGCCCGCAAACCGTCCACCTCACTCCAGGCTTTCTTACATCCTCAGAGCAAAACTCACTGCAAACTGCCATCCTTGCTCTTGGTGGATGTTTAGCTTAGCTTAGCTTGTCTTATACAAAATAGTTTATTATTTTCGGGCTTTTGTAAAGTGTAGGGTATGGGTCACTACAAGTAGGAATCGACTCGATGGCAACAGATAACGGGCAGGGGACGTTTTTGCTCTAATCTCATAACTGCTGAGTTAGCTCTTCTAATACGTGCAGACGAAAGAGGGCTCAGATTTCATCCCCGAAGGTACGTTACTTACAAAATGAATACATCTCCCTGGGAGGTGCACGTGGCTGACGCACTTGGCAGCTAAATAAAAGATTGGAGGTTCGAGTCCACCCAGAGGCACCTTGGAATAAAGTCCTGGTGATCTCCTTCCAACAAGTCAGCCATCGAAAAAATCCTACGGAGCGCAGTTCTACCCTGACACACATGGGTTGTCGTGAGTCAAAAACGACTGGACAGCATCTGTTTTACGGTGTGCACAGGGACACGTTTGTTGTTGTACGTGCCATCGAGTCAGTTTTTGACTCATAGCAATCCCATGTACAGGGGCAGATAATCCAACAAGCAGGGTAAGCACAGTGCTTACCTTGCTTACCAGATTAGCTGTAGTGAACAATTTCACATTTTTTCACATCAAAGACTCTGCTTCTAGATACAGCTGGCATCTGTCTCCCTCCCAACCCCACAGCACCTTCCTACAGAATCAAAGCCTCTTTTCGAATTTACAGTCCCTGACAGTTTATTGACAGGGCAGATGACCCAGCAAGCAAGGTAAGCACAGGTTTACTTGTGCTTACTTGCTAATCTGTACTTAAAATTGTTCACTACAGATTAGTGAATAAATCAACCCAAACCAAACCTGTTCCCGTCAAGCTGATCCCAACTCACCGCAGCCCCGTAGGACACAGCAGAACTGCCCCGTGGGGTTTCCAAGGAGCAGCTGCTGGCTTCCAGCTGCAGACACGATTAAATCCTGCTTACCTTGCTTATCAGATAATCCGCCCCTGCCCATGAGACAGAGCAGAACTTCCCCCATGGGGTTTCTTGGCTATAATCTTACGGAAGCCGACCACCAGGTCTTCTCTCCCACAGAGCGGCTGAATGGGCTCAAACCACTAACCTTTCAGTTAGCAGCCGAGTGTTAGCAGTTGTCCACCAGCCCTGGGGTCCCGACCTGCACTCTTTAGGGCCTCAGGTGACCCCAGAGTGGGACCCTGGGGGGGGGGGCGCTGAGAAGCGTCCACACTAGCACTAATGCCGCATTCTGAAGAGCGAAGGATTCCCCGGGAATTCCCAAAGGATGACGCCTGCCTCAACAGGACAGGAAGAAGGAACCTCCGTGTAAGGGCGGGTGGGGTGGATCGGCTCTGCTCTGCTGTTCCCCTAACAGCCGGCAGAGGGCGCCAGAGATCCGCGCACGGACCCAGACCCAGGAGGGCGGACTGGCAGGTGCCCCAAGCGCCTGCAGTTGAGTTTCCTGTCCGTGGTTGCCTCTATTGCCTTTCAGCTGTTCCAGTGTCCTCCCAGGCCCTGCTACCCTCTCAAGATGGCTTATCTCACCGGGTTAATAAAAGAAAACCCACAAATCATAGCGACCCTATAGGACAGAGCAGAACTGCTCCATAGGGTTTCCAAGGAGTCGCTGGTGGATTCCAACTGCCTACCTCCCATTTGGCAGCCGAGCTCTTAACCACTGCGCCACCAAGGCTCCAAATTATACATATAAGAAAAAGAAAATTATTTTAATGGTAAAAAAAAAACATGTCATGCAAGATCAAGAATGGCCACCAGGTGTCACTGAGGCTCCAAACATTTTATAGCTACACTTCTCGCCGCTGGAGTCCCCGGGTGGGTGCAAAGGGGTCAACGTGCTCGGCTGCTAACTGAAAGGCTGGGGGTTTGAGTCTTCCCAGAGGGGGCCTCAGAAAAAAGGCCTGGCGATCTACCGCCAAAAAATGAGCTATTGAAAACCCTGTGAAGCACAGTTCTATTCCGACACTCACTGGGGTCTCCCCAAGTTGGGGTCAACCTGATGGCAACTGGTCTTCTCTCCACTTTACCCCTGCAAAGCCAAGCAGAAATGGTCCCACATAATTACATTCGGTTTCACGGTCTTCACTGGGCGCTCCCTTCCAAGATCCCATTTGGTCTACCCATCAGCTTTGATTCACTGGAAGGACTGATATTTTCAAACCCATTTTACAGACGAGAAACTGAGGGCGATCACGTTCCGTGAGATACAGCAGCCAAGGGAGCCTGGGGGTGGTTAACCCCCCGGGGGACACAGAGGGACAAGGCTTTAGGGTCCGTGATGGTCCCAGATCACAGAGCGACCGCCCCAACCAGCCCTCACTACTCACCACAAGTAGACATTGTTTTCCTTCTGGCCCCCTCCCCTGATATCTATAAAAGTAGAAGACATGGGAACACATAAAGAGACAGAAGACACAGTCACGTACCCCGGTAAGCACTGTTGACAACTGGGCATTTTTCTGTACAGCACTAGAATCTTTACATAGTTGAGAGCAGATTACAGGCTGGTGTGACGATAGCAAAAATACAGACACGGTGCCCTGGGTATTCTCCACTTGTCCCTGCAGTTTCGGCAACTCTCCGTCTCAGTGCCCTGGAGGCTGGCCTTCGTGGACTGCTGCAACGGGCTCCCTCGCTTCTTGACTGTGGCTGGGTTCAGCCATTGGAGGCTGGCTGGCAGGAAGAGAACGAGGCTGGAAGGTTTAGTCTCTAGTTTCCTCCCATCAGGAGGCTGTGACTTGGTTGCCACCCCCACTAAGGGCCACAGGTCCTCCTAGGCCAGCTTCTCCTGTGGCCACACTCAGTAACTGCTCCCTCCTGTCACCCCCTCAGGCCTAGGGTTACTAATGGCTCCTGGCTGTTGTTAGACTTGGACACTTCATCATCCTTGTTGGCTTCCCTAATCTGCTCATCTTGTATCTTGTCCCTTCATTAAACTCTCCACCATCCCATCTGAGTGGGTACCTGTCTCCAGCCTGGACCTTGATTGGTACAGCCAATACCCAGAAGAAATTTGTGAGATTTCCTTAGGGATGTCAAGAACCAGAGGAAATGGGGCGATTCCTTCAAGGAGGCACAAAACATCCTTCTGAACACACTTGGGTGGTGCAAATAGTTAATATTCTTGGCTGTTAACCAAAAGATTGGAGGTTCAAGTCCACCCAGCAATGCCTCAGAAGAAATAGCTGGCAACCTGCTTCTGAAAAATCAGCCATTGAAAACCCTACAGAGCACAGTTCTACCCTGACACACACGAGGTCACCATGAGTCAAAGTCGACTCAGCAGTACCTGGATGCCAGCACCAACAACAAGGAAGGTGTCGGCAGCCCAGCCAAGAACGGTCCCGCCATGCTGCAGGCTCTCACCAGGCAGCCCCCAGCCCTGCCTCCCTCACCTCTCATGGAAGCTGAGGGTCTTGTCTGACTTGTAGTCCCTCCCAGGAGTGAATCAATAGGCTGATGGAGACACTCCATGACCCAACCAGTGTGGACCATGGGCCACCCTGATTGTCCTAAGCCCCTCAAACATTTTACCACTCCATCTCCTGGACGATTGGCTCCCTTACCCTCCTCAGTCCTTCTGGTAGCTCCCTGTGGGAACTGTCATTGCTGCAAGGAGCTCCCACCGCTACCCACCCTGCGTGCTAACAACTGTCAAAACCTTGACTCAGTAAGTAGCTTGTTTTACAACACTGTCATCTTGTGGCACTATCTTTTTCTCTGCTTAGCCCCAAAATCTCTTAAACCTACTACACAGGGTTTTTGTGAACTGGAATGTGTTGGGGCGCTTCTCCGTTCTCTCTCTCTCTCTCTGCACATAGTCTCTTGTCTGATTCTCTTTATCTGCCATATTTTTCTCTCCTCTTTGCAAGCTGTCTTCTTTTGCTAACTCAGGGTTTCTATTCTGGTTTCCACAAGGTCTTGACTTGCTGAGACGTCAAATCTGACCTAAATGTACAAAATCTCAGAGCTTAATTCTCTAGAGCAAGCTGACTCAGTCTCTCAAACCCCAGCTTGTCCCCCTTTCCCTCTGCCCCGCACTGCCACCACCATTCCAAGTTTCCAGGAAAGAAAAATTGGCCCAAGTTGAGTCAAGAGTACAGCCCTGACTCAGTCACCCCTAGGGCTGCCCCTTCCAATTCATGTGGATGAGACTGACTCTCCAAGGGAGGGGGAGGAAGAAGAGGGAACGAATAGTCAAACAAGTAGGGCAGAGCTAAGCTACAGAAAGACAGCAGTGGGACAAGTGTGTCAGAGCAACTGGAATGGCAACAGTTGAGTTGGGAGACATGTTAGGAGGTTGATGCAATAATCCAGGTGAGGGTAGGGAGAGTCAGGTAGAATGAAGGGCAGAGACAGGTAGGAGTGACACGGAAATGTGTAACTGGTGAGATTAGGAGTGAGGGGTAACGGAGGAATGGAGGTCAAAGATGGCTTGGAAGTTTTACTGGGAATCTGGGAAGCTCGATCATAGAAAAAAAGATGCTGAAGTTTGTGATATAGTGAGTTTGAAGAGAATCAGGATGTCTAGTTTGTGTTCACCCAAATCAAACAAATCAATCTACATCCTTGGGTGGTGTTTGGTTCACTCTTTCGTTCTGCACAATGAGATACGATATGGTTGTTTATCTTAGATGATGTTCCGATCAAGTTGAATTGAATTTCACACCCAAACTTACATCATCTGAGGTTTTGCAGAAGTGAAGAGTAAAAATAAAGATGAAGAAAAGAATTTAGTCAAATAGAAAAGTATGTCCAGTTTAGATATGACCACTGTCATGGATTGAATTTTGTCCCCCCAAGCTATGTGTCAACTAGGTTAGGCTATGATTCCCAGTATTGTTTGCCCTCTGTTTTGTGATTTACCTGGGTGTTATAAATCATAATCTCTGCCTCTGGTTAAAGAGGATTAGGGTGGGATGTAACATTCCTGATCCAATGTAAAGGGAGTTCCCTGGGGTGTGGCCTCCACCACCTTTTATCTTACAGGAGATAAAAGGATAGGGAAGCAAGCAGAGAGATGAGGACCTCATTCCACTAAGAAAGAAGCATAGCAAGCAAAGCATGTCCTTTGGACCCAGGGTCCCTGTGCCTAAGAAGCTCCTAGTCCAGGGAAAGATTGATGACAAGGACCTTCCTCCAGAGCTGACAGGCAGAGAAAGCCTTCCCCTGGAGCTGATGCCCTGAATTTGGATTTGTAGCCTACTAGACTGTGAGAGACTGTGAGAGAATAAATTTCTCTTTTTTGACACTATCCACTTGTGGTATTTCTGTTATAGCAGCACTAGATGACTAAGACAACCATTCATAAAAGAAAGGAGAACAAATTAATGACCCTAAACCCAAATAAATGGCCTTAAATTAAAATTTGCAAAGGCAGGAGGAGACAGGAAGGCTGGTAACAGGGAACCCAAAGTCGAGAAGGGGAGAGTGTTGAAAGTCGTGGGGGTGGCAAGCAATGTCACAAAACAATATGTACATTAATTGTTTAATGAGAAACTGACTTGCTCTGTAAACCTTAATCCAAAGTACAAGAAAAAAAGGAAAAATAAATAAATAAAATTTGCAAAATTAAAGATACAGACATCGAAGATAAAATTTAAAGTTCAAAAATAAGCAAAATTAAACAGTATCTTATTTCCGCATAAACATACTCATGATAAAAATATAAAGAAAATTCAGGAAGGAATTAACAGGAATACGGAGAGTGGTTGCCCCTGTGACAGGAGGGGTGGGGATGTGACCAAGGAAAGGCACAGGACTTCAGAGTTGGTGGCCCTTAAGCTGAGAGGTGGGTACACAGTGATTATTATTCTTAACGCTGTTTGCATATGTGATTCACATTTCCAAATTTATGATATATCTTATAACTTTTAAACGTTGTTTAACATGGAGGAACCTGGAAGGCATTACGCTGAGTGAAATTAGTCAGATGCAAAAGGACAAATATTGTATAAGACCAATACTATAAGATCTTGAGAAATAGTATAAACTGAGAAGAACACATTTTTTGTGGTTACGAGAGGGGGGAGGGAGGGAGGGTGGGAGAGGGTTATTTTACTGATTAGATAGTAGATAAGAACTACTTTAGGTGAAGGGAGGGACAATACTCAATACAGGGAAGGTCAGCTCAACTGGACAGGACCAAAAGCAAAGAAGTTTCCAGGATAAACTGAATGCTTCGAAGGTCAGCAGAGCAAGGGCGGGGGTTTGGGGACTATGGCTTAAGGGGACTTCTAAGTCAATTGGCAAAATAAATTCTATCAAGAAAACATCCTGCATCCCACTTTGAAGTGTGGCATCTGGGGTCTTAAATGCTAACAAGCGGCCATCTAAGATGCATCAATTGGTCTCAACCCACCTGGATCAAAGGAGAATGAAGAACACCAAGGTCACACAATAACTATGAGCCCAAGAGACAGAAAGGGCCACATGAACCAGAGACTTACATCATCCTGAGACCAGAAGAACTAGTTGGAGCCCAGCCACAACTGATGACTGCCCTGACAGGGAACACAACAGAGAACCCCTGAGGGAACAGGAGATCAGTGGGATGCAGACCCCAAATTCTCATAAAAAGACCAGACTTAATGGTCTGACTGAGACTAGAAGAATCCCGGCGGTCATGGTCCCCAAACCTTCGGTTGGCCCAGGACAGGAACCATTCCCAAAGACAACTCATCAGACATGTAAGGGACTGGACAATGGGTTGGAGAGAGATGCTGATGAAGAGTGAGCTACTTGTATCAGGTGGACACTTGAGACTGTGTTGGCATCTCCTGTCTGGAGGGGAGATGGGAGGGTAGAGAGGGTTAGAAACTGGCAAAATGGTCACAAAAGGAGAGACTGGAGGGAGGGAGCAGGCTGGCTCATTAGGGGGAGAGTAAATGGGAGTATGTAGTAAGGTGTATATAAGCTTATATGTGACAGACTGACTTGATTTGTAAAGTTTCACTTAAAGCACAATAAAAATTATTTAAAAAAATTATAAGCCCCAAAGACAATCTTTTCTTCAAATTTTAAAATACAATTAATGGATCTTATTATTCTATTTGGAAACCCTGGTGGCGTAGTGGTTAAGTGCTACGGCTGCTAACCAAAGGATCGGCAGTTCAAATCTGCCAGGTGCTCCTTGGAAACTCTACGGGGCAGTTCTACTCTGTCCTATGGGGTCCCTATGAGTCGGTATCAACTCAACGGCACTGGGGTTTATTATTCTATTTAGAAATTTTAAAAAAATTAACAATGATTTAAAAAAAAAAAGTTGTTTAAGAAAAAAGACAACAGCGTTTTTTACACCATGTATATATGTAGCTGTGGTGCTAATATACTCTCATAAAAGTATGGCAGATCCACCTCCCTGGACCATTAGGGAAGGCCATTAGGACCTTAGATAGGTTGTAATCTAAAAGAGGTTGAGAAGAGTTACGTCAAGTCTGGAGCTTCTAATTGTTCCTGAAATTACAAAGACCTACGTGACTGAGGTCAGACAAAACTGCCAAGAGTTCTGCCTGCAGAGCGTACTGGCTGTGTAATGTTGGGTAAGTTATAGGCTTTTCTAAGCTTATCATTGGTGAAATGGAGTGAAGCTAGTACTTATTTCACAGCATTGTTTTGGAGATAAATGAAGTAGTTTGAGTATCTGAAGATCTAAGAGTATTCAGGTGACAAGAACTCAGCCCTCACACCTTCAGCACCAGAGTGGCATTCTTTTAGCATCCTGCAAGTAGGAGTTATTCCTGAGCCACGTAAGTCAAATACATGGGTGTCTTAGTTACCTAGACTGCCAAGACACAAATACCACAAGTGGGTAGCTCTAAAGAACAGAAACATCTCTCTGTTTTGGAGGCTAAAACTCCAAATCAAGGTCTCAGCTGTGTTGATTACTTCCTAGTAGGTAATACTGGGCTTTCCTTGGTCCCTTGGATTATAGACAATTTTCAAAAGACATCTGTCTTCTACCTTTGTGTGTGCGTGTGTGTGTGTGTGTGTGTGTGTGTGTATGTCTAACCTGCTTTTTTTTATCTCAGAAGAGATTAGATTTAGCATCCACCCTATTGAGGTATGATCTAATTAACATAACAAAGAAAACCCAATTTCCAAAAAGGACCACTTCCACAGGTAGGGGGTTAGGACCCCAACACATATATCGGGGGAACACAATTCAATCCATAACAAGGGTCATGTAAATAAGGACGAGAACGAGATCTCTAAGAAGGGACCAATGATAAGGACAGACGGCTTGTAACATCTCACTGATTCCCACCTTATGGCTCTGGGTCTTGTTAAGTCTGGTCCTAGGTGGGGGCACAGGGGAGTAAATCACAGTGGATTAGTGGAAAGAAAAGACCTAAAGAGAAGTCGGAAGCAACAAGCCAAAACAATGAAGACACTAACTTTCAAATTTCCTAAGAATAACTTTTATTGTTCATTCATTTTACTCTAAGTAGTAGGAAAGCCTGGTGGGGTAGTGGTTAAGAGCTATGGCTGCTAACCAAAACATCGGCAGTTCAAATCCACCAGGCGCTCCTTGGAAACTCTAAGGGGCAGTGAATACCCACCATGTGCCAGGTGCTACAGGTGTTTCAAAGATAAATACGGCTCAAGGCTACAATCTCAAAGAGCTCTCAACGAACGTGACTCCTCGCATTGACCAAAATGTCTAAATAAGGCTGTCCATGAATTTTATTGTTATTTGATAACCAGCTTTGCTATTTCTTTATCAATTTATTTCTTATCGTGATGGAAATAAACACACTAAAACATTCATCCATACAACAATCTCAACATCCACAATTCAGTGACATTGACTTCCTTCCTCGTGTCGTACTGCCATTATCACAATCGTTTCCAAACTATTCCACCACCGTTAACACAAACTCAGTGCTCCCTAGTCTTTACTAATTTGTGTAGTAG
Organism: Elephas maximus indicus; assembly: GCF_024166365.1. NCBI lineage: Eukaryota > Metazoa > Chordata > Mammalia > Proboscidea > Elephantidae > Elephas > Elephas maximus. The sequence goes on from NC_064837.1 coordinate 10,889,113, forward strand.
TCAGATTAATAAGGAAAAAAAAAAAAAAAAACATTGCCGTTGGGTCAATTCCAACTCCTAGCAACCCTGTAGGACCGAGTAGAACTGCCCCATAGGGTTTCCAAGGAGTGGCTAGTGGATTCGAACTGCCGACCTTTTGGTTAGCAGCCATAGCTCTTAACCACCATGTCACCAGGGTTTCCATCAAATTAATACATGTTCATTAAAGTCCTATACAGAAAAGCATAGCATTGAAAACGAAATCCCCACCCTCTACTGCAATTCTGTCCCTCAGGGTTTCTGTTCTGGCAGAAATACCACGAAAGAAAAAAAAGGTCCTGTAAAGTCAACTGGTACCTAACTTCCCAGTTTGTTTTGAAGCATCTCACCGTGCCATACTGCTGCAGAACCTGCTTTCCCTTTTAGGAGTACGTCCTGGACATCTTCATTCACACACAGACGTAAAGGTCCGCCTCTTTCTTTTGGTGTAGTCGACACGCGGAAAATCCCTTTAAATATCATTTTTATAAAGATAATATGGGAACGTGGGGGAAAAATAACACAACAGAAGACTATAAAATGAAAGTAAAATTCTTCATCTAATCTCTTAACTTGCAATCCCAGTCTCCAGAGGTATCTACTATTTTGGTTAACTCTTTGATTAAAGTGTAAAATATGTAGAGAAAAGTGCACAGATCTTAAGCATCAAGATCAATGAATTGGCACAAAGGTAAAACATCTGAAACCAGCACTCAAATCAAAAAGTGGAGCATTGCCCCCCCCAAAAACAAACAAAACAAACCCATTGCCGCCAAGTCAATTCTGACTCATGGTGACCCTACAGGACAGAGTAGAGCTGCCCCACAGGGTTTCCAAGGAGCGCCTGGTGGATTTGAACTGCCGACCTGTACTGCATCACCAGGGCCCCAAAATTTCCATTAACGTTTCTCCTGTTTCTCCTCACTTATCTTTTTTAATTTTTTTTTTATTTTATTGTGGTGAAAATATACACCTCAAGTTGTGGGACCGCTGTCGCTATCCTTTTCCAAATTATTTTCTAAATCATTCTACCACCATTAACATAAATGCAGTGCCCCCTAAAGAAAAGCTCACCTCGCCCTCTTCCTCCTACCCCCAGTAAAAAACCAAGACCAAACTCTTTGCCATTGAGTCAATTCAGGCTCATAGCAACCCTACAGAACTGAGTAGAACGGCCCCATTGGGTTTCCAAGGAGTGGCTGGTAGATTGGAACGTCCGACCTTTTGGTTAACAGCTGAATGCTTAACCACTGAGCCATCAGGGCTCTAAGGTAACCACTCATAATCACTGGTTTCTATATACTTGCTTTTTCGTATAAATGAGATCATGCAATATTTGTCCTTTTGTGAATGACTTATTTCACTCATCATAATGTTTCAAGGTTCATCTGTGTAGTGGCATACATCAGATGTTCATTTCTCTTTATGGCATTGCATGGATACACCACATTTTGCCCATCCATTCATCTGTTGATAGATATTTCAGTTGTTTCCACCTTTCAGCTATTGTGAAAAGTGGTGCAATGAGTATTGGTCTACAGGTTCTCCTTGTTTGTTTTTAAATAATAAAAACTGATATTAAATATTTCAAAGTAAGATAGGTACAGAGTATAAAAACTCAGCTTATAACTAACTCAGTGTGTCATGAAAAGCTTGAGATTCTGCCCCACCCACCCGTCCTTACTCTCTTGATTTCCGCTTCTCAGAGGCAACCGCTCACAACTCTGTGACCCTGACAAACCCAAAAAGCCAAACCCAGTGCCGTCGAGTCGATTCCAACTCATAGTCTGTGACCCTTAGTCCTTTGATTTTTAGCACTGGGTGACTCCCGCCTAGTTCAACATTTAACACATCACGGGATATGCCAAATCCCTTTAGAAGAACAATATCTGTTTAAAAACAAGGTGAACCACTTGCTGTAATCAAGACAGTGTTTTGTTGGTGAAGGGATGGTCAAAGAGATGAGTGGAGCAGAATAGAAAGTCCAGAAACAAACCCACACAATACGTCCAATTGATTTTTGACAAAGGTGCAAAACTAATCCAATAGAGAAAGGATAGACTTGTCAACCAATGGTGCTGGAATATTTGAATGTTCTTATGGAAAAAAAAAAAATGAACCTTAATCTAAATCTCACACTTTATATAAGATTAACGTGAAAGGATTCTAGACTTAAATGTAAAACATGAAAGTACAAAAATTTTACTAGAAAATCTCTGGGACCTGCATTCAGCTAAAAGTTTTTAGACATGATCAAAAGCAAGAGTCATAAAAGAGAAAGAGAAAAAAAAAAAAAGTTAAATTGGACTTCATCAAAATAAAAAACTTTTGCTCTGAAAATGAGACTTGTAGAATGAAAAGACAAGACACAGACTTGGTGAAAACATTTGCAAATCACATATCTCACAAAGGGCTTATATCCAAAATATATAAAGAAGCCTCAAAACTCGATAGTAAGAAAACAAACAACTGAATTAAGAAATGAACAAAAGACTTGAATAAATACTTCATCAAAGAGGATATATGGATAGCAAATAAGCTCATGAAAAGTTGTTCATCATCATTAGCCATTAGGGGAAGGCAAATTAAAACCACAATGAAACACTACTACACACCTATTAGAATGACTAAAATAAAAACTACTGACAATACCAAGTGCTGACAAGGACGCAGAGCAACTAGAATTCTCATACATTGCTGGTGGGACTACGAAGTGGTACAGGTACTCTAGAAAACAGCCTGGCAGTTTCATGAAAAGCTAAACACACACATACCATGTGATCCAACAATCGCTTTCCTGGGTATTTACCCTAGAAGAATTAAAACTTATGTTCCTACAAAAACCTGCACACGGATATTTTTAGCAGCTCTGTAATTGCCAAAACCTGGAAACAATCCAAATTTCTTCAACAGATAAATGTATAAACAAACTATAGTTCATTCATGTAATGAACTATTATTCAGCAATAAAAAGGAACTAACTATTGATAACCGTAGGAGGCCCTGGTAGCACAAAGAGTTAAGCACTTGGCTACTAACCGAAAGGCTGGCAGTTCAAACCCATGCCGAGGTGCCTCAGAAGAAAGGCCTGGAGGTCTGCTTCCAAAAGGTCACAGCCATGAAAACTCCATGGAGCAGTTCTGTTCTGACACACGTGGGGCTGCCAGGAATCCGAATGGACTTGACAACAGCGGGTTTGGGCTTTTTTTGGTTGTTTTTTTTCTAATAAACACAAGTTTGAATGAAACTCAAAGGCATATGCTGAGTGAAAGAAGTCATTTTCAGAAGGTTAAATATTGTCTGATCCCGTTTATATGACATTCTCAAAAAGACTAAACTATGGAGAAGAGATCAGTGATCCCCAGGGGCTGGAGAGTGCTGGGGAGGGAACCATGAAGGGACAAGGGACTTGCTCTGTACCCCGATTGTGGTGGTGATCACAGGATTATACACATGGTTAAAATTCATAGAACCACACGCCCTCCTCCTGCAAAAGTTAACCTACTGCCGGTAATTTTTTTTAATTTTTAAAGCAAACCCAAAGTTCTAGCTAAGGAATAACTATTGTAAGCAACGGTCAGTATGACCCAATTCTGACATGACTCATCTACTGTATTTCATTAAATCTAAGGTGCCATTGATTTTTTTTTAATGTACACTGACGAATCAATAAAGACACAATGCTAAAAAAAAAAAAAAAAAAAAAAAAACGCTGCTGTCGAATTGATTGCAACTCATAGCGACCCTATAGGACGGAGTAGAACTTCCCCTTAGGGTTTTCAAGGAGCATCTGGTGGAATCAAACTGCCGACCTTTTGGTTAGCAGCTGAGCTCTTAGCCACTACGCCATCAGGACTTAGCACCCATTGTGGAACACTTCCCAATTTCATAGATGTTTAAGAGTGAAAAGTCGCTGGGTGCTGCAAATGGTTAACGCACTAGGCTGCTAACTGAAGGTTGGAGGTTCAAGTCTGTCCAGAGGTACCTTAGAAGAAGACCTGATGATCTAATTCTAAAACATCAGCTTTGGAAAACCGTGTGGAGCACAGCTCTGCTCTGACACACACGGGGTTGCCATGAACCAGAACTGACTTAACGGCAACTGGTTTAAAGTGTGAAAACACGTGTGCTTGGAATCACTGAAATACAGTACTTCCTTTAATGAAGACTATTTTTATTGCTCAAGGGCCATGGTACTAAGGATTTTTCTCTATGGCTTTACACCTCTCCTCATGTTCATGACAAGGAAGGCCATCTCCAACATAGTTACCTTCTAGTTGAAGATGCCTTTGGCATAAAATCTCTTTTCCCTGCATAGAAAATAGCAGTTTGAAAAGTTATGTTAGGTGCCTTCAAGTCGGCGCTGACTCGTGGCAATTTTATGTATAACAAAATGGAACGTTACCCAGTCCTGCTCCATCTGCACAATAGTTGCTATGTTTGAGCCCCTTATTGCAGCTTGAATGTTAGCAAATCTTGAATATTTAGCATTGCCACTCACCCTTTTCTGATATATAACTCCAGCTGTCCCCTCCCTAGATAAAGGATAGGAAAGATTTTAGAATGCACACGGGTCTAAAATGGTGTAAGGCCAGGTACAGGACCAAGCTCCACTCCAAGTCTGCGGCTCTCTCAGGCCACGCGGGGAGGCTGGATGGCATAGGGGTTAAGAACGTCTGCTTCAAGGGCAACAAGACCTGGGCCCTGCTTTGCCCTATCACGTACTGTGCGATCTTGGGAAAGTTACCTGGCCTTCCCAGACCCCCATTTCCTCATTTGTAGAATAAGAATAACGACAGTTCTTGCTTCTTGGGTATTAATGCAGGGATTAAAGAGATAAGGGATAGAAAGTGCTTTAAAAAAAGAAAAAACAGTTGCCATCAAGTTGATTCCAACTCATGGCGTCCCCATGCGCATCACTGTAAAACGGTACAGGGTTCTCAACGGCTGAGCTTTCGGAAGTCGATCTCCAGGTCTTCCTTTTCAGGCACCTCTGGGTTGATTCAAACCTCCAACCTTTCAGTTAGCAGCCAAGTTAATCTTATGCATCACCCTGAGACTCCCGAAACTGCTCAGCACTCAACAAATAGAAAGATTATAAACAGAGGGAAGGAGGTGCCTGCTTCTACAAAGCTCTGGCCAAAAGCATTCCAGGGATAGAGAAAGCTCTAGGCAGGAATACGTCTTTGAGCCAAAGAAGGGTTCTTTCACTTTACCCCTTTAGTGATTTTACATATATTTATGTACACTCACTTCTCACTTATCAACATGGATAGGTTCCAAAGCTCACTATGTAAAAATTGAAATTACACAAAAGTGGAGGATGACCACATTAGATCACAAAATGGAGGATGATTACATCATTACATACCTGGCAAATTACATCATTACATAACTGCCAAACCACTGAGAATCATGGCCCAGCCAAGCCGTCACAGCCAGTGTCACTTTCACCTCCCATCTTGGCATTCGTTACTACGAGACTTACATTGTTAATGCACAAAATGGCTGGATAGAAGATTTTTACTATTATCATAATGGGAAATGTCAAATAACGAGACAGCCAAGAAGCGAGGAGTAGGGATATGTGTGTGTGTGTGTATACATATATATATATACAAACATACATAAAACAATATTTTCCCAAAGGGTGCCTAAAAAGAGAAAGTAAGATTTGGGTGACCTAGTCTTGTACATCCTCTGTGCACTCTTGTAGGGGTAATGCAACAAGAAAAGAGAAGGAAGAGGAAAGAAAGGGTGGAGAAAGAAGGCACATGTACTGAATCTTGGGACATGTAAGAGCTTTTTGAGGCCTTCGAGTTCTGTTGTTGTTGTTGGTTACCGTCAAGTCAATTCCAACTCATGGAGAGCCCATGTGTGAAGAGTAGAATTACTCCATAGAGTTTTCAAGGCTCTGACATTTCGGAAGTAGATCACCAGACCTGTCTTCTGAGGCACCACTAGGTGGCTTTGAGCCACCAATCTTTCAGCTAGTAGTCAAGCACTCAACCATTTGTACCACCCAGGGACTCCCCTCCAAGTCCTAACTTCCTAAAAATGCAGGGAACCCTATGATATCCCTGATCACTCCTGCGTAACGCAGCCCTTTGACCATGAGCAGTGAAACCTAATAGAATGTACATGTTTTCAAGGAGTCAAGATCTGCCTCTGAGTACCTTTCTTTTTATTGGTCCTAGTTTGATCATCAGGGACAACTCAGAAAAAATGGAATCCCTCTTTAGTACGGTATCCCTTCGATATTTAAAGACAAGTATGCTGATCTCTGGAGCCCTGGTGGCACAGTGGTTAAGAGCTGGGTTGCTAACCAAATGGTCAGCAGTTCAACTCCACCAGCTGCTCCTTGGAAACCCTATGGGGCAGTTCTACTCTGTCCTATAGGGTCACTATGAGTCAGAATCAACCTGTTGGCAATGGGGTTTTGTTTTGTTTTGTTTTTTTGGCATCCCGATTCTTATGGAACCCTGGTGGTGCAGTGGTTAAGCACTCTGCTGCTAACTGAAAAGTTGGCAGTTTGAACTCACCAGCCACTCATGGGAGAAAGATGTGAGGGTCTGCTTCGGTAAAGATTACAGGCTTGGAAACCATATGAGGTAGTTTTACTCTGTTCTATAGGGTCACTATTGGCAACGGGTTTGGTTTTTGCATCCTGATTCATGATTCTTTTCACCAAGCTTTAAGTAAAATTCCTGTCTGCAAGCCTTCCAAATACAACATGGTTTCCAGCCCCCATTACCATCTTTTGGAGATGGTATAATTTGCCAATGTTCGCCTTAAAATAAGATCCCAAATGCGGTTTAAGTAGCCCAAAATATACAAGAATACTCTTGCCCTTACTCTCAGCTCAGATCTATCCTTAAATTTATTTACGCAGTTGGCTTTTTTAACTTGAAAGACTAAGTACACTAATCCATGTTACATTGTGCCTTTAAATCATTTTAACTCAATCGTTAAAGAAAAAATACATCTGCAAAATGGATAAACTCTGCCTCCATCGAGCTATGAACCAAAAAAGGAAAAAAGAGAGCTAAAAAAGGAAAGAAAGTAGCTTGAACCTGATAGCATTTATACGTCATGACTTGAGGCCACTAATTATTGAAACCATGACTGTATTAGGCTGGGTTCCCCTCAGAAGCAAAATCACTGAAGCATATATATAGAAAAAGAGATTTATCTCAAGGAAATGGCTCCCACAGATGGCTCCCGCAGTTGTAGAAGCTAGCAAATCCCAAGTCCACGGGTCAGGCATAAGGCTGGAGGCTTCTCCTGTCTCACGTAGCTGCAGGGGCTGATGAACTCAAAGTCAGCAGGCAATATGGCAGGCCACTGGTTCAAGTCCCAAGAACCAGAGGACAGATGACGATGAGCCAGATGCCGGATCTAGAGCAAGCAAAAGCCAAGAGCTTTGCCAGAATGTCCCCAAGGAAGCCACACCCCAAGGAAACTCCTCTTACACTTGATTGGCTGGTCACATCAGATCACATCATGGAGGTGGTTACATTATATCAGAAAATGGAGGATAGCTACATCATTACATAACTGCCAAATTATGTCATGACATAACTGCCAAACTATTGAGAGCCACGCCCCAGCCAGGTTGACATACAACCTTAACCATCACAATCCACTCCTTGTCAACTTGGTATCTGTACACATCTCCTTAAACCACACACGATCTCTAAATAAAGACAATTAAAAAGTCATGCTTGCTCCTAACATGATACAAGTAACATATGTGAACCAAAAACCCGCTGGACCCATTTATATTTTATAAGCGAAGAAAACAAAAATACTCGATGCACACATACAAAGAAGGAATACTCATAACAATTACAGTCCTCATTTCTGCAACTGGTCACATGGTTGTAACTGGTATTTAGAACTACCTTCTTCTACCGCCCATTCTCTATTCCCTTTGTCCTCAGCAAGCCTCTCAACTGGTCGTGGTTCTTTGCCTGGTGAGGTGACCCAAACCTTCATTTCTTTCTTTTTAAAAAAATTTTTTTATTGCACTTTAGATGAGGGTTTAGAGAGCAAACGAGTTTTGCATTAAGCAATACACATATTGTTTTGTGACAGTGGCTGCCAATCTCATGACATGTCAACTCTCTCCCCTTCTGACCTTGGGTTCCCCATTACCAGCTTTCCTGTCCCATTCTGCCTTCTCGTCCTTGCCCCTGGGCTGGTGTGCCTCTTTAGTCTCGTTGTGTTTTGTGGGCCTGTCTGCTCTTCGGCTGAAGGATGAACCACAGAAGTGACTTCATTACTGAGTTATAAGGGCGTCCTGGGCTATATTCTCATGGTTTCTCTAATCTCTGTCAGACCAGTAAGTCTGGTTGGTTGTTTTTGTTTTTGTGAGTTAGAATTTTGTTCTACATTTTTCTCCAGCTGTGTCCAGGATCCTCTATTGCGATCCCTGTCGGAGTAGTCAGTGGTGGTAGCCAGGCACCATATAATTTTGCTGGACTCAGTTTGGTGGAGGATGCGGTAGTTGTGGTCCATTAGTCCTTTGAACTAATATTTCCCTTGTGTCTTTGATTTTCTTCTTTCTCCCTTGCTCCAGACAGCGTGAGACCATTGGAGTATTTTAGATGGCTGCTCACAAGCTTTTAAGACCACAGACACTACTCATCGTAATAGAATGTAAAATACTTTGTTTATAAACTATGTTATACCAATTGAGCTAGATGTTCCCCGAGACCATGGTCCCCACAGCCTTCAGCCCAGCAATTCTGTCCCTCAGGGAGTTTAGATGTGTCTATAGAGCTTCCATGACCTTGCCTTGGACAAGTTGTGCTGGCTTTCCCAGTATTGTATACTGTCTTACCCTTCACCAAAGTTGCCACCTATCTATTGTCTATTTAGTGTTTTCTCTCCCACTTCTCCCCTCCCTGGTAACCATCAAAGATTGTTTCTTTTTTTGTGTAAACCTTTTCATGAGTTTTTACAGTAGTGGTCTCATACAATATTTGTCCTTTTGTGATTGACTTATTTCACTCAGAAGAACGCCCTCCAAATTCATCCACGCTGTGAGATGCTTTGCAGATTCAAGTTTGTTCTTTATCATTGCATAGTATTCCATTGTCTGTACGTACCATAGTTTATCCATTCATCTGTTGGTGGGCACCTAGTTGTTTCCATCTTTTTGCTATTGTGAACCATGCTACAATGAATGTGAGTGTGCATATGTCTATGCCTGTGACAGCTCTTATTTCTCTAGGATATATTCCTAGGAATGGGATTGCTGGATCATGCAGTATTTCTATTTCTAGCTTTTTAAAGAAGCCCTGGAAACCCTGGTAGCATAGTAGTTAAGTGCTATGGCTGCTAACCAAAAGGTCTGCTGTTCAAATCCACCAGGCGCTCCTTGGAAACTCTATGGGGCAGTTCTACTCTGTCCTGTAGGGTCGCTATGAGTCGGAATTGACTCGATGGCAGTGGGTTTTTGATAAAGAAGCCCCAAATTGTTTTCCAGAATAGTTGTACCGTTTTGCATTCCTACCAGTGGTGCATAAAAATTCCAATCTCCCCACAGCCTCTCCAACATTTGTTATTTTTTGTTTTTTTGATTCATGCCAATAACGTTGGGGCAAGATGGTATCTCTCATCATGGTTTTGGTTTGCATTTCTCTAATGGCTAGTGATCTCAAGCATTTCCTCACGTGTCTGTTAGCCACTTGCATGTCTTCTTTGGGGAAGCATGTGTTCATATCCTTTGGCAATTTTTAAATTGGATTATTTGTCTTTTTCTTGTAGCATTGTTGGATTTTCCTGTAGATTTTAGAGATTAGGCCTTTGTCGGATTTGTCATAGCCAAAAGTTTTTTTCCCAGTGTGTAGATTCTCTTTTGATGAAGTCTTTTGATGAGCATAAGTGTTTAATTTTTAGAAGATCCCAGTTATATAGCTTATCTTCTGCCATTTGTGTGTTGTTAGCTATGGTTTATATCCTGTTGATGCCATATATTAGGGACTCTATCATAGACCCTATTTTTTCTTTTATGACTTTATAGTTTATGGTTTTATATTTAGGTCTTTGATTCATTGTGAATTAGTTTTTGTGTATGGTGTGTGATATGGGTTCTGTTTCACATTTTTGCAGGTGGACATTCAGTTTTGCCAGTGCCATTTGTTAAAAAGACTGTGTTTTCCCTATGGACTCTGGGTCTTTGTAAAAGATCAGGTGACCGGAGGTGGATGGATTTAAGTCTGGGTCTTCAATTCTGTTCCATCTGTCAAGGTGTCTGTCATTGTACCAGTACCAAGCTGTTTTGACTACCTTAGCTGTATAGTAGGTTCTGAGGTCAGGCAATGCGAGCCCTCTTACTTTATTCTTCTTTTTCAATAGTGCTTTACTTATCCAGGGCCTCTTTCTTTTCCATATGAAATTAATGATTAGCTTTTCCATCTCTTTAAAGAATGCCGTAGGTATTTGGATCAAGATTCCATTTTATTTGTAGATTGCTTTGGGTAGAATTGACATTTTCACAAAGTTGACTCCACCTATTCATGAGCAAGGTATGTTTTTCCTTTTAGGTAGGTCTTTTTTAGTTTTCTTTGTATAGGTATTTTACAACCGTAGTTAGGTTTATTCCTAAGTATTTTGTTTTTTTACGGGCTATTAAAAATGGTATTGTTATCCTGATTTCCTTTTTGTCATTTGCTTTATTGGTGTACAGGAATCAAACTGATTTTTGTATGCTTATCTTATATCCTGCTACTCTGTTGAATCATTCTATTAGTTCCAGTAGTTTTCTCATGAGGTTTTTTGGGTGTTCTGTATGTTATATGTAGTATCATATCATCCACAAATAGGGACAGTTTTATTTCTTCCTTACAAATTTTGGATGCCCTTTATTTCATTTTCTTGCCTTATTGCTCTAGCTAGTACTTCCAGCACAATGCTAAATAGGAGTAGTTATAAAGGGCATCCTTGTCTTGTTCCTGTTCTCAAGGGGACTGATTTCAGCCTCTCTCCTTTAAGAATGATGTTGAATGTTGGCCAAACCTTCATTTCTGATGGGTCTGGGCCATTAGTAGTCTTGTCAAAACTAGGTTGCTGTAGTTTTCCATTGACTTTAGTCACAGGGCATAGGAGTATTAAGAGACATCCTAAGGAATTGCCCATATTTCAGACATACTCTTCTTTACCTCTACTATGTAATATCAATCTGATTTCTTCTTGCTAATTAGAATCAATCACACCAGCTAATAAGTAACTCCCTTCTTTGCCTGATAATCCAGAGACATGAGGAGCCCAAATTGGCTGGGTGGCATTCTTAACTTCCAGTTCGATGGAATTAGTGTTGTGTCTCCTTTGGAACTCAGACCTCTACACCAACAGAGCATAGGGTGGTGGGACAGGAAGCAAAAATTTTGTGAGTGGGTCACTAGGGATAATAGTGAGTGTTGTGACTCATATTTCCATCCCTTGATTCCTGGACCCATGAATCCTGGTTATGGAAGAAACAGTACCACATATCAGATGCTAGTTTAGAGCATATACAGCCTCCTGGAAAACATTTCCCCAACCCCGCAAGGTATTGCCACCTTGCTTGTACCATAATTGTGCCTTTAGAAAGCCATTCCATCATTGTATCAAGCCAGCTGCTTCAGGATGATGGAGAACATGGTAAGATCGGTGAATTCCATGAGCATGGGCCCATTGTCACATTTCATTTGCTGTGAAGTGAGTCCTTTGATTTGAGGTGATACTGTGTGGGATATCTTAACAATGGATAAGGCATTCTGTAAGTCCACTAATGGTAGTTTTAGCAGAAGCACTGCATACTGGGAAGTCAAATCCATATCCAGAGTAAGTATTCTGGTAGGAACAAAATGTGGTCCAATGTAATCAACCCACCACCAGGTTGCTAGTTGATCACATCAAGGAATGGCACCATATCAGGGACTCGTGTTGGTCTCTGCTGCTGGCAGACTGGGCAGTCAGAAGTGGCTGCAGTCAAGTTAGCCTTGGTGAGTGGAAGTCCATGTTCCTGAGACCATTCATAACTTCTATCCCTGTTACCATGGCCACTTTGTTCCTGAGCCCATTGGGCAATGACGGAAGAGGCTGGGGAAAAAGGATGAGTGGTTTCCACAAAATGCGTCATCCTATCCACTTGATTTTTAAAATCCTCCTCTGCTGAGGTTACCCTTTGGTGGGCGTTCACATGAGACACAAATATCTTCACTTCTTTGGCCCATTCAGAAAGATCTATCCACATGCCTTTTCTCCATACCTCCTAGTCACCAATTTTCCAATCATGTTCCTTCCAAGTCTCTGACCCGCCAGCTAAGCAATGGGCCCAGCCCATGAATCACTACACAATCACACATCTGGCCATTTCTCCTTCCAAGCAAAGTGAACGACCAGGTGCACTTCTTCAAGTTCTGTCCATTGGAAGATTTCCCTTCACCACTGTCCTTTAGAGAGGTCCCAGAAAGGGGCTGTAGTACAGCCATGATCCACTTTTGAGTGGTCCTTGCATATCACGCAGAACCATCTGTAATCCAGACATGAGTTTTCTCTTCTTCAGTCAGTTGATCCTGAGGAATTCCCCATGGGCCCATAGGTATAGACTGGGAGAAGGAAGGTAATGTGACAGGAGTGGGGACCATGGGCATTTGGGCCACTTCTTCATGTAACTTACATGTGCTTTCAGGTTCTTCTCAAGCCTGATCTTGTATATACCACTTCAATTTAGTAATAGAGTGCTTTTGTGCACATCCGACTTTATGATTCTGTTGGTTAGACAACACCTGGTTCATGATGGGCAGCTCAGGCTGCATAGTTACTTGGTGGCCCATGGTTAAGTGTTCAGTCTTTACTAAGGCCCAGTAATAAGCCAAAAGCTGTTTTTCAAAAGGAGAGTAGTTATCTGCAGATGGCGGAGCTTTGCTCCAAAATCCTAAAGGTCTGCATTGTGATTCACCAGTAGGAGTCTGCCAAAGATGCCAAAGAGTACCTCTATCTGCCACTAACACTTCAAGAATCATTGGATCACCCAGGTCACATGGCCCAAGTGGCAGAGTGGCTTACCTGGCAGCCTGAACCTATTGCAGAGCCTTCTCTTATTCTGGGCCCTCTCAAAAATAGTCAATTTTTAGAGGGATGCTGGTAAGGAGTGAGCTTCTTGGATCAGGTGGACACAAGACTATGTTGGCATCTCCTGCCTGGAGGGTAGATGAGAAGGTAGAGGGGGTTAGAAGCTGACAAAATGGACACGAAAAGAGAGAGTGGAGGGAGGGAGGGGGCTGTCTCATTAGGGGGAAAGCAACTGGGTGTACGTAGCAAGGTGTATACAAGTTTTTGTGGGAGAGACTGACTTGATTTGTAAACTTTCACTTAAAGCACAATAAAAACTTAAAAAAAAAAAAAACTACTCAATTTTTGAGTCACTTGATAAATAGGCCAAAGTAGCCACCCAAATAAGGGATATGTTGCCTCCATAATCCAAAAAGACTCACCAGGCATTATGTTTCCTTTTTAGTTGTGTGTGTGGAGGGGGGCCAGATACAATAATATATCCTGCACTTTAGAAGGAATATCTCAAAGTGCCCCACACCACTGGACCCCTAGAAATTTCACTAGGTGGAAGGTGCCTGAATTTTTGTGGAATTAATTTCTAACTGTGCCACCAGGGCCCCTTAGCATGCAGATGTTTTGCCAACAAGTCTAGAATCATTAGTACTTCTTCCTTACTAAGTCCAGTCAGTATAACGTCATCAATGTAATGGACCAGTGTGACAACTGGTGAAAAGGAAGGCAATCAAGGTCCCTATAAACTAAGTTACGACATAGGGCTGGAGAGTTGATATACCTCTGAGGTAGGGCACTAAAGGTGTATTGCTGGCCTTGCCAGCTGAAAGCAAATGCTTCTTGTGGTTCTTCGAAATCAGAAGCAAGAAAAAGGCATTGGCCAGATCAATAGCTGTGTACCAGGTACCAGGAGATGTATTAGTTTGCTCAAACAATGAAACCACATCTGGAAAAGCAGCTTCCATTGCAATCACCACCTGGGTAAGTTTGTGATAATCCTCTGTCATCCTCCAAGATCCATTTGTTTTTTTCACAGGACAAATAGGTGAGGGGATGTGGTAGGAACCACCACTCCTGTATCCTTCACGTCCTCCAAAGTGGAAGTAATCTCTGCAATCCCTCCAGGAATGCAGCATTTCTATTGGGTTACTATTTTCCCAGGTAGGGGAAGTTCTAATGGCTTCCACTTGGCTTTTCCTACCATAATAGCCATTACTCCACTTGTCAAAGATCTAATGCAGGGGTTCTGCTAGTTGTTGAATATATCTATTCCAATTACACGTTCTGGAAATGGGTTCACGGACCACTGGATCCACTATGAGACAAACCTAAGCTAAAACTCCATTAATAACCTGACCTCCATACACCTCCACTCTGACTGGTGGGCCACAGTGACATTTTGAGTCTCCTGGAATTAGCATCAGTTCAGAACCACTATCCAGTAATCCCCCAAAATCTGATTATTTTCTTTCTGCCAATGAACAGTAACTGTCATAAAAGGCTATAGATCCTCTTGGGGGAAGACTGGGAGAAAGATTAATGGTATAAATTTTTGGCATTGTATTGGGGTTCTTCCTCAAGGGGACCAAGCCTTCCCTTTGTTTAAAGGGTTGTGGGCCTGTAAACTGGCTCAAGTCTGAGAATTGATTGAGAGGCCATCGCTTTCTCTTTTGCCTTTCATTCACTTGATCTAGAATTCTTCCATTTGTACAGATGAAGTAAATATTTAATATTTTAATATTTTTCTCATCTATTTCACTCCTAGGAAAACCATGACTAAATAGCTAACACCATAACTCTATGTAAGTCAAATTATTCTGATTACTGTTTTGACTCCACTATACACTATGTGTGTTCTTTTGTGTGTGTATATACATATACATTTATAGAGAGAGAAAGAGAGAGAGATCTATCTCAAGAAAATGGCTCATGTCATTGTAGAGGCTGGCAAGTCCTAAGTCTGTGGGTCAGGCATCAGGCTGGAGGCTTCTCCTGACTCATGAACTCAAGATAGGCAGGTCAAATGACAAGCTGTTGGCTCAGAGACTGCAGACACTGATGAATCCAAGATCAGCAAGTAAGACTGCAGGCTGCTGGCTCACAGGCTGTGAAAGCTGACAAATCCCAAGATCGGCAGGCAGTATGGCAGGCCACAGGCTCAAGTCCCAAGAACCAGAGGTCAGATGATGACAAGCCAGATGCAGGATCCAGAATGAGCAAAAGCTGGGGAGCTTTGCCATAACATTCATATATATTAGATGCAGGCCACACGCCCAAGGAAACTTCCCTTACACCTGATTGGCTGATCACATCAGGTGGTTACATTATATCACAAAATGGAGGATAATTGCCAAAAACTACATCATTATATAACTGCCAAACCACTGAGAATCATGGCCCAGCAAAGTTGACACACAACCTAACCAACACAATGACTAAGATAATACATTCTCCTTTTTAAAACTTCCAACATTGTCTTGTTTTTTCCTTTCTGTCCCAGAATGGTTGGCCTTTAATTCCAATCTCCCAGTCTTCATATAGTCCTATTTTGTCACCTCTTAACTGAATCACATTTCAGCTGTCACTGGGTGACTCTGGGCAAGGCAAATAGCCATTTCCTTTTCATAGCTGTGAAAAGGGTTTGGTTGGACCAGATGTATTCCAAAGCCCCCTTCTAACTCTACATTTCCTCAAATCTTTGATATCTTAGGTCCCAGTATTTCTTGGAAAAATTTTCTCTCACATATATTGTGCACAAGGTCTACTCACTGGTCAGAAATATCTGCTACCCTTTTGGTTCCCACAAGGGTCCTCAAGCCAAATCTGACCAGGTTGTATGTCAGAATAGGAGCTTTATTTCTTTTCTTCTTTTGGAATGCTCTGGGAATAATCTCAAGATATCATTTACAGTGAATTATTTTAGCCATACTAAAATTCTAAACAGAAACTATTCAGTTAGACTACCTACTTATTTAGAATACCAGCTTGAATAAAATATTTTAAATAAAATATTTTAAAAGAGTTTGGGGAGGTTAGGCAGAATTTAGCAATACATTTTTAGGTCTAGCTCGACTGAGTATTTTACTTCTCAATTACTAATCCTGGATTTGCTTTAGTACAACCTAAGTTAGAGTGGGCAGAGGCTAAACCATTTTATGAAAGAAACACTAAGAGGCAGCCTGCTTTGAGACAAAGAATGCTGAGCCTGATAATTTGGAGACAGACAGTGGTGATGGTGTACATGATGAACACAATCAATGTCACTGAATTGTACATGTGAAAAACATTGAATTTCAAATATTTTGTTATATGTATTTTTACCACAATAAAACAATTAAAAAGAAAAACCTCGAGCCACAAACCAGGAGTCTTAGATCTGGTCTACATTCAGACATCATTTCCCTGTGCAACCCTGGGCAATTCGTTTGACATTTCTGGTCTTCAGTTTTCCTCACCTGCAAAACAAGTGTCTTAGAGTAACGTGACTCTAAGCCATCTTCTAGCCAGTGTTCTCATTGTTAACAAAGCAAAGAGACAAGCCCCAGACTGGCAGAAAATATTTGCAAATCACATGTCTGAGGAATAACTTGCATCCAAAATATATAAATAACTCTCAAAACTCAATAATAATAAAACAATCCAATTAAAAAATGGGCAAAAGATTTGAACAGATGCTTCACCCAAAGAAGATATATGAATGTCAAAAAAGCACATAAAAAAATGTCTAAAATCCTCAGTCAATAAGGATACTCAATTAAAACCATAATGAGGTACAACCACACATCTATCAGGATGGCTAAAATTAAAAAGACTGACCTTACCAGAGTTGGTGAGGAGATGGAGCAACTGGAACTCCCATGCACTGCTGGTGGGAATGTAAAATGCTGCAACCACTTTGGAAAACAGTTTAGTAATTTCTTAAAAAGTTAAATCATACAACTACCATATGACCAGCCATTCTGTTCTACGTATTTGTTGTTATCTGACATTGGGTCAACTCTGATTCATGGTGACCTTACGTACAACAGTACAAAACACTGCCCGGTCCTGTATCATCCTCACAACCACTGGCATGTTCAAGTCCATCATCCTACATATTTACCCAAGAATAATGAGAGCATATGTCCACACAAACACAAATATTTATAGCAGCTTCATTTGTAATAGCCAAAGCTGGAGATGACCCAATGTCCATCAACAGTTGAATAAATATATTATGGTATATTCATGTAATAGAATACTATCCAGCAGTAAAAAGGAATGAACTATTGATACAAACAACATGATGACTCTCAAACTAATTACACTTAAAGCCAGACCAGAAAAATTGCATACTGTATGATACCATTTATACGAATCTCTAGAAAACACAAAGTATAGTGACAGAAAGAAGATCAATGATTGCTTGGGGAAGGGGGTGGGGAGTGGGAGGAGGGACATGAGGAAACTTTGGGGGATGATGATATGTTCGCAGGGAGAAACCACCGTCATCATCTCTTCTTGTCTTTGTCATTATGAATTTATATATTTTTATTCCTTTGATATCATTTTGGAGAGTAGTGGAAGCTACAGGGACTAGCTCCTCTCTGCTAAGGTTGAAAGGAAGTGGGAGTCCTTTTCCTTCTTAACAGATAACAAAATGTATGCTTATTAAACAGTCACTGATTTATGTATGATCCCTGAAGACTTAAAGGGTTACAAGCAAATTCATATACCAAAATACTATATGGATCACAACTATGTAAAAACATGGATGACAGATCAGAAGCTAATTTATGGCAAGGTTTATAGGTGGTTTTGTCTATTTAGAATAAGCATTTTTTTTTTCCTCTAAAGTTACTATCTTAGTTATCTAGTGCTGCTATAAGAGAAATACCGAAAGTGGATGACGGCTTTAACAAACAAATCTATTCTCTCACAGTCTAGGAGGCTAGAAGTCCAAATTCGGGGCATTAGCTCCAGGAGAAGGCTTTCTGTCTCTGTCAGCTCTGGGGGACAGTTCTTGCCATCAATTTTTCCCTTGGTTCAGGAGTTTCTCAGTGCAGGGAACCCAGGTCCAAAGGATATGCTCCGCTCAACTCCTCCTGCTTGGTGGTAATGAGATCCCTGTCCTCTCTGCTCCCTAGTCTCTTTTATATCTCAAAAGAGATTGACTCAAGATACAACCTAACCCTGTAGATTGTGCCCTGCCTCATTAACATAACTGTTTCTAATCCTGCCTCATTAACATAACTGCTTCTAATCCTGCCTCATTAACATCATAGAGGTTAGGATTTACACATAGGATAATCACATTAGATCACAAAATGGAGGAAGACCATACAATACTGGGAATCAAGGCCTAGCCAAGTTGACACACATTTTTGGGAGACACAATTCAATCCATAACAGTTATCTACAAGCCCTTTTTAAAAAGTGTAGTATTCATCCACTTTAAAATAGGGCTTTTAGCAATGAAAAAACCCACCCACTGCCGTTGAGTCGATTCTGACTCATAGCGACCCTATAGGACAGAGTAGAACTGCCCCATAGAGTTTCCAAGGAGCACCTGGCGGATTTGAACTGCCGACCTGTTGTTTAGCAGCAGTAGCTCAATAATATAATTTCTAACTGTTGGCTTAAAAAAAAAAACAGTCAATTAAGAAAAGGGTACAGCAGGGTTTCTCATCTTTGGCACTACTGACATTTGAGGCTGGATAAGTTTTTGCTGTGGAAGGGTGTCCTATGCATTGTGGGATGATTAGCAGCTGGCCCCGACCCCTAATGGTTAGATGCCAGTAGCACTGCCCACCCTACTCCCACCCCCCAGTTGTGAGAATTGAAAATGTATCCAGACATTGCCAAAAGTCCCCTGGAGGGCAAGGTCACCTGCCCCCACTCCCTAACTAGTTGAGAACTGGTACGCATGAAGGTTATAAGAACCTGAATTTAAAGTGCTTGAAGACAATCTCACTTGCCCCCCTGAGATGAGCTGCTCTCAGAACCTTCTCTCTAGAAAAAGGGAACAAGATATTTCAGAGGTATGTTATTAAGAGAATAAGCTAGGAGCTGGGAGTAAGGCACCATCTTTCCCTCTTCCCTGCCTGGTGAACTCGTCCCCTCCTCCCTCTAAGCCCAGCTAGACAGCTGCTTGCTTTCTGAAGCTTTTCCCAATTTCTCAGCTGCAAATCTGGTTTCCCCACAGATGTGAGAGGGAGCTGAAAATTGTAGTGTCACAAATTTCAAAGAAAATGAGCTTTCCAAAAAGAAGTAATGACCCACAGTGTCAAATGCTGCTGAAATATGGAACAGGATTAGGATAGAAAGTAAACAAGGATATTTGGGATTTATAGGAAGCCATTGAATAAGCCTAGAGGAAATCACTGACAATTTAGCAAAAGCAGTTTCATAGCTTTGGATGCGTACAACTAATTGGAATGGCTTGAAGAGTGAAAGGAAATAAAGGGGGAGTGAAGGCATCCAGGACAGAGAAGTCAAGGGCAAGGATGAGGGAAAACTTTGGCTCCATGGCTCATGATCTACTCACCTTGCCCTCTTGGCACCCACTAGAGTCCTGGATTCAAACCTAACCATGTCATGTGTGAGCACACGCTTCTCTTCCTCCCAGCAATGAGTCATCTGTGTAGAACAATGACATGTCAGTCAGCCATAGAGACTGGCTCCTCTCTATTGAGGCTGAGAGGAGCTGGGGTTCCTGTTCCTTCTTAACAGATAATGAAATACTGATTGATGTGTGAACTCTGGAGATTTAAAGAGCTTTAAGTAAACTCCATTTCTTGGCTCGTGTTCCAGAATTCCACATGCCTCTCTTTACCTCTTACCTTCCTGTGTTTCTACAGACAAATTTTCCTCACAAACATATTTGTTATTCAAATAAGTACAATAAATCCTGTCCCAATTACTGCAATTTACCAATTAGACAAAAATCTTATAAAAAAGACCCAAATATTCATTGCATAAGAATTTAGAAGAGAGAATTTTAATAGAGAGAAAAGAATGTCTATAGTCAAAGGGGTTTGAACTGGAATCTGTAATAATCACTAATCATTTCCCAGTTGTTTTGGAACATCACCCTGCACCACTATCTGAAAATGCCTCTTGTTTTTTGTCTCTCCTTGATGAAAATGTAGGCTTCCTTAGAGCAGGGCTTTGTCTTCCCTTATCAGCAGAGTACTCCAAAATCCAGGACAATGTTTGGCATATAGTAGGTTGAATGGATGGATTCAAAGATTGGATGGATGGATGGATGGATGGATGGATGGATGGATGGATGGATGGATGGATGGATGGATGGATGGATGGATGGATGGATGGATGGATGGATGGATGGATGGATGGATGGATGGATGGATGGATGGATGGATGGATGGATGGATGGATGGATGGATGGATGGATGGATGGATGGATGGATGGATGGATGGATGGGTGGATGGGTGGATGGGTGGATGGGTGGATGGGTGGATGGGTGGATGGGTGGATGGGTGGATGGGTGGATGGGTGGATGGGTGGATGGGTGGATGGGTGGATGGGTGGATGGGTGGGTGGGTGGGTGGGTGAGTGGGTGGATAAATGGATGGATGGATGGACGGACAGACGGACGGATGGATAGATGGATGGATTAGTCAATTTCTCTCTATTGGACTCAATTGTGCAACCCTACCCAAATAAAGGCCCACTCAGACCCCCGTTATAATCTAACTCCATCCAAATACAACTGAGTTTTCAACATTTAAACAAGGAAAAGATGTTGGCTCACTTTTTTATCTTCTCTTCCAGATGCCTTCTCACTAGGAAATGGGGAAAAGGAACCCATTAGAACATTTCCTTCTTTTGATCAGTTATGAGTAGTTTAGAATCACTATCCAAATCTCAGGTCTAAATAATTACTTAAACCTGAGATTTCCTGTTGAGAAGACATTAGTCCCATTTTTCTTTGAGTCTGTGGGCAATGAGCCAGGGACCATGGAGGAGAGAGGAAAGCTACAAACCCATTCTTTTTCCATGCCCTGACCTGGCACTGTCCAGCTGTCAGGAAGTGAGAGAAATGTGGCTATTCCTAGGGTTTTCGACCAACAGAAAGGGTTCAGGTCCACCTCATCCCATGTGCATTCAATAAGAACATGCTTATTTTAGACATCAATGTACCTCAAGGGTTTACATAATGAATAACCTGGGATGTGAATAAATACCCTTCACCTTTTCTCTGTCTGCAGTGTAACCTTTTGAACATGACAGGCCACCTAAGTATTCTTGTTCAAATGAGATGCCACATGCTTTAAAAATAACTGTTTAAATTTTTGATCCCACTAAAAATTTGGACAGACCTCAACAACCAAATGGGGCTTGGCTCCCCAAGGGCCCTATATCCTCCTTTCAGCTCCACCACACAAGCTCACCGTTCCTTCAAAGCCAATTCTTCATCCACCAGTTCTACCAAGTCCTTCCTGATTATCTGCACTCCCCACGTAGAAACTCAACGTACTCCTAGAAATCCAAACTGAAAGCTGATACGGGAAAATCCAGTTATCCATGCATTGCATACTAACTGCACATGTACTTCACTCATGGAGGAGTGAACAGTGCAACTTGGCAAAGTACTGTGAAATGAGCAGAGAAATGAACAGGAGTGGTCTATGCTCAAGTCCCCACTTATCTCTTTCTTCTCAGTCATAACTCTTAATAACTCTTACTGCTTTCCTCAGCAGTACCCAAGTTAGGTGCTAAATTTTTCTCTGCTCCTTTCATGAGACTATAATGATTATTTTTCAATTATGCCACAATAATTCCTTTTTAACTACTCAGCTGCATATAACAGGGTCCAAAAATAATAATATATACATATATGAAGTCAAATTATATGGCTTAAAACCACTCCTTGTCAAGGTTTTTCGGGGTCTCCAATGTTTCCCCTTCCACTTTCTTAATGTTCCTGCAAGGGTGTGTTCACTTACCAGGAAGTCAAGGTCTTGGTTATCTTTCTCTGGATTCTGGGGCAGATGTTGTCCAAAAAAGAGTTTACTTTTCTCACCTCCAAGGGACGCACCTCATGGTAGACACCCTGCAGGAAAGGACTCCAGATAGGATCCAAATCAGGAGAAGAACCTAAGTCTTCCAATTCCAACACTGATGTATTCCTTGGACCATAAAAAACTAAACCAATCCCATTGCCGTCGAGTCAATCCCAACTTATAGTGACCCTATAGGACAGAGTAGAACTGCCCCATAGGGTTTCCATGGAGCAGCTGGTGGATTTGAACTGCCGACTTTTTGGTTAGCAGCCGAGCTCATAAACACTGCACCACCAGGGCTCCTTAGGCCATAACACAGAAAAATTAGATAAATTGGCTATTGTTTCATAAACACTGCATTGTGTGTGTGTGTGTGTGTGTGAATTTGCCAGTGTGTGCATTTCTGTGGTATTGACAGCCAGAGTTTTAAACAAAAGTCAATCTGGAAAAAAGATGAAAGGTCAAGAGCAATTTTTCAGGAATAAGAAGATCTCTGAGACATCAGGGCAAAGGAAAAGGCAAGACTCAATAGAGGATTCTTGTTTTCATTTCTTTGTCACAGCTCCAAATGCTCTCACCATTTCTGTTTTCTTCTATACTTTCTTCCTTATTTATTAATTTGAGAGCAACCATATAAAGGTTACAACTGGTTCAGTTGTCTAGTGCTATAATTAACTCATCTGTGGCCATAAGTGAATACTAAAAGAAACTACTTGAAACCAACTGCTCCATTTCTGTGTTGCTAGGCTCAGATATAGAACTGTATGGATAAAAGGATAAACCAAATGTGGTATATATATACAACGGGATATTATACAGCTGTAAAAAGGAATGGATTTCTGATGCCATGCTACAACATGGGTGAACCTTGAAAACATTATGCTGAGTGAAATAAGTCAGTTGCAAAAGGATAAATGCTGTATGATCTCACAACAAGAAATAAGCAAATATATAGAAACCAAAGATTATTAATGGTTGCCGGGGGTGGGAAGGAAGGGGAAGGAGGAAATTTTTGTTTGGAAGGTATTGAGTTTATATGAATGGTGCTGAAGTGTTTTGAATGAGGATAGTGATAATGGTGGCATAACATGGAAAATGTAATCAATGTCAGTGAGTTATAAATGTGGAAGTTGTTGTGCTGGTGGAGTTTTGGTGTGTGTGTTTTCACTGCAATAAAAAGAGAGAAAAGAATTGCAAGAACTCTAGAGCTGCATAGATGGTTTATAGTCAATTCTGTTTTAGTGAACTCACGAATTTTTTTCCTTTAATAAGGACTTTTTTTTTTAAAGGACCACCATGCCATTTTCACGCTTTAAAAATAATTCCTTACAATTCAACAACAAAGACAAACAGCCCAATTAAAAAATGGGCAAAGGACATGAACAGACACCTCACCAAAGAGGACATTCAAGTATCCAACAAACACATGAAAAGATGCTCACCATCATTAGCCATTCAAAAACAAACAAACTCATTACCATTGAGTCCATTCTGACTCATAGCCATTTAGAGAGATACAAATCAACACGAAAATGAGATACCATCTCACCCCAGCTAAAATGGCACTGATTAAAAAACAAAAAAACAGATAACAACAAATGTTGGTGAGGATGTGGGGAGATTGGAATCCCTCTCCATTGCTGGTGGGATTGTAAAAGGGTACAATCAATATGGAAAATGGCATGGTGCTTCCTCAAAAAACTAGAAATAGAAATACCTTATGATCCAGCAGTCCCACTCCTAGAGATAAATAAAAAAAAAAAATACAGACAGACATATGCACACCTATGTTCATTGCAGCATTATTCACAACACCAAAAAAATGGAAGCAGCCTAAGTGCTCTTCGACAGATGAACGCATAAGCAAAATGTGGTACATACGTACACTGGAATACTAAGC
Source organism: Elephas maximus indicus (assembly GCF_024166365.1). Classification (NCBI taxonomy): domain Eukaryota; kingdom Metazoa; phylum Chordata; class Mammalia; order Proboscidea; family Elephantidae; genus Elephas; species Elephas maximus. The sequence goes on from NC_064837.1 coordinate 10,913,099, forward strand.
AACCATAAAGAACAATGTTGAGTATGCAGAACATACTATAACGTGGATGAGTCTGGAGGATATAATGTTAAGCGAAATAAGTCAATCACATAAGGAAAAATATTGTATGTTTTCACGTTTATAAAGAGATGAGAATAGATATATAGAGAGAGACCGATGTTCATTGGTGGTTACCAGGGATGGGTGGTGGGGGAGTGAGAATTACTCTCTAGATTGCAGATACTTGTTATTTTTTGGCAATGGGAAAAGCAGCAATGAATGTGGGTGCAATGAGCACAGCTTCAACAAAGTAAACGATACCGCTAAGAAGTTCACAAGAGAAAAGAATGTTCGTGCTAAGGAATATAACATATATAATTTGGTAGCAACATCAAAAAAACAAGTGTATGGTCACAATGTACGTATACAAACATATATGTGTGTGCATATGTGTGCACAGATAAAAGTATGTGTATGTCTACATATATGTGTGTGCACACATAGATGTTCATAGAGGACAGAGTTACAGATACTTCTCAGACATAACCAACCACCTTGTGAGAATGGTTTTCTGTGTTTGAAGGCTTAGGACCTTAGTCTCATAGGACAACTTAGGCAATTGGCATAACATAGTTCACAAAGTTCATGCTCTGCATCCTAGTGAGGTGAGTAGCATATGGGGTCTGAAAAGCTTGCAAGCAGCCTTCTAAGATACAACCATTGGTCTCTACTCATCAGGAGCAAAAGAGAAAGAAGGAAACCAAAGTGTCAGAGAAGAAACTAGTCTACAGAGATAATAGCCTACATGAGCCATGGCCTCATCTATCCTGAAACAAGAAGAACTAAATGGTGCCAGGCTACCACTACTGACCATTCTGATAAGGGCCACAATAGGTGGGCCCTGATAGAATGGGAGAAAAATGCACAGAGAACTTAATTTCTTAAAAAGTCCAGACTTACAGGACTGGTTGAAACTAGAGGACTCCCTGAGGCTATCACCCTAAGATACCCTTTAAATCTTGAATTGAAACTACACCTGAAGTCACCTTTTAGCAAAATAACAGATTGGCACACAAAATGAAGGATATTACCCATGAGTATGGTGCTCCATCAAAAAATCACCTAGGGAGACAGGGCCAAGAGGATGGAATAGCCAGATGCTTCCAGCGATCCCTCTTACAAAAAAGACCCAAAAAATCAAGTGAAACAATTATATTTATGACAATGTAGGAGCCCTGAACATCAAAAGCAAAGTTAGAAAACGGACTGAGCAACGGGGGGAGAGAGAGGCAGTTCAGAAGCAGAGAGGAGTTGCTGGACCTGAATTGCCAGGATCCCTCAGGCACCATTCCCAGGAGTGGCTGAAGCAGGCTGGTGGTAGTGTTCGGCCACAGTTTCCTCAGGGAGAAGCAGCCAGCTGTGCAGACTACTCACAGCTCCAGAACCAGAGAAGAACGGCGCTGTCCGCAAAAGCTAAGTACTTGTGTGTATTTTACAGTGCCACCAGCCCCTAAAAGCTGGCTTCAGTGGCTGATGATTTCCCTGGGCCTGAGATAGGCGCATTTGAGTGCACTGAGCCATGCTATCAGCCTTGGAGAAGAAATAAATTCACATGAGGGGGAAAAGATAATTTGCCAGCTCCACTAACCAGGGAAGCTCAGGACAGAAGTGGCTCCTGTCCAGGCAAGAACGATGCATGGACTTTGAGTACCTTTCCCCCTTGCTTGGACCTGTGTGGGCCTATTTCAGGAGAATAGGCCCTTGTTAGCAAACTGCAACTGTTTAAACTGTGCGGTGCAGAGGTGGGTGTTTGATATTTGACACCGCTTTGCCTGTTAAACAGGGTCCACACCTACCCACATGAGGGGCCTAAGGACTGGTGGCTCCATTCAGGTCACCAAGCCACCCACGACAGGGGTCCAAAGGTAACTGGTACCTCCCAGCCCTTACAACTAAAAGCATTAGGTGTTCATGGTCCATCTGCAGAACCCACCCACTTGTACGCTTTAGGGAATAGGGACATGTTTTCCTCAGTGATGCTTGGGGGACAGTTCTCAGCCCCCTGCCTTGTTCAGATCATGACCCCCTGCTGCAACCAGATACCGGTACCCAGACCAAACACCCCTGCCCCTCTAAGATTATAGGACAGAGCCTGTACCACACACTTGAAGACCTACTGCCTGGACATCTGAGCTGAATCCACACAAGAAAAGTGAATGGACCCATAGCTCATATACCTGATAAGTGCTCTAGTCATCGGGGACAGGACTTCAGAGCTCCAAAAATGAAAATAATCAAGCTAGCTCACATACCCCCATGTGTCTGTCAGTTTGTCATACTGTGAGGGCTTGTGTGTTGCTGTGATGCTGGAAGCTATGCGACCAGTATTCAGATACCAGCAGGGTCACCCAACGAGGACAGGTTTCAGCTGAGCTTCCAGACTAAGACAGACTAGGAAGAAGGACCCAGCAGTCTACTTCTGAAAAGCATTAGCCAGCAAAAACCTTATGAATAGTAGCGGAACATTGTCTGATATAGTGCTGGAAGATGAGCCCCCCAGGTTGGAAGGCACTCAAAAGATGACTGGGGAAGAGCTGCCTCCTCAAAGTAGAGTTGACCTTAATGACGTGGATGGAGTAAAGCTCTTGGGACCTTCATTTGCTGACGTGGCACGACCCAAAATGAGAAGAAATAGCTGCAAACATCCATTAATAATCGGAACCTGGAATGTACGAAGTATGAATCTAGGAAAATTGGAACTTGTGAAAAATGAAATGGAACGCATAAACATCAATATCCTAGGCATTACTGAGCTGAAATGGACTGGTATTGGCCATTTCGAATGAGACAATCATATAGTCTACCATGCTGGGAATGACAACTCGAAGAGGAATGGTGTTGCATTCATCGTCAAAAAGAACGTTTCAAGATCTATTCTTAAGTACAACGCTGTCAGTGGTAGGATAATATCCATACACCTACAAGGAAGACCAGTTAATGCAACTATTATTCAAATTTATACACCAACCACTAGGGCCAAAGATGAAGAAACAGAAGATTTTTATCAGCTGCTGCAGTCTGAAATTGATCGAACATGCAATCAAGATGCATGGATAATTACTGGTGATTGGAATGCAAAAGTTGGAAACGAAGAAGGATCAGTAGTTGGAAAATATGGCCTTGGTGATAGAAACAATGCTGGAGATCAAATGATAGAATTTTGCAAGACCAACGACTTCTTCATTGCAAATACCTTCTTTCACCAACATAAACGACGACTATACACATGGACCTCGCCAGATGGAACACAGAAATCGAATCGACTACATCTCTGGAAAGAGAAGATGGAAAAGTTCAATATCATCAGTCAGAACAAGGCCGGGGCTGACTGTGGAACAGACCATCAATTGCTCATATGCAAGTCCAAGCTGAAACTGAAGAAAATCAGAGCAAGTCCACGAGAGCCAAAACATGACCTTGAGTATATCCTACCTGAAATTAGAGACCATCTGAAGAATAGATTTGATGCATTGAACACTAGTGACCAAAGACCAGGCGAGTTGTGGAATGATATCAAGGACATCATCCATGAAGAAAGCAAGAGGTCGTTGAAAAGACAGGAAAGAAAGAAGAGACCAAGATGGATGTCAGAGAAGGCTCTGATACTTGCTCTTAAGCAGCTAAAGCAAAAGGAAGAATTGATGAAGTAAAAGAAATGAACAGAAGGTTTCAAAGGGCCTCTCGAGAAGACAAAGTAAAGTATTAAAATGACATGTGCAAAGAGTTGGTAATGGAAAACCAAAAGGGAAGAACATGCTCGGCGTTTCTCAAGCTGAAAGAACTGAAGAAAAAATTCAAGCCTCGAGTTGCAATTGTGAAAGATTCTATGGGGAAAATATTAAATGACGCAGGAAGCACCAAAAGAAGATGGAAGGAATACACGGAGTCATTGTACCAAAAAGAATTAGTCGATATTCAACCATTTCAAGAGGTGGCATATGATCAGAAGCCAATGGAACTGAAGGAAGAAGTCCAAGCTGCTCTGAAGGCATTGGCAAAAAACAAGGCTCTGGGAATTGATGGAATATCAATTGAGATGTTTCAACAAACAGATGCAGCGCTGGAGGTGCTCACTCGTCTATGCTAAGAAATATGGAAGACAGCTTCCTGGCCAACTAACTGGAAGAGATCCATATTTATGCCTATTCCCAAGAAAGGTGATCCAACTGAATGTGGAAATTATAGAACAATATCATTAATATCCCACACAAGCCAAATTTTGCTGAAGATCATTCAAAAACGCCTGCAGCAGTATATATACAGGGAACTGCCAGAAATTCAGGCTGCTTTCAGAAGAGGATGTGGAGCCAGGGATATCATCGCTGATGTCAGATGGATCCTGACTGAATGCAGAGAATACCAGAAGGATGTTTACCTCTGTTTTATTGACTATGCAAAGGCATTTGACTGTGTGGATCATAACAAATTATGGATAACATTGCAAAGAATGGGAATTCCAGAACACTTGATTGTATTCATGAGGAACCTTTACATAGATCAAGAGGCAGTTGTTCAGACAGAACAAGGGGATACTGATTGGTTTAAAGTCAGGAAAGGAGTGCCATCAGGGTTATATTCTGTCACTATACCTATTTAATCTGTATGATGAACAAATAATATGAGAAGCTGGACTATATGAAGAAGAACAGGGCATCAGGGTTGGAGGAAGACTCATTAACAACCTGTGTTATGCAGATGACACGACCTTGCTTGCTGAAACTGAAGAGGACTTGAAGCACTTACTAACGAAGATCAAAGACCACAGCTTTCAGTATGGATTACATCTCAACATAAAGAAAACAAAATTCCTCACAACTGGACCAATAAGCAACATCATGACAAACGGAGAAAAGATTGAAGTTGTCAAGGATTTCATTTTACTTGGATCCACAATCAACAGCCATGGAAGCAGCAGTCAAGAAATCAAAAGACATATTGCACCGGGCAAATCTGCTCCAAAGGACCTCTTCAAAGTGTTGAAGAGCAAAGATGTCATCCTGAAGACTAAGGTGCACCTGACTGAAGCCATGGTATTTTCAATCACATCATATGCATGTGAAAGCTGGACAATGAATAAGGAAGACCGAAAAAGAGTTGACGCCTTTGAATTGTGGTGTTAGCGAAGAATATTGATAACACCATGAACTGCCAAAAGAATGAACAAATCTGTTTTGGTAGAAGTGCGGCCAGAATGCTCCTTAGAGGCAAGGATGGCAAGATTGCACCTTGCATACTTTGGACATGTTGTCAGGAGGGATCAGTCCCGGGAGAAGGACATCATGCTTGGCAGAGTACAGGGTCAGCGGAAAAGAGGAAGACCCCCAACGAGGTGGATTGACACAGTGGCTGCAACAATGAGCTCAAGCATAACAACGATTGTAAGGATGGCACAGAACTGGGCAGTGTTTCGTTCTGTTTTGCATGGGGTCACTATGAGTCAGAGCTGACTCAATGGCACCTAACAACAACAAAAAAAGCTCACTTAAGCAACCCATTTGGGCACATCAAAACAAAACAAAGCAAGAAACTAGGATACATTAAGCAAACATAAAATAAACTAACACAATAACTTATAGATGGCTCGGAGACAACTGTTAATATCAAGCCACATAAAGATACAGACCATGATCACTTCAACAAGCTCTCAAAACAGAGAATCAATGGATCTTCTGGATGAAGGTGCCTCCCTGGAATTACCAGATGCAGAATACAAAACATTAATATACAGAACTCTTTAAGACATTAGGAACGAGATCAAGAAATATGCAGAGCAAGCCAAGGAACATACAAATAAAACAGTTGAAGAAATTAAAAAGGTTATTCAAGAACATAAGGAAACATTTAATAAGCTGCAAGAATCCATAGACAGACAGCAATCAGAAATTCAGAAGATTAACAATATAATTACAGAAGTAGACAACTCAATAGAAAGTCAGAGAAGCAGAACTGAGCAAGTGGGAGGCAGAATTTCTGAACCTGAAGATAAATCCCTTGGCACTAACATATTTGAAGAAAAATCAGATAAAAGAATTAAAAAAAAATGAAGAAACCTTAAGAATCACGTGGGACTCCATTAAGAGAAATAACTTACAAGTGATTGGAATATCAGAACAGGGAGGGATAACAAAATTACAGAGAGAATTGTTGAAGATTTCTTGGTAGAAAACTTCCCTGATATCGTGAAAGATGAGAAGATATCTATCCAAAATGCTCACTGAACTCCACATAAGGTAAATGTTAAAAGAAAGTCACCAAGAAACATTATAATCAAACTTGCCAAAACCAAAGATAAAGAAAGAATTTTAAGAGCAGCTAGGGATAAATGAAAAGTTACCTACAAAGGAGAATCAATAAAGAATAAGCTCAGACTACTGGGCAGAAACCATGCAGGCAAGAAGACAATGGGATGACTTATAAAAAGAACTGAAGGAAAAAATTGCCAGCCAAGAATCTTATATCCAGCAAAACTGTCTCTCAAATATGAAGGTGAAATTAGGACACTTCCAGATAAACAGAAGTTTAGGGAATTTGTAAAAACCAAATCAAAACTACAAGAAATACTAAAGGGAGTTCTTTGGTTAGAAAATCAGTAATATCAAGTATCAACCCAAGACTAGAACACTGGGCAGAGCAATCAGATGTTAACCCAGACAGGGAAACCACAAAAATAAATCAGGATTTAAAAAATGCTCAAAACGGGAACAGTGATGTCATTATGTAAAAGATAACATTAAAACAATAAAGAGGGACTAAGAGATGTAGTCACAGATCTTTCATATGGAGAGGAAGACAAGGCAATATAAAAAAAAAAAGTTAGGTTCCAATTTAGAAAAATAGGGGTAAATATTAAGATAACCACAAAGGAGACTAACTTTCCTACTCATCAAAATAAAATACAAGAAAAAAATAGAGACTCAGGAGAAACCAAATGAACAACAACGAATAAGAGGAAAAGACAATATATAAAGCTACTCAGCACAAGAAATTAAGTGGGAAAAAGAAACTGTCAACAACACACAAAAAAAAGACATCAAAATGATAGCATTAAATTCATACCTATCCATAATTACGCTGAATGTAAGTGGACTAAATGCACTGATAGAGAGTGGCAGAATGGAGTAAAAAACGCAATCCATCTATATGCTGCCTACAAGAGACACACCTTAGACTTAGAGACACAAACAAACTAAAACTCAAAGGATGGAAAAAGTATATCAAGCAAACAACAATCAAAAAAGAGGAGTGGCAAAATGAATTTCTGACAAAATAGATTTTAAGTTAAATCCATCACAAAGGATAAGGAAGGACACTATATAATGATTAAAGGGACAATATACCAGGAGGATATAACCATATTAAATATTTATGCACCCAATGACAGGGCTGCAAGATACATAAAACAAACTCTAGTAGCACTGAAAAGTGAGATAGCTCCACAATTATAGAAGGAAACTTCAACACACCACTTTCGGTGAAGGACAGGACATGCAGAAAGAAGCTCAATAAAGACACGGAAGACTTAAATGCCACAATCAATAGACTTGACCTTATAGACATATACAGAACACTCCATCAAACATCAGCCAAGTATACTTTCTAGTGCCCATGGAACATTCTCTAGAATAGGCCACATATTAGGTCATAAAGCAAGCCTTAGCAGAATCCAAAACATCAAAGTATTACAAAGCATCTTCTTTGATAAGGTCGTACAAGTAGAAGTCAATAACATAAAAAGTGGGGAAAAGAAATCAAACACTTGGAAACTGAACAATACCCTTCTCAAAAAAGACTGGGTTATAGAAGACATTAAGGATGGAATAAAGAAATTCATAGAACCCAATGAGAATGAAAACACTTCCTATCTGAACCTTTGGGACACAGCAAAAGCAGTGCTCAGAGGTCAATTTACTTCAATAAATGCACACATACAAAAAGAAGGGCCCAAATCAAAGAATTATCCCCACAGCTTGAACAAATAGAAAGAGAGCAGCAAAAGAAACCCTCAGGCACTGAGAAAGGAAATAATAAAAATTAGAGCAGAACTAAATGAAATAGAAAACAGAAAAACAATTGAAAGAGTTAACAAGACCAAAAGCTGGTGCTTTGAAAAAATTAACAAAATTGCTAAACCATTGGGCAAACCGACAAAAGGAAAACAGGAACGGAAGCAAATAACCGAAATAAGAAATGAGACAGGCGATATTACAGCAGACCCAAGTAAAATTAAAAAAATCATATCAGGTTACTACGAAAAATTCTACCTTAACAAATTTGAAAACCTAAAAGAAATGGATGAATTCCTAGAAACACACTACCTACCTAAACTAACACAAACAGAAGTAGATCAACTAAATGGACCCATAACAAAAGAAGAGATTGAAAGGGTAATAAAAAAAACTCCCAACAAAAAAAAGCCCTGGCCCGGACCGTTTCACTGCAGAGTTCTACAAAACTTTCAAAGAAGAGTTAACACTGCTACTACTAAAGGTATTTCAGAACTGAGAAAAGGATGGAATGCTTCCAAACTCATTCTATGAAGCCAACACATCCCTGATACCAAAACCAGGTAAAGGCACCACTAAAAAAGAAAATTACAGACCTATATCCCTCATGAATTTAGATGCAAAAATCCTCGACACAATTCTAGCCAACAGAATTCAACAACATATCAAAAAAATAATTCACCATGACGAAGTGGGATTCATACCAGGTACGCAGGGATGGTTTAACATTAGAAAAACAATCAATGTAATCCAGCAGATAAATAAAAGACAAGAACCACATGATTTTATCAATTGATGCAGAAAAGATATTTGACAAAGTTCAACACCCATTCCTCATAAAAACTCTGAGCACAATAGGAATAGAAGGAAAATTCCTCAACATAATAAAGGGCATTTATAAAAGCCAACAGCCAACGTCATCCTAAATGGAGAGAGCCTGAAAGCATTCCCTGTGATATTAGGAGGCAGACAAGGAGGCCCTTTATCACCACTCTTATTCAACATTGTGCTGGAGGTCCTAGCCAGAGCAATTAGGCTAGATAAAGAAATAAAGCACATCCAGGTTGGTAGGGAAGAAGTCAAAGTATCTCTATTTGCAGATGACATGACCTTATACACAGAGAACCCTAAGGAATCCTAAAGAAAACTACTGAAACTAATAGAAGAGTTCAGCAGAGTATCAGGATAGAAGATAACACATACAAAAATCAGTTGGATTCCTCTACACCAACAAAAGGAACATCAAGGAGGAAATCACCAAATCAATACCATTTACATTAGCCCCCAAGAAGATAAAATACCTAGGAATAAATCTTACCAGAGATGTAAAAGACTTATACAAAGAAAACTACACTTCTGCAAGAAACCAAAAGAGACCTACATAAGTGGAAAAACATACCTTGCTCATGGATAGGAATACTTAACATTATAAAAATGTCTATTCTACCAAAAGCAATCTATAGATACAATGCAATTCCGATCCAAATTCCAATGACATATTTTAATGAGATGGAGAAACAAATTACCAACTTCATATGGAAGGAAAAGAGGCCCTAGATAAGTAAAGCATTACTGAAAAAGAAAAACAAAGTGGGAGGCCTCACTCTACCTAAAAAAGACCTAAATATATGGAGAGACATACCATGTTCATGGATCGTAAGTATCAATAATGTTAAGATGTCAATTCTCCTAAATTTTTCCTATAGATTTAAGGTAACCCCAAGTTAAATCCCAGAACCTTTCTTATTAAAATTGACATGCTGACTCTAAATTTTATATGGAAACACAAAAGACCTAAAATAGCCAAATAACTTTAGCAAGGAACTAAAATAGCCGAAACAACTTTGAAAAAGAAAAAATAAAATATAAGCACTACCAGATTTCAAGCCTTTTATGAAGCAACATAATCAAGACAGTGTAGTATTGATGTAAACATAGACAAAAAGTTCAGTGGAACAGATTAGAGTCTAGAAATAGACCCACACATATGTGGTCAATTGATTTTCAGCAAATATTCGAAGATAATTCAATGGGAAAATACATTGTTTTCAACAAATAGTGCTCGCACAATTGGATACCCATATACTAAAAATTAAATTTCAGTCTTACACTATACACAAAAATGAACTAAAAACGGATCACAGATCTAAAAGTATAAAACTTCTAGAAGCAAATATAGAAGGAAAATTGTGACCTTGGGCTAGGCAAAAAAAAAATTTTTTTAGCTATGACACCAAAAGCATAATCCATTTTTAAAAATTGATAAATTGGACTTATTTTAAATGAAAAATTTCACTCTTCAAAAGACACTGTTGGAAGACTAAAAAGCCAAGTCATAGACCAGGAGAACATATTTCGAAGAATATACCTGATAAAGGACTTGTATCTAGAAAAATTAAAGAACTCTCAAAACTCAAGCTGGTGAGAAACAAATTCAGAGGTTAATTCCACAGGCTTCTGGATTACACTGACAGTTGAATTCACAATCTTTCCAAGTCTCCTGTATTAAAATCAAGGCATTGCTTGATAAAGAGTATAATGTGACAAGTTGGAATTAGGATATCTGGAAGAATTCAAAATACTTGGACTCTAGTGTGTCCCTTGACCCCTCTGAAATGATCTTCACTGGGCTTCTCTTCTGATTCAATTATGCCTGCCTTTTGGGAAACAGCTGATCATTTTTCTAATGCCCTGCCTTTCATTGCTGCTTCTCTAGTAACCAAAGTCAGAGTTCAATAGAGACTTTAGAACAAAATGCAGCATGGTAAGGGTAGGGCTGTAAGGCGCAGATAACTAGAAGCATCAGAAATTCTGCAAAAAGTGATTTTTTTTTAAGGAGATGAATTTCTAAGTAGTCAGCCAGGACAGATGAAATATAATTTTGGATGATGCTCAATGTATTGATATATATGACACACCCTACATACCATACCAACTGCTGTCGAGTCAACTCGGACTCACGGTGACCCCATGTGTGTCAGAACAGAACTGTGCTCCACAGGGTTCCCAATGGCTGATTTTTTTGAAAGTCGATTGCCAGGACTTTCTTCCAAGAAGGCTCTGGATGTACTAGAACCTCCAACCTTTCAGTTAGCAGCCAAGTGTGTTAACCATTTGTACCATCCAGGGACTCTGATGTTTAGATACATTTACCAGTAAATTCAAAGTCTGCTGGTCCGGTTAACACCACCCAGACCTAACTGTGGTCATAAAGAAATGAAATCTAAAGGCTCTGATTCCCTCAGTGCCGTCGAGTCGATTCCGACTCATAGCAACCCTATAGCGGCCCTATGGGACAGAGTAGAACTGCCCCATAGAGTTTCCAAGGAGTGCCTGGCAGATTCGAACTGGCAACCCTTTGGTTAGCAGCAGTAGCACTTAACCACTACGCCACCAGGGTTTCCAGGCTCTGATTAGAAGGAATTCATAGAGTTCAGAAGAGTGGTGCGTGTGGCTCTCTCCTTTGTATTCTGCCCACACACCACTTCTCGTCTTCACATGTCACCAATAGTACACAGGCCTTTCAACCTTGCCATGAGCGATGGAACGATGAAGGAAGCAACAAAGTCTATAAAAAGCACTTAACGGCTATCCTCGAGTTAAATAGGAATGGATAGGGCTGCTGTTCAAATGAAGAGCTTGATCTTGCTGGAAATGGGAGAAGCCCAAAGTGGCCACTCCCAGGTAACTTGGATGGCAATTAACTTTCAAAGGCAAAGTGGACAGTTGTGTGATAGGCTACAGGGCAGGCGTGCTAGTTAGATCTCCAGAAATTATGTAACATTGAGATAACTCTGGCTAGGGCTTGCAATCCCCAGAAACTAAATCAACAGGCAGGTTAGTCAAGTCTTAATTACTTGGAATAATCAAAAAATTCTCCAGGCCTGGAAATTTGACTTGCATTAGAGTGCCTTTTTATCCAATTCCCTGATCCGAGTCAGTTCACAAATCCAGACTTCCTTAAATGATGGGGTGGCTGGATACCATTGTGGAAAAACTCTGTTATGATACCACAGCTGTCCCATAAACCTTTTTCCCAGCCATTCCCAAAAGGAACTGCAGCCATTTACCTGGGCTGACCCCAATCTGCAGAAATCCATGCCACCACTGACTTTGTCAGCCTGAGAGGGGCATATGGTGACTCGGTAATAAATAGATGTCAGTTTGATAGCAACACTGAGGGGCAGTGGTGGGTGGGTCAGTAGTAGAATTCTCACCTTCCATGTGGGAGACTTGGGCTGAATTCCCCACCAATGCACCTCATGTGCCACCATCACCCACCTGTCAATAGAGGCTTACATGTTGCTATGATGCTGAACAAGTTTCAGTGGCACTTCCAGACTAAGACAGACTAGGAAGAAAGGCCTGGCAATCTCCTTCCCAAAATCAGCCAATGAAAATCCTATGAATCACAATAATCCAATCTGCATCTCATCATGGGGATAGGGCAGGACTGGGCAGCGTTTTGTTCTGTTGTGCACGGGGTTGCCATGAATCAGGGCAGACTGAACTGCAGGTAATAACAACCCAAGTTTGCATTGTGGCAGGTCCAGTGGAAACGGGGCCCTTTCTTGGGATATTGCAACATTCTGAGTGTATAATTGACAGGTTGAATACCCTCATTGGTTTCCCTTTGCCAAGTCTCATGTGATCCTGTTTATTTATCTCACAATACTTATACCACAAGTGGTAGAAGACTGAAGTAAGCAACAAGTCTTTAAAAAGCACTTAATGGCTATCCTTGAGTTAAACAGGAATGGATAGGGCTGCTGTTCAAATGAGGACTTTGATCTTGGTGGAAATGGGGGAAGCCCAAAGTGACCGATCCCAGGTAATTGATGGCAATTACCATAGTTATGTCTACTAGTTTTTTGTCTCTTCCAACTGTAAATTCCCTGAAGGCGAGAATCATGCTTGTCTCCTTTACTATTATACTCCCAGGGCCTGACCTCGAGCTCGGTACATGGTGGACCCTTAAATGTTTATTAAGTACATTATGGTAAGGCCAGGCAGGTGTCACCGGAGCAGACCCCCCTCCCCACCCCAAATAAGATGAATCAAAAGAAAACTACACCCCTGGAAGGATCAGAAATTAATGCCACCGAGATGTAAAACATGCAGTATTCTGATTCCTATCACATCACCACTCGGTTCCATGGTTCTACTAGCGCAAAAGGTTGACAGGTCTTGGAGAATAACTGCACTTACAAGATTTAATCAAGCAGTAAGTCTACTCACAGGGGCTTTTCCAGATGCAGTCTCCTTGCCAGAATAAATAAATACAGCTCCTGGCGCTTGGGAATAAGCTAGTGATCTGCAAATGCATTTTTCTGTATTTTGATGAACAAAGATCACCAGAGAAAATCTGGTTTTAATTAGCAGGGTTAAGCAGGATACCTTCAGAGAGGTGGTGTAGCCTAGTGATTCAGAGCATGGACCCCAGAGCCAGGATTACCTGGTGTCTTAGTCATCTAGTGCTGCCGTAACAGAAATACCACAAGTGGAAGGCTTTAAAGAACAGTAGTTTATTCTCTCACAGTCTAGGAGGCTAGAAGTCCAAATTTAGGGCATCGGCGCCAGGGGAAGGCTTTCTCTGTTGGCTCTGGAGGAAGGTCTTTGTCATCAATCTTCCCCTGGACTAGGAGCTTCTCCACGCAGGAACCCCTGGTCCAAAGGACGCACTCTGCTTCCAGCCCTTTCTTGGTGGTATGAGATTCCCATCTCTCTGCTCGTTTCTCTCTTTTATATCTCAAAAGAGATTGGCTCAAGACACAATCCAATCTTATAGACTGAATTCTGCCTCATTAAAATAACTGCCGCCTATTCCACTCACTAACATCATGGAGGTAGGATTTACAACACATAGGAAAATCACATCAGATGACAAAATGGTGGACAATCACATAATATTGGGAATCATGGCCTAGCCATATTGATACACATATTTTGGGGGGACACAATTCAATCCATGACACCTGGGTTCAAATTTTAGTCTGCTATTTACTGTGCGACCTTGGGAAAGTATTTAACCTCTCTGTACCTCAATTTCCTCATCTCTAAAACAGAGATGACGGTACCTACCTCAAAGGATTATCATTAATTAAATGAATTAATATTGTAAAGTGCTTAGAAGAGGTCTAACGCACAGTAAGTGCTATATAAATGGTTAGCTGTAACTATTAACTGCTATATCTGCAGCTCCGGGATGCAATAAAGTCAGCACAGGGCTTGATTAACTCACCATCCCTCAGGACATCAAGGTAGTGCTACAGATGGTACAGGTGAGATCCTGCTGATAGAATGTGGAGAGGCTGATGTAACACACACATCTTCGTTTGTTCCCAGAACTACACTTATGCAGCTACGTAAGTGCAACTACACTTATGTTCTCCCCTCCTCTAGTCTTCATATTTTTCTCCTCTGACCCTGAGGGTCCTTGGAGCTTCTGACCTCCCAGTCCAAGGTTCTGGACTTCAAAGCCCTTCCTTCCACCAGTGGAAGAAAAATGAAGGGGGTTCCAGACCTGGGGACACTTTAGGAGTCAGGGATGGCCTCTCACCATCAGACCAGTGATCATACCTCAGGCCACAGGGATAGAGGCAGGCAGAGCATTTGGGCTTCCAGAGAAGGAACGGGAGGCCCTTCCTGCCCCACTGAGCTAATTCTATCTTTGGTTACGCTCTGGCACAATGACTCTCAACATTTCCCTAGCCCCAACCTAAAAATTTCCAGGGGATCTTTGTGATTCGAAAAAGCATCCAAATCCCATGCTCCCTCCTTAACTGCCACTTGTCTAGATGCTGGTAGCCTTAGAGTCAGATGCATGGCCAAGCTGGAACCACAGTCTTAACATTCTTCAGTCTGGGAAGAAATTCCAGAAATTCTCATGCTCTGTGCTCACAGCCTTCCCTACCAGGGCCCTCTATTAGAGGGGGAAGCAAGCTCAGTTGGGGGATGTGCAGAGCATCCTTGTTTGAGATCTGGGATGGTTGATGTACCCACCAGGGTCCAAGCATGATTGCTTCTTTCTGAACCTCCAGAGTGAGGAGCCTGGGGTCACTGGTCCAATTTGTGGTGCACGACAGAGAACATCACTAGCAACCGGAACCTTCCCAAGATACCCCAACTATCCAAGAGTATGCTAAAGATTGAGGCCTTCTAGGAGAGAGACCTGGGGGCTCATGTCTGCGTCACAGCTCAACCCCTTGGAGAACACAGGAAGTGAGATTGAGTTTAGCAAGAGCACGGAAACTAAATATGACAAATTGTCCAGGGCATGAGCAGAGGAGAAAGAACCAGACAGAGAAGAAAGACTCCTAGATTTCTCCTATAACCCAAGAGGGCACGGACCACCATGTCTTCCACATTGCCTCAAATTACATCAATTTAAGACTTGGAAAGAACACTGACTGTTTTTGAAATGCCTACTATAAAATGGGTGTGTCAGACCTCATCTAACTTCAGGGGGAGGGGAGAAAATCAAGATCAGCATCAGCCCAAAGCTGATTCCTACGTGGTGGAACTCAGATATATTTCCATTCTCCAACTTTTTCACCATTTCTGACACCAGCCGTCCCTACCATGGCACTCTCTATTTCTCTGCTGGGTTCAAGACTTCATTGAAATGGCTACATAGAACTCACAGACCATACTCAAAATTACAGGATTTATTAGGGAAGTACCAGGTTACAGCTTAGGATCAGGACCAACTCGGAAGTAACAGGAACAACTCAGGAGACAGGATTACAGTTTGTCAACAGATTCCAATCTCTTAGCTCCTTCTCCACCATGCCTGCAGGCAGGCCTTGCTCTAGGCCGTGCCCACCACTGGCCCTCACTCTCAATCCTCACTCTCAGCCTCGGCCAAATGTCACAAAGCTCTTAAGCTCTGCCAACAAGTGCCCAAGACACCCCACTGTGCCAACAAGTCTCCTCCCCAAAAGTGCTCAGCTCTCCTGCTCCGTGGGTCAGGAAGCCCACTGTAGCTGCCTCACTCCATGGGCCAGGCAACCCACTGTGCCATCTCCTGCCAGTCTGCTGGTTCTGCTGCTGCCACTTCTCTGCCACTGGACTTTGCCATGCTTGCTGCCACTTCTTGCCATCTCACACTATCTCCAGTGTTACAGCTCTGTCTCCTGGGTCTAGGAGGTTCTCAGCAGAGGGACACTGGGTCTAAAGGACACACTCTGTTCCCAGCTCTTCTTGATGGTAGTGAGGCCCACCTCAACCTCTAAGATTGGCTCCCTTTAAGCCTAGAGGGATGGCAAAACTGGCCAATCCCCTACAAGGGTTCCATGCACCTTATTTGCATAACCTCACCCCTGCAAGGGTTCTATGGACCTTATTTGCACTAGCAAACTGTCCAATCCCCTTTGTGGACCATAGCACCTTATTTGCATAGCCACACCCAATCATTTTGCAAGAGTAGCCAGACCATGGCTATTGTTGTTAGGTGCAGTCAAGTCAGTTCCGACTCATAGCGATCCTATGCACAACAGAAAAAAAAACTGCCTGGTCCTGTGCCATCCTTACAATTGTTGCTATGCTTAAGCCCATTGTTGCAGCTGCTGTGTCAATTCATCTCGTTGAGGGTCTTCCACTTTTTCGCTGACCCTCTACCAAGCATGATGTCCTTCTCCAGGGACTAATCCCTCCCAGTAACATGTCCAAAGTATGTGAGACACAGTCTCACCATCCTTGCTTTGAAGGAGCATTCTGGTTGTACTTCTTCCAAGACGGATTTGTTCTTTCTTTTGGCAGTCCATGGTATATTCAATATTCGTCAACACAATTCAAAGGCATCAACTCTTCTTTGGTCTTCCTGATTCACTGTCCAGCTTTCACATGCATATGATGCAATTGAAAATACCATGGCTTGGGTCAGGTGCACCTTAGTCCTCAAGGTGCCATTTTTGCTTTTCAACACTTTAAAGAGGTCCTTTGCAGCTGATTTGCCCAATGCAACGCATCTTTTGATTTCTTGACTGCTGCTTCCATGGATGTTGACTGTGGATCCAAGTAAAACGAAATCCTTGACAACTTCAATCTTTTCTCCGTTTATCATGATGTTGCTTATTGGTCCAGTTGTGAGGATTTTTGTTGTCTTTATGTTGAGGTATAATCCATACTGAAGGCGTGGTCTTTGATCTTCATCAGTAAGTGTTTCAAGTCCTCTTTACTTTTGCAAGCAAGGTTGTGTCATCTGCGTAACAAAGGTTGTTAATGAGTCTTCCTCCAATCCTGATGCCCCATTCTTCTTCACACAGTCCAGCTTCTCAGATAATTTGCTCAGTATACAGATTGAATAGGTACAGTAAAAGGATACAACCCTGTCGCACACCTCTCCTGATTTTAAACCATGCAGTATCCCCTTGTTCTGTTCGAACGACTGCCTCTTGATCCATGTACAGATTCCTCAGGAGCACAATTAAGTGTGCTGGGACTCCCGTGCTCCGCAATGTTATCCGTAATTTGTTATGATCCACACAGTCAAATGCCTTAGCATAGTCAATAAAATACAGTAAACATCTTTCTAGTATTCTTTGCTTTCAGCCAGAATCCATCTGACATCAGCAACGATATCCCTGGTTCCACGTCCTCTTCTAAATCTGGCTTGGATTTCTGGCAGTTCTCTGTCCATATACTGCTGCAGCCGCTTTTGAAAGGTCTTCAGCAGAATTTTGCTTGCATGTGATACTAATGAATGATAGTGTTCTATAATTTCCACATTCGGTTGGATCACCTCTTTTGGGAATAGGTATAAATATGGATCTCTTCCAGTCAGTTGGCCAGGTAGCTGTCTTCCAAATTTCTTGGCATAGACGAGCGAGCACTTTCGGTGCTGCCTCCCTTTGCTGAAACATCTCAATTGGTATTCCATCAATTCCTGGTTTTTCGCCAATGCCTTTAGGGCAGCTTGGCCTTCTTCCTTCAGTACCAGCAGTTCCTGATCATATGTTACCTCCTGAAATGGTTGAACGTCGACCCATTCTTTTTGGTATAGTGACTCTGTGTATTTCTTCCATCGTCTTTTGATGCTTCCTGCATTGTTTAATATCTTCCCTATAGAATCCTTCAGTATTGCAGCTTGAGGCTTGAATCTTTTCTTCAGTTCTTTCAGCCTGAGAAATGCTGAGTGTGTTCTTCTCTTTTGGTTTTCTATCTCCAGGTCTTTGCACACATCATCATAATACTTTACTTTGTATTCCCAAGCCGCCCTTTGAAATATTCTATTCAGCTTTTACTTCATCATTTTTTCCTTTTGCTTTAGCTACTCGATATTCAAGAGCAAGTTTCAGAGTCTCTTCTGACATCCATTTAGGTCTTTTATTTCCTGTCTTTTTAATGACCTCTTGCTTTCCTCATGTACAATGTCCTTGATGTCATTCCACAACTTGTCTGGCTTTCGGTCAATAGTGTTCAACTTGTCAAATCTATTGTTGAGATGATCTCTAAATTCAGGTGGGATATACTCAAGGTCATACTTCAGCTCTCATGGACTTGTCCTAATTTTCTTCAGTTTCAACTTGAACTTGCATAAGAGTAATCGATAGTCCGATCTACAATTGGCCCCTGGCCTTGTTCTGACTGATGATATTGAGCTTTTCCATTGTCTCTTTCCACAGATGTAGTCAATTTGATTCCTGTGTATTCCATCTGGTCAGGTCCATGTGTATAGTTGCTGTTTATATTGGTAAAAAAAAGATATTTGCAATGAAGAAGTTGTTGGTCTTGCAAAATTCAATCGTGCAATCTCCGGCATTGTTTCTATCACCAAAGCCATATTTTGCAACTACCGATCCTTCTCCTTTATTCCCAACTTTCGCATTCCAATCACCAGTAATTATCAACGCATCCTGACTGCACGTTTGATCAATTTCAGACTGCAGAAATTGATAAAAAATCTTCAATTTCTTCATCTTTGGCCTTAATGGTTGGTGCGTAAATTTGAATAGTAGTCGTATTAACTGGTCTTCCTTGTAGCCATATGGATATTATCCTATCACTGACAGCACTGTACTTCAGGATAGATCTTGAAATGTTCTTTTTGACGATGAATGCAATCCCATTCCTCTTCATGTTGCCATTCCCAGCATAGTAGACCATATTACTGTCCAATTCAAAATGACCAATGCCAGACCATGGCTAGAAGGACCATATAAAGGCAGTTCACTGCACCACACTAACACACAGGTCTACTAGTATACATGTAGTCCTCTGGGTTATGGCAGGGTCTTCCTGCTTTCTCTATTATGTTAATTATTTCTATCTCCTGACTGATGCTCAGTTCTAGGAAACAGGAGCCAAGCCAAGCCAGTTGCCATCAAATCAGTTCTGACTTATGGCAACCCTACTTATGCTGAGTAGAACTGTGCTTCATAGGGTTTTCAGGGCTGTGACCTTTTGGAAGCAGATCACCAGGCCTTTCTTCTGAGCCTCTGTGCGGACTCGAACCATCAACCTTTCAGTTAGCAGTAAAACGTTTAACCGTTCTCACCACCCAGGGACAGTCAATTAATGGTGCATCAAGGCAGGCCTGAAACCCAGCAAGTACAAGAACTCTAGAGAGAAAGGAGTCACAAGTGTGAGCTGATAGACTTCTATTTCTTTAGAAAAAAGGAAGTACTTTTAATTAAAAGCATTTTCAAATTTCAGAACAACTCAAGTAACTACTTTCTGTATCAGTAGCAATGAACCAGGCTTACACAGTAGGAACAAAAATTAGTCAATCACAAACCTAAAAGAAAAGAAAAGAAAACAAACCACGTTGCTGTCAAGTCTATTCCGCTTCATAGCAACCCTATAGGACAGAGTAGAACTGCCCCACAGGGTTTCCAAGGAGCAGCTGGTGGATTCCAACTGCTGACATTTTGGTTAGCAGCCGTAGCTCTTAACCACTCTGCCACCAGCGTTTCCTCATTTATCATAAAAAAAAAAAAAAAAAATAGATGTCAATAATTCAGACAACCACTTGTATATTTCAGTGATGGACTTTTATTAAAATTATACATAGATCTCATAACTAAAAAAAAAAAAAACTTCCTTTTGTTCATAGTACCAAAATAGTTATCTTTTTAAAATACCTTGAAAAAACTTTAACACAATTAATTTATTATATATTAAATATTTTAAAACTTCATCTTTCCCATCTCTCTCCTAGAATTTTGCCTTAAAATCCCTATTACATTTTTTCTCTCTTTAATGCTTTATCCCAGAGAAGCATTAAAAAAGGAAGAAAAAGATTTTAAGTCCAACCAATGTTTAAAAAAAAAGATTTTTAAAAGGAGTTGCCAATGACAATATTTGATACAACAAAAATAATAAAGATTTTTATTAATTATGCTCAAAGGTTTACCTACATCCAAATCACTCTGGAGTACAGGTATTCAGGTCCTGAATTATTTAAACAAAAGATCAGTTCTTGCCCTGAAATGGTAATGCTGACCCAACAGTACCCTCTAGTGGCCTGGCGGTATAAAAGCACCCAACAATACAGGAAGATACTTGGACATTGGGTGCTGGAAGTCTAGACATGAAGAAGGGGGAAAAATAATCCACCCCCCGCCCCCACCCAAGACAACTGACTTAGCAAAAGCCCACTCAACACAGGCTACCTATGGGTGTGCCCTGACAATTGTAGCTACTCAGTGCAAAATTGCAAGAATGCCAGCCAGTTTCACACAACACTGGAATGGGCCTTCAAAAGCTGGATTCCGGTAAGTTCTTCTTCCGGCCTAAGGAAAGAGTGTGGTATTTCACCCTTTGCAAGGTGCTGTAGGAAGTCTGTTCCCCCGGGACACTCCTTTGGGAAGTGCCAAGTGCACTGCCCTTCGTGGGCCTGCTGGCCTTGCGAGGAAGGGGGAGAGAGCTGGGCGCCGAGCAGAGGTCCCTCTCCAGGTAGCTGGCCGGGCCCCTGGCCAGGCTCTCCCTAATCCCCAGGGAAGGGGACGGGCCTCGAGTTTGCGCCTCGGAAGCCGGGCTCAGCCTGCCACGCACCAGGGTGCCTGAGGACGCGTGCGGGGCAACTTCGGCCCTGTCGCTCTTCCTTTTGTTCTCCTTCTTCCGAAACACAGACCTCAGGAGGGAGAGCGTGCCCTGATGGAATCTGTCTGTCTCTGAGTCCCTTTCGTCCACATCGGCCCTTACCTTGGCTACCGTGTTCTGGCGACTGTCCTTGCTATTTCTATATAACCCCACAGCATTGGGCACCTCCTTGGGGGAGGTTACACTGCTATTGCTTCCCAGATGGCTGCTGGCCCTACAGTTCCCGCTCCTCTGGCCCTCGGGTCGGGCTGGTCTCTCAGTCTCAGCTGAGGGCGTCACAGTGAGGGGCAGGTCAAACTTTTTGGGAAGCCTGATATCCTGACTTATGTTTTCCTGTAGTTTTCTTGCTGCGTTTAGAGCGTCTGAGTTTCCAGGGACCGGACAGTGGTTGGCATGGGCCGAGAGGTGGGACACCCCGACCTGTGCGCCCCCACTGGCTTGTCCACTGTCTTCTTCATGCGCGGAGAGGGTGGAGTTAGAGCGCGGCGTGGGTGACCTCTCTTTCCTACCTGTGGCACGGGTCAGCAGCGGAACAATGGACCGACTTGTGGATCGAGGTCTCCGTCTGGACTCCAGGTACTCCACCAACTCCACGGATGCACCGGGTGGTTTCTCCTTGTGTCCAAAAGACCACCGGAGGGGCATGGTCTTGAAGGCTCCCTGCTTGGTTCGGGAAGGGGTGGGAGCCTTCATGCTGATGCTTCTGCCTTGGATGCTCCGTACCAATGGCCCGGACTCCAACCCTGCTGAAAGACACCAAGAGCGTTAGTGCCAGAGAATATTCCAGCCGCAGGAAGGGGAACTGCAGCACTGCCGTTCATAGGACAAGGATTTATAGCGTGCCTCTGACATATCTGGTACTAAGCGGCGTAGTGGTTAAGTGATATGGCTGCTAATCAAAAGGCTGGCAGTTCAAATTCACTAGCCGCTCCTTGGAAGCCCTATTGGCAGTTCTAGTCTGTCCTATAGGGTTGCTATGAGTTGGGATGGGCAGGGGTTCCCTGGGTGGAAAACCCTATAGAGCAGTTCTACTTTGTAACACGTTGGGTCATTGTGAGTGGGAATCGACTCAACGACAACAGGTTTTTTTGTTTGTTTCTTTTAGTATTCTAGGCATGAGGCATTAGTGGTTCTGTGGTAGAATTCCCGTGGTTTGATTCCCGGCCAACGCACCTCATGCATGGCCACCACCCATCTTTCAGCGGAGGCTTGCGTGTTGCTTGATGTTAGACTGGTTTTAGCAGACCTTCCAGACTCAGATGAACTAGGAAGAAAAAGCCTGGCAATCTACTTCCAAAAATCAGCCCATGAAAACCCTGTGGATCACAAAGGTCCCATCTGCAACTGATCACAGGGATGGTGCAGGATCGGACAGTATTTCACTCCCTTGTTCATGGGGTCACCATGAGTAGAGCCAACTCAATGGCAACTATCACCCACAATGCTAGATATAGGGGATACAGCAGTGAACAAGACCATATTGTTCCTGCCCTTGTGGAGCTTCAATGTTTTCATCCACAGTTCTATGGAAGTCCGTTGACATATATTTGAAATCACTGGGCAAGGTAGAAGGTACTTATAGGCCATGGTATCTCAGATTCCTGATAAAGTCCAGTCTCAGGGGCATCTAACTCCAAGATTTAACTTCATTTTCACCCATCTTTAAATTACTTCCATGAAATGGACTGCTCAGCAAAAGTCCCTGCTTTTCCAGGTCAAATTAGGGGACTACAGCTTTCAAACCCAAGGATCTCAGATGTTCATCCTGGGCTAAAAATGGAACTGTGTGTTTAATTTCATCAGAGTTGCCACACATACCTTCTTCCTTATTTGCCTTGAAATAGCTGTATGTACGTGGGAAGTTTTTGATATATACTGCTAAGTGACAAATAGAGTCTGGGGAAAACTAATGTAATCCCACTTGTAAAAATAATTATATACACATGCATACGTGTATAGGTGTGTACGTATGTGTATTACACATGCATGTGGAAACACATAAACGAACATGAAGAAATGAATGCTAAAACAACGAGGTGTGCAGGGGGCCAGGGGGTGCTATTATGGCTTACTTTCTTCTTCATTCTTTCCTGCATCAACAATCTAAAGCAAACATACTCATAACCAAACTGTGTGCTGAAGTTTAAGAAACACTCAGCCACTAGTTCTTGTGCCATTAAAATGCCTTGATTTACAGGATGCCTACAATCACCGAGAAAGAAACCTTCAGCAGAAACACACAGTCCACATGGTCAAGGAAAGTCACATGTGTTTAGGGAAGACTCAGTCAACAACACAAACCTTTCACGCAACTGTCCACTCTCAATATGCTGGATCCTCAAGGAGTATGCGAGCAACTCCAAAAATGAGCAAGGGCCACTGTCACAAAAAAAAGAGTTGTGACAGTTTATGTGTCAACTTGGCTAGGCTTTGGTTCCCGGCTGTTCGGCCAAACACTCGTCCAGTTGCTGTCACGGTGTAGCTGCAGGTGATTAGATCAGCTGGCCTTAAGTGAGCAGATTAGCTTCCATAATGTAACCGAATGTTGTTGTTTTGTTGTTAGCTGCCATCGAGCCTGTTTCCGCTCATGGTGACCCCATGAACAAAGGAACAAGATGCTACCAGTCCTGTGCAGTGTTTGGCTGTGGATCCATAGGGTTGTCATTGGCTGGCTTTGGGAAAGGGATGGCCAGTCCTTTCTTCTTCGTCAGGAAGCTCTGCTGAAACCTGTTCAGCATCAAAACAACACCCACTGATAGCCAAGTAGGGACGGTGCACGAGGTGCAGGGGCTGGAACGGCACCCGGGTCTCCTGCACGAAAAGTGAGAATTCTACCCTCGAACCACAAGTGTCTCCCGTGATGTAACATAACCACATCTAATATAATGTACTGTATTCACCTGCCATAATATCATCTAAGGGAATGTAAATAATCAATCAGTTGAGATCATATCAGTGTAGGGTAGACCCTAAACCTAATCACTTCTGTTACAAAAACACCAGAATAGACACATGGGTGACACACACGGGGAAAGACAGACACCAGGTGACGATCGCCTACAAGCCAAGGAACCAAGGAGTGCCCGAAGCTACCAACAAGGAAGCCATCCACACAGCAAAGACTCCGATCTGGACTTTTAGCCACCACAGCTGTGAGAAAATAGACTCCTGTTCTTTAAACCCACCCCCTGGTGTCTGTGCTCCGGTAGCACAAGCAAAGCGAGACAGTGGCGCTTTAAGGAGAAAGACCCCGGGCTTCCAGAGGCACAGCAGAGGGCTTGGGGAGAACAGAGGAACGGGGCAGGGTCCCTGTGAGCACCACGGGGGAAGCACAGTCCTCGTTAGCCAGGCTTCCCAGGAAGAAGGGACTGAAGAGGGGTAGAGCCTGTTAGCCACAGGAGGACTTTGACAGCACATCAGGGGTTCCTAGGACATTTTGCCTTTCAGGGTTTTCACAGATAATTTTTTTTGTATTTTTTTCTGCCCTCTTTTTTTTGTGTTACCAGCAATAGACACAATTGCACTCAAAATACTTGTAATTTCCATTTGGATTGATCTGGCTGCTCCCCCATTAAATTCCCATACCTCAGAAAAAAAGGTTCTGGTATCTGGGACATGTGTGAGATTTGTTCTGTCCCCCAGCCCCGGGAAGGCCAGAAGGGAGGCTTTGTGTGAGGAGGACAAAGCTGTGACTTTTAGCCTTTCAAAAGGAGAGAAGGTCGTCTGCAGCCCTCGCAGGTGGTTAGATGACTTGGCAGCCGACCTAAATAGCTGCCCTTCCTTTCTTCCTGGTATGAAAGGCCCTGCGGCCAGAGCTGACATCAGCACTTGAGCTATATTTCACAGACCTCGCAGAGGCCAGAGAAACTCGTTTCTCCTCTTTCTCAAGACAGCGCTGAAAAAGCCCCCTCGGCACTCTTTTCTTTCTTTCATGCTATTTATTGGACTATAACGCGATCTGAGAAAGAGCATTGGGTAAACTGAGACATAAATGGTGTAAGGACAGAAGGAAATGAGAACACAGCTGTCCCAGTTCCAGTTGCTGTCAACTCTGACTCATGGCAACCCCACGTGTGTCAGGTAGAACTGTGCTCCATAGGGTCTTCTTGGCTGTGGTCTTTACAGCAGTAGAACGCCAGGCCTTTCTTGTGGTGCCGCCAGGTAGATTCTAACTGCAAACCTTTCAGTTAATACCCGAGGGCAAACAGTTTGTGCTCTCTAGGGCCTTTAAGGCAGAGCCTGCTGCCATATCTACTAAGCAGCGCCCTTCTTGTCTGGATGCTCCCCGCTTGGGAAATGGACTTCTGGGATGCTGGGAGCTAGATGCAGGTGTGCTGTTCAGGCTCCCCCTCCCCGAATTCCCCATCCCCACTCCAAGAGGAGTCTGTGGCCTTGCTCACACCCAGTTTGAACCAGGAAGGACCCGGAGCCAATGAACAGTTGACATTAAGAATGTGGATAGCTAAGTTCTTCCTGAAGGTTATACAGGCCCCAGAGGACACAGGATGAGCTTCTCGGGTCCCGCGAGAGCCCTCTTTGCACAGCTGGTGCCTCTGCCCTGGTGGGCACGGCCGCACCCACAGGAGGGCTCTGGAACTAGTGGATACTGTCCTGAGAAATGCCATGCCTGTTCCTGTCCATGTAGCCACCTTGATTCCTATATGACTTTCTATCCTTGGCTAAGGAAATCGGGCATCTCCACCTCTGAGACTGAGACAATGGGACAAGGCTGTGAAGGAAAAAGGATATGCTGCAGTGGTTAAGAGCTACGGCTGCTAACCAAAAGGTCCACAGTTCAAATTCACCAGCCGCTCCTTGGAAACCCTATGGGGCAGTTCTACTATGTCCTATAGGGTCGCTATGAGTCAGAATCAATTTGACGGCAATGGGTCTGGTTGGTTTTGGTCCTACCACTGGCCATCGGCCATCGGGAGCCGAGACCACTGTGCCTTCCTTCGCTCCCAAGAATCACAGCCGGTCAGAGCTCCACTGGGCAGAAACAGAAAAATAACCACACATAGGGGTCCTGCAGCCAGAGAATTAAGAACAAACAGAACAAACCAATGGGTCAAGGAAGAAACCAAAAGAGAAATCAGAAAACACTTAGTCGAATGAAAAAGAAATATAACACCTTGAAACTTACGGGACACAGCGAAAGCTGTGCTCAGAGGGAAATTGATTGCTGTAAACACCTACATTAAAGAATAAACAGAACAATCAAACTACTAATGAAATAGAACCACTGGAGAAAACAGATAACTTAAAAATTCCTAAGGACATTCAAGTACAGAAGAACAAAATAACCCAAAAATGTGACTTCCAAGTTTTAAAATTGAGAAAATGAACTGAAAGATTGGTTACTATCGAGACTCAAATGAACAATCTGAAAGACAAAGTGAAAGAAACATCTCAGACCACAGAGCAAAATGGCAAAGAGATATGCATCACAAGGGAAAAAGGAGGAGGAGCAGGTACTTAGAGACCAGAAGACCCAACAGACAAATGGTAGGGATTTAGGAAGCAGGAGAGACAACAAAACCAGCTGCCATCATGCCCATTCTGACTCATGGCAACCCTGTGTGTGTCAGAGTGTAACTGTGCCCCACAGGGTTTCCGATGGTTGTTCTTCTGGAAGCAGATCACCAGGTCTTTCTTCCAAGGTGCCTCTGGGTGGACTCAAACCACCAATTTTTAGGTTAGCAGCCAAGTGTGTTAACTGTTTGCACCATGCAGGGACTCTGGAGAGACAATAATGAAGCAAAAAATAAATGAAAATTTCCCCTACAAAAAAGGCCTGAGCTTATAGAAAGAAAGGCCTCCCTTAGCTCTAGGCAGGGTTGATGAACGAAAACACCCTGGGCATATTCTGTAGAATTCCTGAACCCCAAGCTCAAAAAGAGAATCTGTAAAGCTTCCAGGCAGAAATAACAAGTGACTCTCACATCAAAAGGATTCTCACCTGCAATTCTGGGGCTTGGGAGACCGTGGGAAAGTCTCTACAGACGCCTGAGAGAAAAGGATGTCACTCCAGAGCCCTGCAGGCAACCGAGCTGCCACTCACTTGCAGGTGAAAGAAAAGATTTGTGGCTGGGCAAGGATTTAGAGAGTGTATCAGCCACATAGCTGAGAAAGAGCTCTGACCAAATAGGAATGAACCAGAGCCAAGCCTTCCGGGAGGGGATGACAAAGGGCAGAACAGCAGCGATGAGCTGTGGCCCTGCATCCATGCGGTCCGTTCTGCAGACAAGGACAGACGGACAGAGCATGGAACATCAGGCTGAGTCAGTGCGCTCGGGACAGAAGAGGGACCACAAGGGGCATTTGAATCAACACTGCAGAGTACTGACCCATCTCAGCAAAAGCTAAGAGTTGGGCGTGGGGGACTCTAAAACAGCCCAGAGGGAGGAGGTGAAAGGCAGGGAAAGAGTGGTGACACGGAAGTATTGTCTAGGTCTCACCTTATGGAGGAAGGAGAGGAGCTGGTGGTGACACAGAGTGCCTTGGGGGATTGGCCAGTTGCCATCATGTTGATTCTGACTCACAGCAACCCATGAGCGTCAGAGTAGAGCTACGCTCCAGAGAGTTTTCAGTGGATGATTTTTTGGAAATAGATCACCAGGCCTTTCTTCTGAGGTGCCTCTGGGTGGACTCGAACCTCCAACCTTCCTGCTAGCAGCCAAGCATGGTAACTGTCTGTACCACCCAAGGAATCCTCAGGGAAGTAGCTGGCCTCTGACATCCACATAACAGTAGAAAAATGTGTGAAGTAACAACAGCAGAACTTACAAATTAACAAGGGGGATAAAAAGGAAAAAGTAACAAGACCAAACCAGGAAAGATAAAAAATACAAATTCTCAGATGAAATCACGTTTTGCAGGTGTTACCTTAGATATGAATGAACTGCATTCTCCCATTACAAGACAGACACTGAAATTTTTACTTATTAAAAAAAAAAAAAAACCATAGGATGCTGTTTACCAGAAATCACTTAAAACTAACTCAAAAAGGTAGGCTCATAAAGCAATAAAGAGATGGGTAAAGACCTACCAGGCAAATGCGAAGAAACAAAAGGAGGAGGTGAAATTATTCATCTTGAACAAGACCTAACTTGAGGTTAAAAACACTAAACAGGATGAAGCACAACATTAGAAGGATAAAGGGCACAAGTTATGAAGATCTAATGGTCATAGACTTGTGAATACCTATTAACAAAGCAGCTTACAATATAACCCAGAAAGTATTAAGATTCAAGGATTACTTGATAAAAATACAGTTAAAGAGGAAGGTTTTATTATACCTCCTAAATCCAGGCAGAGCTAGATAAGGCAGATTTAAAAGCATAGGGGAATTGAATAAAACAATCACCTAACCTAATAGTTACGATACAAAACTCGCAGCCCGCAAACAGAGAACATACATTATTTTACAGGGAACATTTACAAAATGATCAGCATGTACTTTATCACAAAGACAACTCAGAATCAATAAAGGAGTAATTTTCTAAACCACGTTCTTGAATCATAAGCCACGAAATCGGAAATAAAGAAAAAGGTGACAAAAAAATGAAATAACTGAAACTAAGAAACAAACTCCCAGATAAACTTTTAGATCAAAGAGGAAATCAGAATTGAAATGCCTTCCTCTGCAGTAAACACTGAAAAGGAGAAAGCCAACCTCTGAGGCACAATAAAAGCCACAGAGGAAACTTTTATAATTGAAGGTTGTTATTATATGGAGAAGCTAAGGAGGCTGAAGTCTCGAACCCATAGGCATGTTTTTATAAAAATGGCACAATAAGGTATTTTTATATTTTTTTCTTATGGAGCACCACTCCCCCACCACTCCCAAGTGTATACGCTATAGCCAGGGAGCCCGTCAGTGGTGCAAACATTAATGCCCTTGGTTGCCAATGGGACGACTGGAGGTTCGAGTTCACCTAGAGGTGCCTTGAACTAAAGGTCTGAGGATCTACTTCGGAAAAATCAGCCATTGAAACGGTATGGAGCACAGCCCCTCTCTGACACACATGGAGTCACCAAGAGTCAGAGTCAACCTGAGGACAGCTAGTTTACTAGATATTCCCTACAAAACTTGGACTCACCCATCTCAGTTTAAGAAGTCTTCATTGTTACTATGTCCCGCCATAACCAGAGCCACCAGAAAGATGATGTTCTCAGGCCAGAGGCATAGCGAGGGGGACCAGAAATGAGCATTTGCCTGAAGGCACAAGTCCAAGGGGGCACCAGATGAGGCTGGCCGGCAAGCCCCACCCCCTGCCAGCATCATGGAGGAGGGAAGGGAGGCTGATTACCCTCGCTACGCCTCTGCCTTAGGCTTAACAGTGTTTCTCTAAAGTGGGGTGCTGACCTTGGTAAGGACAATTCTTTACTGACTGGTACCATCCCTAAGCATTCCAAAAAAAAAACCAAACCCACTCCTGTCAAGTAGATTCCCACTCATAGTGACCCTTTAGGACAGAGTAAAACCGCCCTACCAGGTTTCCAAGGCTGTAAACCTTTACAGAAGCCGACTACCACATCTTCTCCCGTGGAGCGGCTGGTGGGTTTGAACTGCCAACCTTTTGGTTAGCAGCCAAGCACTTCAACCACTGTGCCACCAGGCCTCCCCTGGGCATTGCAGGACACTAAATGCCAGTATACAACCAGAATGCTTCTTAGAAGCGGGGATGGCGAGACTTCAGCTCACTTACTTTGAACATGTCATCAGGAAAGACCAATTGCTGGATAAGGACATCATGTTTGGTAAAGTAGAAGCTCAGCAAAAATGAGGGAGACCCTCAAAAGAGATGGATTGACAAGAGAGCCACAGTAATGAACTTAAGCATACAAACGATCATGAAGGTAGTGCTGGACCAGGCGACATTTAATTCTATTGTACATAAAGTCGCCAAGAGTCAGAGCCAACTCGATGGCAACTAACGGCAAACGTTGGTGGCCTCCCTCTCTTCCCCAGCTCCTAGTAACTGTGATAGCCAAAAACACCCTCCCACATATTTCCAAACCCATGGAGGTGAGGGGAAGTGTTGGCACCAACTGTTAGTGAAAATCAATATCCTAGATTTTGATCTTGCCCAGGTTTATGAATAACAAGAAAACAAGGCTGGATTTTTCAACCATTTCATAGCCTTTCAAACAGGTTTCAAAATCTGTGAAGAGGGAAAGCTCCCCTTAGAGGCAAGGTTATTGCAGTGTCTGAATGGAAGAAACTCTAAGTTGGAATTTACGTCTGAGAGTCTCGGAGCTAGGACTGGCAACCAGAGGGGACTGAGGTCCATTTTCAGCCGTGCCACACCGGTGGTTCAGTGGGAGAATTCTTGCCTCCGGTGCGGGAGGCCCAGGTTCAGCTCCTGGCCAACGCATCTCATGCACGGCCGCTACCCATCTATCAGCAGAGGCTTCTGTGTTGTTGTGATGCTGAACAGGTTTCAGGGGAGCTGCCAGACTAAGAAGGAGGAGGAACAAAGCCTTGACGATCTACTTCCAAAAATCAGTCAGTGTAAAACCCACGGATCACAACTATCCGATCCACAACCAAGCTTGGAGATGGTGCAGGACGGCGCAGCCTTTTGTTCCGTTGTACGTGGAGTCGCCACGAGTTGGGGCCAACTTGACAGCAGCTAACAACATTTCCAGTAGGTGAGCTTATGGTTGGTGACTTCCGGGTTCCATTTTCTCCTCTGTAAAAATTGGCTATAATTGCGCCTCTCCCTGCGTTTTTGAGGACTACGTTAGATAAAGTAAGTGAAATGCCTGCCAGGATCTGGTGGAAAGTTATTCCTCAACAAATGTTACTTCCCACCCTGCCCCTCTGTTGCAAGCAGCAGAGATGGGGAGTTTTCCTGTGGCTGCGCCTGACCCCTATCTGAGCACCTTGTGAAAAGTTGGGCCATCCTTTGAAGTTGCCTCCTCAAGGGAGTGTCAAACACATCTCTCCGTGGGAGCCCTGAGAAATGGCCTGAGGTACTGCTCCGTAAGACAGAGCTGGGATGGATTTATGAGCTTGTCAGAGACAATGCTGATGGGAATGAACAAGCTTGGGAAAGTCTTTTCTGTTTCACATAAAAGAAAACAAAAAAAGTCGCTGTCAAGTCAATTCTGACTCATGGCGATCCTATGCGTGTCAGAGTAGAATTGTGTTTCAGAGGGTTTCCAATGGCTGATTTTTCAGAAGCAGATCACCAGGCCTTTCTTCCAAGTCTCCTCTGGGTGGGTTCGAACCTCCAACCTGTCAGTTAGTAGCCCAGTGCTAACCCATTTGTGCCACCAAGGGATTCCTTTGTTTTACAGGTGTTGCCCTAAACGTGCAGTCATGAAAATACGAGGGGAAAAAGCAATGCCCAGACAAGGAGAGCCAGACCACAACACATTAAACAGTGTGTCTGCACAGAAATGTATTCCAAGGAAATCAGACACAAATCCAAGATGCACGCAGAGATGCATTTTTTCTAACAGTGAAATATCGTGAGGCACAACGCCAAACACTGAAGAATAAATTAACCAAAATGTGAAACATAAACCATTGTAAACCAGAAGGTTGACTTAAATAATCTAAAACCATAGCTTGAACATTCTATTCTTGCAGGGTGATGGATTGCTTTTACATGGCCTTTCCCACCATGGTCTTGTAACTCCCACCAAATAACTGGGTGGGACTATACAGATGAGGTGTTTGTGGCCCACCAAGGGGCTTGGATAGCTTTCTAAAAATGTAAATAAGGTGCACGGCACCCTTGTGGGAGTGGGACCATGCAAACAAGGTGTATGGAACTCTAACGAGGGTCAGTTTTGCCATCCCACTAAGCTCAAAATGAGCCATCCCAGAGGCAGGAAGGAGGGACCTCACTACCACCAAGAGGAAGAGATGGAAGCACAGCATGTCTTTTGGACCTGGGGTCCCTGTGCTGAGAACCTCCTAGACCCGGGAGACACAGAAAGAGAGGTGCAATCACACAGAGGACAGCGAGAGAGGGTAGTGCAGCAGCAGCTAAAGCAATAGTGGCGCGAGGTGGCAGGAACGAGGAGGCCAGCGCGAGACGGCTGCAGTGAGGCTCACCAACCCGTGAAGCAAGAGAGCTGAGCGCCTTTGGGCCAAGGTTTACTGGTGGAGCAAAAGAGCTTTTAACACTTACCAAGCAGGGAAGAAGCTGGCCCAAGGGGCCGAGGGCCGGAGAGAGGTCTGCCTGGTGGCACAGCTGAGGGTAGGCTGTACTGATCCAAGAACTGTATCCTGAATCATTTCTAATCCTGAATTGTAACCTGTTCCTTCCCTAACAAACCCTATAACCTATGAGTTCTGCATGGCCACTGCAACGAATTATCAAACCCATCAGGGAAGTTGAGAGCCCCGTGGGAGGGATGGCTGGTGTCAGAACTGGTGGAAAAAAAAAAAAAAGTTTGGAGGGTAGAGGTATGTCTGACCTCCTCCTCAGAGGAATCAGCCTTGGGCTGTTGATCTTGACTCTCCTTCCCACTTGTGAAGTTAGAGGAGGTCTGATGCCTCCACCACACCATTTTTACGATCCCATTTATTCACTAATGAATATCTAATAAGAATCTGGTAGATGCCAGAACTGTGTTGAGTGCTTTGATACAGTGGCGTTATAAATACAAAAATAAGCAGCTGCTGCCCCAGCAAGTCCATTCCTAGTTATGCACTCATCAGAAATGCAGTCATAAATACAATGAAAGACATGAACAATTAAGTTCATAGCAGTAATTTTCCAAAGCAGCAAACCAGAAACAACCCCAATATCTAAATACAATAGAATAAATAAACAAAATGTGAAATACTCTTATAATTGGGAAATTTTGATGCTGGAAATGGTGCAATCCACCAAGGCAGAGGTGCCATGGGAGGACAGAGAAGGAGGAGCCACAGAAGGCATACACTGCACAGAGAGAACCAGGAGGTTATGGTCCACAGCAAGGATTTTTGGAGAACCCATAAATAACTCAAGAACCCAGAAATCCATAATAGTTCAAGATGTTTCCCCTGACGGTCAAGTCAAACTTTTCAGGTCAGACCACTCAGGGTGACCTCTGTGGTAGATTCTGGCCCATCAGTGAACCCAAGAAAAGAAGGAGGGGGCCACGCATATGATCATCTCTATGGATGCAGAAAAAGTGTCTGATAAAATCCAACACCTTTCTTGACAAAAATCCTAAAGAAGACTGGAGTAGAAGGGAAATTCTTCAGTATGATTCAGGGCATATATGAAAAGCCAACAGCCAACATTATACTTAATGGAGTAAGACAGAGCTTTCCCCTTGAAATCCGGAAGAAGACAAGGGTGCCCGCTCTCACCACTTCTATTCTATATTGTATCAGAAGTCCTAGCCAGAACAATAAGACAGAAAAATAAATAAAAGCTTTCAAGATTGGAAAAAAAGAAGTAAAATTATCTCTACTAGCAAATGATATGATTCTATACATAGAAAATTCCAAAGGGTCCACAAGAAAACTTCTAGAACTAATAGAGGAATATAACAAAGTTGCAGGGTACTAGGTCAACAAACAAAAATCAGTTGGACACTAGCAGTGAGAAATCTCAAAGGGAAATAGGGAAACAACCCCACTTACAATAGCTTCTAAGAGATTAAAATACCTAGGAATAAATCTATCCAGGGGCGTGAAGAACTTATACAATAAGTATAAAACATGCTGAAAGAGATTTAAGAAGACTTAAATAAATGGAAAGATGTTCCATGTTTATGGACTGGAAGACTTAATATTGTTAAGATGTCAGTACTACCCAAAGCGATCTACAGATTCAATGCAATCCCAATCAAAATTCCAACAGCCTTCTTTACAGAAATAGAAAAACCAAGCCTGAACTTTATATGGAATGGCAAAAGGCCCTGAATATCTAAAACAATGTTGAAAGAGAAGAACAAAGTGGGAGGACTTACACTTCCTGATTTTCAAATATACTCCACGGCTACAGTAGTCAAAACAGGCTGGTACTGGTATAACAATAGACATTTAGACCAACAGAATAGAATTTAGAGTCCAGAAATAACCCAGCACATCTATGATCAACTGATTTTTGACAAGGGTGCTAAGTCCACTCAATAGGGAAAGAAGAGTCCCCTCAATAAATGGTGCTGGGAAAATTGGATTTATACATGCAGCAAAATGAAACAGAACCCACGTCTCACACCATACACAAAAATAAATTCAAAATGGATTAAGGACCTAAATATGCAAACTAAAACCATAAAATTCTTAGAAGAACAAGAAGGGGCAACGCTGTCAGGCCTAGCTTTCAGCAATGGATTATCTAACATAATAACAAAAGCACAAACAGCAAAAGATGAAATAAATAAATGGGACCTCATAAAAATTAAAAATGTTCATCAAAAGACTTTACCCAAAAAGTAAAAAGACAAACTACTGACTGGGAGAATATCTTCAGAAACCTTATCTCTGATAAGAATCTAATAACCAAAAAATATATATAAAACTTTGACAACAACAAAAAGACAAGTAACCCAATCATAAACTGGGCAAAGGACTTGAATAGACATTTCACCAAAGAGGACATTCAAATGGCCACAAGACACATGAAAAAATGTTCAGTGTCATTAGCTGTCAGAGAGTGCAAATCACAACCACAATTAGATGCCATTTCACTCCTACTAGGATGGCTAAGAATGAAAAAAAAAAAAAAAAACAGAAAATAACAAATGTTGGCAAAGATGCGGGGAAATTGGAACTCTTATCCATCACTGGCTGGAATGCAAAATGATACAGCCATTGTGGAAATCAGTGTGGCAGTTCCACAAAAAACTAAAAATAGAACTACCATATGACCCAGACATTCCACTCCTATGTATATACCCAAAAGACTTGAAAGCAGAGATTGAAAAAGAGACTTGTATACCAATGTTCATTGCACTATTCACAATAGCCAGAAGGTGGAAACAACCTAAAAGCCCATTAATAGATGAATGGATACACAAAATGTAGTACATACATACAATGGGATACTACTCAGCCTGTAGAAGAAGCCTTGATACTACAGTGTGGATGGAGCTTGAAGACATTATGCCGAGTGAAATAAGCTAACCACAGGAAGACTAATATTTTATGACCCCCCCTTGTATAAAAAGACAAGAAAACATAAATGTATAGAGACCAAAGTTCACTAGTGGTTACCAGGGGCGGAAGAGAGGAAGAAAAGGGGCATTATCAGTGATGGAAAAATTGCAATGATTAATGGTAGGGTTGCACAGCTGATTATTGTAATTGCTATCAAGAAGTTGTACACTTGTAAAAAGCTGAATTGACAAAAGTTGTATGATAGATATATTTATAAGAAGGACAAAAAAAAAAAAAAAAAGAGTAGCTCCTGAGGCTGCTTATGTGCAAGCAAACACGTCACGGGATTTGGTTCCTTGTCTGGAGGTTTAGAGTCATGGTTTCACGGGATACCCCAGTTAACTGGCCTAATAACATATTTAGTGCTTCTGTTCTACCTCCAAGTTTGTCGCATAGAGCCTGGGGTCTTAAAAGCTTAAAGCAGCCATCCAAGGCACAACAATTGGTCTCTCTCTGTTCATCTAGATCAACAGAGGAAGAAGGAGAGTCAGGAATAGGAGGAGGAAATGGATATATGGCTAATTGCCTCCATGAACAACTGTCTCCTTTGCCAAGAACTGGATGGTGCCCAGCTACCATTATTGAACATTTTGATCAAAGATTCCATAGAAGAATCCTGATCAAAAGGCAGAAAATGCAGAACAGAATTTAAAATTCTCATGGACTCCAGACTTTCTGGAACCACAGGGTGGTAGATGAACCCCTGAAGCTATTGCCTGGAAATATAATCTTTAAACCTTAAACCAAAAATATTCCCTGAAGTCATCTTAAAACCAAACAATAGTTTCACTTACCTAGCAAAAAAGGTCTGCCTTGATCATTATGCTCTTTTAAGAACTATGGCACATATATGGTACAGTGGTTAAGAACTTGGCTCCTAACCAAAAGGTCAGCAATTCGAATCTACCAATTACTCCTTGCCTATGGGGCAGTTCTACTCTGTCCTATAGGGTCACTATGAGCTGCAGTTGACTCAATGGCAACAAGTTTGGTCTGGGTTTTGCATATGGGATCAAAGTGACAACAGCAACTAGAAAGATTAGATAGGAACCTTAGGGAGCAAAAAGTTTATGTTAATGAGGGACGAACAACTCAGAAAAGGAGCGTGAGAATGGTTGCACAACTCAAAGAATGTAATCAGTGTGCCTCAATGGTACATGAAGAAACTGTTGAATTGGTAAATAAAACTTAGAAGAAAAAAAAAGATGGGTTCCCCCAACCCTTTGCTCTTTCTTTTGCAAATCTCTGGATTTTTTTTTTTTTTTTTAATTGACAATAGTGAACAGTCAAAAGACAACAGCATACCTTTCTCTTTCTCATATATAACATAGTACGTAAAACTATATGTCTCTGAGTTATCTCTTTGACAAAAGGCATTAAATGAAAGAACTATTGCTACAGACCAAATATATATGTCTCACAATGTTAAGCAAAATAGGCTAAACAAAAAGAATGTATATAATATGATTCCCTTCATACAAAGTTCCAAAACAGGCAAAACTAATCTACAGTGTTAGAAGTCAGAATAATGCCTACTCTGACCTCTGGGGAGAAGGGAAATAGGAATGACTGGGGCAGGAGCAGATTTCTGGAACCTTCTCTATCTTAATCAGGGTGATAGTTACATGGGTACATTTACTTTATGATAATTCATCAGGTGTACACTTGTGATTAGTATACTTACTGTATGTATACTAGACTTTAATAAAAAAAAGCTTAAAAATTGAATACATGCGCTAATAGGAATCAAGAAAATTAAAGAGTAATTAGAATGTGTTACAGTCTTCTCACTGAAGGAGCACAGAGGCTGAAGACACATACACACCAGACCACACACACCCCCCAGACACTACACATATACACCCCCACATGCATACCACATACCCCATAGCCCACACACATCACACACACCACACTATACACACACACCACAGACACTATACATACATACATCCCACAAGCCGTATAACCCCACACATATCATACACAGCACACACAAACAGCACATGCTACACACACCACACATGTGCACACCATACATACACACCATACAAACGCACCATGTACACTGCATACATACATTCGACACCACACACACACACCCCACATACCCCATATCCCCACAAACACACACTCACACACACACCACACACACACACACCCCCCACACACCCCATCCCCCCACACACAAACACACACTCACACACA
The DNA here is from genome assembly GCF_024166365.1 of Elephas maximus indicus. Lineage (NCBI taxonomy): Eukaryota > Metazoa > Chordata > Mammalia > Proboscidea > Elephantidae > Elephas > Elephas maximus. Next base: position 10,950,515 of record NC_064837.1, read on the forward strand.
CCCCACACTCAATGCATACACATATACACACCATTCTTATTTAAGGACCGTTTCCACAGTTATTCCCCCAGTCTCCTGCATCTTCCTCTCTCTCGCCCTCTAGACTGGATCATCTGAACACTAAGGTGCTCTATCGTCTCCCATTTAGCAAAGAAAAACAAAACCTGCCGTGAGCCCACACTCCTCAGCAGCCACCGGCCTTCTAATGACCATATATGGTGGCATTTACACCCACAGTCACCTCCTCAACCCCAGCCTCTTCTCCGTCTACTGCAGCCACGCTTCTAATCTTCCTCCCCTACACTAACTACAGATGAGCTTGGCCCGCGCTGGGCATCCTCCCCCGGTCAGCTCCATGGTCAGCTTCCGTCCTCATCTAGCTCAGTCCCTCGGTGGTATTTCACACAGCTGACCACATCCACGACCGTGTTCTTCTCGCATCTCTGAGTCACATTGGACTGGCTTTCTTCCCATCTCACTGGCTGCTCCTTCTCAGTTTCTTTGTCGGCCGCTTCACCTCTGCTCAACCAAGCTCCCTGTGGGGAGCTCCAGGGTTTGATCCTACGTTTTCACTGTTTTCTATCTTTACTATATCTCTGGGAGAGCCCAGCCAGCCCCATGGTCTTACATTCCACGCACGGGCTGATAATTTCCAAATTTTTACCTCTAGCCCTGGGCACACTTCTCAGCTTAGATTTGTGCTAGACAACTGCCTAATTATCGTCTTGACTTGGATGTCTTCCAGGAATCTCAAAATGACCATGTCAAACATTTCTTGATTTCCCCCAAAACTGACTCTGCTCCTTCCCAATCTTTCCATGTTATGAAATGTATCACTATTGACTTAGTTATTTAGGCCCTAACAAAGAGTCATCCTTAATTACTCTTCCCCTCACACCCCACAGGCAAAATCAGAAAATGCTGTTAGCTCTGTCTCCAAGATATATCCCGAACCTGACCATCTCTTACCTAACACACTAGTCTGAGGCACCACTTTCTCACCTAGATAACTGTAATAGCCTCCTAACTGGCACTCTTCCTTCTACTCTTGCCCCTCTATGATGTAATCTCCACTCAGCAGCCAGGGTAGGTGTTTTAAAAATACAAATAAGATCCCATCTTTCCCTGTTCAAAATCCTCTATAGCTATCCACTGCACTTCCAGTAAAATCCATGCTTGTACCATGATCCGAGGTCACGATCTAGCCCCTGCCTCCCTCCCATCGCCCTCCTCCTCATTCATCCTGCTCTGGCCACGACTCTGGTTTCCTTCTGCTGCTGACACCTATCCCATGCTCACTCCCACCTCAGATCCTTCACTGTTGGTAGTTCTCTGTCTGGAACACACTCTCCAGACTTCAACACGACTCATTCTCTCCCTCACTTCAGGTGTCTGCTCAAGTGCCACCTACTCAGAAAGGTCTTTCCTACCCACCTTATCTAACAGGGTCTTCTGCTCCCCTTCTCCCTCGTCCCCAGATCAATGTCTTCTTCCTCCGATTATCTACCACTTAGCCCTTGGTACTGCTTCTAGCCACATCACTCTATTAGTTTGCGTGTTTACACTTCATCTTCCCCATTAGAACGGAAACCCCAGAAGACCAGAGAAAGAACGCGCCTGTGGCTGGAGAGCAGTGGATGGGGTGGGAGAGGTGGGCGAAGGCTTGGTCAGGGAAGACCTTATTTGAGAGTCAAATAAACTCTCCTAACAACTGATTCTTTACACTCAAGGCTATAAAATGCAAACACTTTCATAAACATGAGAAATAATGGCCTTTGTAGAAAATGAAGTCAGCGATTTAAACAAATGTGGTAAAACATACCCTTTTCCTGATGGACGAGGCTGTTGGTGAAGACAGGAGAGTCGGGCATGGGGGGCAGGGAGGGGCAGGGGGCGGAGCTCCAGGACAGCAAGCTCCCCCTCGTGCTGCCATTGTTGCTCCCAAGCCTCAGGAGCCAGTGATCAGATAGGGAGGAGCTGACGGAACCTGCAGAGAAAACAGACAGGGAAGGCTAGATCCCGGCTTCATTGCTCCATTGTCCCAGAGAAGCTTTTCAAAGCCGTGCCCAGCCCCACTCCCCCATCTCTGAGCCCTGGAACAAAGAGAACCACAGCAGAATTCCATAAAAAACAGGCTTTTTAACTGTGATTAACAAAACCCCTGGGCTGTGCAAATGGTTAACACACTCAGCTGTTAACTAAAAGGTTGGAGGTTCAAGTCCACCCAGAAGTGCCTCAGAACAAAGGCCTGACAATCTGCTTCCAAAAAACCAGCCACTGAAAACCCTATGGAGGACAATTCTACTTTGACACACATGGGGCCACCATGAGTCGGAGTTGATGCCACAGTACCAGGTGATCCATTGTTCATGTGACCAAGCTTAAAAATCAGGGAAGGCATTTGGGCACAGAAATCAAAGTATGGTGATGAGTACTGAAATGGCTTTCATGAAATTACTTGTCACCAACAATAAATATGGTATATTTTCTATTCTTCTTTCAACATTTATCTTCTGTAAAAGAAAGCCAGACCTTGCTTAGGTTTGATTTAGACTTGCTGGAGATTCTTGGTGTTATTTTTCAAAAACTGTTGTGGAGAAAATCTGAGTAATAAAAAAAAATGCTTTCTTGTCTCAAAGATAAGGGTGGCTGGTGTGCAGAGTGAAATAAATCACCTAAGAAGGTCAAATTTGACTTTCTATCGCTAGACTTCCAACCAAGGTTGAGGATCTTATTCCAATAAACATATCATTCGGAATGTGGTTAAGGAGCTAACATTTCCTAGAAAAGGCCCTGCATCCCTTACAACTGGCCCTCCCTTTCTAGAAGAAGGACTAACATAGGTTTATATTATCTACCTATCCACTTGCTAGGAGCCCTAGTAGCACAGTGGTTAAAGGGCTCAGCTGCTAATCAAAAGGTCAATGGTTTGAGCCCATCAGCTGCTCTGTGGGAGAAAGACGTGGCAGTCTACTTCTGTAAAGACTGCCTATGGGGCGATTCTACTCTGTCCTCTAGGGTCTCCATGAGTTAGAACCAACTCAACAGCAGTGGGTTTTGATTTGTTATCCAATTGCTGTGGAGCTGACCCTAACTCACGGCGACCCCACATGTGTCAGAGTAGAACTGTGCTCCATAGGATTTTCAATGGCTGATTTTTCAGAAATAGATTGCCAGGCTTTTATTCCAAGGCACCTCTGAGTGAACTCAAATCACCAACCTTTTGATTGGCAGCCAAGCATGTTAAACATTTGTACAACCCAAGGACTCCTATTCTTATACTGCATGAGTTTAACTAAATCTGGCTTGACGGGAGTAAGACCAGGAATACAGAATTCCATACCACCAAGTGTCACCTGCCCCAGACATGAACAATTATTCTTTTCCCCCTTTTTGGATTTCAATATGTCTACTCCATATCCTTACAAACAGGACACTTATACAGCAACAACCAGGCTGCTTCTTTCTGATCCTTCCCTGCCTCTCCTCTTCACATCTTATTGAGCATCCTCCCAATTCCTAACGTGACTTCCCAACTCCCCATCTCCTGGAACAGGAAGCAGCACCTACCTCTCATGGAGCTGCTGGCCGACCAGGGAGGGATGCTGTCTCGTTTCTGATAAAATAGAATGTAAGCCCCTCGGGTATTGACCTCATCCTCTCGAAGCGGTTCCACTGTGCTGTCGTCGTAACTGTACCACCGACCATCCAGGGAGTTCCGGCAGTAGGCTGCAAAGGCCCAAACCCCAAGTCTCAATTATTGGAGCCCCAAAAGCCAGGAAGGCATTTCCCACTGGCAGAGATGAAAATTGGACCTGCTTGTAATGGAGTGAAAAAAATTAGTCCATTTGTAGCCATAAATGAATTTTGTAGAATTAGAAATGACCAGTAAGTTGTACTCTCACATTCTTACTAATACACTGATAAAGTATATTGTTATTTTAAATTGAATTCTTATTTTGTAGCTCTTGCTCAGTCAAAAGTCTCCAATAAAAGGAAGCGCCAAGTTATTTTAGCCAGAAATAATGTGAAGGAGGTGGGCGAAGATGGCAGGATAGTCAGATGCTTCGTGTTGTCCCTTTTACAACAAAGACCCAAAGAAACAAGTGAATCAGATATATATGACAATCTAGGAACCCTAAGCATTGAACACAAAGCTGAAGAATCAGATTGAATGACAGGTAGGAGAAACAATTCCAAAACAGTAGAAATGGAGAATTATGGATCACTGGCGTCCTGCTAGCCAAATCTGCACAACACAGACATATTGAGGCAAGTAGCATCCCAAGCCAAAACCCACCCCACCTGGTACAGTTAAGCAGAAGTGACTCTGCACGTACCTCCAAAGTCAAATAGGAGTGATACCAGACCTGCGAAAATTAAGTGCAAGCACCCAACACATCATGCACACCACAGCACCCCCGCCAGAGCTCCACGAGCTGAAGGGCACTTCCTTCCCCTCACCCATCGCCCTCCTCACTCTGACACCAGTCTGGTGACATTCAACACTGCCAAGCCCCCTAAGCCAGGAACTCGCGGCCCCGACCTGGACGTGCCCGTCCCTTTGCCCAGCCGCTGGTGCAGGTGGTGCATGGACTTGCAGCACCCTCCACCCCCTGCAATCAGCTGCACCAGCACCTTGCTGGCTGAGTCAGCACAGCATGTCCTCATTAGGACAAGGCAGGCAGGGTTCCCAGCCAAAGCCGGCTATCAGCAGCCAAGCAGGAGATACAGATCTGTTGCATTCAACATCGGCCAACCCTGAAGCCAGTAACTCTCTGCCTGGACCAAGGTGATCACCCCTCCACCCACCCACCCACTGGCACAGGGGGTCCACAGACTTACAGCACCCTCCAGCCCCTGCAATCAGCCACACCAGTACCTTGCTGGTCAAGCTGGCACAGCATGACCATATTGTGACATGGTGGGCAAAGTTCCAAGCTGAAGCCTACTTCACTTGTAGCAGTCAAGCAGGAGTTGTAGACCTGTGGCATTCACCACCATCCTGCCCCCAAGAAGGGAGCTCAACCAACCACACTGGGAGCCCGAGGGCTGGCAGTACCACCCATGCCACCCAGCTCCCATAATGGGGGCCTGAGGATCAGTGGTGCCCCTCAATCCCTCCAGCCAATGACACTGAGCATTCAAGGACAGGCTGCACAACCCCCCCCCCCACACCCAACCATGACATGCTCTAGCAGACAAGGGCATGCCCTCCAACCAGGCACCTGTGGGCAGTTGACAGCCCCCTGCCTCTCCTCTCACATCACCCCCCACTACAACCAGAGACTTGTACCTTCTCAGAACACCCGGACGTAGCCCTGCCCAACCAAGACTGTAACTGACAGTCCCCACACAGCACGCCTGGTAACTGATGACCTGGGCATCTTTGCCTCGACCATCCAACAAGCAGCAGAGCACACACACAACACCTAACCCAATGACCAGGGAGAATACCCCCTGTAGCCATGCCGGGTGACCAGCAGGACAGATACATTATCTCACCAAAAATGCCACCTACATCCTCAGCAGCCCTGCAAGAATAGTGAACAGTCCCATGCTCACACACCTACTACCTGCCCCACCCACACAGAGACAGGAGCTTCAACTTGGCCAGAATAGCAACTAGAGTAGCACACACGCACAGCCTACTGGATATATCAAAACAAAACAAAAATTCAGCATGCAATAAACAAACATAAAATAAATAAATACAATAGCTTCTTGATGCTTCAAAGACAACAGTCAATATCAAATCATATAAAGAAGCAGGACAAGATGGCTCCAGCAAGCAAACAAAATAAAGAACCAGAACACCTTCCAGAGGATGATAAGGCAATGGAACTACCTGATAAAGATTTCAAAAGACTAATACACTGAACTGTCTAAGAGGTCAAGAAAAAGATCAGGAAAAACACAGACAAAACCAAGGAAAACACAGACAAAGCAATATAAGAATTGATGAAAACAATACACGAACAAAATGACAGTTGTATGGTTTCTAGTATGGTTACAAGAAACCATATAAAAACAGCAACTAGAAATCCAAGATTAAAAATAAAATTTCAGAATTAGACAATTCAATAGAAGGATATAGGAGCAAAATTGAGACAATGGAAGACAGAATTAGTGAGACTGAAGACAAATCCCTTGACAACAATTTGTTTGCGAAAACCTCAGAAAAAAGGATGAAGAAAAATGAAGAAAGCCTAAGAATCGTGTGGGACACTATCAAGAGGAAAAACTTACGTGTGATCAGAGTTCCAGAACAGGGTGATAATGGGAAACAAAAAGAGAATTGTTAAACATTTGCTGGCACAAAACTTCCCTAATATCATGAAAGACAAGAAGATATCCATCCAAGAAGCTCAACGAACCCCATACAGGATAGACTCCAAAAGAAAGCCACCAAGACATATCATAATCAAACTTGCCAAAACCAAAGATACAGAAAGAATCCTGAGAGCAGCTAGAAAAAAATGAAAAGTCACCTACGAAGGAGAACAAATATGATTAAACTCTGACTACTCAGCAGAAACTATGTAGGCAAGAAGGCAATGAGATGACATACATAAAGCCCTGAAGGAAAAAAACCTGCCAGCCAAGAATTATATACCCTGCAAAAACTGTCTCTCAAATACAACTGCAAAATTAGGACATTTCCAGATTAACAGAAATTAAGGGAATATGTAAAAACCGGACAAAAATTACAGGAAATATTAAAAGGAGTCCTCTGGTTAGAGAACCAACAACATCAGAAAACAATCTAAGACTAGGACACAGGACAGATCAACCAGATACCAACCTACATAGGCAATTCTCAAAAATAAAGCAAAGCTAAAAGACTGAAAATAGGGAGCCAGAGATGTCAATATGTAAATGACAACAATGTCAAAATACAAAAAAGAGGGAGTAATGGTGTAGTCACAGAACTTCCATAAGGAGAAGTCAAGATGATATCAAAAAATAAAAGACTGGTTTAAACTTAGGAAAATAAAGTTAAATTTCAAGGTAACCACAAAGGAAGCAAAACAAACAAAACAAACAAACAAAAAAAAACCTACCCATCAAAATAAAAAAGAAGAAAAACAAAGAATCAGAAACACAAAATCGATAATGAAAAAATGAAAAGAAAATCCATAAACAAAAAGAACTCAGCATAGAAAATTAAGTGAAACAAAGAAATCGTCAACACCACAAAAATGAAAAATAAATTTTATATATATACACACACACACACACACACACACACAATAAAATGACAGCAGTAAACTCATACCTATTGATAATTACACTCAATGCAAATAGCTTAAAGGCACCAGTAAAAAGACAGAGAGTTCCAGAATGGATTAAAAAAACACGATCCATATATATGCCGTCTAAAAGAGACACAAAGACATAAACAAACTAAAACTCAAAGGATGGAAAAAATATATATATCAAGAAAACCATATAAAAAAAGAGCAAGAGTGCCAATATTGATCTCCAATAAAATAGACTCTACAGCAAAATCCACCATAAAGGATAAGGAAAGACACTATATAATGAGTAAAAGGTCAATACACCTGGAGGACATAACCATAATAGATATATACACACACAATTACAGGGCTCCAAAATACATAAAAGAAACTCTAACAGAGTTTGTTAAAACAGTTCCACAATAATAGTAGGAGACTTCAACACACCACTTTCAGTAAATGACAGAACGTCTAGAAAGAAACTCAATAAAGATACACAAAATTTAAATGCCACAGTCAACCAACTTGATCTCATAGAAATATACAGAACCCTCCACCTAAGATCAGCAAAGTATTCATTCTTTTCCAACGCACATAGAACATTCTCAAGAATGTTTTTTAGGCCACAAAGCAAGCCTCAACAAAATCCAAAACATGGAAAGAATACAAAACATCTTTTCTGATCACAATGCCATAAAAGTAGAAATCAGTAACAGAAATAGCAAGGAAAAAAAAGATCATATACATGGAAACTGAAAAACCTCTTGCTTAAAAACTACTGGGTAATAGTCAATCGCTTATTTCAATCACTTCATCCTTGAAGAACTCAAGGATGGAATAAAAAAATTATAGAATCAAATGAGAATGAAAAATACATCTTACCAAAATCTTTGGGACACAGCAAAAGCAGTGCTTAGAGGTCAATTTATAGCAATAAACGCAAACATCAAAAAAGGGCCAAAATAAAAACTTTAATCCTACATCTCAAACAAATAGAAAAAAAAAAAAAACCCAGTGCCGTCAACAGATAGAAAGAGAGCGGCAAAAGAAGCCCAAAGGCACCAGAAGAAAGGAAATAATAAATAGAGCAGAAATGAATGAAATAGAGAACAAAAAAACAATAGAATTAAGACCAAAAGTTGGTTCTTTGAAAAGATCAACAAAACAAACAAACCGTTGGCCAAACTTAAGAAAAAAAAAACAGAAGAAGCAAATAACCTAAGAAATGAGACAGGTGATATCACGACAGATCCAAGTGAAATAAAAAGTATTATAACAGAATACTATATAAAATTGTACTTCAATAAATTTGAAAACCTAGAGGAAATAGATAACTTTCTAGAAACACAATACATACCTAAAATAACATACACTGAGGTAGAAAAACTAAACAGGCCCATAACAAAAGAAGAGATTGAAAAGGTACTTTAAAAAACTGCAAACAACAACAACAAAAAAAAAACCTGGCCAGAGAGCTTCACTGGAGAATTCTACCAAACTTTCGGAGAAGAGCTCACACCAATACTACTCAAACTATTTCAGGGCATAGAAAAGGAAGGAATACTCCTGAATTTATTCTATGAAGTCAGCATAACCCTGATACCAAAGCTAGAAAGATACCACTAAATAAATAAATAAAACTACAGACCAATATTCCTCAGGAATACAGATGCAAAAGTTCCCAACAAAATTCTAGCCAATAGAATTTAATGCCATATCAAAAAAATGATACATTGTGACCAAGCAGAATTCACACCAGGTATGCAAGGATGGTTCAACATTAGAAAATCAATCAACATATTCCACCACATAAATAAAAGAATCGCATGATCATAATTGATGCAGAAAAGGCATTTGACAAAGACCAACACCCATTCCTGATAAAAACTCTCAGCAAAACAGAAATAGATGAGAAATAAAGGGTATTTATATAAAAGCAACAGCCAATGTCATTCTCAACAGAGACACAACATTCCCCTTGAGAATGAGAACCAAACAAGGATGTCCTTTATCACCACTCTTATTCAGCATTGTGATGGAAGTCCTAGCTAGAGCAATAAAAAAAAAAAAAATTTTTTTTTTTTTTATAAGGCAAGAAAAAGGTATAAAGGGCACCAAATTGGCAAGGAAGAAGTAAAGCTATCACTATTAATAGATGATATGATCTTGTACACAGAAAACCCTAAAGAATCCGCAAGAAAGTTACAGGAACTAATAGAAGACTTCAACAAAGTAGCAGGATATACAAGATTAACATAAAAAATCAGCTGGATTCCTCTATGCCAACAAAGAGGACTTCGAAAAGGAAATCATCAAATCAATACCACTTACAACAGCCCCCAAGAAGATAAAATACTTAGGAATAAATCTAACCAGGGATGTAAAAGACCTACACAAAGAAAACTACAAAACACTACTGCAAGAAACCAAAAGAGACCTACATAAATAGAAAAACACACCATGCTAATGGATCCAAAAACCCAATGGACAGGAAGACTCAACATTGTGAAACGTCAACTCTACCCAAAGCGATCTACAATGTAATCCCTATTCAAATTCCAACAGCATTCTTTAACGAGATAGAGAAACAAATCAACAGCTTTATATGGAAAGGGAAGAGGCCTCAGATAAGTAAAGCATTATTAAACAACAAGAACAAAGTGAGAGGCCTCACACCACCTGATTTTAGAATCTATCATACTGCCACAGTAGGCTGGTACTGTTACAACAACAGACAACACAAACCAATGAAACCGAATTGAGAAGCCAGATGTGAATCCATCCATCTATGAGCAGCTAATATATTTGACAAAGGGCCAAAGTATGTTATATGGGAAAAGACAGTCTCTTTAACAAATGGTGCTGGCATAACTGGATGTCCTTCTGTAAAAAAATAAAACAAGATCCATACCTCACATCATACACAAAAACTAACTCAAAATGGATCAAAGACCTAAATATAAAACCTAAAAGGATAAAGATCATGATAAAAAAAGATAGGGACAAAACTAGGGGCCCTAATAAATGGCATAAATACACTGCAAACCATAACTAACAATACACAAATGCCAGAAGAGAAACTAGATACCTGGAAACTCCTAAATATTAAAAACTTGTTGTTGTTGTTTTTAGATGCCATCAAGTCGGTTCCGACTCATAGTAACCCTATGCACAACACAATGAAACACTGCCCAGTCCTGAGCCATCCTTACAATCGTTGTTATGCTCGAGCTCATTGTTGCAGCCACTGTATCAATCCACCTCGTTGAGGGTCTTCCTCTTTTCCACTGACCCTGTACTCTGCCAAGCATGATGTCCTTCTCCAGGGACTGATCCCTTCTGACAACATGTCCAAAGTACGTAAGACACCATCCTTGCCTCGAAGGAGCATTCTGGCTGTATTTCTTCTAAGACAGATTTGTTCATTCTTTTGGTAGTCCATGTATAGTCAATATTCTTCGCCAACACCACAATTCAAAGGCTTCAACTCTTCTTTGGTCTTCCTTATTCATTGTCCAGCTTTCACATGCATATGATGCAATTGTAAATACCATGGCTTGGGTCAGGCGCACCTTAGTCTTCAGGGTGACATCTTTGCTCTTCAACACTCTGAAGAGGTCCTTTGCAGCAGATTTACCCAATGCAAGGCGTCTTTTGATTTCTTGACTGCTGCTTCCATGGCTGTTGATTGTGGATCCAACTAAAACAAAATCCTTGACAACTTCAATCTTTTCTCTGTTTATCATGATGTTGCTCACTGGCCCAGTTGTGAGGATTTTTGTTTTCTTTATGTTGAGGTGCAATCTATACTGAAGGCTGTGGTCTTTGATCTTCATTAGTAAGTGCTTCAAGTCCTCTTCACTTTCAGCAAGCAAGGTTGTGTCATCTGCATAACGCAGGTTGTTAATGAGTCTTCCTCCAATCCTGATGCTCTGTTCTTCTTCACATCGTCCAGCTTCTAAGATTATTTGCTCAGCATACAGACTGAATAGGTATGGTGAAAGAATACAACCCTGACGCACACCTTTTCTGACTTTAAACCAATCAGTATCCCCTTGTTCTGTCCGAACAACTGCCTCTTGATCTATGTAAAGGTTCCTCATGAGCACAATTAACTGTTCTGGAATCCCCATTCTTCTCAATGTTATCCATAATTTGTTATGATCCCCACAGTCGAATGCCTTTGCATAGTCAATAAAACACAAGTAAACATCCTTCTGGTATTCTCTGCTTTCAGCCAGGATCCATCTGACGAAAGACTTTATCAAAAGAGAACCTTCAGAGTAAAAAAAAAATTTTAGGTGTGACGTATCTGATAAGGGTCTAATCTCTAAGGTCTATAAAATACTTCAACACCTCAACAACAAAAAGACAGATAATCCAATTAAAAAATGGGCAAAGGATATGAACAGACGCTTCACCAAAGAAGACATTCAGGTGGCTAACAGACACATGAGAAAATGCTTATAATCACTAGCCATTAAAAAAAAAAAAACGAGAAACACAAATCAAAACTACAATGAGATACCATCTCACCCCTACATTATTGGCACTAATCCAAAAAACAGAAAATAACAGATGTTGGAAAGGTTGTGGGGAGAGTAGAACTCTTAAGCACTGCTGGTGGGAATGTAAAATGGTATAACCACTATGGAAAACAATATGGCACCTCTTTAAAAAGCTAGAAATAGAAATACCATATGATCCAGCAATCTCACTCCCAGGAATATACCTTAGAGAAATAAGAGCTGTCACATGAATAGACATATGCACACCCACGTTCACTGCAGCATTATTCACGATAGCAAGAAGATGGAAACAACCTAAGTGCCCATCAATAGATGAATGGGTAAACAAATTATGGTACATGCACACAACGGAATACTACGCACTGATAAAGAACAATGAGGGATCCAAAGAACATCTCACAACATGGATGAATCTGGAGGGCATTTTATGCTGAGTGAAATAAGTCATTCACAAAAGGGCAAATTTTGTATGAGACCACTATTGTAAGAACTCAAGGAAAGGTTTACACACAGAAAAAAAAACATTCTTTGAAAGTTACCATGGTGGGGCGAGGGGAAGATAAAATCACTAACTAGATAGTAGACAAGCGTCAACTTTGGTGAAGGGAAAGACAACATACAATATAGGGGAAGTCAGCACAACCTGATGAAGGCAAAGCCACAGAACTTCCTTAGACACATCTAAATAACTTGAGGGATCGAGTTGCTGGGGCTGAGGGCTGGGGATCATAGCCTGGGGGAACATCTAGGTCAACTGGCATAGCAGAGTTCATGAAGAAAATGTCCTACATTCTACTTTGGTGAATTGCATCTGGGGTCGTAAAAGCTTGCGAGCTGCCATCTTAGATACTTCTATTGGTTCCATCCATCTGGAGCAAAGGAGAATGAAGAAAACCAAAGAAACGAGGAATATATTAGCCCAAAGGCCTAAAGGACCACACGAACCACAGCCTCTACCAGCCTGAGCTCAGAAGAACTAAATAGTGCCCAGCTACCACCGCCAACTGCTCTAAGACAGGGACCACAATAGAGAGTCCTGGATAGAGCGGGAGAAAAATGTAGAACAAAATTCAAATTCACAAAAAAAGACCAGACTTACTGGTCTGACAGAGACTGGAGGAACCCCCAAGACTACAGCCCCCGGACAGTCTGCTAACTCAGAACTGAAGCCACTCCAGAAGTCCGCCTTCAGACAAAGATTAGTTAGGCCTATAAAATAAACAACAGCACACGTGAGGAGCACGCTTCTTAGTTCAATCAAATGTACGAGACCAAATGGGCAGCTCCTGCCCAAAAGCAAGATGAGAAGGCAGGAAGGGACAGGAACTAGACGAATGGACACACGGACCTGGGGTGGAAAGGGGGAGAGTGCCGTCCCATTGTGGGGTTTACAACCAATGTCACACGAAAAAAAAAAATATCTATAAATTTTTCAATAAGAAACTAACTTGAGCTGTAAATTTTCACCTAAAGCACAATAAAATTTTTTTAAATTTAGAAGAAATAATGTCAACACTCTCCCCCATTTCTTCTGAGAAACTTCCAAATGCACAGCTCTAATGAAGTGTGTAATAAAGTAGATTACAGTGCGCTTAGAAGAAAATATTTTAAAGTATTTTTAAAAGTGGAAAAGTCTATGTTATTCTCGAATAGAACAGACCAGGGAGCATCAAATGTAGTAAGAGTGACTACTCTTGAAGCTTCTGTTTAGTATGTATACATGTGTATGTTTACAGGTAGTCTCCGACTTACGATGTATTCGAGCTGTGATGAACTGCACTTACTAACGTGTTTGCTTTGCTTTGCTTTGTTTTGTTTTGTTTTGGCGTACATCTTATGGTTAGCAGTATGTACTACATACAGCATTGCAGCAGAGTTTGCTGATGTTATCTTTCTCAGACGTTCACTCGCAGAGGTTCAATGTTATGATTTATAAAGACACTGATAATAAAAGGCAATAATAATGAAAAAAAAAACAAGGTATGCAACTTACATCAGAATAGACTTAGAATAGAGCCACTGGAATGGAACCCCATCGTAAATTAAGAATTCCCTGTATAAGTATATGCATATATACATAAACTCACACACATACACACATAAATGGGTGAGCATACTGGGTCATACTGATACCCAATAAGTCAAGAAATTCAGTCAACTTATTTAGGTAGGTGGTACCTTATTTGAGTTCAGTAAAAATATTTTAAATTTATTTATGACATGTTAAGTGGGGGAAACATTGAAAACAAAAATATATCCATGATATGACAGCAATTATGTAAAACATGGTACATGGAAGCTACAAAATGTTGAGAGTCTCCACTGTGAGATGCAACTGGCACACGTTAGGTTTAATCATAAGCATCCCCACAAGGCAGGTACTATCCTGCCCATGTTGCAGAATGACAGGCTGGTAATTACATGGACAAGGAAGTAGTGAAGAGAGCTTTGGACATGAAAGAGCCATTTGGGTTACAGAAAACTAAGCTACATTCCTTATACCCTAGAGGTTGAAGTCTGAGATCCACACCTACCACACTGACATCTGCACAGGCTCTTGCCCTGGACTGCAATGGATAAATCCTGACAGCCTTGATGGTTTTCTGAAGGTTCCATACAGCCCACCCCTCCTGGTTAATACACTCTCCTTCGACACAGGCTCTGGCCTTCCCAAGGTCCCATCATTGGCTAAAGGCAAAACCCGGAGTTCCCAACTTCCGGTCCACAAGGGGTGGAAAAGACTAGGCTCAGCAGCTGCAGAAAGAACTGGACGGCAGCATGAACCAGCTGCCTGGGAAGTAGGGGCCACTTTGGTCACACCATCATGTTAGGCCTGACCAGCCCAGGCCGGCCCAGCATCTCTCCATTCTCCTAATAACTTTCCTCCCACTCCTGCGGTCCCTGCCTGGTAGTACATTGTCCTTTCTCTCTCCACGGGTATCTGTGGTCTCCTGCCATGGCAGGGACTATGTCTGGACCTCTCCGAATCATAAGGATCTGTCTCCACTACGATACACACAGTAGTTATACTCAGTTACTATTTACTGCTGCCGTTTACAAGTCGCTCTTGTACAGCCTTGCTGTTAACCATTTCACTGCATGGGTGGGGAAGAAACAATGAATAACAATGGAGAAAAATGGCCAATCATGATGCTCTTTCCAGTGCTTAAAAGGATAATTAGGCACAACTGAGAACACTGTGCAACTGTTCGTTTCTGTCCTTCCACTAGTCTACTGCTCTCAAGTTTCCCTGAGGGATTACATACCCCACAGATAAACAGAATAAACCACCATCCATCTGTTATTTTGTGAGACTCTGGTGGCTTGTGTGTTAACTATGATGCTGGAAATTCTGCCACCAGTATCTCCAATACCAGAAGGGTCACCCAAGATGGACAGGTTTCAGTGGAGCGTCCAGACTAAGACAGATCAGGAAGAAAGACCTGGTAATCTACTTACAAAAATTAGCCAGTGAAAACCCTGTGGATCACAACAGAATATTGCCTAATATAGTGCTAGAAGATGAGACCCATAAGTTGAAGGCAACAATGGACTCAAACACGCTCACGATCATGAGGATGGTGGCGGGACTACTCAGTGTTTTCTTCTGTTGCACGTGAGGTCACCATGAGTCGGAGCTCTCTCAATGGCAATGAACAACATCATAGAATAAAAAACACCAAACCCAGTAGGTAAGTCTCCTTGCATTGAATCACAGATGAAGATCAATGTCACTCTCTCAGCTCCAACAACTACCATCCTGCATTTGACATGATCTTAAATTCAGGCTGGAATTAACTCTACCTTCCAACCACCAACCTAGCTCTGTGGTTTGGGCTGGGTCTCCTCCCTCTTGCATGCGCCCAGTGTGCAGTGAGGACTCAGCTCACGCTGAGGGCCTGAGTGAGCTCAGCCTTCCAGGCTCTTCCCATGGTGCCCCGGTGCTTAGCCCCACAGCCACTACACGTGAAACCCCTACTGTGCACCGAGAGACCAGGCTCACCTGTGTAATGCCCACCTTGGAGACTGCCGTGGTGGTTGCAGACAGCATACAAGTCATACAGGAAGTCCAGTGGGTACCCATTGGGCAGGCAGGCTGGCTGCTTCCAGGAAGGCCAGGGGCCTGAGCCGGGCTGGGGGCCAGTGCTTCTTGGCGCCACATGGGGGGCCATGTTGAGGCCGGAAAGCGGAAACTTCACCAGCGTGGAGAGCTTGTTTCTTCTCTCCCCGACCTGGCAGAACCTTTTGAGGTGGATGATGAGGATGTCGGGTAGGGTCCACAGACTCAGCTTCACTGTCCCCTGCTGGAGGACTTTGCAGTGGGGACACTTCCACGCATCATCCTGGGTCAGCTGGAAAGGAAGCCACCAGGACCCTGAAGCCCCCTGGCAGACGGCCAACCCACCGCAAAGCAGCCAGCCCCCTTCCCACTGGGGTGTGTGCCCAGGGCAGACCTGCTCCTCCTTGGTGTAGAACTGGAAACACTCATCCAGGGTGCAGCTGGGCTGCTGGTGTGCCTGCTGCTGCTGCCACACACTCTCCGCATCCTGGACCCGCTCCTCCTGGAGGCTCCCAAACAGGCTGCACGGGGAGAAGACCAATGGGCAAGGAAGGCTCCTCACCCTGAAGGCTGGTTTATCTATGGCTCTACAACCAATAGGGAGGAGGGCATCCCCAGGGGTGGCTACAGCGCCTGTCCAGAGGGTTCCTGGGGTGCCTCATGCATACGTCTGACTTTGCACTCACTCCATTTTACTGCGGCTGTCTGTCTCCCCCACCAGCTCCTTGAAACACCAAGTCCTTGGCTTAATCACCAATGTCTTCCTCACCCTACACAGGACCTGGCACCTCATACATCAGTAAGTATTTGTTGGACTGAACAAGATACTTTTGCAAAGTAAGACTGATGTACTCATCGTTATAGAGGTAGCCAGGCATGATGATTAAGAGCATGGCCTCATGCCAGACAGCCTGGGTTCAAACCCCTGCTTTGCCAAGTACAAGCTGTGTGACTGAATAATTGCTTAACCTCTCTGTGTCACAATTTCCACTGAAAAATATGGATTAAAGCAGTGCTTTCTTTATCAGCTGTACCGAAAATGAAACAGACTGTACAAAGGTACAGTGCTCAGGAGGGCGATGGTGGCCCAGTGGTAGAATTCTCGCCTTTGACGTGGGAGACCCGGGTTTGATTCCCGGCCAATGTACTTTATGTGCAGCCACCGCCCATCTATCAGTGGAGACTTGCGAGTTCTGATGCTGAACAAGTTTCAGCAGAGGTTCCCGACTAAGACAGATGAGAAAGAAAGGCCCGGCAATCTACTCCTGAAAGTCAGCCAGTGAAAGTCCCACGGGTCACAACAGTCCCATCTGCAGCCAATCATCGGGATGGCACAGCATCAGGCAGCATGTCATTCAGTTGTGTGTGGGGCCGCCATGAGTTGAGGCCAACCTGATGGCACTAACGGTAACGCTGGAAGTGCTCGGAGCAGCGCCCGGCACAGGGTAGAGCTCCATAACTGTTACCGCCACTGCGAACACCACCACCACTGTGAACACCACCACCACCACCGTCACTCTCCCCAGGGTTTCTCAAGGAATGGCGTGCACTGTATCAGAAACGCGTGCACACTGCCTTACACTCACGCTGGGTTCAGGGAAGACCGATCTGTGGAGGCAAGGCCTGTCTTCCCTCTGCTGGAGGCAGTTCAGTTAACTCACCGCTCCTTAGCACAGCTATCCCATTCCACCGCCAGCTTCACGTGTGGGGGGCCGCCCGGCCTCCTAAGGTGCAGAGCCCTGAGCAGAGAGCAAGGAAGCCATCAGGAAACAGAGAGCGTCCTGCCCACAGCTCTACAGGCCCAACAGTCTGCCTCCAGCCCCAGGACTGGTCTTCCAACCAGAAATACACAAATGGGCCATAAGCCAAAATCAGGTATCTTGACGTAAAGAAAGAGACAAGATCCCAAATCCTCCATTTTCACAATGGAAGGAGGGAGGAAGCCTCCAATTGGAGAAGATTAATGTATAGAGCAAAACTGCCACTTAGATACAGTACTGGCCAAGCCTGTGTAGCTGCTGAGTCTGCTGAAGGCTTGGTCCTAAAACAGCCTCACAGTCCTCTCCCCTCACTCCCTTGGAAGCTTTCAAGCTCTGAGGACTTGGGTGACTGTAGGGATACAGGTCAAATCTCCCAAGGCAGCCCCAGCTACCTACTTGAACGTCCTACACAAATACCCAACACGGGCAAGGCCTAAACCGAGTTGCTCATCCCCCTCCACCTGGTGCTAAAGCAGCACCCACTAGCAGCTGTGCAGAGCATCCTTGAAGTGTGTCTGTCTAGACGTAACGGTTGAAAACTCAGCATGTGTAAATGCATGTAACATGATGGTTGTCACCGGCGAGGCAAGTGATCAAGAGCAGCTAACACTGTGATCAATTTCATTAACACACTGCCTCAAAGTCAGGTATATATTGTACCTATTGATACGCCGCCTCAAAGTCATACACATTTTTGTATGTTTATGTATTTATTAACACATAGCCTCAAAGCCTCATACTCATATAATAAGGACACCTTCATGCTCTAACTGAATCTGGTGTACCACTTACCTGTCAACGGCCCAGTGACAGAGGGGCCGACCGTCCTGCGGTGATAAGTAACTGCAGGCCAGGGAGAGCCCCACGACCCGGATGGAGAACGGCACCCCCAGGTTCTGCCAAGACAGGAACAGAGGAAAGGGGTCATCCTGTAGTGCCTACACTGCCTTAAATCAAGACTCCAAGTGGCACATAAACTACTCAACCATGTATCTTTTTTTTTTCTATAGTCTATTTTGAATATTCTCTTAAGAACTGGTATTCAAAAACAAGACAAATGAAATGCTTTGTTTTTAAAAAATATCCATACTACATCTTTTAATGTGTGATCTAATGCTATGTTTAATACATGAAACTTCTCCCCCCCAAAAATGAACACAGTAAGTTCAAACAACAAGTGTTTAACTGGGACAGATACTAAAGTTGTCACTGATGACCTTGGCTACAACTGGAAAAAAATAAAATTTTCTTCCAAAATCTGACAAAGGTAAAAGGCAGAAATTCTTACTTAAAAAATAATAATAATGATGAAAGATAGGTTGAACTTAGGGGAAGAGGAAAGCACTATAATTCCAGGAAAGAGGAACAGGCCCTGGGAAGACAGAATGATCCAAAAAAGAGAGAGCGAGCTCTGAGTCCTTTGGTGGTGGGCAGACCAGGTGGGCAGGGGAGCAGCAGGACGTGAGGTCAGTAAGGTAAATCAGAACCAGGCTGTAGACAGTCCTGAGTGTGAAGCTCAAAGAGTTTGTATGTCTAACTGGACCTTTTTTTTTTTTTTGTATTGTGCTTTAAGTGAGTTTACAAATCAAGTCAGTCTCTCATACAAAAATTTATATACACCTTGCCATGTACTCCTAGTTGCTATCCCCCTAGTGAGACAGCACATTCCTTCTCTCTACCCTGCATTCCCCATGTCCATTCAGCCAGCTTCTGTCCCCCTCTGCCTTCTAATCTCCCCTTCAGACACGAGCTGCACATAGTCTCACGTGTCTACTTGAGCCAAGAAGCTCACTCCTCACCAGTATCATTTTCTATCTTATAGTCCAGTCCAATCCCTGTCTGAAGAGTTGGCTTTGGGAATGGTTCCAGTCTTGGGCTAACAGAAGGTCTGAGGACGATGACCTCTGGGGTCCTTCCACTCTCAGACCATTAAGTCTGGTCTTTTTATGAGAATTTGAGGTCTGCATCCCACTGCTCTCCTGCTCTCATCAGGGATTCTCTGTTGTGTTCCCTGTCAGGACAGTCATCAGTGGTAGCTGGGCACCATCTAGTTCTGGTCTCAGGCTGATGCAGTCTCTGATTTATGTGGCCCTTTCTGTCTCCTGGACTCATGTTTACCTTGTGTCTTTGTGTTCTTCATTCTCCTTTGCTCCAGGTGGGTTGAGACCAATTGAAGCATCTTAGATGGCTGCCTGCTAGCGTTTAAAGCCCCAGATACCACTCACCAAGGTGGGATGAACCATGTTTTCTTACTAGATTTTATTATACCAACTGACCTAGATGTCCCCTGAGACGATAGTCCCCAAACCCCCACCCCTGCTACTCTGGCCTTCGAAGCGTTCAGTTTCTAACTAGACTATTTAAAAAAAAAAAAAATCCACTGCTGTTGAGTTGATTCCAACTCATGGTGATCCCATGGGTTACAGAGTGGAACTGAGCCCCATAGAGTTTTCTTTTTTTCTGAACATGTTATTGTAGTTTGGGTGAAAGTTTACAAAGTAAATTCATTTCCCATTCAATAATTTATACACATTTTGCTTCATGACATAGTTGCAATACCCTCAACGTGACAGCACTCCACCCACTTCTTCCCTGAGTTCCCCATTTCCATTTGCCCGTCTTTCCTGCCCCTTCCTGCCTTCCGAACTTTGTTTTTGGGCAAATGCTGCCTTTTTGGTCTGTTATGATTGATCGTTTTCAGGAGCATGTTTCTCACGGGTGTTACTGTTCACCTTCTAGGCCTGTCTACTGTTTGCCTGAAAGGTGATCTCCAGGAGTGGGTTCAATTCCAGGGTTGAAGAGTATCTAAGAGCCATGGTCTCAGGGGTTCTACCAGTTTCTGCCAGACCAGTTAAGTGTGATCTTTTTTATGAATTTGAATTTTGTTCTACATTCTTCTCCCACTCTGTCCAGGACCTTCTACTAGAATCCCAATCAGAGCAGTCGGTATCGGTAGCCGGGCACCATCTAGTTCTTCTGGTCTCAGGCTAGTGGACGCCGTGGTTCATGTGGTCTCCATAGGGTTTTCTTGGCCGTAATCTTTACAGACGCAGATTGCCAGGCTACACTTCCATGAACTGCTGGATGGGTTTGAACTCCTAACCTTTTGATTAGTAGCCAAGCACAGAAAGGTCTGTACCACCCAGGGGACTTGTTGATCTATAGCTTGGACAAAGAGAAAATCAATGGCTGACTTCAGGGGGCTTTGGTTCAAAGGTGGCCACTGAAGAGAGGGAGAATATTACTTAGATCTGGGGAAACCTTTTCCTTCTGTCATCCCTACATCAGAGCCCCAGTGTTCAGACGACACAGGTGTGCATAATCAGACACCAACAACTGCATGGAGGCAGCCTTCCCTCCATGCAGGGTAAGATCCAGTGCTGGCCTAGACCCTCAAACATTTTTGCTGATGACAAATCTTTTTTTTTATAACGCATGTAAATTAATTCCGCAAAATGTCTATGATTTGTACAAGAAATTTCCCGTCTTCTATTATTGGCTACAGAAATCTGTTTCAGAGCCTTCGACACACATTCACCACTTTTAATCTCTTCAGTTCCAGTGTTAAGAATTCTGGATATGTTCTTCTCCAACTTTTATCCTATTGAGCCAGTACTTAATATACTACGAAAAGGAGTCCCTGGGTAGTGCAAACTGTTAAGTGCTTAACTATTAGCAAAAAAGTTGGCGGTTCAAAATCACGCAGAGGCGCCTCAGAAGCAAAGGCCTGGCGATCTACTTCCGAATGGTCACAGCCATTGAAAATCCCCTGGGGCGCAGTTCTACTCTGTATCCAAGGGGTCTCCATCAGAATCAACTGGATGGCAACTAACAACAAGAAAAGCATTATAGGCTAAACAGGTGGGCTAGCTGGGAAGCTCACAGCCATTTAGAACACATTATTCCTAAGGAAGATCCCTGGGTGGCACGATGGCATTGGGTTTTTTGGGGATACCAACCCACCCAGTGGTGCTGCAGAAGAAGGGCCTGGCGGTCTAATTCCATAAAGGTTACATCCAAGAAAACCCTATGGAGCAGTTCTACTCTGTAACATATGGGGTCGCCATGAGTTGGAATCGCCTTGACAGCAACGAGCCTTTTTTTCGTTTTCCTAAGGAAAATCATGCCCAACCACACATTTGCCAATGGGTCTGTCGGAAAGCATCTAGTGCCAGGATGGAAGTTGCCTGTATTAGACTTTTGCTGCCCCCAGTGATTGCCTGATCAAATTCTAAAATAAAAATGAATATAGAGGTATGGAGGTGAAGGTGCATGGATATGAGCAGGTGCAGTGCAGTGATTTACTTAACATGGCCCTTCTAGCTAGCCACAATCTTTGTGACTCCCACACGATGATTAGATGGGACTATGCAAATAAGGTGCCTGTGCACACCAAGGGTATTGGATAGCTTACTAATAATGCAAATAAGGTTCATGGAACCCTGCAGGGTAGGACCATGCAAGTAAGGTATATGGAACCCTAGTGAGGGGACTGGTCAGTTTTGCCAGGCTGTCAGGCTATCCCAGAGGTGAAAAGGGGGGACCTCACTGCCACCACGGAGAAGAGGCAGAAGTAGAGTGCGTCCTTTGGACGCTGGGTCCCTGCACTGAGAGCCTCCTAGACCCAGAAGACAGAAAGAGAGCTGCAACACTGGAGATGGCGCAAGACGGCGAGAAGCCGTGGCAAAACAACAGAGCCAGAAGACCAGCATAAGACAGAAGAGTGGGTTTCCTGGCCCATGGAGCAAGACAGTTACAGTGGGTGTGCTGACCCTCGGGGCGAGAGAGCTGAGCAGTTTCCGGCCAAGGCTTACTGGCACAGTGAGGTGCCCCTGCAGCACTTATTGGCAGAGCTAAAGAGCTTTGTAACACTTGTCAGAGCAGGGCAGGGTTCCCGCCCAAAGCAAGTGCCAGAGGGAGAGGCCTACCTTCCCGCACGGCTGATGACAAACTGTTCTGATTGAAGAACTCTATCCTGAGTCATTCCTGATTGTGAATTGTACCCTGTTACTTCCCTAACAAACCACTTACCTGTAAGTATAGTGCATGAGGTCTGTGAGACATTGCAGTGAACTATAGAGCCCAAACATCAGAAGGAGAGGACTGAGGGGAAGGGAAGTAGCTGACACTAGGACGATGGAGTGGGACAGCAATCTGGAAAAGTTGAACATTTAGAACATCCTTAGCCTCTGCCTCACAGAAACCAGCTTGGTGCTGATCCTTATAAAAGAAATTATTCATTTAGTTGGTGTCAGAATGACGGGATTCACTACAACAGCCCAGACTTGCTGGAATATGTGGTTTTGGAAAAAGGTGGATAAATGGGAGAAGGAGAAACCTTAGGTTTCTGGATGGGATGAAAAACACCCATGGATGAACGCAGCTGTGACGTTGCCATCAGTTAAGCAAGGCAAAGGCTATTCATGGAAGTAGGAGTGGTGGATCTAACTCCTGAGCAACTGGCTAGTTGGATGAATGTGGAAACACAGAGTGATAAGGAAAGGGCCAGACACACAATTCCTTGGTTTCTGTTATCAGTAATAGCAGCAATGGCAGGGAAAAAGACTGTAGGGGCAAAGCGGAGCACTGAACCAAGCCCGGATCCAGTCCAGTTTAGTCTCTGAGGCCAACCCAGAAAGGAAAAATCAACAGGAAGTACCCCCACCACTGCTGGCCACCAAGAAGGTAGTCCAGGAGGGGAACAGGAAAAACCAAGAAACTACAGAAACCCGGGGTGGTGTATAGTGTAAAGGAGTTGCTTCAATTTGTCGATCGCTATTTTCAGCTTCCTGAGGAACCATTATTAACATGCGTTGTGAGGGTGACTAATTTAGGGGTAGTGTCTTTAGTTTTGGAAACCCTGGTGGCATAGTGGTTAAGCGCTCCTTGGAAACTCTGTGGGGCAGTTCTACTCTGTCGTATAGGGTCGCTATGAGTCGGAATCTACTCGACGGCACTGGGTTTGGTTTTTTTGGTTTATCTTTAGTTTTGAATGCTGCAGAATGTGGAAGAGTATGTTTGGGTTGATTCAAGACCCACAGCTCACTATGGAACAGTCAGGAATGATGATTCAGGATCTAGTTACACAGCAGGTTAACCCGATGTGGACGGCCAGCCTGGTGGACTGAATAAAATTTACAGTGAGATTTGTGTACCCTAAGAAGGGAAACCGCCCCTCTTCCACTCTAAACACCCAATAGAACATTCCAAAAGAAGCAGTTGATGTGCTTACGCAAGCCATGCTGGGCTGGCTTTGGGTGATTAGGATATTCATCCAACGAGCACGTCCCTTACACAGGTCGTGGCAGATACCGTAATCAAGGGAGCCCCTCCTATACAGGGGCACCCCATGTAACCTTGCTGCTGCAGAACAAAGCAACAATCCAAGAAACCTGGTTGAATGTGCTGGCCCAGCTTCTCCGCATGGGTCTTCCAGATGTGAGAAACATGAGGGTGATTCATTGGAGAAATGCAGAGGCAAGGGAAAGAACTTACCCCAGCAGGACAGAGGTTTTTAAGTGGTTACTAGGAAATGGGGTGAATACAGCAGACATTGATGGAGTTGAGACAAAGGCTCTAATGCAGCACTATAGGAGGCTGGGTGGACCAATGGAAGCGCCTGCTGGTCACCCAACGTTAAAAAAAAAAAAGAAAGAGGCCTAAATAGGTCCATTCTATTCACCCTAGTCAGGAAGAATTTAGTGATGGGAAGTCCCACCTGGGATCATTTGAAGCAGAGGCTTAGTCAATCAAGATAAGGATTAACCAGGGGGCCAGGGTTTTTGGTCCAGCCCCCAGCAGGGGACCTGAGGCCACATGCATGCGTGGGGTGAGTGGCCCGGAAGTGGGCAAGAGACCTTCTTGAGGTTCCTGGACACAGGAGCCTAATGTACTGTAATTCCAATTCCAGTATTGATTATTGTACTATAATCTATAAAGTTTTGAAGGGGCCTAAGGTTAGACTGGAGGGATTGGGGGATACAATGGTTGATGGGACTAAAGTGAAAGTCTGGATGAGAATTAGAAGATTTAAACAGATCTTGTATGAAGTAGTTGCATCTCCCTTACCTGAATATATTATTGGTGTGGATATTATGTCTAATTGGGGAACACTCCTTCTACGTGATATTGTAAAACTGAAGGCACGGAAGTCTGCCCTTAGGCCAGTATTGATTGGACATGCTAAATGGGAACCAGTAGAATTGCCCAAACCCATGCAGGTTGTTAACAGTAAGGATACCAGGTGAACAAAAGGAGATTACTGCTTTGATTAACAACATGCTAAAGGCTGGAGTGTTGGTGCCAACAAATTCTGTGTTTAGCAACCCCTGTATAAAAAAAAAAAAAAAAATGCAGATGGCTCACAGAGGCTGACAGTAGACTATCGAGGGCTAAATAAAGTAGTACCACCTGTTGCTTCAGCTGTTCCAGACATGGTATCAACGGTGCAGAAAATACAGCAGGCTAAAGGAGACTGGTACTCAGTTATTGAGCTTGCAAATGCCTTTTTCTTAATCCCAATCTTGGAAAAGAGCCAGCTGCAGTTTGCTTTTAAGTGGGAAGGATCCCACTTTACTTTCACTGTATTGCCACAAAGTTACTTGAATTCACTGGCTTACTGTCATTGTATGGTTAGAAGAAAATTGGACTTGGTGCAGATCTCAAGTGTGATAACACATTATATTGATGATATTATGTTAGTATCAAACACTGGAGAACAGGCTAGGGCTGATTTGAATACAGTGATGGCCCACATGACCAACGAAAACCCCAAAAAAGCCCAACCCGCTGCCGTCGAGTTGATTTCGACTCATAGGGACCCTATAGGACAGAGTAGAACTGCCCCATAGAGTTTCCAAGGAGCACCTGGCAGATTTGAACTGCCGACCTCTTGGTTAGCAGCCGTAGCACTTAACCAGTACACCACCAGAGTTTCCTGACCAACAAAGGCTGGTTAATAAATTCAGCATAGATCCTGGGCACTGCCCAAATGGTAAAATTCCTGGGTATAACTTGGGCAAAAGCCACCCACAATGTTCCACAGGCAAGCAAGGATAAGCTGTTGTCACTACCTACCCCCAAGACTAAGCAGGAGGCCCAATGTTTGACTGGTGTTTGATTGGTTTATTTGGATTTTAGAGAACACATATTCCACATTTGGGAATACTGCTCGGCCCCCATCCATAAAACCACTCAGGGGGCCAGAGCCACAGCAGGCTATGTCTGAAGTACACAAAGCGGTCTCACTCTCCCCGCCTTTAGGCTCTTACAATCCACATTCAGACATGATTTTGGAGGTGTCTGCCACACGTCCTTAAAAAGACTGGAGTTTATGGCAAAAACCTGAGAATGCTGCCCTACGGTGACCACTGAGATTCTGGACTAGAAAGTTTCCAGGTGCTGCATCACGGCACGTGCCATTTGAAAGACAATCACTTGCCTGCTGTTGGGTTTTGATTGAGACTGCCTCAATGGCAGAAGGACATAAAATTATTATGAAACCTGAAATAACCATAATGTCTTGGGTGATGTCAGAGAAACACTCCAATAAGGAAGGCAGTGCCCAAAATATTTCTATAATAAAATGGAAATGGTCGATACAAGAACAAGCTACTGGGGGAATGCAGGGAGGCACCCGCTGCCATATCCACGAGCAGGTAGCCTCTTTCCCATAGGTCCTACCCTAGAATCACCCGAGAAGCTGTCAGAGCCCACTGCCACATGGACAGTGCCCTGGGAACCACTTTCTGCTGACTAGTGGAAGGCTGCTTGGTTCATGGATGGCAGTCCCAGGGCAGGTGGACAACATCTGATGTGGAAAGCTGCAGCATTCAGACCAGGAGTTGGAAAGACCCTGATTAAGGAAGGTAAGAACAGGTCAGCTCAATGGGCTGAGCTGCATGCTGTCTTCCTAGCCGTGGAAAAAATTGGGCAATGGTGGAGTGGGGTGCTTCTGGGCACTTACTGGTGGAGCTAAAGAGCTTTGTAACACTTGCCAGAGCAGGGCAGAGGCTGGCCCATGGGGCTGAGGGGCCAAAAGCCAGAGAGAGGCATGCCTGTGGGCACAGCTGAGAAGAGGCTGTCCTGATAGAAGAACTGTATCCTGAGCCGTTTCTGATCCTGAATTGTAACCTGTTACTTCCCGAATAAACCCCATAACTGTGAGTGCGGTCTGTGAGTTCTGTGTGGCCACTGCAATGAATAATTGAACCCAGCAGAGAAGTAGAGAGTGCCATGGGAGGGACGGTTGGTGTCAGAGTTGGTAACAAGGTTGGAGAGAGGTGGCATTTCTGACCTCTGCCTCGTAGGAATCAGCCTTGGGCTAATAACCTTGATTCTTCTCCCTTGTAAAGTTCAACGAAGAGGTCTGACGACGACTACGCTGCTGCCATGCCATTTTTAGAGCAGGTGAAGATCAAGGACAGCTGAGCTGCGTGTTCACATGAAGGTGGTTTTATCCAGTTTCAACAATCAGGGGCACAAGGGCTGCAGGATGTAGAAGCTATTACTAGATACCCTGACCTACTTGCGAAGAAGTGAGGATTTCTAATTCTGGCACTCTGACAGATATGCTGTGCAGGACATAGCAGAATCCTTCAGAGATAAAGGTGGCAAAGCGTTTAACGAAGTGATATGTGGTATACATACTGAATCAAACATATGGTTTTCCCTGAGCAGGAAGGAACTAATTGTGAGGATTAATCTCCGAAATAAGTTTGGTATATCCCCCAAATGCAAAGCTCTTACTAATACAAAAAAAAAAAAAAAACGATGGCTGTTGATCGATTCTGACTCATGGCAGCCCTACGTGTTACAGAGTAGAACTGCTCCATGAAGTTTCCTTGGCTTTAATTTTCATGGAAGCAGATGGCCAGGACTTTCTCCCATGGTGCTGATGGTTAGGTTCGAGCTGCCAACCTTTAGGTTAGTAGTCAAGCACAAATCGTTTGTGCCCCCCAGGGACCCTACTGCTTGGGGAAAACAAAATTCAGATCCTATTGGACTGTTCCCAAAAAATTCAACATCTCCTCTGTCAAGCAAACATCCGAATTGTTTCTGATACTATAGGGCTAAAAGTAATGATTTCAGGATGTATTTTTTTATTATTATTAAGAGACTATCAATCTACGAATAAATAAATGAACAAGGCAAAGAGGTGTCTTCCTTTGAGTTTCATCTCAGCTTTTCGAAAACTGGACGATATTATTTTAGTACCTAGACTTTTATATTGGGGTATAATGATCAATTTCATTTTTTCACAAAAATTTGTACCTTAGCCC
The DNA here is from genome assembly GCF_024166365.1 of Elephas maximus indicus. NCBI lineage: Eukaryota > Metazoa > Chordata > Mammalia > Proboscidea > Elephantidae > Elephas > Elephas maximus. The sequence continues at coordinate 10,978,385 of NC_064837.1, forward strand.
CTTGCAATTTTTGATCCAAATATGTTACCATTTATTACAATATGCTATCCTTGAGAAAAAACTATGAAAAGCCGTAAATATACAAAACTGAGAGTTAACTACGTAAACCCCAGTCGTTAACCCAAGAGTGTTTTGAAAGATTTAAAAAGAAAAAGCTCTGTCCCATGAAAGGCATTCCGTAATGTCACAGAGAGTAAAATACTACGGGTCGTAAAATGGTTACTTCCCAGAGCATAAATTAAACTTGTTTTATGAGCCGATGGGGGCCCTCTCATTAACAGCAAATTCTTCTCCCTCATAAGCTACGCCTGGAATCCCCACCCCTACCCCTTCACATACACGCACCATACACACACACACGCCACACACACACACACACACGGCACACAAGCCACATGCACACACGCACACACGCACACACGCCACACACACGCACTGACCTGCAGGGGGGCCTCCCTCTTCATGAGATAGCAGACTTTACTGAGAATACACTGCTGGAGCTGGGGCCAGGAAATGCCTCTGTCTTCCCTTACCAGGAAAGGTGGCCCAAACCTGAAAACCCAAGGAAAACAGGTCATTTCAGTAAAGGAAAAACCAAAAATATCAGACAGTCGTGAGTGTTTGCTCAGCTCACGGGCTCCTCAGTTGGATGATGGAGGAGTTCAGCACGAAATACAAGGCTTCGTACACAGTAGGTGCTCAGTGCAACTGCCAACCATACACCCAGGTCACACAGTCCTCGTTACACATGGAGACCAGCTGCCATCGAGTCGACTGACTCACGGCGACCCCATGTGTACAGAGTAGAACCGCTCCATAGGGTTTTCAAGGCTGTGACCTTTGGGAGGCAGATCACCAGGCCCGTCTTCTGAGGTGCTTCTGATGGGTCAAACCACCAAACTTTTCGGCTAGAAGTCAAGTGTTTAAGCGTTTGCACCACCCAGGGGCTCTGAAAAGGAGACATTAGGATGTAAATAAAGGCCCAAAGACACAAAACCTGAAAACCCTATGGAGTACAGTTCTACTCGGACAAACGGGGCCATCACGAGTCGGGAGTTGACTCAATGGCAGCTGGCTACAGCAGAGAGTAGAATAAAAGCACGATGGAACCAGAGGAAAGCAAGGCACAGATAAACCCAGAGGGAACCCAGTCCAGCTGACATCCTTGTCAGTTTTGTGTCTCAGGAATATTTTCATAACTGGGCATATTTTCAATATCCCAGATTCATAAGCATCCAGCAGGGAGGTAGCAGAGCCAAGAACACTATTTGTGAGCGTGGCTGTCAATCCTAGCTCTGCCACGGGCAACTCTGGACAGACCACCGAGCCACTCACTGTGCCCTGGCCACACATGAGGTAAGAATGTGAAACTGTTGGGTAAACTTTGGTCACACACAGCTCAAACACGAGGCGGGGTGTCTGTACCAGGGAGGTCACTGGGCGTTCATTGTGTGGACGGATCAGTTTATTTAACTAACCCTCTATTGACAGGCATGCAGGTGACTTCAAAGTTTTTATTTAAACAATGCTTGTTGATTTCAGGAGCTTCATATATTCTTGTACCTATATCTTTGGGTGCATCTGACCAAGTACTTCTTCAGGATAAATTTGCAGAAGTAGAACTGCAAGGCCAAATTTTTAAGGCTATTTCTTCCCAAACTGTCCTCCGGAAAAGTCATACCAACTTACCAGTGAGGTCAATACCCGATTCCCTGGCCTCTTGCCCAGAATGAGTATCGCCAATTTTCAAAAACTCTTTGACAATCTCAAAGGTTAAGAATGGTATCTTGCTATTGCAATCAGAAATTCTTCCACTACTGATGAGGCAGACTATGTTAACGTCTGCTTCCATTTCTTCCGTGAGCTGTTGTTAATCCCTGTGGCTCACGTTACTAAGAGTGTTTGTCCCTTAATCATTTGAGAGAGCTAGGTTTTATATAATAGGTCTCATTTCTTCACCTGTCGCATGGTGTAAGTATTTTTTACACTTGTCCTCTGCCTTTCAAATTTGCCTCTAGTTTCAAATTTGATATTTTAAATACATTTAATTTTTTCCTTTATAGCTCCTTGCCTTAGGTATTAAAACAGGCCCCTACCCAAAGACATAAATATTCCCTTATATTGGCTTCAGTAAGTTATTTTAAGGTTTCCTTTTTGTAATTCTCTCTCCAACCAACCCGGAATTTATATATGAGAATTTATGGTGGGAGTAAGAAAAACATCAGTTACCCAGTCTCGCTTATTAAATAATGCATTCATTCCCTAGTGGTATGAAGCACCATTTTTATCATAGGATAAAAATTTACATATAGTTTGACCTATTCTGTTCCCTTGATTTAATTGTATATTCTCTGACTGTATCACAATATTACAATAATTAAAACTTTATTCTGTTTTAATAGTACAATCCCTCATCCCTCCCCCCACCCCCATATTTTCTGAGTATTCTTACCAGTTTATGGTTTCAGATAAATTTCAGAAACATTTTGTCAATCTAAAACTTTTTATTGGAATTCTACCTTTACAAGAAAGTTACCTGGCTTTGTACATTTGTAATGTAACCAGTCACTTTCCTGAACTCTTTCATTGGTTCTAATCACTTTCCAGTCCTTGGTTTTCTAGACAATCATATAATCTACAAATACCGACAATTTTATCCCCTCTTTCCTTAGAGCAAGCTCCTTTTTCCTTGTCTTGTTATACCCTTATATCACATTGTAAACGACAGAGTATAAAAATTATGTTTTATATCATAAATATAAACACAAAACAATAGTGATGAGAGCAGGAACCTTGCTTCCCGCAATTAACAGGAAAACCTCCAATGTTTAATTTTTAAGGATGATGTCAGCTGTCTGCTTAAGGTAGGTATTTTTGACCCTCCTGATCAGGAAGTACTCCACACCCTATTCCTAGCTTATTCCTTGGGAATATGTTGTTAGCTACCATCAAGTAGCCCCCCAACTCCTGGTGACCCCATGCACGATGGAACAAAATGCCTCCCTGTGCCATCCCCATGACCGAGATCAGATCAGACCACTGTGATCCACAGGGTTTTCATTGGCTGATTTTCAGAAGTAGATTGCCAGGCCTTTCTTCCTAGCCCATCCTCAGTCTGGAAGCTCTGCTGAAACCTGTCCAGCATCACAGCAACACACAAGCCACTAACGACAGAAGGGTGATGGCTGTGTGTGAGGTACCTCAGCTGGGAATTGAACACAGGTCTCCCGCGTGGAAGGCAAGAGTTCCACCGCTGAACTACTACTGCCCTCACTTGGGAATATACGTTTCATTTTATCAAATTAGAATCACTCTAGACAGAATGGAAACCCTGGTGGCGTAGTGATTAAGTGCTACAGCTGCTAACCAAAGGGTCGGCAGTTTGAATCCACCAGGCGCTCCTTGGAAACTCTATGGGACAGTTCTACTCTGTCCTATAGGGTGGCTATGAGTCGGAATCGACTCGATGGCACTGGGTCTTGGTCTAGACAGAATCCCAAGTACATGTCAACAAATCTCTGATTTCACATTTAAAGAAAGATAATAAAAAGCATGAGCTACACATACCTGCTAGCCTGCTGCCCTGACCCCACCACGTTACAACAGAGGATCAGCACCTTGTTGCCTCGCTGACCTTCACGGGCTGCCAAGCGGGGGGAGACCGGCAGACCCGACGGATGAACTGGAAGACAGAGAGTTGCGTTTGCATTCTTAAAGCATCTGTTCGCTGGGTCAGAACCTCAGTCTCTCTAACCCCTCTTTCTCTTTGAGCATCTCTAAACCACCAGTGAGACAACACTAGAGGGCTTCAGGAAAGGACACAAGAAGGGTCTGGCACCTGGGTCACCTGCGTACAAAAATCACACAAAGGGTGGTAAATCTGCAGTTGCGTTCAGTCCATCCTTTCGCAATAAGGGCAGGGATTTAATGAACACTTTGCAAAGCCGATCTGACAAATACTCCAAAACGGTTTTGGTTGCTTTTTTGCCTGGATCAGAGAGCCCCAGAGCAGCCACTCTTTTAAAAAGTCAACAGAAGTAGTACACAGAAGGTGAGGATTGTTCCGCTAAAGAAGTAGGGGAAATGGACTACCCTCAATTCCCCGTCAGTTCTGAAATTTCGCCCCCGTGACAGAATGTGAACTGAGGTTATCGTGTAACCAGGGTCAGTCATGTCTAGTTACAGATTCCGGGCCCTGAGCCTCCCCGTAGACTTGGGGCAACTGAAGACGTCCAGTTTCCGCAGGCTGTTACCCAGGCTGGCTGAGGGTACGGGGCCAGGGCACAGGAGTCATCTGGGGAATTTGATAATGCTGGCACAGGACCCTTTAAACATGGGTCTCCCTGACTGGTTAATTGGTCCAAGATGTATACTGACCAGCAAGGAAAGACTGTCAGAAATGGACCACTTTAGCTAATCCAAAGCTTAGAGAAAGCTGGCATTTGGAAGTGAACTATTAGCAAAAAGTCACTAACTTCCACTTTTGTATCTACTGACCAAATTTGTAAGACTTTTATTCAAAGCACAGACCTTGAAGCGTAACAGCACCGAAGACAGAGATTACCCCGCACCTACACCACAGTGATTCTTCAAGTCTGGTCCCCAGAACCGGCAGCATCAGCATCACCTGGGAACTTGGTCAACATGCAAACGTCTGGACCCTGTGCCAGACGCACCAAACCAGAAACTTCACGGGTGGAGCCCAGCAATCTGCTTTAACAAGCCAGCCAAGTGATTCTGATACCCTCCAAGGTTTGGGAATCCTTGTATGATATTTTAGTTGAATTAAGTTTTAATACAATTGTCTCTACACCAAATATTAGGGGGAAAAAAACATAGTACATGTCTTATACCTTAGCCCTCAATGAGTGCTCTCTCAAACCTGTAACTCACAATATCCCCACAGAACGATGCAGAGCACTACTGTACCTGAGCGTCTCCCCTGGCCAGGTGACGAAGGACAGTGGAAAGCATACACGTTATCTCCCTCTGCAATGCTGTTCAAGTCATCGTCATCAAAGAAGGACCGATGGAATCCACTGGGATGCAGTTCAACCAAGATCACCTGGAAGGAGAAGGGTCATTTTCCCCCTTGATTTCTCAGAGAACTTGGCAAACAAGAAATCTGAAAGTGACTGACAGTCTTACAGCCCTCTTTGCCCTTTCCTTCGTTTTGACTAATTGCTTACTCGGTTTTACTAATGACACACAGTAGGTACAACAGATTGATCAAAGACATGTCAACTGCGACAATGGAGTATCATCTAAGTGTTGGAAGGAGAAGGGAAAAGAAACTGTGATCACAGTTGTTGTTAAGTGCCGTGGAGTCAGTTCCAACTCATAGCAAACCTATAGGACGGAGTAGAACTGCCCCGTAGAGTTTCCAAGGAGCAGCTGGTGGATTTGAACTGCCAACCATTTTGGTTAGCAGCTGAGCTCTTAACCACTATGCCACCAGGGCTCATAGTTAATAAGTGGAATAAACTTGCCAGTTAAAGAAAACAAAATATCAAAATAGATTCTAAGTTCCAGCCAAATATCTCCCTGAACAAACAGGTGTTACTGTTGTCAGTTCTCATGGAATGAGTCAATTCCAACTATCGGCAACCCCATGCATGCAGAGTAGAACAGGGTTTTCAAGGGTGTGACCTTTCAGAAGCAGATTACCAGGCCTGTCGTCCAAGGCACCTCTGGGTGGGTTTGAACCTCCAACCTTTTGCTTAATGCTTAACCACTTGCACCACGCAGGGACTCCAACAAACACATTTTACCTCTCGGATCCCTCAATGTCCTTCTACTCCATTATTTAAACTTGACCTCTCTCAGACGTCCTCATTTTGATCTTTTATTACTGCCATTTTTCCCAAGTGCCCTTACCCACTGTCCCACTCTGTCTCTCTCCACAGGTCCCTGTACTTTGGAGTTTACAAAGCAATATACATGAAGATTTTTCCATCTGATGCTCAGAAAGAGTCTAGGAGGTGATGGTACAGGTCAGAGGAGTGGACTGGGTGGGGGCAGCAAGGAGCCTGCTGAGGTGACGGAAATGCTTGATACCCATGGTACTTACACAGATGTAGGTATACGTGAAATTCAAGACTATACAGTTTTAAGATATATTAAACTTTATTTATGTGGTAAACCTTAATAAAAAAAATTTTTTTTTTAACTTAAAAATATCCCATGAGATAGTCAGGAAAATGACTCTTTCCATTTTATAGTTAAAGAAATAGAGGTTCAATCACTTTGTCTAAGGTCAGAAAGCTCCCAAGTAACTGAATGGCAATTAGAACCCCTTCCCTCACCCATAGTGGGGGGCCCTGCTATGAGTTCTGTCCCCTAGAGTCACAGTGAATCCATCCTATCACCAAAAAAACAAAAAAAACAAACCCGCTGTCATCGAGTCGATTCTGACTCATAGCGACCCTATAGGACAGAGTAGAACTGCCCCACAGAGTTTCCAAGGAGCACCTGGTGGATTCGAACTGCCGACCTTTAGGTTAGCAGCTGCAGCACTTAACCACACCACCACCAGGGTTTCCATCCTATCACCAAGGCCCCTTTAAAAAGAAAGAAGTCTCCTCTGTCATGCTGAGCACCCTCAGCTTCCTCAGTAGTTCCTCGTATCTCATTTGCCCTCCCTTGAGGGTCCTGGTCTGCTTCTCAGGAGTGAAAATGCAGCATAGTAGCTTAGGCTCTGAAATCAAGCCATCTATACCCAAATCTTGCCTCAGCAGCTTAGCAGCTGTGTGACCTTGGGCAAGTCACTTAACTTCTCAGTGCCTCCTTTTCCCTCATTGGTAAAATGAGGATAATTGTAGTATCTGTTTCACAGGGTGGCTGTGAGGATGAAATCGGCTAGGAATATAAAGTTCAAGGAATAGTCACACAGCGAGCACTACTGATGGGCAGCTGTTATTAGAATGATCACAATTATCACCACTTTCTCGGAAGACAAAAGTGTCCTTTTCTGGTCATTCTGTGTAATGTAGGGAGAGGCCAAGGCCCAGTCATCACAGGCCCCAGACACTAATCAAACAGAAACCCGTGAGTCACACTACAGTCACCTGGAGTCACTCATTAGCCTAACAACCTAGATGGCTGGCCCAGTAAACATGCCATCATCCAGTGACCAGCCCCCATGGAAGTGTAATTGCACCACACCTCGTCTGCAAGGACGTTGCCTTCGTCTGCAACCATCTTCCTCAAGGCTGCCACCGTGCTAAGGATCGGCACAGCCAGGCCAACCCGCAGGAACCGCTGGCTCTTAGATGGGAAGGCCAAGGTGACGCTCAAGAATCTGGAAAATAGGAAGAGGGCCACAGCCTTAGAGAACTGACAAGAACTGTCCCAAAACCAACAGCACTGACACTGGGCTGAATTCAGCACTTGGGCTGATCTTGGCTTCCTGGTTGGGACCCTGCACCTTAGGTATACTGTCACCAGGTGGCAGTGGAGAGACAAACTTCCCAGGGTCACAGCGGGGAGTGCCTGTGCTTTACCAGTGAGTTAAAAAAAAAAAAGTGGAGGGGGGGAATACTTGATTAAGAATCACCATACAGATCTACAATCTCAAGGATCAATTTGACAAATTGATAATCTTAAGGAGAAGCCAATGTAAAACAGTCAGGCTGCTGCTTCCAGTACAATCCAACGCCTTTAATGATGCTCTCCTTACTGAAATCCTCCCTGGGCACTGAGCCCTGGTGGTGCAACGGTTAAGCACCTGCTGCTAACTGAAAGGCTGGCAATTTGAACACACCCAGCAGCTCCAATAGAGAAAGAGCTTCCATAAAGATTACTAGGAAACTCTATGGGGTAGTTCTACTGCTCTGTCACATGGAGTTACGAGGAGTTGCAATCAACTCGACAGCACCTAACAATGACATGGGAACATAGCCATTTTGCCCCCAATTTTTCTAGTTCCACTTCCTACTAACTCCACCAGCACACCAAGGCTCACTGCTCCAGCTACGGTTTCTCCTGTTCTCCATGGCGCTAAGCAGGCACCGTTCTAAATACTTTAGATACACTCATCCAATCCTCACCCCAACCAACCCTCTGAAGTAGGTACTACCAGTCTCCTTATTTACAGATGAGGAAACTGAAGCACAGAGAGGTTAAGAAACTGTACAAGTCATATAGCTCATTGGTAGGGCTGGGATTTCATCCCAGGTGGTCTGGCTCCAGCACCAGTGAGCCTAACCACTGTACTGTTCTGCATCAAGTCCGGAATCTTAGGGCACGTCGATCAGGAGACATTATCTGAGATGGCAGTGATGATGACAGTCCGAGCCAGTGTTACATTTGTGGCTTCGACAATCAGTAGCACAGGATTTCAGAGCAGAAAGAGTTAAGTTGCCAAGTAAGGCTTTATGAAGATGTCAGGTCCTCAGCTACATCCTAAAAATCCAGGATTTCAGTGGGTAGAGGACAAGAGACATGGTATTGATGGAGATGGGAAGTACCTCCGACAAGGAGGCTAGTTACCAGGACACCAGCCATGCAGGACAGAAGTGAAAGTGACCGGTCTGACCGCAACAGACAGCAGTGAGAGAGGGAGGGAGAAGGAGGGCTGGGGTAAGCCATTGTCTCCTGGGTTGTGTATCGCAACATGAAGAAGAAATGTTGTTGTCGTTACTGTTGTTAGCTGCCATCAGCTCGAGTCCAACTCATGGCAACACTATAGGCAACAGAACAAAATACCGCCTGGGCCTACACCACCTTCATGACCATTGGTACGTCTGAGTGCAGCTAGACAATATTCTGTTCTGATCCACAGGGCTTTCACTTGATAATTTTCAGATCACCAGGCCTTTCTTCCTAGTCTTAGTCTGAATGCTTCACTCAAACCTGTCCACCATGGGTGACCATGCTGGTATTTGAAATACTGATGGCATAGTTTCTAGCATCATAGCAACACACAAGCCACGACAGTACAACAAACTGACAGATGGGTGGTAGAAAGAGGAAATGCCTTTATCTTAATGCCAGTGAAGGTACTTCATATAGGATAAGAACTCACTAGAATTTCATGACATTGACATTGGCCAGTTGCCTGAACGGTCCTTGCTAAGACCTGGGCTTCTACAGGCTCCCTGATTTTAGAGACCCAAGCCCCCACGTCTCTCACCCAACCCCACCTCCTCTTTTCTTTTCTCAATCTCCCCCAACCCTTTTCCTTTTCTTTGCACCTTAAAGAAATCTGTTTCCTACAGCCCACAAAGAAGAAAAAGATTTTAAAATAAAGCCGGGAAAATCAGGTGGCAACAGATTTTCTCTGGTTTGCCCCCGTCTGACCAAGTGATCCTAACTGGCCAGTGCCAGTTCCTGAACGGGCCAAAGACGCAAGCCTGGCAACGGTGCTGAACAACAAAACCAATCTGTCTATATCTCCTTTCTCAGCTAAGAAGGGACACAGTAACCTTTCACTTTAATTCACAATGTTACCCGGCTACAAGACTAATTTCTTGAGAAATGCTGGCTGAGAAGCAAAAGAGCAAACACTGCAGCTGCCAAGCTGGAAGGTTCCCAGTAATGAGCACGCACAAAGTGGAGCTCTCTGGGTGGAAGGTTCCCAGTAATGAGCACGCACAAAGTGGAGCTCTCTGGACGGAAGGTTCCCAGTAAGGGGCACGCACGAAACCGGGCTCTCTGGGCGGAAGGTCCCCCGTAAGGAGCACTCACAAGGCCAAGCTCTCTGGGCGTGCTGTGACACTCACATACCTGGTCTGGCGTAAGGGGATGGGTAGTGACACACACAGGAAAGGGTCGAAGGTGTTGCTCTGTTTCAGGCAGTGGGGGCAGGTCAAGGAAGATCTGTGAGGGAAAAGAAAGAGATTAAAGTTTAATCACACTTCGTAGTGCTGCAAAAGACCTCTTTAAAGTTTTGAAAAGCAAAGATGTCATTTTGATGACTAAGGTATGTCTGACCCAAGCCATGTTTTCGATCACCTCATATGCATGTGAAAAACGGACCATGAATAAGAAAGACAGAAGAACTGTCACATTTCAGTTATGGCACTGGCAAAAAATAGTGGGTATATCTTGGACTGCCAGAAGAACAAACAGGTGGGTCTTAAAAGAAATTACAACCAGAAGGGTCCTCAGAAGCGAGAATAGGAAGACCGACTTGCTTACTTTGGACGCATCATCAGGAAAGACCAATTGCTAGAAAAGGACATCATGGCTGGTAAATTGGAAAGCTGGCCTTGGATGAGACGGACTGACACAACAGCCGCAGTAACGGACTCCAGCATAGCAACAATCACACACACGGCGCAGGACCAGGCAACGTTCACCGTGAGCCGCAGCCAACTCGATGGCAACGAACGACAACGTCAGCGCACTGAGAACGGGAAGGGAGCTTCCACCCCTCCAAACAGAAGTACGCAGGCCAGCTTTCAAGCTGGAAGGGATCTCAGGCCCATTTATATACTTCCCTGGTTCACAGCACAACTGTGCCCCAGAATCATACAGGAAGCCTTGTAAAAATGCAGATGTCCAGGCCCTATTCCCAGAGATTCTGTTTCCACTGGGCTGTGTTGGGGCCCAGGCATTAGCATTTTTAAAAGCTCCCAGGCTGTTCTAGCCTTCCGCCAAGACGGAGAACCACTGAAGCAGTTCAGTTTCCTTACTGTACAGACAGATGCAGAAACAACCAAGTTCAGAAAATAGCAGCCAACAGTAGTTGCTAGAACTGACTTGAAGGCAACTGGTTAATAATCGCTAACACTTAAACAGTGTTTACTAAGTATGGGCATTGTTCTGAAGGCTATGCATACCCAAAAAAACCCACTGCCGTCGAGTCGATTCAGACTCATAGCGACCCTATAGGACAGAGTAGAACTGCCCCATAGAGTTTCCAAGGAGCGCTTGGCAGGTTTGAACTGCCAACCTCTCAGTTAGCAGCTGTAACACTTAGCCACTACGCCACCAGGGTTTCCTGGCTATACATACATAAACCCATTTATCACCCATAACAACCTTATGGGGGTAGGTACTCTGATTATCCCCATTTTACAGAGGAGAATATTGAGGCACAACGAAGTTAAGTAACTTGCCCAAGGACACACAGCGTTTAAGTGACAGAGCTAGGCCCAGGCTCTAGAGTCCAGGTTCGTCATCATTCCTGCAGAATCTTATATAAGGAAGTGAAGGGTCACTTCTTTTTCAGCGTAATATACACACAGTTATTTGTATCCTCTATACTCCCTTACTTTAACATATATTAGACTCATGGCGACTCTATGTGTGTCAGAATAGAATGTGCTCCGTAGGGTTTTTAATGGCTGATTTTTCACAAGTAGATTGCCAGGCCTTTCTTCTGAGGCACCTCTGGGTGGACGTGAACCTCCAGCCTTTCAGTCTGTAGCCCAGCATGCTAACCATCTGCACTACTCAGAGACTCCAGAAAAAAAAAACAGAGTGATCTAATTTCATGTTTAGAGAATGTACTGTTTTCGTAATATAAACCACACAAAGAATGTGAAGGGTTACCTGTTTCTCAGAGTGAGTGTGATCAACAGATCAGGAAGTGGAAGGAGAAACAGCTTCACTTACACAGAAAACGCCGGATGTTACCTGGCTACAGCAGTAGTCCAAACCTGGGAGGTCCTTGCATCCTAACTGTGCCCTCCAGAACATGGACAACCAAGTTCTCACCAGAGAAAGGGGAAGAAAATCACCCCACTGCCCTTGCCCACTTTTCTAAGGCATTCTCCTTATCAAATCGTATCTGTTACAAAGCGAATCCAGTCGGCTGCTGCCAGACTGAGTACTGCTATTTGCTTTCCACCAGTTGCAAACACCCAGAAATGGGCCCCAGGTTTTGATGCTGCCCGTTATGCCGTTCTGACCTTCCAGAGCTGCTGAATGCCTTTACCTGCTCACCAGACAGGGGAACGGGTATCCAGGTGAATGACGGTCATCATGACAACACGGAAACAAGGGTTCACCTTTCCTTGACGTGCCCTAAGAAAGCCTTCAAAAACACATTGTTGTGAGTCACCGTCGAGTCGGCTCCAACTCACGGTGACCCCACGCATGACACACAAAATGGTGCCCAGTCCTGCGCCACCTTCACGATCCTTGGCGTGTTTGAGCTCATCGTTGCAGCTACTGTGTCAGTCCGTCTCACGGATGATCTCCCTGGTTTGCGCTGGCCCTTGCTTTACCAAACACAATGTCCTTTTCCAGTGACTGATCAAAAATATATTCTGCCTAAAAGAAAACACTGCCTGCAACAGGGACCACAAGTTACACTTTCCATGAACAAAGGCTACTAATTACACGAAGAACTGAAATACCCACGCACACACACACACTCTCCCTCCTCTAGCCATAAGTCCAACGTAACAGATGTTTCTAGGTTGAAGTAATAACCAAATAGAATAACTAACGTTTATTCCAAAGGTCTACAACCTCCAGCGCATACTAGTAATCTTCCTTCTTTCCAACCAAAATCAAAAACCCAGCCCCCCATGGGTGATGGTCACACAACACAATTAACACAACTGATACCACAAAACTGTATACCTGAAAAATGTTGAAGTGGCAGATGTTGTAGTATACATATTTTTTAACAATTAAAAAAAAGAAAGAAAGAAACCCGGCCCCCTAAAAAGGGGAGAAGGGATGGAGGAAGGAGAACCTCAATGAGCAGAAGCCCTAAATTAGGCTATGATAGCACTGCCATGTCTCAACGCCATGATTTCATGGTACCTGAGCGACTTCCCATCCCGGGCAAGCCCTCCTCAGTGGCCAGGAAGCCAAAGAACAGCCAGAGCTGCAGGTACCACAGCTCATGAGCATAACTTGGGGCTGGGCCCCAGCGGCTGCTACGGAAAGTCACTGCTCGGACTTCAAGAGCCCCAATTAGATGGGTACGGGGACTTGCTTTTTCCTCTACTAGACTGTCAGGCACGAAGCAGGTGTTTTGAGCTGTCACCAGCCCGTTTGTGGTATGAACATCTCACCTCATAGTCATCAGCCTACGGGGGAGAAAGCTACCCAAACGGCACTTGTAGCCCTTAGAACCTGATCTGCTCAAATGTCACCTCCACCCCTGCCTGATTCGCCCCACACTGAGTCAGGTACCTGTAATATGCACATAAGAGCTCAGCAGTTATTACAGAAAAACCCAGATGTCACCCTAGGCTCTGGTCTTCCCTCAGTCCCTCTACCCCATTCCCTGAACCCATTAGTAAGTCCTGTTGAATCCACAACCAAAACACATGCGGAACCCATCCATTCTCCCCACCTTTACACCCCCTCTGGACTAGCCACCATCAGTCTTTCTTCTGATTTAGCTGCCATCGACTTGGTCCTCGCCTCAATGCACAACGGAACAAAACACTGCATCCCAGTGATCACTTAGGGATTGGGCCATCGTGATCCAGAGGGTTTTCACTGGCTGATTTTCAGAACCAGATGACCAAGCCTTTCTTCCTAGTCTTAGTCTGGAAGCTCCACTGAAATCCGTTCTGCATCGTAATAATACACAGGCCTCCACTGAGGGATGAGCGGTGGCTACGTATGAAGTGCATTGGCCAAGAATCCAACTCAGGTCTCTTGCATTCAAAAAAACCCATCGCTGTCGAGTCCAACTCACCGTGACCCTATAGGACAGAGGAGAATTGCCCCATAGGGTTTCCAAGGAGCAGCTGGTGGATTTGAACTGACAACTTTTTGGTTAGCAGCCAAGCTCTTAACCACTGTACCACCAGACCTCCTGTCTCTCGCATGGAGGGTAAGACCACTGAACCACCCCAGCTTCGGCATTCCCTTTCTGCATCTCCACTACTGCTCCTGCTTCTATTCTTCCCATAACAACCAGAGTAACCAGCTGATAGACAGCACCTGCTTTAAACTTTCCAACGGCTTTTGGTGCCAGTTAGGCTACAATCCACACTCCTTACCCATGGACTGAATTTCAGTCTGGCCACCAGGTCCTGCCTTCCTGTCCAGCCTCATCTCCTATCCACTCGCTGCCTGGCAGCTACGATGGCCTTTCTGCTCCTTGATCCGGCCAAGATTATTCCCACCTTAGGGCCTTCACCTTTGCTGTTTCCTCTGCCTGGAATTCTCTGTCCCCAGCTGGTTTGAGTGAGTGGTTGACACCTTGTCACTCAGCTCAAATGTCCCCTGTGAAAAGAAGCCTTCCCTGACCACCTTATCTAGGGTTGGCTGCCTCCCCCACCTCCTAAGTGACTCCCTATCATTTCCCTTATCACGATCACAAGTTGTTTATTTACCTGTGTATTATCTAACACCTCCCCCAACAGAATGTGAGCTCCTTGAGAACAGGCACTGGGTCTTGGTCACAGCTCAACTCCCAGCACCTAGAAATGTACCTGGCACATAAAGCAAACCATGTGCTACTGAGTCAACACTGACTTACTCATGGTGACCCACGTTACATCTGAGCACACCTGTGCTCTACAGGGTTTTCAACAGCTGATTTTTCAGAAGGAGACTGCCAGGACTTTCTTCTGTAGTGCCTCGGGGTGGACTCTAACCTCCAACCTTTCAGTTAGCAGCCAAGCACAACTGTTCGCACCACCCAGAGACTCTACCTGGCACACAGCAGGCATGAATTAAATATCTACATAATCAGTGAATACATATTTGCTCAGTATTTCTCTCTCACGGACAGGGAGCTTTGCCCCTCACTGTAACCACTGTACCAAACACAATAGCAGGCACCTAAACACTTGGATGACAGAAAGGGGGAGAGAGTTTGTGTGGATGAAAGGAGAAAAGGGCAGAGAAGAGTGTGAGTAGAGGAGTGAACTTATTTTACAACAAACCAAATGAATTCTACCCAGTGGCAACTATTGGAGACCTTTCCCTAATCTCTAGCATGCCCCCCTTATGTCCACCTTTCCCTTCTGGATTTTCTTCTTTCTCTTCCTCTATTTTTCTTTTCCTCTGTTTCCTTAATTGTTTCTAGTAACCTCTGCTTTCAGCGCCTCAAGATAACACAGATGCCCTACGAGAAGCCTTCGTGGCTACAGAAGGTTGATAGCTATTAGGGTTGAATTTTGACCCCCCTAAAAGATATGTTTGGAAACCCTGGTGGCGTAGTGGTTAAGAGCTATGGTTGCTAACCAAAAGGTCAGCAGTTTGAATCCATCAGGTATTCCTTGGAAACTCTAAGGGGCAGTTCTACTCTGTCTCACAGGGTCACTATGAGTCAGAATCAACTTGATGGAGACGGGTTTGGTTTAAAAGATAAGTTCAAGTCCTAACCCCTGGTACGTGTGAATGTGAACTTATTTGGAAATAGTGTCTTTGCAAATGTGATTAATTAAGATGAAGATGAACCCTAATCCAATATGGCTGGTGTCCTTCTAGGAATAGAAGAGATATAGAGACAAACACAGAGGATGGCCATGTGGAGACACAGACAGATTGGGCTACCCTGCCACAAGTCAAGGAACACTTGGGGCTACCAGAACCTGGACAAGGCAGAGAAAGATGACAGCTTTCAGAGGGAGTGTGGCTCTGTCAACACCTGGATTTCAGACCTCTAGCCTCTAGAACTTCAAGAGAATAAGTTTTTGTTGTTTTAAAGCACCCAGTTTGTGGTGCTTTGTTATGGCAGCCCTAGGAAAACTAATACAGTAGCCATGATATCTCGGTGTCCTGTATTCATACTTCATAGTTTGTTATCACACCCCTCAGGAAACACCTGGGCCTTTCTTCAGGTACAACAGTGAAATTTGGGGTCCTTTAGAAGAAATTTCCATAACTTAATATTCTAAGCAACCAAGGATAGAAACTGGGTACCCCTGGTCGTTCTGGCTATTTCTTCATGGTCCTCCTGTCTGATGGAGCAGAGCAAGAGAACATCAAGGGTGTGGATTTTCTGCTCCAGTGAAAAGCAACTCTGGTCTTCTTCCAAAGCGTTTCAGAGAATATTTGGTCTTCCTACATAAACAATCACCCTCGAAGACAGTGATCACATCCTATTTATTTTATTGGTGATTATTGAATATAATATAAATCCTAAATCAGTTTCTGGGCAATTTTGAGTGACCTCCTTTTCAAACACAAAGAATACAAATCTCCAAAATAAGTGGACAAGAAGTGTGGAAATAAATGGCTGTAAATGAATTCTAGAAGACTGAATGATCGTTTGAAGAAAAGTAAATAACATGAAAAAAACCCAAAAATGGCTGATGAAAAACTGCAGAGCACAAGGAAATGGTATTCAGGAGACTCAGAGACAAGTACACCTTTGAAGATGATTTAATGCAGTATTCAGAAGAAAACTATACATTAAATTTTTTTTTTAGTACTCATGTTAGAGAACAAGTGGGCATACGTTCTGTGTAACTGATATAACAGAAAATCACAATAAAAGAGAAGCCGGTGAGATAGGAAAGCAACAGAAGACGAAGAATTACAAAGAGAGCAAATCCAGAACTTGTGCTTCAGAGACAGAACAGAGGACACATCCTGGTTGTCACTTACATGTGTCCTTGGGAAAAGCCCAGCCTCCCAGATTGTAACATTCATGTCCTGAGGCTCTTTTAAGAATTAAATAAAACGTACATGAGCAAGCACCTCACCTGGAGGAGGTTCTCTGTAACCTGGCTTCCCCTAAGTCCAGATCACTGAGCACATCTCACCTTTAAGCTTATATTCACTCTTGTTGAATATGCTCCTACCCATTCAATCCTATTCACCCTTCAGAGCCCATCGAAAGACACACCTCCTCCATGAAGCCCAGGGGGATTTTGCCTCTCTCTGATCTCCCGCTATAATTAGTGTTCTGACTGAAGTGTGGTGCTTGAAAATGTTCTGCCTTGTATGATTCTCTGATACTGTCATATATAAAACCCCAATAGGAGGTACATACTTTCTGAAGTCAAAAGCCATGTTATTATCTATTTTTTAATAACCTCCACAATGCTGGTATTCGACTCTCTGGCTTGAACAGAAAATAAAGGACGGGCTCCCCTTACTTCACAGTGATTGCTCACTGGTAAGATCTTGGCCTCCGCATTCACATAAGGGGAGAGGCTGGAAGAAGGAGAAGAAGAATTACTAAAGGTCGGATAGGCATAAGTTGTTAAATGGAAATTAAAGTGGGAGAGAGAAGGATATTTCTGGGGTTTGTTTTTGTTTTTGTTTTTAATCTCAGGGTAAATCTGGCAAATAATTAGGCTGAGCCCTGGGTAATGAATTCTAAAGACATCCCATTCTTACCTATATTGTGCTTGAAAGTGGCTTTGCACAAAGCTTTGACCTAGAGGAAGCTGAGCAGTTGGTGACAGGTTCTCAGAGTGTTTACTGGCTTCAGGCTGAAGCTGCAAAGAAATGAGGAAAGGAAGGAAGATTAGATGTACCTCAATCACTCAACCTCCTCCAAACCATTGAGTCTACTGCCTCCTGCTGGCCCGTCATCCCTTTCGGGCCCTAGGCCCTGCACAGAATTTGCTGCCTGTACCATAACTCAATGCGCTTTCAATCCCTTGACCTCCTAAATTCTCTGACAGGCAGAAAGAAAATGACGAAAGAGCAAAACTGACGGGTAAACGTTGGCAAATGCTCACTTGTACTCACACAGCTCCAACTACCTCTCCTGAGCTGATGACCCCTCTGTTCTTTATCTCCAACCTGCTGGCCTCATGCGTCTAGATGCCACTTGGGTGGGCTGGCATCACCTCAAACACACCCACACCAAATCTTCCCATCTTCCACCCGCTAAACTGTTTCTGTCCACATTTTCCAGTCAGCCAGTTTGCACATCAACACCATTAGTCCTTCTGTGTGTTCCCCTGAGTATCAGGTTCCTGTGGCTGCTGTAACAAGTTACCACAAACTGGTGGCTTAAAATAACAGAAATTTATTCTCTCAGTTCTGGAGGCCAGAAGTTTTATTGGGCAGAAATCAAAGTGCCCCCAAGGCAGAGCTCTCCCCTGAGGTTCTATGGGAGAATCTATTCCTTGCCTCTTCCAGCATCTGGTGGCTGGCACTCCTGGGCTTATAACTGCATGACACCAGCCTTCAAGGCCAGCATCTTCAGATCGCTCTGCTCTGTCTTCATATGGCTTTTTCCTCTGTCTCTCAAATTTCCCTTTCTCTCTCGTATAAGAACGCTCGCATTTAGGACTCACGTGGGTGACTGAGGATCATCTCCCCACCTCAAAATCCTTAATCACGTCTGCAAAGTCTTTGCCATATAAGGTTACATCTAGAGGTTCCAGGGATTAGGGCCTGATACGTCTGGGGGTCATTCACTGTAAAATTTTGGAATACAGTATAGTAGACATACGTTTACCTGCTCAGCATTCCTTTCTTTGGGGAAACAACCTATCCCAATTCTAGAAAAGCTGTCTTTGGCCACATAATTTGTTGGAGTTTCACTACCACAGGTATCCAAACCAGGATGCCTGATTAAAATACTCCATTTTGCTGGCCACATGTCCATGGGTGGACATGCAGACCGAGATGAGACAATCAGGTCCTTCAGAGACTGCATAGCTTTGGGATTACAGGGGCCCTCTTGCCATCATATGTGCCGAGCTGGGCTGAGAAGCCAGAGAGAAGAGCTAAAGAGAGTCAAAGACCTATGGCATCGTCTGAGCCCTTGAATCCTGCCCTGTCTGAAGCTGACCCAACCCTTGGACTTCCTGGGTACAAAAGCCAGGAAATTCCCTTTAAGTTGCATCAGGTGAAATTTCTGTCACTCACAACTAAAAGGATCTAGATAAAATAAACAGAAAATCACAATAAATAAAAGAAAAATCACCCATAGTTCCACAACAAAGAGAAACCCCCATAAACTTTGGGTGTATCGTACATCCGGGTTTCATTGCAGCGGTGACCGTTTTGTTTGTGTGTTTTCGGGGTGATCTTGTTGCTATGTTGTCAGCTGCTATTGAGTCAGCCCTCGACTCACGGCAACCCCATGCACGACAAAACTGAGTGCTGTCTGGTCCTGCGCCGGCCCCGTGATCAGTTTCGGATTGGACTGCTGTGAGCCCTCGAGTTCTCACAGGCTGATTTTCGGAAGTAGGTCGCCGGGCCTTTCTTCCTAGTCCATCTCAGTCTGGAAGCTCTGCTGAAGCCTGCTCAGCATCGTAGCAGCGCACAAGCCTCCACCGACAGACGGGAGGTGGTTACACACAAGGTGGCCATAAACCAAACCAGGTCTGCCTCACGGAAGCGAAGAATTCTACCACGAACCACCACCACCAGCCACTCTGGGGATGCTGCTGTTGCCCAAGGTGCCACTGAGTCAACCACCGACTCGTGGCAACCCCGTACACAACTGAACAAAGCGCCTTCTGGCCCTGCACCATCCCCACGATCAATTGGTGATTGAACCGTTGTGGTCAATAAGGTCTTCATTGGCTGATTTGTGGAAGCGGATCACCGGGCCTTTCTTCCCTAGGGATGATGGGGGTTATTTCTAATATAAGAGTATAGATTTTCAAGTCAGACCCCCTTAAGCTTGAATCCTGACTGTCCCTCCTTTAGCTGTGTTGCTTAGGGAAGGTTATCCAACCTCTTTGATTCTTGGTTTATGAAATGGGAATAATAACCCTAGGAGCACTCTGTAAATGGCAGTGGTTATTCACAGTATACGTAATATTCCAATTTGTGATCGGAGAAGCACAGAGTACAGGACAGTCGTTACTTGTTCTATGCATTTTGACAACCAATTAATGCTGTTTTAGGCATTAAAACTGTTGTCACAGCTAGGGAAAGCTATTAGCTTTTAATAACATTATATTGTTGTTTTAAATAGGTCTATTCAAAACAACTCAAATGTCCATCAACAGATGAATGGATAAACAAAACGTAGTATATCCGTACAATGCAACATTATTCAGTCACAAAGAGAAACAAAGCTCTCACACCTGCTACAACACACAGGAACCTTGAAAACATCATGCTGAGTGAAATAAGCCAGACACAAAAGGACAAACATTCTATGATCTCACTTCTATGAAATATCTAGAATAAGCAAATGCATAGAGACAGAAAGTAGAGGAGCGGTTACCGTGGGCTGAGGGGAGGGGGAATGGGAAGTTTTTGCTTAAAGGGTACTAAGTTTCTATTTAGGGTGATGACAAGGTTTTTGGGAACAGTGGTGATGGTTGCCCCTGCACACACACAAATATAGGTCTCTTCTTACTTGAGACATACAGTTACATTCTTTAAGTTGCGAGTTGTCATTATAAAAGAGAAAGAAAAAAAGATGACATCCGGCTATGTGGGTAAAGTTGAAGAAAGAAAAACCCTCAGCTTGCTGAGCCTCTCATTCCTCTTATTCAGAGCAATGGGCTCCCAACAATGAAGGAATGGGAAGGTAGCCACTGACAAACCTCAAAATGACCTGAGAGGTTTTTAATTGATTCATGAGAGGAACAGAAATAAAGTGTCCAGATTCAAAAAAAAAATAAACTGGTATGGCAGTTCTCATGGTTGAGTCTAGCTCATTTGTGAAATACAACAAAAGTAACGCGTTGCTGATTAATTACCAAAGTCCGTGAAACCCCTTCTTAAATATTGTTGTCATAACTTTGCTCACTCAGTTTATAACTTCACTCATCTTTACTTTCTCGAGTGGGAGATAAAAGGATGGGATTAGAACATAACCCATCCTTGATTCTTGTTTAGCAAAGGCCACAGGGAACATAGTTGATGTATCAATTAACTGTGGCTAGTATCAATTATTATAGTCCTCTCCTCCCCCTAAAAAGGTTTGGGGTTTCATCAAAAACTGGAAATGCTAAATGCACACATGTGAAAATCATCCATCATGTGTCTTAAAAAAAAAGGCTGGGAATTGCTGCTCTGTAGGATAAATACCACCTTTTTACACAAATAACCTGCGCCTTCTACGTTTGTTTACCAACTGTGCCCTTCGCCCTCCTCCCCCCAGAGGTATTTTCATAAGCACCACTATATGAATTTTTTTTTACATGCTGCTGTTTAAAAAATTAGCATAATTAATTGGTCTCAACCCACCTGGAGCAAAGGAGAATGAAGAACACCAAAGACACACGGAAAATATAAGCCCAAGAGAAAGGGCACACACACCCAAGACTCCATCAGCCTGACAGCAGAAGAACTAAATGGTGCCCGGCTACCACCAATGACCGCCCTGACAGGGAACACAACAGAGAATCCCTGATGGAGCAGGAGAAAAGTGGGATGCAAACCTCAAATCCTAGTAAAAAGACCAGACTTAATAGTCTGACTGAGACTGGAGGGACCCCACAGGTCATGGCCCTCAGACTCTCTCATAGCCCCAAACTAAAACCATTCTCAAAGCCAACTCTTCAGACAAAGATTAGACTGGACTGTAAGACATGAAATGATACTGGTGAGGAGTGAGCTTGGCTCAGGTAGACACATGAGACTACGTGGGCAGCTCCTGTCTGGAGGGGAGATGAGAAGGCAGAGGGGAACAGGAGCTGGCTGAATGGACATGGGGAATACAGGGTGGAGAGGAGGAGTGTGCCTTCAGATTGTAGGGAGAGCAACTAGGGTCACATAACAATGTATGTATAAGTTTTTGTATGAGAAACTGACTTGAATTGTAAACTTTCACTTAAAGCACAATAGAAAAAAAAATTAGCGCAGCATGCTTAGGAAACTACCTCTTGAAGGAGGGTGCAGCTGGCAAACAAATGTAGAAGACATACATTATTTGCATAAAAATATAGTAACGGAACCCACAGTGGTAAATTGAGGCAGTACCATCTGAAAGTAATAAGGAATGGTACCCATGGTCTCCAAACGGCCACACTAACACACAGAATATGGACAAAAAGAAGGTTTTAAAAATGTTAAGCCAAAAGGAAACCCTATTCATTTCATCAGTCCCTGGGTGGTGCAAATGATTAACAGCTCAGTTGGAGGTTCAAGTCCACCCAGAGGTACCTCAGAAGAAAGGCCTGGCAATCTACTGCTGAAAAATCAGCCACTGAAAGAAACCCTATAGAACACACTTCTAATCTGACACACATGGGATCACCATGACTTGATGGCAACTGGTTTGGATAATCACTTTATCACTGGCATTCAAACCTAAACCAAACCCGCTGTCGTCGAGTCAATTCCAAATCACAGTGACCTCACAGGGTTTCCAAGGCTGTGCATCTCTTTGAAAGCAGTCTGCCACATTTCTCTCCCATGGAGCCGCTGGTGGTTTCAAACAGCCGACCTTCTGGTTAGCAGTCGAAGGCTTTAACTACTGCACTACCAGGGCTCCAAGAAATACTGCAATAGGAAGGATTGCCTTGTCTAAAGCACACAGAGCTCAGAGAAGGGAGTAGGGAAAGGCAGCCCTGGGTATACAGTAACCAGACTATACAGGAATCTAATTTTCAAGATTCAGTCATGAAGAACTAAATAAATATTGAAGGAAAAATTATAAATCAAACACAATTTGCTGTTTCAAGAGTGACGCCTGGAGGGAGGGAGAGGTGTTTTCACTAACTAGATAGTAGACAAGAACTATTTTAGGAAAGTCAATACACACTATAGGACAGGTCAGCACAACTGGACTAAACCAAAAGCAAAGAAGTTTCCTGAATAAACTGAACACTTCAAAAGCCAGCATAGCAGGGGCAGGGGTTTGGGGACCATGGTTTGAGGGGACATCCAAGTCAATTGGCATAATAAAATCTATTAAGAAAATATTCTGCATCCCACTTTGGAGAGTGGCGTCTGGGGTCTTAAATGCTAGCAAGCGGCCATCTAAGATGCATCAATTGGTCTCAACCCACCTGGAGCAAAGGAGAATGAAGAAGACCTAAGACACAAAGTAATGATGAGCCCAAGAGACAGAAAGGGCCACATAAACAGAGACTAAAACAGCCTGAGACCAGAATAACTAGATGGTGCCCGGCTACAACCAACAACTGCCCTGACAGGGAACACAACAGAGAATCCTTGAGGTAACAGGAGAGCAGTGGGATGCAGACCCCAAATTCTTGTAAAAAGATCAGACTAATGGTTCAACTGAGACTAGAAGGACCCCAGAGGTCATGGTCCCCAGACCTTCTGTTAGCCCCAGACAGGAACCACTCCCAAAACCAACTTTTAAGACAGGGATTGGACCAGACTATGGGATAGAAGGAAACCCTGGTGGTGTAGTGGTTAAGTGCTATGGCTGCTAACCAAAGGGTCAGCAGGTTGAATCTGCCAGGCGCTTCTTGGAAACTCTATGGGGCAGTTCTACTCTGTCCTATAGGGTCGCTATGAGTCGGAATCAACCCAAAGGCAGTGGAGTGGTTGGAATAGAAAATGATACTGGTGAAGAGTAAGCTTCTTGGATCAAGTAGACACATGAGACTATTTGGGCAGCTCCCACCTGGAGGGGAGATGAGAGGGCAGAGGGGGCAGAAGCTGGCCGAATGGACACGAAAATAGAGAGTGAAGGGAAGGAGTGTGCTGTCTCATTAGAGGGAGAACAACTAGGAGTATATAGCAAGGTATATATAAGTTTTTGTATGAGAGACTGACTTGGTTTGTAAATTTTCACTTAAATCTCAATAAAAATTAAAAAAAGAATGACGCCTAAAAACATTATGCTGAGTGAAATAAGTCAGACACAAATGGACAAATATATGCTTCCACTTATATGAAATACCTAGAATAGGCAAATGCATAGAAACAAAAGTTGGCTAGTGGTTACCACAGGCGGGAGGCTGGGAGGGGGGAACAGCAGTAATTGCTGAAGGGGAACTAAGTTTCTGCGTAAAAAAGAACCCATTGCCATCAAGTCAATTCTCACTCATAGCAACCTGGTAGGACAGAGTAGAACTGCCTCACAGGGTTTCCAAGGAGTGGCTGGTGGATTCAAACTGCCAGCCTTTTGGTTAGTAGCCAAGCTCTTAATCACTGGGCCACCAGGGCTCTGGGCTTCTGTTCAGGGGATGAAAACCATTTGGAAATGGATAGTGGCGACGGAAGCACAACATGATGAATGTAATTAGTGCCACTGAACTGTACACTTAAAAATTATTAAAATGACAAACTTCTTGTTACATATGTTATTTTACCACAATAAAAATTAAAAACAAAAAAAAGAGTAACTGACCTTGTCAGACACTCCTCTTTGGGAAGAGCCATCCAAGTCCTCATGCACACGGTCCAGCAGCCAGAGGAGGAACTCCAGGGCGTCGTGTTGGGAATTGCCTTGGAACTGAGACCCATACTTGGAAACAGCATTCTGGAAGGACAAAAAGAAATCTGGATGTTCAGCTTGGTCCTTTCAAACAACCAGCTAAAGAATCTACTAGCACTAAGTCTGCCGGTGGTCTTTATTCACCCCCAACCTGGGATGACAACAGAGAAAAATGACAGGGAGTACAACAGAAGGTCCTGGACAGAGCTGGGGAAAAAATGTACAACAAAATTCTAACACAAAAAAAGACCAGACTTACTGGCCTGACAGAATCTGGAGAAACCTAGAGAGTATGGCCCCCTCCGGACACTCTTTTAGCTCAGTAATGAAGTCACTCCTACAGGTTCAAACTTCAGGCAGAGATTAGACAGGCCCATAAAACAAAACGAAACCAAAGGCGTACACCAGGGCAGGGGGCAAGGACGAGAAGGTAGGAGGGGACAGGAAAGCTGGTAAGAGGGAACCCAAGGTAAGGGGGGAGAGTGCTGACATGTCATGGAATTGGTAATCAATGCCACAGAGCATTATGTGTACTAATTGTTCAATGAGAAGCTGGTTTGTTCTGTAAACCTTCATCTAAAGTACAATAAAAAAAAAAAAAATGCAGCGTAAGAAACATTCTTTCCTAATGAAGCCTGGGGCAGTGTCCCAAAATGGTACAAGGGTTCCCTGAATAGGAGAACCAGAACTAGTTGCCATGGAGTCAATTACAACTCATAGTGACTCCACCTGTGTGTCAGAGTAGACCTATGCTCCACAGCGTTTCCAATAGCTGGTTTTTCAAAAGTAGATCACTAGGCCTTCCTTCCGAGGCACCTTTAGGTTTTTGGTCAGTAAATTCAAAACCAAACCCGTTGCCATTGAGCCGATTCTGACTCATAGCAGCCCTGTAGGACAGAGTAGAACTGCCCCACAGGGTTTCCAAGGAGCACCTGGTGCAATCTTTTGGTTAGCAGCTGTAGCCACACCACACCTATGCCATCAGTGTTTTCTTTTTGGTCAGCAGCTGAGTGCATTAATCATTTGCACACTCAAGGACTCCCTACATAAGAAAAGGTACACCTTCTTCTCCGAAAAGACTACTAACATATGTCCTGTCCTTTTGAAAACCCAGTGTTTTCTAGGTTGAGTATCTTGATATTGTTGACTGTCCTGTGCGTCCTGAAGTGCCCATCCTTTCATCTCTGGGGCCCTGCACCCCCTTGCCATCCTTCCATCTGTCCATTCCCACGCTGTCTCTGCCCCACAGGTAAATAAGTGTTCCCCAGCCTTCCTGCCCTGCTCTCTCCCTCAGTGATTCCACTCACTCCCACAGCTTCAACTCTCTCTTCTTTGTGAGCACCCGACTCTCAACAGTGGGTCTAATGAAAACTTCCTCCTTAAATATGACCAATGTAGCTTCCTTACTGACACTTTCTAATACGCATGAAATTTAAGAGACACAATCAAACTTCTCTTCCTGTGGTCAGATTTGAAACCACTGAGCCAGCCCTTCCTTCCTTTAATAAATACTTATTAGTTACTGAGTACCAACCATGTGCTACAGGAGTCCCTGGGTGGTGCAAACAGTTAAGCGCTCGACTGCTAGCCAAAAGGCTGGCAGTTTGAAATGACCCAGGGGCTCCTCGGAACACAGGCCTGGCAATTTGCTTCTGAAAGTTCACAGCCTTGAAAACTCTATAGAGCAGTTCTGCTCTGCACACATGAGAGGCCCATGAACTGAAACTGACTCCACAGCAAGAAACAACAACGACCATGCTGTTCTGTTCCAGGGGCTGGGGACACAACCGTGACCAAGTCAGACGAGACTCCCTGCCCTCAAGAAACTACATTCCCTCGTCCCTCTGTGCTGTCCTTCTGTTAAATTGTATAACAACTTGGTCATTTTCTGTGTATATCTCAGCATTTTAAAAGTTTATTTCAGGAGGCGGAGACAAGATGGCCGAAGAGACAGACACTTCTGGCAAACCCTGTTACAACAAAGACCTGAAAAAACAAGTGAAATGAGTATATTTATGACAAGCTAGGAGCCCTGAACATCAAAGGCCAGCTTAGAAATGAACTGAGGGGCAGGGGGAGAAAGAGACGGTTCACAAGCGGAGAGGAGTTACTGGGCCTGATTCGCAGGGAGCCCTCAGGCACCATTCCCTAAGCGGTGGCGGCGAGCTGGTACTAGCGTTCGGCCGCAGTTTCCTCAGGGAGGAGCAGCCAGCCACACACCCTACTCACACCTCCGGAACCTGAGGAGAATGGCACTCTCGGCAAACACTATGTACTTGCACGAGGAGAAAGAGGGGAGGGAAGTACTACGCTATCTCATCAGAGGGAGAGCAATTAAGGAGTGTATAGCAAGGTATATGTAAATTTTCGTATGAGAGACTGACCTGATTTGTAAACTTTCACTTAATGCACACACACACACACAAAAAAAACACTAAGTACTCGCATACATTTTACCGCACCCCCCCCACCCCCAAGCCAGCTCTGGCGCCTGAATTCCCTGGGCCTGAGATAGGCACTGTTGAGCGCCTAAAGCCATTCTCCTGACCTTGGAGGAATAAAAAATTTGCAATTGGGGGAAAAGATAATTTGTCAGCTCCAGTAACTGGGGAAGCTCAGGATAGAAGCGGCTCCTGTCCAGGCATAAACAGCCCATGAACTTTGAGTACCTTTCCCCTCTGCATGGAGCTGAGTGGGCCTGTTTCAGGAGAACAGGCCCTTGTTGGCAGACTCCAACCATTTCAGCTTTGTGCTGGAGAGTTGGGTGTTTGATATTTGACATTGCTTTGCGTATTAATCAGGGTCCTCACCTACCCATATCAGGGACCTAAGGACTGGTAACTCCACTCAAGTCACCCAGCCACCCATGACAGGGGTCCGAGGTTAACTGGTACCTCCCAGTCCTTACAACCGAAAATAATGGGTGCCCACGGTCCCTCTGCAGAACCTACCCAGCTGTACGCTCTAGGGAACAGGGACACACTGTCTTCAGAGACACACAGGATGATTTTCAGCACCCTGCCTTGTTCAGAGTGAGACCCCCTGCTGCAACCAGATACCGGTACCTACACCAATCACCCCTGCCCCTCTAAGACTGTAGGACAGAGCCTGTGCTACACACTTGATGATCAGCTGCCTGGACACCTGAGCTGAATTCATACAAGAAAAGTGAGTGGACTCCTACACTGATATACCTGATAACAGCTCTAGCCATCTGGGGACAGGATGTCAGAGCTCCAAAGGTGAAAATAATCAAGCTAGCTCATTCAAGCAACCTATATGGGCACACCAAAACAAAACAAAGCAAGAAGCTACGACACAGTAAGCAAACATAAAATAAACTAATACAATAACTTGTAGATGGCTCAAGACAACAGTCAATATCAAGCCACATAAATAAACAGACCATGATCACCTCAACAAGCTCTCAAGTCAAAGAATCCAGGGATATTTTAGATGAAAATGCTTTCCTAGAACTACCAGAGGAAGAATACAAAAGATTAATATACAAAACCCTTCAAGACATCAGGAAGGAAATGAGGCAATACACAGAACAAGCCAAGGAACACACAGATAAAGAAGTTGAAGAAATTAAAAATATTATTCAGGAACATAAGGAAACATTTAATAAGCTGGGAAAATCCACAAACAGACAGCAATCAGAAATTCAGAAGATTAACAATAAAATTACATAAGTAGACAACTCAATAGAAAGTCAGAGGAGCAGAATTAAGCAAGTAGAAGGCAGAATTTGTGAACTTGAAGATAAAGTAATTGGCACTAACATATTTGACGAAAAATCACATAAAAGAATTAAACAAAATGAAGAAAACTTAAGAATCATGTGGGACTCTATTAAGAGAAATAACCTACGAGTGATTGGAGTACCAGAACAGAGAGGGGCAACAGAAAATACAGAGGGAATTGTTGAAGATTTGTTGGCAGAAAACCTCCCTGATATTGTGAAAGATGAGAAGATATCTATACAAGAAGCTCGTGGAACTCCACATAAGGTAGGTGTTAAAAGAAAGTCACCAAGAAACATTATAATCAAACTTGCCAAAACCAAAGATAAAGAGAGAATTTTAAGAGCGGCTAGGGACAAACGAAAAGTCACTTATAAAGGGGAGTCAATAAGAATAAGCTTGGACTACTCGGCAGAAACCAAGCAGGCAAGAAGGCAATGGGATGACTTATAAAAAGAACTGAAGGAAAAAAACTGCCAGCAAAGAATCTTATATCCAGCAAAACTGTCTCTCAAATATAAAGGTGAAATTAGGACGTTCCCGGATAAACAGAAGTTTAGGAAATTCGTAAAAACCAAACCAAAACTACAAGAAATACTAAGGGAAGTTCTTCGGTTAGAAAATCAATAATATCAGGCAACAATCCAAGAATAGAGCACTAGACAGAGCAATCAGAAGTCAACCCAGACAGGGAAATCACAAAAATAAATCACGATTAAAAAAATACTCAAGACAGCGGAGCCAAGATGGTGGACTAGGCAGACGCTACCTCGGATCCCTCTTACAACAAAGACACGGAAAAACAAGTGAATCGATCACATACATAACAATCTACGAACCCTGAACAACAAACACAGATTTAGAGACGGAGAACGAACTAATACGGGGAAGCAGCGATTGTTTCCAGAGCCTGGAGCCAGCGTACCAGTCAGGTACGGCACAAGCACAGAGACCTGCTCCACCCCCCTGAACTAACCCCGAGAGGGAGACCAGCCGGTTCCACTGGCGGCGTGGGACGCAGCCGGTAGAAGTCCCCGGGAGGCAGTGACTGGTCTTGGAGCAGGAAGAGCAGCGTCCCAGCCGGGGAACCGTCTCGCCGGGATTTGGACTGGACGCAGCGGATTTTCTGGAAAAACTAGTTTCCCAGTGATGGCTCGGAGACAACAATCCATATCAAGCCACTTAAAGAAGCAGACAATGACATCTTCTCCAACCCCCCAAACAAAAGAATCAAACTCTTTCCCAAATGAAGATACAATCCTGGAATTATCAGATACAGAATATAAAAAACTAATTTACAGAATGCTTAAAGATATCACAAATGAAATTAGGATAACTGCAGAAAAAGCCAAGGAACACACCGATAAAACTGTTGAAGAACCCAAAAAGATTATTCAAGAACATAGTGGAAAAATTAATAAGTTGCAAGAATCCATAGAGAGACAGCATGTAGAAATCCAAAAGATTAACAATAAAATTACAGAATTAGACAACGCAATAGGAAGTCAGAGGAGCAGACTCGAGCAATTAGAATGCAGACTGGGACATCTGGAGGACCAGGGAATCAACACCAACATAGCTGAAAAAAAATCAGATAAAAGAATTAAAAAAAATGAAGAAACCCTAAGAATTATGTGGGACTCTATCAAGAAGGATAACCTGCGGGTGACTGGAGTCCCAGAACAGGGAAGGGGGACAGAAAACACAGAGAAAATAGTTGAAGAACTCCTGACGGAAAACTTCCCTGACATCATGAAAGACGAAAGGATATCTATCCAAGATGCTCATCGAACCCCATTTAAGATTGATACAAAAAGAAAAACACCAAGACATATTATCATCAAACTCACCAAAACTAAAGATAAACAGAAAATTTTAAAAGCAGCCAGGGAGAAAAGAAAGGTTTCCTTCAAGGGAGAATCAATAAGAATAAGTTCAGACTACTCAGCAGAAACCATGCAGGCAAGAAGGGAATGGGACAACATATACAGAACACTGAAGGAGAAAAACTGCCAGCCAAGGATCATATATCCAGCAAAACTCTCTCTGAAATATGAAGGCGAAATTAAGATATTTACAGACAAACACAAGTTTAGAGAATTTGCAAAAACCAAACCAAAGCTACAAGAAACACTAAAGGATATTGTTTGGTCAGAGAACCAATAATATCAGATATCAGCACAACACAAGGTCACAAAACAGAACGTCCTGATATCAACTCAAATAGGGAAATCACAAAAACAAACAAATTAAGATTAATTAAAAAAAAAATACACATAACAGGGAATCATGGAAGTCAACAGGTAAAAGATCGCAATAATCAAAAAGAGGGACTAAATACAGGAGGCATTGAACTGCCATATGGAGAGTGATACAAGGCGATATAAAACAATACAAGTTAGGTTTTTACTTAGAAAAATAGGGGTAAATAATAAGGTAACCACAAAAAGGTATAACAACTCTATAACTCAAGACAAAAGCCAAGAAAAAGTAACGACTCAACTAACATAAAGTCAAACACTACGAAAATGAGGATCTCACAATTTACTAAGAAAAACGCCTCAGCACAAAAAAGTATGCAGAAAAATGAAATTGTCAACAACACACATAAAAAGGCATCAAAATGACAGCACTAAAAACTTATTTATCTATAATTACCCTGAATGTAAATGGACTAAATGCACCAATAAAGAGACAGAGAGTCACAGACTGGATAAAGAAACACGATCCATCTATATGCTGCCTACAAGAGACACACCTTAGACTTAGAGACACAAACAAACTAAAACTCAAAAGATGGAAAAAAGTATATCAAGCAAACAATAAGCAAAAAAGGAGTAGCAATATTAATTTCTGACACAATAGACTTTAGACTTAAACCCACCACAAAGGATAAAGAAGGACACTATATAATGATAAAAGGGACAATTGATCAGGAAGACATAACCATATTAAATATTTATGCACCCAATGACAGGGCTGCAAGATACATAAATCAAATTTTAACAGAATTGAAAAGTGAGATAGATACCTCCACAATTATAGTAGGACACTTCAACACACCACTTTCGGAGAAGGACAGGACATCCACTAAGAAGCTCAATAGAGACACGGAAGATCTAATTACAACAATCAACCAACTTGACCTCATTGACTTATACAGAACTCTCCACCCAACTGCTGCAAAATATACTTTTTTTTCTAGCGCACATGGAACATTCTCTAGAATAGACCACATATTAGGTCATAAAACAAACCTTTGCAGAGTCCAAAACATCGAAATATTACAAAGCATCTTCTCAGATCACAAGGCAATAAAACTAGAGATCAATAACAGAAAAACTAGGGAAAAGAAATCAAATACTTGGAAAATGAACAATACCCTCCTGAAAAAAGACTGGGCTATAGAAGACATCAAGGAGGGAATAAGGAAATTCATAGAAAGCAACGAGAATGAAAATACTTCCTATCAAAACCTCTGGGACACAGCAAAAGCAGTGCTCAGAGGCCAATTTATATAGATAAATGCACACATACAAAAAGAAGAAAGAGCCAAAATCAGAGAACTGTCCCTACAACTTGAACAAACAGAAACTGAGCAACAAAAGAATCCATCAGGCACCAGAAGAAAACAAATAATAAAAATTAGAGCTGAACTAAATGAATTAGAGAACAGAAAAACAATTGAAAGAATTAACAAAGCCAAAAGCTGGTTCTTTGAAAAAATTAACAAAATTGATAAACCATTGGCTAGACTGACTAAAGAAATACAGGAAACAAATAACCCAAATAAGAAACGAGAAGGACCACATCACAACAGAACCAAATGAAATTAAAAGAATCATTTCAGATTATTATGAAAAATTGTACTCTAACAAATTTGAAAACCTAGAAGAAATGGATGAATTCCTGGAAAAACACTACCTACCTAAACTAACACATTCAGAAGTAGAACAACTAAATAGACCCATAACAAAAAAAGAGATTGAAACGGTAATCAAAAAACTCCCAACAAAAAAAAGCCCTGGCCTGGACGGCTTCACTGCAGAGTTCTACCAAACTTTCAGAGAAGAGTTAACACCACTACTTCTGAAGGTATTCCAAAGCATAGAAAATGACGGAATACTACCCAACTCATTCTATGAAGCCACCATCTCCCTGATACCAAAACCAGGTAAAGACATTACAAAAAAAGAAAATTATAGACCTATATCCCTCATGAACATTGATGCAAAAATCCTCAACAAAATTCTAGCCAATAGAATCCAACAACACATCAAAAAAATAATTCACCCTGATCAAGTGGGATTTATACCAGGTATGCAAGGCTGGTTTAATATCAGAAAAACCATTAATGTAATCCACCACATAAATAAAACAAAAGACAAAAACCACATGATCTTATCAATTGATGCAGAAAAGGCATTTGACAAAGTCCATCACCCATTTATGATAAAAACTCTTACCAAAATAGGAATTGAAGGAAAATTCCTCAACATAATAAAGGGCATCTATGCAAAGCCAACAGCCAATATCACTCTAAATGGAGAGAACCTGAAAGCACTTCCCTTGAGAACGGGAACCAGACAAGGATGCCCTTTATCACCGCTCTTATTCAACATCGTGCTAGAAGTCCTAGCCAGGGCAATTAGGCTAGACAAAGAAATAAAAGGTATCCGGATTGGCAAGGAAGAAGTAAAGTTATCACTATTTGCAGATGACATGATTATATACACAGAAAACCCTAAGGAATCCTCCAGAAAACTACTGAAACTAATAGAAGAGTTTGGCAGAGTCTCAGGTTATAAAATAAACATACAAAAATCACTTGGATTCCTCTACATCAACAAAAAGAACACCGAAGAGGAAATAACCAAATCAATACCATTCACAGTAGCCCCCAAGAAGATAAGATACTTAGGAATAAATCTTACCAAGGATGTAAAAGACCTATACAAAGAAAACTACAAAGCTCTACTACAAGAAATTCAAAAGGACATACTTAAGTGTAAAAACATACCTTGCTCATGGATAGGAAGACTTAACATAGTAAAAATGTCTATTCTACCAAAAGCCATCTATACATTTAACGCACTTCCGATCCAAATTCCAATGTCATATTTTAAGGGGATAGAGAAACAAATCACCAATTTCATATGGAAGGGAAAGAAGCCCCGGATAAGCAAAGCACTACTGAAAAAGAAGAAGAAAGTGGGAGGCCTCACTTTACCTGACTTCAGAACCAGTAGTCAAAACAGCCTGGTACTGGTACAACAACAGGCACATAGACCAATGGAACAGAATTGAGAACCCAGACATAGATCCATCCACGTATGAGCAGCTGATATTTGACAAAGGACCAGTGTCAATTAATTGGGGAAAAGATAGCCTTTTTAACAAATGGTGCTGGCATAACTGGATATCCATTTGCAAAAAAATGAAACAGGACCCATACCTCACACCATGCACAAAAACTAACTCCAAGTGGATCAAAGACCTAAACATAAAGACTAAAACGATAAAGATCATGGAAGAAAAAACTGGGACAACCCTAGGAGCCCTAATACAAGGTATAAACAGAATACAAAATATTACCAAAAATGATGAAGAGAAACCCGATAACTGGGAGCTCCTAAAAATCAAACACCTATGCTCATCTAAAGACTTCACCAAAAGAGTAAAAAGACCACCTACAGATTGGGAAAGAATTTTCAGCTATGACATCTCAGACCAGCGCCTGATCTCTAAAATCTACATGATTCTGTCAAAACTCAACCACAAAAAGACAAACAACCCAATCAAGAAGTGGGCAAAGGATATGAACACACACTTCACTAAAGAAGATATTCAGGCAGCCAACAGATACATGAGAAAATGCTCTCGATCATTAGCTATTAGAGAAATGCAAATTAAAACTACGATGAGATTCCATCTCACACCAGCAAGACTGGCATTAATCCAAAAAACACAAAATAATAAATGTTGGAGAGGCTGCGGAGAGATTGGAACTCTCATACACTGCTGGTGGGAATGTAAAATGGTACAACCACTTTGGAAATCTATCTGGCGTTATCTTAAACAGTTAGAAATAGAACTACCATACAACCCAGAAATCCCACTCCTGGGAATATACCCTAGAGATACAAGAGCCTTCATACAAACTGATACATGCACACCCATGTTTATTGCAGCTCTGTTTACAATAGCAAAAAGTTGGAAGCAACCAAGGTGTCCATCAACGGATGAATGGGTAAATAAATTGTGGTATATTCACACAATGGAATACTATGCATCGATAAAGAACAGTGACGAATCTCTGAAACATTTCATAACATGGAGGAACCTGGAAGGCATTATGCTGAGCGAAATTAGTCAGAGGCAAAAGGACAAATATTGTATAAGACCACTATTATAAGATCTTGAGAAACAGCAAACCTGAGAAGAACACATACTTCTGTGGTTACGAGGGGGGGAGGGAGGGAGGGTGGGAGAGGGTTTTTTTATTGATTAATCAGTAGATAAGAACTGCTTTAGGTGAAGGGAAAGACAACACTCAATACATGGAAGGTCAGCTCAATTGGACTGGACCAAAAGCAGAGAAGTTTCCGGGATAAAATGAATGCTTCAAAGGTCAGCGGAGCAAGTGTGGGGGTCTGGGGAACATGGTTTGCGGGGACTTCTAAGTCAATTGGCAAAATAATTCTATTATGAAATCATTCTGCATCCCACTTTGAAATGTGGCGTCTGGGGTCTTAAATGCTAACAAGCAGCCATCTAAGATGCATCAATTGGTCTCAACCCACCTGGAGCAAAGGAAAATGAAGAACACCAAGGCCACACGACAACTAAGAGCCCAACAGACAGAAAGGGCCACATGAACCAGAGACTTACATCATCCTGAGACCAGAAGAACTAGTTGGTGCCTGGCCACAATCGATGACTGCCCTGACAGGGAGCACAGCAGAGGACCCCTGAGGGAGCAGGAGATCAGTGGGATACAGACCCCAAATTCTCATAAAAAGACCAAACTTAATGGTCTGACTGAGACTAGAGGAATCCCGGCGGCCATGCTCCCCAGACCTTCTGTTGGTCCAGGACAGGAACCATCCCCGAAGACAACTCATCAGACATGAAAGGGACTGGTCAGCGGGTGGGAGAGAGACGCTGATGAAGAGTGAGCTAATTATATCAGGTGGACACTTGAGATTGTGTTGGCAACTCTTGTCTGGAGGGGGGATGGGAGGATAGAGAGAGAGGGAAGCCAGCAAAAAAAAAGAAAAAAAAAATACTCAAAACGGAAACAGTGATGTTATTATGTAAAAGACAACATTAAAACAATAAAGAGGGACTAAGAAATGTAGTCATAGATATTCCATATGGAGAGGAAGACAAAGTGATACAAAGAAATAAAAGTTAGGTTTAAATTTAGAAAAATAGGGGTAAATAATAAGGTAACCACAAAGGAGACAAACTATCCTACACATCAAAATAAAATACAAGACAAAAATAGAGACTTAGCAGAAACAAAATCAACAACAACAAATACGAGGAAACGACAATATATAATCTACTCAGCACATAAAATTAAGTGGGAAAAAGAAACTGTCAACAACACACAAAAAAAGACATCAAAATGATAGCACTAAATTCAAACCAATCCATAATTACACTGCATGTATAAAGACTAAATGCACCAACAAACAGACAGAGAGTGGCAGAATGGATTAAAAAACAAGATCCATCTCTATCTTGCCTACAAGAGACACACCTTAGACTTGGAGACACAAACAAACTAAAGCTCAAAGGATAGAAAAAAATATATCAAGCAAACGACAATCAAAAAAGAGGAGGAGTGGCAATATGAATTTCTGACAAAATAGACTTCAAAGTTAAATCCATCACTAAGGATAAGGAAGCACACAATATAATGATTAAATGGACAATATACCAAAAAGATATAACACCATATTAAATATTTATGCACCCAATGACAGGGCTGTAAGATACATAAAACAAACTCTATCAGCGTTGAAAAGTGAGATAGACAGCTCCACAATAATAGTAGGAGCCTTCAACATGCCACTTTCAGTGAAAGACAGGACATCCAGAAAGAAGCTCAATAAAGACACGGGAGATCCAAATGCCACAATAAACCAACTTGACCTCACAGACATATACAGAACACTCCACCCAACAGCAGCCAAGTATACTTTCTTTTCTAGTGCACATGGAACATTCTCTAGAACAGACCACACGTTAGGTCATAAAGCAATCCTTAGCAGAATCCAAAACACTGAAATATTACAAAGCATCTTCTCTGACTATAAGGCCACGAAAATGGAAATCAATAACAAGAAAAGCAGGGAAAAGAAATCAAACACTTTGAAACTGAACAATACCCTCCTCAAAAAAGACTGGATTATGGAAGACATTAAGGATGGAATAAAGAAATTCATAGAATCCAATGAGAATGAAAACACTTCCTATCAGAATCTTTGGGACACTGAGAAAGCAGCGCTCAGAGGTCAATTTATATCAATAAATGCACACATCCAAAATGAAGAAAGGGCCAAAACCAAAGAATTATCCCTACAACTTGAACAAATAGAAAGAGAGCAACAAAAGAAACCCTCGGGCACCAGAACAAAACAAATAATAAAAATTAGAGCTGAACTAAATGAAATAGAAAACAGAAAAACCATCTGAAGAATTAACAAGACCAAAAGCTGGCTCTTTCAAAAAATCAGCAAAACTGATAAACCATTCGTCAAACTGACAAAAGAAAAACAGGAGAGGAAGCACATAACCCGAATAGGAAATGAGGTGGGTGATATTACAACAGACCCAACTGAAATTAAAAGAATTATATCAGATTACTATGAAAAATTGTACTCTAACAAATTTGAAAACCTAGAAGAAATGGATGAATTCCTAGAAACACACTAGCTTCCTAAACGAACACAAACAGAGGTAGAACAACTAAATAGACTCAAAACAAAAGAAGAGATTGAAAAGGTAATCATAAAAAAAAACTCCCAACAAAAAAAAGTTCCAGCCCGGAGGGCTTCACTGCAGAGTTCTACCAAACTTTCAGGGAAGACAACACCACTACTACTAAAGGTATTTCAGAGCATAGCAAAGGATGGAATAGTCCCAAACTCATGCTATGAAGCCACCATATCCCTGATACCAAAACCAGGTAAAGACATCACAAAAAAAGAAAATTATAGACCTATAACCTTCATGAACTTAGATGCAAAAATCCTCAACAAAATTCTAGCCAATAGAATTCAACAACATATCGAAAAAATAATTCACCATGACCAAGTGGGATTCATGCCAGGTATGCAGGGATGGTTCAACATTAGAAAAACAATTAATGTAATACATCATATAAATAAAATAAAAGACAAGAAAGGCATTTCACAATGTTCAACACCCATTCATGATAAAAATTCTCAGCAAAATAGGAATAGAAGGAAAATTCCTCAACATAATAAAGGGCACTTATGCAAAGCCAATAGCCAACATCATCCTAAATGGAGACAGCCTGAAACATTCCCCTTGAGATCAGGAACCAGACAAGGATGCCCTTTATCACCACTCTTATTCAACATTGTGCTGGAGGTCCTAGCCAGAGCAATTAGGCTAGATAAAGAAATAAAGGGCATCCAGATTGGTAAGAAAGAAGTATCTCTATTTGCAGATGACATGGTCTTATACACAGAAAACCCTAAAGAATCCTCGAGAAAACTACTGAAACTAATAGTTCAGCAGAGTATCGGGATACAAGATAAACATACAAAAATCAGTTATATTCCTCTACACCAACAAAAAGAATATCGAAGAGGAAACCACCAAATCTATACCATTTACACTAGCCCCCAAGAAGATAAAATACTTAGGAATAAATCATACCAGAGATGTAAAAGACCTACACAAAGAAAACTACAAAACACTTCTGCAAGAAAACAAGAGACCTACGTAAGTGGAAAAACATACCTTGCTCATGGATGGGAAGACTTAACATTATAAAAATGTCTATTCTACCAAAAGCCATCTATACATTTAATGCAATTATGATCCAAATTCCAACGACATTTTTTAATGAGATGGTAAAACAAATCACCAACTTCATATGGAAGGGAAAGAGGCCCCGGATAAGTAAGGCATTCCTGAAAAGGAAGAACAAAGTGGGAGGCCTCACTCTACCTGATTTTATAAGAGCCTATTATACCGCCACAGTAGCCAGCACAGCCTGGTACTGGTACAACAGATACATAGACCAAGGGAACAGAATTGAGAATCCAGACATAAATCCACCTACATATGAGCAGTTGATCTTTGACAAAGGCCCCAAAGCAGTTAAATGGGGAAAAGGCACTCTTTTTAACAAATGGTGCTGGCATAACTGGATATACATCTCCAGAAAAATGAAACAAGACCCATACTTCACACCATGCAAAAAACAAACTCAAAATGGATCAAAGGCCTAAATATAAAATCTAAAACGATAAAGATCATGGAAGAAAAAATAGGGACAACGTTAGGAGCCCTAATACATGGCATAAACAGTATACAAAACATTTTTAAGAATGCAGAAGAAAAACTAGATAACTGGGATCTCCTAAAAATCAAACACCTATGCTCATCCAAAGACTTCACCAAGAGTAAAAAGATTACCTACAGACTGGGTAAAAGTTTTTAGCATGACATTTCCGATCAGTGCCTGATCTCTAAAATCTACATGATACTGCAAAAACTCAACTACAAAAAGACAAATAACCCAGTTAAAAAAATGGGCAACAGATATGAACAGACACGTCACTAAAGAAGACATTCAGGTAGCTAACAGATACATGAGGAAATGCTCTCGATCATTAGCCATTAGAAAAATGCAAATCAAAACTA
This sequence comes from Elephas maximus indicus, assembly GCF_024166365.1. Taxonomy (NCBI): domain Eukaryota; kingdom Metazoa; phylum Chordata; class Mammalia; order Proboscidea; family Elephantidae; genus Elephas; species Elephas maximus. Next base: position 11,017,202 of record NC_064837.1, read on the forward strand.
CAATGAGATTCCAAAGCCCTGGAATGGTAGATTGGAAAGTGGCATAGTGAGCACTTTCAGGAGACTGATGTGGGAGATTGCATTATTGCCAGGACAGTAGAAAGCAACACACATTCAAAGTGCCGCAGTCCGCCACAGTCTTTGAGCCAGGCACCGCTGTTTCTGACTCTGCCAGTCAAGAGGATTGGTTGCTATGCAATGAGCATGCTGCCCTTGTTTTCTAAGAGGTAGATTAAGTTCCTAGCAGGGCCTTAACCTGTAATTTTTCCTGTTTCAGGTACTCTTGTGGTTCACCCACATTTTAAAAAATCGAGTCCATTAGGGTTTCTCTTCATTGGCCATGACCGTACTGGGCAGAAGAGGTTCAAAGCCCTGGTTCAAATCCACCAGCCATTCCACTGGAGAAAGACGTGACAGTCTGCTTCTGTAAAGATTAACCCATTGCCGTCAAGTCAATTCTGACTCATAGTGACCCTAAAGGACAGAGTAGAACTGCTCCATAGGGTTGCCAAGGAATGTCTGGTGGATTCGAACTGCCAACCTTTTGATTAGCGGCCAAGCTCTTAACCACTCTACCACCAGGGCTCCTAGGAAACCCTATGGGGCAGTTCTACTCTGACATACAGGCTTGCTATGAGCTGGAATTGACTCAACGGCACACAACTATATGTGTATATGTATATATATGTATCTGTATGTATACATGCATATGTGTGTATGTAGGTTTATATGTCTGTGTGTGTTATGTATGTACACAGTCCTGGGGTGGCAAATGATTAATTCTGTCAGGTGCTAGCAGAAAGGGCCTGGCTGTAATCTACTCCTGAAAACTCAGCCGTGGAAATCCCTATGGAGCACAGTTGTCTCTCACGCATGAGGTCACCATGAATCAGAGTTGAATCCATGGCAACTGATGGGGTACACATCTCCATGTAGCAAAGTTATTTGGGGGAAAACTTAACAGCATGCCCATAGTAACCAAAAAAAACCGAACCCAGTGCCGTCGAGTCGATTCCGACTCATAGCGACCCTATAGGACAGAGTAGAACTGCTCCACAGAGTTTCCAAGGAGCGCCTGGCGGATTCCAGCTGCCGACCCTTTGGTTAGCAGCCGTATCACTTAACCACGACGCCACCAGGGTTTCCATGCTCATACTAGGTGACTCTAAAACTTATGTTTGAAGAAACACTGATGGGGAAAGAAAACAAATGATCCTGTTAAAAAAAATACAAAGAGTGCAAAAATATGTATTTGGGATTGTTTTATACATATTTATAGAAAGAAAGATAAAAGACCAGAAAATAGATGCCAAAATATTAACAAATGGTTATCAGAGGATGGGATCATGGGTGATTGTTTTTATTTGTACGTTCCTTTTTTTTTTTTTTGTTACAGTGAATGTTGTTTTTTATTGGTCTTTTTCCAGTTATAACAGTACCTGGCAACATTTCCCAGGATTTTTTTTTTTTTTTTAAATAACTTAACCTATTTATTCCTACTGAAGACATTCCATAGACAGTCTATTGAAATGTGACTACAACTGTATTAGAGCTGAATACTAATTTTGGAGGGATGACCAGCAATATTTGGTATTTCTGTCCTATAGGGTCGCTATGAGTCGGAATCGACTCGATGGCATTGGTGTTTTGGTTTATCCTGCAACATGGTACGACTCTATCATGTGTTATTTTCTCTCCCAAAGACAAAATTTTTTATATATTTCTTATTAAAATTATTCCTAATTATTTCATATTTCTGAACTTTTATGAATGGAATCTAATTTTTATGTATTCCAAATAGCTATTGCTTCTGATGTCTTATCTGGTATCTAACCCCGTCAGTGACAGCAATAATTATAAAATATGGATTTCTATAACTATTTAGCAATTTTCTTTCTGTTTAATGCTTTTTAGGCTATTTACATGTCAAGTCTTACTGTTTTGTCCAGAATTTCCAAAGCACAAGACTGATGAAGAAAGCGTCATTGTTCTTCCAAAAATGCTTCTAGTACCTCTTGAGGAATACTTCTGGCTGCAGGTCTGAAAGTGATCCTCACTGCACATAAGCCGAGATAAACTCCAGATGGCTGAAATCCCTAATATAACCACAGAGAGACTAGAAGTACACAAAATAGAAACTTTATCCAAAGGTTTGCTATAAATAAGTCTGAAACTGCCGATATCGGGGTAGGAGGAGGAGGGAGACAATTTGGGGAAATTATTTACGGCAAATACAACAAGGGATGAGAACTCAGAAAAACAAGTAAAAAGGACATCATGACCCAGGCAGAATGCATCGATAAATGACACCAACAGGAAGTTCCCAAAAGCAAACTTTCCAAGCAAACAGGAAAAAATCCTCTACTTTTCTCCTAATCAAAGAGATAAAATGTTATATTTTCTTTTCTTTGATAAATTAATAAAAAAGAAGAATATTCCAATGCCCAGGAAAAGACATATCATTCTGAAACTTGACATAATTTTTTTTGGAAAGAAGTTTATCAATATGAGTCCTAAAAATGACTATATCCAATAAAGGTGATACAAAAAGTAAAAAAATACTTAAAACTGTGGTGGCGATTACACGTATAGGTAATACACATTTGTCAAACCTCACTGAATTCTACAATTACAATGGGTTCATTTTACTGTTTATAATTTATACCTCGACAAAGTTGAACTAATAAATAAAAAGGAAGTAATAAAGTAGTCATACCTCTGCTTTCACCATGAACGCTATCTCTAGGAATTAAGCTTACGAAAATAATCAGAGCTGAGGGCCATGATCTCACTGCAGCATGAGAACTGGAAAATTGATAGTATGTAAATGTCTCCATAATGAATTAGTTAATTCTGATTAATTTAGTGAAATATTATACAAATATTAAGTTTTAAAGGATATTTTTAATGACCAGGAATAAAGTCTCAAGGAAAGACTTAAATGAAAAAGGCAGAACAAAACCTAGAATTCCAATGGTTTGCATATGCTTATAACATCAATGTGTTCACAATGGTTATCTCTAGATGGAATCACAGGTCTTTCTTTTTTTTTCACATTTAGTACTCTCAGACTCTTAGAATACACATATTCAATTACATCATCAGGAAAGCCAGGCACTACAGACAATAACGAGGACAGGAGTTCCTTTCCGTATTTATTCATCTGCTGTTAAAACAAATTGTCGTCGTAGGTGGCTCCGGAAGGGAGAGCACGGAAAACCCACTCCTTAACTTACTCTGGGATGCAGGCCCCTCCTCAGTTTCCTTCCTTCCTTTGTCTGAAGCTAACAATCTGTCTTAAAGACCAACTCCTTAATATGTGCTATCAGACCTTATACAACCTGTCCCATTGGCTTTCACGGATTCACGTCTCCTAGCCTCCCTAAGGGGCTCTTAGCTGACCCTTCGTTCTCTAAAATTCAACTCACTGGCCCTCCAGCTATAACCCATTGCCTACAAGTCGATTCCAACTCATATTGACCCTATAGGGCAGAGCAGAACTGCCCCATAGTGCTTCCAAGGAGCCCCTGGTAGATTCCAGCTGCCAAACTTTTGGTTAGCAGCTGAGTTCCAAACCGCTGCACCACCAGGGCTCCCCCCCGGCCATAGTGCCATGTGTTTTCCCTTTCCAGCATTGTCACCGTGTGCCTGTGTGATCATTTAATTAATATTCATCTCTCCCACGAGGAGTCCTGGTGGCACAGTGCTTAAGTGCTTGGATGCTAACCAAAAGGTTGGAAGTTCAAACCCACCAGCCACTCTGCAGGAGAAAGATGTGGCAGTCTGCTTCCGTAAGGACTTACAGCCTTGGAAACACTATGGGGCAGTTCTACTCTGTCCTATAGGGTCGCTATGAAGTCAAAATGGACTCTAAGGCAATGGGTTTTGGGTGTGGTGTCTCTCCCACTACATCGTAAATTCCCGGAGAGCAGCCCCAGGATCTGGTTTTCTACTTATCACTCATCAGTATTCCATGCTCTGGGCACAGTGTCTGGACACCCCATAAATATTTGTTGAATGAAATTAATGTTTCCTCATCTGTAAAATATGAAGAACCCACCCAGATTTCAATAGGAAAGGTTTTTAAAAACCTGGATTGTGGAATCCTCCAGGACTGGCTACTCCAAAGCCCCAGGAAACTCCAGGTTAGGTCACCCTCATTAACATGTTAACTACTAAAAAAAAAAAAGGTTAACTACTAAGTTACACTTAATTCCCCAAGGTTTGAAGGGAGCTTCCAGGCCTCAGGGACTTGAGAGCAGAAGATAAGAAACCCTGGTGAGTCACCAAGGGTCATAACCTGGAACTTTTTTTTCAAGGTACTCCAGCCTCTCCCATCAAGGCAGTAATTGGATGGGACTGCATCTGGCAAGAAAAAAGCAACACAAGGAATACCTCCCTCCCTCCTCCAGGTTTCTGCAGGTGAGAAAGTATATTCATAGTGACAATAACAAACACTTCCTGTGGACCAGGCACTGTTCTAAGTGCTGTACATATACAACTCATTCATTATGACCCAATTTTGCAGATGAGGAAAGTTGAGGCCTGGCCAAGTTTAGTAACTTCCTCAAGATCACAAAGCTAAGGAGGGCTCTAGGATTCCAGCTATAACCACTATACTGTCTCTCGCACTAAAAAAATAAAATAAAATGTTATCCAAAAGAGGCATTAATGACATTTGCTTGATGATCCACTGACTACTCAGAACACTACTTCGCTAAAGACATAGGAGAGAGGAAGGTGGGGGCTGGCCTCCTTCTGGGTCACAAGGGCTGCTTTCTCAGGCTGAAACTCAAGAGCCCTAATGCCTGTGGAATGAACACTGACAGGTTCCCCCCTCCCCCAAAGAGCAACAAGCACTGGTCTGTGGGCAGCTTCTGCTCTCTGCCCGGGCTGTGGTTTTCCAGCAGGAAGCCAGCCATGGGCATCCATTATCATGAACTCTACTCCAAACAGACCCAAACGCTGTGTTTTACCCTGGGTGACGTAGTACAATTCACAAAGCCTCCTCCCTGCAGCATCCGCAGCAGGTCGACGTGATCCTGGGGTCACTGGATGCAACCCCATGCTAACACATAGTAGGGCATCAGGCCAAAGGATGTCATCTCCAAAATGGCGCACCACTGCCTCTCCTGGGCACTCAATACAGTGCCTGGCCCACAGTGGGTTCTCAGCTTCCACTGGACTTAGAATAAAATTCGAACTCCTTACCATCGCCTCCATGACCGTACTGGCTCCAGCCACCCTCACCTCCCTCCTTATCCCCCTTAGCTCCAGAGACAGGAGTTTTCTTTCCTGCTTCCAGTACTCAGCTTTCCTGGCCTGTACTGTTGCCTCTCCTGGATTACTCCCTGATCTTGGCCTGGCTCCGTGCTTCTCATCACTAGGGTCTCAACCCACCTCCTTCCTCCCAGGCCTTCCATGAACGACTCCCCGCTCCCCACCCCTGCAGACCGGAAGCTCCGTCACTAGCATTACAACACTGTCTGGCCCATAGGCCTTCGACGCTTCAACAAATCTATTTGTTAGATAAACTCAGAGCCCCCTCTCGGACCTCCCCACCGCGCCGCCGCTCAAAATACCTGGGAGAAATTAATTCACAAAGAAAATACAGGCAAGTGACAAAACATCAAACTAACTCAAGACAAAGGCGGTAAGCGAGGCTGAGCTGGTCCTTGCCATCTGAAGAAGGCCCAAGAAAACCCTTCCCTGAACATGCACTTCTCAAAAAGCGAAACCAGAAGGGCCGGCTCGGGGCTGTGGCCGCACGCTGCCTACCTTGAACTCGGCGGAAAGTTGGGGCGTGTATTCGCGCGTCCAGAGCGCGCGCACCAGCGCCGCCAGCTGCTCGGTGACCTCGGCGCGGCCCGGCGCTGCCCGGTAGCGTCCCAGCGCCAGGAACTCGGCCAGCAGGTCGGTGTTGCTGAGGCACTGCACCACGGCGTTCATGAAACAGGTGTTGCCGTGGTTCTTCAGCCCCTGCGCGCCTGGGGGCCGCGCCCCGTCGCCAGCGGGGAGCTGGGGCTGGGGTCTGGGCTGGCGCTCCTCCCCGGGGCTCCCGGGCGCGGACGGAGCCGGGACCCGGGCGTGGGCAAAGCCCCCTTCGCCTTCGCCGTTGCAGGATCCGGGCCGGAGCGGCGAAGCCCCCGGGCGGGCGCGGCTGCCCAGAGCCAGCAGGAAGCGGCTGAGCAGGCGGCGTAGGGAGCTGCGGCGGCGGGGCAGGGGCGGCCCCTGTGCGCTCGCATCCCCCGGGCCGGCCAGTTCCGCTCCCGGGTCGGGGTCCATGGCTCCCGCCGGCGCGGCTCCCCGCGCAGAGCCCACGGGCCCGAAGCGGGCGAGCGGCTAACAAGCTCTTACAGACTCGGAGAGGGGCCGGGGCGCCGGCTACCTGCGGGCCAGGTGTGCGGGAGCGGGCGGGGGTGGAGCTAAGGGCAGGGCTGCTCCGCCCCTCGGGGAATCCGGCCCCAAGGCCAGCCCCGGGCTGTGCCCGGCCACCCTACTGCGAGTCGCTGCTGTCACGGTCCCAACCCTTCCTTACCTCTGAGAAGCCAACGAACCTGGGTTTAACCTCTGCCTCGGTTTCTCCGCCACCATAAACGGGGGGGGGAAAAAAAAAAAACCAAACCCGTTGCCGTGGAGCCGACTACGACTCAGAGATCCTATAGGACAGAGTACAACTGCTCCATAGGGTTTCCAAGGAGCGGTTGGTGGATTCGAACTGCAGACCTTTTGCTTAGCAGCCAGCTCTTAACCACTGCGCCTCCAGGGCTCCTCCCCTACCACGGAAGAATGATAAACTTGAAAGCCCCTAGTAAATCGCAAAGCCAGGGCTATTTGTAGGCTTCTTGAAATTACGTCCAGGTGAATGAAGGAAAAGGGGAGATGGCCTTAAAAGGGCGGCCTCAGGAGCAGTGAGAGAGGTGCACAGCTGCGAAGGGTGGGGAACGTTTCAGCGACTGCTAGTTCCTCCGCAGACTCAGGTGTGTGCGGGCACGCTGCCCCCTTGGAAAAGAGCCTTCGCTCTGCCGCGCCCTCCTGGGATCAGACCTGGGAACCGCGTGTTACCCACTGAAGAATCACCCGGGTGGCTGTGGTTTGTTTTTGGAAGTACAGACCAAATCACTCATTGTCCCTAAAACTTCCAAGTGAGACTTGATCGTCCTCGTTCTAATTGGTGGAGAAACGGGCTCAGGGAGGTTTAACTTAGCGTGCAGGAGCTCAGCTCCCGGCTGAGCACGAAAGCGGAACTGGAGCCCGGTGCTGCGAACTGCCCCGCGCAGGCCCTTCCCACAACCTCGGTATTAGCTCACCAGGAAGTTTTCCGGCTCTCAGGCGCGCCCCCTACGCGCTTTCCTGTTCACTCCTTAACACGAAATCCTTGCTGAGTCGTCATCGTATCAGAATGAGTTTGGCCTTGCCCGGCCCTTGATTCCCTGGGTAACTCCGGGGCCTCTGCTCACATCATCCTCTGTCAGGTTTATAATTAATCAGGCAAGGTCTTGCAAAATGAATTTCTCATCACTTTTTCGCTTAAAAAGAGATCACCAGGATGCATATTACATCAACGCCCTGAAATGTTGCTTGTTATTTAATAAGCGAGCATCCTTTATTAAATATCCTTCTTGGTATTTCAAATAGGATAGCGGCAGTTTTCCTGATGCAAAAAAAAAGAAGTACTCGTTGAAGAATATTCTTAGAACAAAAGATTGTGAGTGGAGTCCTGAGGTGTTTCTGGAAAACTGCCTTCATTTACCCTGTCTGGAAAAAAACGGTCCCTTCCATCACCTCTCTGGTAGTAAGCATGGAAGAAAGATTTTATGACCGTCCCCAACAAAACATCTCTGAAATTCCATCTTTGGTAGTCACCCCAAGATTCCTAACTGTCATAGATTGAATTGTGTCCCCCTAAAATTGTGTCAGCTTGGCTAGGCCATGATTCCCAGTATTGTGTGGTTGTCTTTCATTTTGTAACCTGATGGAGTTATCCTCTGTGTTGTGAATCCTAATCTCTGCCTGTGGTAAGCGAGGCATGATTAGGTTGTGTTAAAGAGCATTAGGGTGGGATGCAACACCCTTACTCAGGTCACAGCCCTGATGGGATGTAAGAGGAGTTTCCTTGGGGTGTGGCCTGCATCACTTTATTTTACAAGAGATAAAAGGAGAAAAAGGTGAGCAGTGAGTTGGGGAGCTCATAGCACCAAGAAAGAGGTGTCTGGAGCTAAGCGTGTCCTTTGGACCTGGGGTCTCTGTGCTGAGAAGCTCCTAGACCAGGGGAAGGTTGATGACAAGGACTTTCCCCCAGAACTGACATAGACAGAAAGAATTCCCCAGGAGCTGGCATCCTGAATTCAGACTTCTAGCCTCCTAGATTGTCAGAGAATAAATTTGTTTGTTAAATCCATCCACCTGTGGTATTTCTGTTATAGCAACAACCAGAGAACTAAGACAATAACAAACACATTTAACTTGCCAACACAGAATAATTCACATTTCAGTCTATACTCTGTGCCAGGAATTCCACTGCTGCTTTTAACACATTATTGTTGTTCTTGTTTTTGTTAGTTACCATTTAGTTAGCTCCTGACTCATGCTGACCTTGTGTGTAACAGAATGAAACATTGCCCAGTCCTGCAGTCTTTGTGACCACTGGCATCCTTGAGTCCCTTGTTGTGGCCATGGTGTCAATCCATCTCATTGAGGGTTTCCCTTGTCTTCGTTTGCCCTCCACTTTACCAAACATGATGTCCTCCTCCAGTGACCCATCCCTCCTGATGACGTGTCCCAAGTAAGTGAGTTGAAGTCTCGGACAACACTCTGTGATCCACAGAGTTTTCACTGGCTAATTTTTCGAAGTAGATCTCCAGGCCTTTCTTCCTATGTCTTAGTCTGGAAGTTCTACTGAAAGCTGTTCACCATGGGTAATCCTGCTGGTATTTGAAATACTGGTGGCATAGCTTCCAGCACCATAGCAACATCACAGTATGACAAACTGACAGACAAGTGGTGGCTTTAATACATTGTATCACTAAATTCTCACAATAACCTTTTGAGCAAGAATTTATTCTCACTTTACAAAAGAATAACTGAGGCTCAGAGAGTTAAGAAATCTACCCGAGATCTGGATTCAAACCCAAGTCTTGCCCCATGCAGCTTGACTACTGAAGTGATGATTAAGAATGTAAATTCAGCCCGCCTTAATTTTAGGGGGTAATAGCAATGCTATCCGGGGAAGGGCTGGGGCTTTTCCACAGAAAAGAGCTGATGACAGGGAACAAACAACTCGGATTTAGTCACAATAGAAAAAAACGCTGTTTTAATTAGTCTAGATATACCATTCTTGAGCACATTTCAATTTTAATATAAAATTTATGAATGTGAAATGCATTCTACAAGGGAAAGGAGAAAATTAGACGTAAGATAGTTGGGCTAAGGAACAAAAACACAGGCATGAGAAATCCAGACCAGTCTTGGAGTGACCTAAGCTCAGCCTTCAACACAACTGGGTGAGGCGGTGGCTCCAGGTGGTCCAGGCTGCTTCATGAGGCATAGGGATACTTCCACCTCAGGATGGCTCCGTCGCCACTTACGCTGACAATGTATTGGTTGCCTGGGCTTATCCGGATGCGTGTGATGTTGCCACTATGTCCCACTCCAACATGAGTCACTTCACCCTCGTTATAATCCCAGACTTTCACCAGGTGGTCATTTCCACCTGAAAAAGACAAAGTTATCTAATAATGCGGCAGTAGTGCCTGGATGGAGAGAAACAGCCCTGATTTCAAATAACTGGATTGTTTTCTAAACATTCTTCGTGTTTAGACGAACACTTTCCCCTGATTATAAAAATCTATGCCTGTTGTAGTAAATTTGGGAGGAAAAAAATACAAAGAGGGTAAAATCACCCTTAAACTCACCACCCAGAAAAACCATAAATAACATTCTTGGTTTAGTTCCTTTCAGTCTTTTTTCTCCAAGTGTTGTTGTCGTTGTATGCCGTAGAGTCGATTGCAACGCATACCCACCCTATATGGCAGAGCAGAGCTGCCCCACAGGGTTCCCTAGGTCTTTTCTCCCTCGTGGCCTGGAGGGTTCGAACTGTCGACCTCATGGTTCCAGCCGAGCATTTGGCCATTGTGCCACCAGGGTCTCTTTCTAGAAGTGTACAGGTAAGCATATACAACTGTGTGCCTAACTGGAATGACACTCTGTCTAGTTTTATAGCTTTAAGTTAATATATTTGTGACGCGTTAACTCATTTGGAGCATTTACTTCTTAATATCTTGGAGGATCAAAATGCCTGGCAAGAAACAACGTTGATATTGTTCCAACTGGCATGTTTTGTGATAAATGACCCCTTGAAATGCTGATTTATTCATTTATTTTGGTGGAGGGCATAGTGTCATTCCATAATAAAAGTGAATAAAAAGACTCACATTTAAGGCTTTGGCAGGAAATAAAATAGGAAGGCATCTGAATAGACCAGGCCATTTAAAGTTCCATTTTTATCATCAGTGGCCACCAAAGAAAAGTAAGCCCACAATGGAAGGCTGATCTTTTTGTGTGTCCCTAATGTTCCTGTGCAAACATTCCTGTCTTTGAAAGGCAACTTTTGGATTTTTCTTTTCCAGCCATGTTAGCTGCAGTGTTCAAGTCCGAGTCTAACCAGGTTGCCCTTTAGACCCTTTTGTGGTCTCTTCGACTTGTCTCCCACCTGAGATTCCCATGTTCCCATCTAAGGAAGCCAAGCCTGACGTTTTTTTCTGATCCCAAGACTAACCTGTAACAAAATGCACTCCTTCCACTGTGATATCCATCCCATTTATTGACCCAGACAAGGAACCTTCCAGCTCTCTGATTACCGACCCATCAAATACTTCCCAGTAAGCAATCTGGAATTCAGGAAAGAAGCATTAGGCAGGATTCAGCTCAGTGGGATGGTCCACGCACAGGTTCCCAGAAGATGGCTTGACTTTATATAGAAGGTAGTAAAAATACACTGAGGGGTGAGATGGGCTGAAATTATAAATAGGCAAAGGCAGGGGGAGGAGAAACCATTACCCTATTTTTGTATTTGTTTAATATTTTGCATTCTATTTCAAGAGATGTTGATATGCTGATAAACCTGGATTGGGGCAGAAAGTGCTTTTGATAAGACTAAGGGGATTGAGTCTGAAGCAAGCTGTAAAAGAAAGAAAACAGCAAAGGCACCCGGGGTTCCAGCTTTTGTTCTGAAACAGAGCCAGGACAAAGCATTTCCTTCCTTCTGATTGGGGAATGAGCGGTCTGGAGAGTTTCAGGAGGCAGGGCCTTACCAAGTCACCTTCCCACTGTGGCTGGATTCTCCCTCTTCCTCCATCACCACCACCGATGCCATCAAGTCTGTCTGACTCATGGCGACCCTGCATGTGTCCGAGCAGAACTGTGCTCCACAGAGTTTCTAATGGCTGATTTTTCAGAAGTAGATAGCCAGGCCTTTCTTCAAGGTGCCTCTGGGGGCCAGCCTTTGGGTCAGCAGCCAAGAATGCTCGCCATTTGCACCCCCCAGGAACTCCTTCCTTTTCCTCACCCCACCCTTAGTTCAACTCTTTCCTCTTCCTTGAAGCAATAAAGCATTCAGCAGGGTGGGGTTTAAAGACAGTGATAACATTGGACCCCTCCCCAGGAGGGAAACTAGGATAGGGAGGCTGGGAGAAGGGCCGAATGGAAAGAACTCTTTCTCTGAATATACTGTTGCTGAACTTTGAAACTTGTGAATATACAGCCTACTCAAAAATAAAACTTCTTTCTAAATGAAGAGCAGGTTGACCAGGAATCAGGAGTGTTGGGCATGTATTACCCCACTTATCTTTGCTTCATGTTGGTGGAAACATGCTGTGTTCCAGCCCTTGTGCTTAGAAACTGTGCTCTTCTGAGCCTAGCTACAAACTGGGTATCCCACTTAAAGTATTTTTTCCTTATAATTTCTACTGATGCTTAAGTTGCTTTAATAAAAAGTTCTGTTTTCATGGTAGAAACACAAAGAAGTATATGAGAACATACCAAAATCCATGCTTCTGAGGAGTCACACCCACAGAAGTAGCTGGGGCTTGACTACCTGCCTTCCATGGCAAGGAAGTCAAAGCCACGCTTTCCTCGGTAACCCTATCAGGGGCTCAGTCTTTCTCCAGCTTCCTCTGTCTGGGATGCTCTTCCCTTGGATCTAAGGCCTCAGTCAAATGTCACCTCCTTAAAGGAGGCTTTCACCCCTGACCATGCTAGCTAAAGGAGCTTCCCCCCACTCAGCCAGTGCACATATAACTTGTTCTCTTTCCTTTTTGGAGTTCCCAGGTGATACAAACTCTTAATGCACTTGGCTGCTAACCAAAAGGTTGGAAGTTTGAGTCTACCCAGAGGCACCTTGGAAGAAAGGCCTTGTGATCTACTTAAAAATCAGCCACTGAAAACCCTGCGGAGCACTGTTCTACTCTGACACACACTGGGGAGCCATGAGTCAACTTTGACTCAACAGCACCTGCTGTTTCCTTTTTAGCCTTTCCACCATCCATATCGTCTTGTTCATTTATTACTCATTGTTCACTCATTTATCCATCTACATGTGTATTGTCCAAATCCGTCCCCTCCCACCCAAAATAAATGAGGAAATAAATAAAGTAAGCAAGCTCCACAAGAACAGGGACATTGTCATATCCCCAGCACCTAGAATAATGCTAGGTTTACCGATTTATTCCAGACTACAGACTGAATGTCCTGGTGAAAGTTCTAAATTCCAATAAGAGGAGAATAGACCGTTCATGGAGGTCGTGTCTCATAAACGGGAATCTAGAATATGGCAAACATCACACTAATTTAGAGATTTGATGCGCCATACATCCATCATAGCATTTATTGTGATATCATGATTGATTCCCTAATACCCATTCCACCCCTAGTCCAAGCAGGGGCCTAGTAGACCATAACTCAGCCATGGGGTTGAAGGCTGGGCAGGTATAAGTCAGCTTGCACGGGCAGGTATAAGTCAGCTTGCACTGGTGAGACACAAAGAGGCCAACATGGCCAATCATTAGAGACTAGAAATGTGGCAGACCTCCCTGCCCACCCCGCCGGCCCCCTCACCACCCCTCCCCCCGCCATGATTCTGTCACTGTAGGGAAAATCCTAGCTTGGGCCAGGTAGCATTTCTTGGGTTTTGATGACAAAGTATTTTTGGACAGGTGTTTCCCAATCTGGGTTGGCATTGCAATCACCTGAGAAACTTCAGAAGGAATAAAGGCCCACTCCCAGATTCTAACTGGGTGGTGATAGTGAGAAGGGGAGGAATCTATGTTCAGAAGCCACCTTTTATACTTTTAAAATCATCAACCTTCTCTACAGCTGGTGAGAAGATAAAATGCAACCTATTTGTTATGGATTGAATTATGTCCTCCCCAAAATACGTGTTGTAAATCCTAACCTTTATGCTTGTGGTTATAATCCCATTTGGGAATAGGTCGTCTTTGTTATGTTAATGAGGCAGGATTAGTATAGGGTGTATCTTGAGTCAATCTCTTTTGAGATATAAAAGAGATTAATAAACAAGTGAGCAGAGGAGAGATGGGGGAAGAAAGATGCCAAGCCACACGCAGATTGCCCAGGAGCAAAGCTCAAAGAGACAAAGATCTTCCTCCAGAGTCCACAGAGAGAGAGAAAGCCTTCCCCTAGAGCCAGCACCCTAAATTCTGACTTCTAGCCTCCTAACTATGAAAAAACAAATTTGTTTGTTAATGCCACCCCCTTGTGGTATTTCTGTTATAGCAGCACTAGATAATTAAATCAACAACATCTGTAGAAAGTAATGAGGGAAAAAAGCTCAATATCATTAGTCAGAACAAGGCCAGGGGCCAACTGTGGAACAGACCATCAATTGCTCATATGCAATTTCAAGTTGAAACTGAAGAAAATTAGAATAAGTCCACGAGAGCCAAAGTACGACCTCGAGTAAATCCCACCTGAATTTAGAGACCATCTGAAGAAAGATTTGATGCGTTGAACACTAGTGACCAAAGACCAGACGAGCTATGGAATCACATCAAGGACATCATACATGAAGAAAGCAAGAGATCATTAAAAAGACAGGAAAGAAAGAAAAGACCAAGATGGATGTCAGAAGAAACTTTGAAACTTGCTCTTGAAAGTCAAATAGCTAAAGCAAAAGGAAGAAATGATGAAGTAAAAGAACTAAACAGGAGATTTCAAAGGGCAGCTCAAGAAGACAAAGTAAAGTATTATAATGACACGTGCAAAGAGCTGGAGATGGAAAACCAAAAGGGAAGAACTCGCTCGGCATTTCTCAAGCTGAAAGAACTGAAGACAAGATTCAAGCCTCAAGTTGCAATTGTGAAAGATTCTATGGGGAAAATACTAAACGATGCAGGAAACATCAAAAGAAGATGGAAGGAATACAGAGTCATTGTACCCAAAAGAATTAGTCGCCATTCAACCATTTCAAGAGGTGGCATATGATCAGGAACTGATGGTACTGAAGGAAGAAGTCCGAGCTGCTCTGAAGGCATTGGTGAAAAACAAGGCTCCAGGAATTGACGGCATATCAGTTGAGATGCTTCAACAAACGGATGCAGCGCTGGAGGTGCTCACTCATCTATGCCAAGAAATTTGGAAGACAGATGCCTGGCCAACCGACTGGAAGAGATCCATATTCCCAAGAAAGGTGATCCAATTGAATGCACAAATTATTGAACAATATCTCATGCAAGTAAAATTTTGTTGAAGATCATTCAAAAGAGGGTGCAGCAGTTTATCAACAGGGAACTGCCAGAAATTCAGGCTGGATTCAGAAGAGGACGTGGAACCAGGGATATCATTGCTGATATCAGATAGATCCTGGCTGAAAGCAAGGAATACCAGAAAGATGTTTACCTGTGTTTTATTGACTATGCAAAGGCATTTGACTGTGTGGATCAAAACAAATCATGGATAACATTCTGAAGAATAGCAATTCTAGAACACTTAATTGTGCTCGTGAGGAACCTTTACATAGATCAAGAGGCAGTTGTTTGAACAGAACAAGGGGATACTGATTGGTTTAAAGTCAGGAAAGGTGTGTGTCTGGGTTGTATTCTTTCACCATACCTATTTAATCTGTATGCTGAACAAATAATCCGAGAAGCTGGACTATATGAAGAAGAATGGGGCATCAGGATTGGAGGAAGACTCATTAACAACCTGTGTAATGCAGATGACACAACCTTGCTTGCTGAAAGTGAAGAGGACTTGAAGCACTTACTAATGAAGATCAAAGACAAGCCTTCAGTACGGATTACACCTCAACATAAAGAAAACAAAAATCCTCACAACTGGACCAACGAACAACATCATGATGAATAGAGAAAAGATTGAAGTTGTCAAGGATTTCATTTTACTTGGATCCACGATCAACACCCATGGAACCAGCAGTCAAGAAATCAAAAGAAGCATTGCATTGGGCAAATCTGTTTCAAAAGGCCTCTTTAAGGTGTTGAAAAGCAAGGTGCGCCTGATCTAAGCCATGGTATTTTCAATTGCATCATGTAAGACCGAGGAAGAATTGATATCTTTGAATTGTGGTGTTGGTGAAGAATATTGAATATACCATGGACTGCCAGAACAATGAACAAATCTGTCGTAGATTCAAAGTACAACCAGAATGCTCCTTAGAAGCAAGGATGGCAAGACTACATCTTACATACTTCGGACGTGCTGTCAGGAGAGATCAGTGCCTGGAGAAGGACATCATGCTTGGTAAAGTACAGGGTCAAAGAAAAAAAAAGAAAGACCCCAATAAGATAGATGGACACAGTGGCTGCAACAATGGGCTCAAGCATAACAACAATTGTGAGCATGGGGCAGGACCAGGCAGTGTTTTGTTCTGTTGTACATAGGGTCGCTATGAGTCAGAACCAACTCAACAGCACCTAAAAAAACCGACAGCAGATAACTAAGACATTATTTTTCAGTTGTCTGAAAGTCATTTCATAGTTCAAATTGTTGTTGTTAGGTGCCATTGAGTCGACCGATGGTGACCCCATGCATAACAGAATGAAATGGGGCCCAATCCTGCACCATCCCATGATCAGTTGCAGATCAGACAGTTATGACCCATAGGGTTTTCACTGACTGACTTTTAGAAATAAATCACCAGGCCTTTCTTCCTAGTCTGTCTTAGTCTGAAAGCTCTGCTGACACCTGTTCACTATCACAGCTACAGGCAAGTATCACTGACGGGTAGGTGGCGGCGATGCATCAGGTACATTGGCTGGGAATTGAACCTGGGTCTTCTGCATGGAAGTAGTCTGAGTTAAACCTGTTGCTGTTGAGTTGATTCTGACTCATAGCAACCCCATAGGACAGAGTAAAACTACTCCATAGGGTTTCCAAGGAGCACCTGGTAGGGGAATCCAAAGTCATTAATTGGATGTGCAAGTAATGTGGCTGAGATCTGGCTGATCTCATACGGCTGTCAGGTGGATGACCTCTTAGCATTCTACGTCTCTCTAAGGGGAAACCTTCCCTCAAAGAGAAGGACCAATCTTCATCCAGGGGCATAGACTTCTCAGTGCAAGAGATTTTAATACATTGATGAATTAGAGAGATCAGAGGTGAGAAGCTCTATTATCTTTCAATTTGAATTTAACCAAAGTGACACCTGGCTTGGGCATAGCAGTTTGGTTTCAGCCTCAGGAATTTCCTGATAATAAAAGCTGATTTTTGTTGAGTACCTACTATGCGCCAGGCCCCTTGCTATAAGCATTATATATATGTATGTATGTATGGAAACCCTTATGGAAACCCTGGTGGTGTAGTAGTTAAGAGGTATGGCTGCTAATCCAAAGGCTGGCAATTCAGATCTATCAGGTGCTCCTTGGAAACCCTATGGGGCAGTTCTACTCTGTCCTACAGGGTCGCTATGAGTCGGAATCGACTCAACGGCAATGGTTTTTATATATATATATATATGTATGTATGTATGGCTTTAATCCACACAGCAACTCTACAATGTCAGTGGTATCATCATACCCATTTTACAGATGAGCAAGCTAAGGCACTGGAAGGGTACATCAACATCAACCAAGAAAAAATAGTTGCCATTGAGTCAGTTCCAACTCATAGAGACCCAATGTGTGCTCCATAGGATTTTCGATGGCTGATTTTTTAGAAGTAGATCACCAGGCCTTTATTTTGAGGAACCTCTGGGTAGACTCAAACCTCCAACATTTTAGTTAGCAGCCAAGCACATTAACCGGTTGTACCACTCAGGGACTCTACAAGGGTACACAGCATTTCCAAAGTGACACAGCTGCTCAGCAGCAGAACCATCCTTTGAACTGGCGACACGTCTCAGGAGGCTGCACCCTCAGCCACAGTGCTTCACTGCTTTGCTTTTGTACAAGAAGGATCTCGAGCCTTGCTGGGAGTACGTACCTTTCTGTCTGTCCCACTGGTAATGATCTGAAACTCTTCAGGATGATAGCAAACGCACTGGAATAAGGTATTGGCCAGGATCATCTGATTCCTCCTAAGACGCCTGAAAAACAGATTCTAAAGCTGTGAAAGTCGACTTTCTCTTCCCCAGAAAACTGACTATTCAAACTAGATTTGGCACAAGCTTGGATTGGTTTATCTATCCCCAACAGCAAACACTGCTGAGCACAATGGCATTTGTATTTTCTCAAAATAGAGTTCTGGCTATTCTGTCTACTCCATTATGTGACCTGGCATTGCACCTAAGGGCGGCTGTCAGAAGATGGTGGGCAGGGCCCATTTCTAAACACAAAGCACAGAACTCAGCACGGATTCCCCTAACTCAGACTATGAGGTCATTGGCGGCTCAGTGGTAGAATTCTCCCCTTCCACGTGGGAGACCTGGGTTTAATTCCCAGCCAACATAGATGCATAGCCACCATCCATCTGTCAGTGGAGGCCTGGGTACTGCTCTGATGCTGAACAGGTTTCAGCAAGGAAGCCTGGGTTCTGACTAGAAGGAAGTAGGAGAGGCTGACCTCACAGCCAACATGCTGTCTCCCGCACGAGATAATTTTATTCTCGAGGCCACCACTTGGAAGAAGAGGTCCCTGTAGGCTGAGTGACTGACTAAGTGTGGGGAAGGGCTTTTTTTTTTTTTCTCCCACTTTTCTTTTCATTGTGGTAAATATATATGCAATAAAACATTTGCCATCTCAACATTCTCCATGTGTACGATTCAGTGACATTAATCGTTTATCATGTTGCTCAACTATCACCATTATCTGTGTCCAAATTTTTCTACCACCTTTAACAGAAGCTCAGTGTCCCCTGAGCACTAAGTCCCCCTCTTCCCCTCCCTCTTGCTCATCCCTGGGAACCACTAATAAACTTTGGTCTCTATATACTTGCCTATTCTAGAAATTTCATACAAATGGACTCATAGAATATTTGTCCTTTTGTGACTAATTATTTTATCCATATTGTAGCATGTTTTGGGACTTCATTTTTCTTTAGGGATGAGTAATATTCCATTGTACGTATGTACCACATTTTGTTTATCCATTTATCTGTTGATGGACATTAGGGTTGTTTCCACCCTTTGGCTGTTACGGAGAGTGCTGAAGTGTACAAGTATTCGTTTGTGTTCCTGCTTTCAATTCTTTTGGGTCTATACCTAGGAATGGAATTCCCGGATCATATAGTAGCTATGAGTCGAAATCGGCTCAACGGCAGCGGGTTTTTTTTTTAATGACAATTCTATGTTTAACTTTTTTGAGAAACCAAGGCAAAGCACGATGTCTGCACCAGTTTACATTCTCACTAGCAATGGAGGAGGGTGGAGAGGGCCTTTGAAAAATGGGTGTTGTTGGGCTCCTCCCATAAAGACTCGGATTCAGTTCGTTGGAATGAGGCCCACAGATTTACATTTTAACCAGCTTCTCAGTTGAGTCTTATGTCCATAATCATTTGAGAATCATTGCTGTAGATACTACACCAAGAGATATATAGACATCGTTTCTTTTTCCATAGACAATAGTACTGGGTAACCGTCTCACAGGCCAGGCTCTAGTCGCTAAAAACGCACCTTCTTCACAGTTTCTTCTTGCTATGGAAGAGCTCAAACATAGCTGAGGGTTTTTAAAGATTTTGGTGCCAACGATTCCTGCTAAACAAGAGGGAGGCTGTAGGGATTTGAGATGGTCACAACCAGTCATCGAAATAAGTGTAGACATGCCCTTCTAGTTACATGTTTTTTCCCAGTGGGAAGTTCAACTGTAGGCTAACACCTTCCTATAAGAGTGGTCCTTGGATCAGCACCACAGGCATCACTTAGGAGCTTGTTAGAAACGCAGAATCTCACTCCTGGCCTATTGAAACAAAGTCTACTTTCTACAAGATCCCCAGGCGATTGGTGCACGTAGTGAAGTTGGAGACACACCAGGCTAGAAGACAGAGGCTTACTTTTGTTTCTATTTTTAATGTGTTAAATGAAAAAAACTCTCTGCCTTTGCCTTTCTTGCCCATTCTCTTGTCTCCAACAAGAACATTTCACATTCTTTTGCTGTATATATCGTCTTCCTTCCAACTCTGACTTATTCAAGTCTATTATGCAGTTATACAGAGGCAATGATTCTTAGGAGTGGTACAGGGGTGCAGGGCAGGGGTTGGTGGAACAGGGTCCAATTCTAAAATAAAAGCACACAACAAAAATGCTTACTGTCAAAAATTCAAAATTTACCCTTGAAAATCCTTGAATCACTCCTACAATCAAGTCTACGTGCTTCGGTCTAGTTGACTTGGATTTGGGCATCCTGTGAAAACTCGTTGCTGCCAAGTTGATTGCAACTTATGGCAACCCCATTTGTGTCAGAGTAGAACTGCGTTCCACAGGGTTTTCAATGGCTGATTCTTCAGAGGTAGTTTGTCAGGCTTTTCGTCCCAGGCTCCTCTGTGTGGACCTCCAAACTTTCAGTTATCAGTCAAACACATTAACCATTTCTACCACCTAGGGACTCCTAAGCACCCCACGAGGGTAATGAT
The DNA here is from genome assembly GCF_024166365.1 of Elephas maximus indicus. Taxonomy (NCBI): domain Eukaryota; kingdom Metazoa; phylum Chordata; class Mammalia; order Proboscidea; family Elephantidae; genus Elephas; species Elephas maximus. The sequence goes on from NC_064837.1 coordinate 11,037,239, forward strand.
ATGCTCACTTTATAAGAGATCCCGGGAATGCAGCCAACTGAAAAAAAAAAAAAAAAAATCAAAAAACCAGTTGCCGTGGAGACAGAGTAAAAACGCCCCATAGTGTTTCCAAGGAGCAGCCGGTGGATGTGAACAGCAGACCTTTTGGTTAGCAGCCATAGCTCTTACCCCCTGCACTAGTGGCCAACTGAAGGAGAGGGCAAATTTATGCCACCACTGCTGCCCCATCACACGCTCCTTCTGGGCTTGACTTGACTGGATGAAATGGCAAGAGGAGCTGAGCTGTCTGCATTACTTTAGTTAGTTTCCTTGCTTCCTTTTTTTCAGAAAACTTGAATTTGTGTAAGTTAAATCATTTTTCACTATGTATATTCAGAAATCTACTTCCCCCTCCATCCAGAAACTTCTAAGATTCAGTTCTCCGCGAAGCTATACCCTTTCCACCAGCATCCGTAAGCCTTGAATGCCAAGGAAGAGTGACAGAGATGAACGCCTTCTGATGAACGTTCCTTTTACTGTCGCCTTAAATAAGATTCCTACTCTTCATTTGAGCCTTCTCTCAAGTTCAATGAGATGCTGCAGTTGTTGGGTTTTGTCCTGTGTAACACTAGATTCTGGTGCTTAGTCAGTGTCGCTTCCTCCTCCCCATCACAGGAACCTACACAAGATCCCAAATGATGCAAGTCCCATCTGTGCTGGCTGTGACGCACTCCTCGTTATTCTTCTTCACTCTGATGCAGGACACAGAGGACTTGTGTTCCTTCAGGGCCTCTTCCAGCTTCTGGGTCTGGCAGCCTATCTGCCATACCCTCACCTGAAACCACAAAGCACATCCTCTCAATACCAAAACCAAAAAACCAAACCTGTTCCCTGTTGAGTCAATTCCAACTCATAGCGACCCTACAGGACAGAGTAGAACTGCCACATAGGGTTTCCAAGGAACGTCTGGTGGATTTGAACTGATGGCCTTTTGATTAGCAGCCGTAGCTCTTAACCACTACACCACCAGGGTTTCCATCCTTTTAATACAAGCTTAGTTTTGTTTTTTTTTTTTGTAATTTTTTGTGCTTTAAGAAAAAGTTCACAAATCAAGTAGGGCTCTCATTACAAAAATTTATAAACACCTTGCTGTATACTACTGATTGCTCTCCCCCAATGAGACAGCACACTCCTTCCCTCCTCTATTTCTTTTCAAATCCATTCAGCCAGCTTTTGACCCTCTCTGCCTTCTCATCTCCCCTTCAGACAGGAGATTCCAACATAATCTCACATGTCTACTTGATCCAAGAAGCTCATTCTTCACCAGTATCATTGTCTACCCATAGTCTAGTCTAATCCCTGTCTGGAGAGTTAGCTTAAGGAATGGTTCCTGTCTTGGGCTAACAGAAGGTCTGGGGACCATGGCTTCCAAGGTCATTCTAGTCTCAGTCAGACCGTTAAGTCTAGTCTTTTTACGAGAATTTGGGGTCTGCATCCCATTGCTCTCCTGCTCCCTCAGGGGTTCTCTGTTGTGTTCGCTGTCAGGGCAGTCATCGGTTGTAGCCAGGCACCATCTAGTTCTTCTGGTCTCAGGCTGATGTAGTCTCTGGTTTACGTGGCCCTTTCTGTCTCTCGGGCTCATAATTACCCTGTGTCTTTGGTGTTCTTCATTATCCTTTGCTCCAGGTGGGTTGAGACCCATAGATGCATCTTAGATGGCCGATTGCTACTGTTTAAGACCAGAGACACCACTTGCCAAAGTGGGATGCAGAATGTTTTCTTAATAGATTTTATTATGCCAATTAACTTAGATGTCCCCGCAAACCACGGTCCCCAAACCCCCGCCCCTGCTACACTGTCCTTCAAAGTGTTCAGCTTGTTCAGGAAACTTCTTTGCTTTTGGTTTAGTCCAGCTGTGCTGACCTCTCCTGTATTGTATGTGGTCTTTCCCTTCACCTAAAATAGATCTTATCTACTATTTTATTAGTGAAAATCCCTCTCCCTCCTTCCCTCCCTCCCCTGCCTTGTAACCATCAAAGAATATTCTCTTCTCTGTTTAAACTATTTCTCTGACTTCTTAAAATAGTGGTCTTATACAATATTTGTCCTTTTAAAACAAGCTTGATATTTTTGAAAAGATAAGAATCCCAAGAGCTTTTTAACCTCTGCTGTGCTTGACTTTTTTTTTTTTTTTTCGTAAATTCCATGTTCTCATCTCAGTTGTATGGAGTGGGAATGCTAAGTTGAAGGCCAGGAATATTCATGCATAAAATATAATCATCTTCCATGGAGCCTGTACCTGTCTCTACCTTCAGGCTGAGAAATTTATCAGACATCCACTACTAAAACCAATAATGCAAGGGCCACGGCTAAGCCAAGTGAAATAATTTGTCTACCGTATTTTTTCACAAATAATGCACCCATGTAAATAACGTGCCTACACAGAACAAGGCCAGGGGAGAATTGCAGAACAGACAATCAATTGCTCATATGCAACTTCAAGTTGGAGCTGAAGAAAATTAAAACAAGCCTACGAGAGCCAAAGTATGACCTTGAGTATATTCTACCTGAATTTAGAGACCATCTCAAGAAACATTTGAAGCACTGAACACTAATGATTGATGACCAGACAAGTTGTAGGATGACATTAAGGACATCATATGTCAACAGAGCAAAAGGTCATTAAAAACACAGGAAAGAAAGAAAAGCCTAAAATGGATGAGACTCTGAGACTTGCTCTTGAACATAGAGTAAACAGTTAAAAAGAAAGGAAGAAATGATGAAGTAAAAGAGCTGAATGGACGATTTCAAAGAGTGGCTTGAGAAGACAAAGTATTATAATGAAATGTGCAAAGGCCTGAAGTTAGAAAACCAAAAAGGAAGAACATGCTCGGCATTTTTCAAGCTGAAAGAACTGAAGAAAAAATTCAAGCCTCGAGTTGCAATATTGAAGTATTCTATGGGCAAAACGGAGTCCTAGTGGCTCGGTGGTTAAGAGCTACAGCTGCTAACCAAAAGACTGGTGGTTCAAATCCACCAGCCACTCCTTGGAAACCCTGTGGGTAGTTCTACTCTATCTTATAGGGCCTATATGTTGGAATCAACTCAACGGCAATGGGTTTGGTTGGTTATCATGGGCAAAATATTGAAGAATGCAGGAAGTAACAAAAGAACAATGAAGGAATACACAGTCACTGTACCAAAAAGAATTTGTTGACGTTCAACTATTTCAAGAGGTGGCACATGATCAAGAACCGATGGTTCTGAAGGAAGAAGTCCAAGCTGCACTGAAGGCATTGTGAAAAACAAGCCTCTAGGAATGGATGAAATACCAATTGAAATGTTTCAACAAATGGATACGACACCGGAAGTGCTCACTCATCTATGAGAAGAAATTAGGAAGACAGTTACCTGGCCAACCGACTGAAAGAGATCCATATATTTGCTCATTCCAAAGAAAAATGATCCAACGGAATGAGGAGATTGTTGAATAATATCATTAATATCATACTCAAGTAAAATGATGCTGAAGATGATTCAAAAACAAGTAGCAGTACATCAACAGGGAAATGCTAAAAATTCAAGCCAGATTCGGAAGAGGATATGCAACAAGGGATATCATTTCTGATGTCAGATGGATCTTGGCTGAAAGCAGAGAATACCAGAAAGATGTTTACCTCTGTTTTATTGACACACTCCTCGTTATTTGATTGTGTGGTTCATAACCAATAATAATATTGGGAAGAATAGGAATTCCAGAACACATAGTTGTGCTCAAGCAGAACCCGTACATAGACCAAGAGGCAGTCATTGGAACAGAACGAGGGGATACTGCACGGTTTAAAAACAGGAAGGTGTGCCTCAGGGCTGTATTCTTTCACCATACTTATTCAATCCGTATGCTAAGCAAATAATCCAAAACGCTGGACTATATGAAGAAGAATGCAGCGTTAGAATTGGAGAAAGACTCATTAACAACCTGTAACATGCAGATGACATACTCTTGCTTGCTGAAAGTGAAGAGGGCTTAAAGCACTTACTGATAAAGATCAAAGACTAGAGCCTTCAGTATGGATTACACCTCAACATAAGGAAAACAAAAATCCTCACAACTGGACCAATAAACCTTGGATCCACAATCAATGCCCACGGAAGCAGCAGTCAAGAAATCAAATGATGTAATATTGGGCAACCCAAACTCTCAGCCACTAAGCTTTATTGTCTAAACTCTACTAAAGGCTGCATCAGGATGCTGTTTCTTCTCCCCAAGAAGCTTTTCCTATGACAGTGTCAAGAAGAGAAGGGGAAAAAATGCGTGCAGCTAAGAAAAAACTGACAGACAGACAGAATTCCTAGGTAGAGGAAGGGAAGACTTTGGGATACAAAATGAGCCGGAGGCCTTTTAGACTCCTTGAAGTGATGGAAGAGAAGGCTGAGTGTAATTACAAAATAACAGTCAAAACCCCTGGTTGCATTAAAGGGTTAGTTTTAAAAATATCATCTGCCTTAAAAGATAAAGACTTATATAAAAATTTATATAACTGTGGTCCTCGGGAAAAAAGGAGTTACCCCAAATCTCTGGCAAAGCACCACCTTGGAATTTGGACCTGGGGATTATGAACGGATGTCCCTTTGCCACCTGGTTAACAGGCTGCCGAAAGCCATGGAAGGTTTCTTGAAGAGAAAATAACCCCTTTGAAGCTGAATTTGCAAAATAAATTATGAGATGACAATATGTGCCAGTAAAAACCCCTTGTCCATCCTATCCCCACCCCACATGTGACAGTCTATCAATGTGGACCTGGCAAAGAGTAAGCACTCAGTGTTCGTGGATTCATAGCTCAACTCTATATAGAATCAGAATTCACGCCTGTCTTTTCTCAGAACAAATATATTTATATGTATAATTATATTATTAGGATTTTAATTTATGATGTATTTTAGAATGTAAACAAAATCTTCATTTGGTCCTGCCAGAATCCTAGTACAGGTATGTATTTAAAAATCAAATTGATGGCCTCCTGTGGGCCAGGTGCTCTAAATCAAGGGCTCTGTTTTAGAAAGAGTCTGCTTTCAGAAACAGTACCTCTCCTTCCCCACCGCCACTGATGACCCTTTTACAGTCGCTGGTGGTAGCGATGGCAGTCACTCTGATCCTGTGAGCGCTGTTAATGACATACATCAGTCGGCCTGTCTCTGGGGCGAAGGCTCGGATTTTACCGTCATCCCACGCTGGCATGAAAGGGAAACAAAAAGCAGGCGGGATCAGTAGACTTGTCCTCTCCACAGAGTGCTGCTGTCCTACATCATCAGGTCTGGGGAGTATGAGGGTGATAGAAGAAAGAGGAAGCCCCCACAACTGCCAGTAATTACATCCCTGTTCCCCCTAATGTCCCAAACTGGTAACACCTGGCTGAGGCAAAAAAGTTCTTTGTCTTGGTTGAACTTGCCTCCAGGTGTATCCCACCCCAGGTAAGGGAGGTGGGAAGTGAAGGAAGTAGGGAGGCCAGCTCCCATCTCTCCATGAGCTGCAGACTTGTACACACAACTTTCTAGTTGATATCGCCCCTGGGATGTAGAATTTCCCATATTTTCGGATAAAGCACTGACTTTCTGCCACACAGCCTTAAATCTGATGCTCCTTACCCCACCTTCTTCCCCATCTTAATAGAAGATGACGTCATTCATCAGTTGCTCAAGCCAAGAAGCTCAGAGCATCTTTGATTCTGCTCTACTCCACACTGCCCCCCACCCCACACATTCAATCTATCCACAAGTCCCATCAGCTGTACCTTTAGAAAACATCCAGAATACAATCACTTCTCAACCCTTCCACTGCAACCACCCTCGTCCAGGCCACCACCACCATCTCTTTCTCGGATTATTAGAACAGCCTCCTCTGGCTTCCACCCTTGCTCCCCTACAATCCGTTATCTACACAGGAGCCACGGTGAGCTTTTAAAACCATGTCACCTCCCTGATTAAGACTTCCAGAAGTTTTTCTCACTGCACTCAGAATAAAAATCCAAATTTCTTAATCCTACGCAGTAACTACTATCCTCCCCCTACCTAGCTTTTCAACCTCCCCTAATACTACTAAAGCTCCCAATACACTACCCAGTGATTTCCCATCCCCAGGGCCTTTGCACTTTCTATTCCGTCTGTCTGGAATGCTCTTCCCAGGTCTTCCTAAGGCTGGCTTTAGTGTCACCTCTTGACCAGTTTTAAATAGGATGCTCAAGGTAGATCTCAGTTCACCAAAGATTTGAAGGAAGTGGGGGAGTGCAGGAGTGAGCCATGGGGGCCTCTGGGGGAAGAACATTCCAGGCAGACAGAACTAGAGCAAAGTTCATATGCCCAGTGTGTTTGAGGAACTGCAAAGAACCAAGGATGGCTGGAAGGGTGAGGAGTAAGAGAAAAATCAGAGGTAAGAAGGTAGAGGTGGCAGAGAGACATCATGTAGGGTCTTGTAGGCCATTTCAGGGACTTTGTCTTTGGAGCTTTAGAAATGATATAATCTGCCTTACATTTAAAAACAGAATAGACTGGAGAAAGAGGGTAATGGGCAAATGTACACACAGGGAGTCCTGGTAGGAAGCCATTAGAGTAAGCTAGGAGAGAGCTGATGGTGGCTAGGACTAGGGTGGAGATAACAGAAGTGAGAAGACGTGCCTGAGAAAGAAGCCAACATGGAGGAAACAGAGCCAAGAAGAGAGGGAATGAGATGGGTTCTTGATCTCATCATGTTAATAGCTGCATCTAAAGATCCAGCCTCTTGACTTTTCATTGATGTGAACCAGTAAATTTATTTTTTGACCACTGAGAAATTTGCATATGTATTGGACGTAAGAAAATATTAAGAAATTGTTATTTCATAGGAAAATATTATTTTTTGAGATGCCTGCTGAAGTATCAAGAGGTGGAATATCATGGTGTTTGTAATTTATAGCTAAAATACTTTGGTATAAAATAATATATTGAATTAAAAATAAACTCCCTTGGGGGCATAACTTGGTTTGATTTGGATTTGTATCTCGGGTTTTTTTGTTCGTTTGTTTTTTTGTTTTTGTGCCCTGTGCTCAGTAAGTCCTCAAAACCACATTGTAATTGCATTTACTAAATTTCTGTGCTCTAGAGAAAGATAATGTGCTATATGCAGCAATCTGGGAGAAGAGAAATTACTGTTTGGTTCTTCCTAGCTCTGAAAGTCTCCCAGCTGGAGGAGAACTCAAAAGAGAGTCTAGATTATAAGAAAGGAGAGGGGTAGGCAGTGGGAGGCTATTCCAGGTGACTCCCACATGGAGACTACTGTAGAAAGAGAATGACGAGAATCAAATCCATGGCCGGAGCCCGAATCCGAATCTTGACAGGGGGATGTTACCTGAAACAATGCTCTTCCCATCTCTCATGAAATCAATGCCGTGGCAGGTCATGTTGGGCACAGTGATCCGCAGCAGCTCCCTGTTGGACAACGTGTGCCACACTCTGATGTCTTTCTTGGCACAGGTAGCAAATAGCTCAGCAGTGCCACTGCAAAGACACCATAAAGAGGCTGAGAGGTGCGGCCATAAAAGACAGACACTGCTTCTCAGATGCATCTCTGACAATAAAATGTGTTTCACCAGGATATAGGGAAGGGTGCGTTTTAGATTTCACTGACTCTCCAAAGGCTTGATGATCTTAAAAGTTTCTGGTGTAAAATAGCTTTCGATGCCCTCAGGTCATCTGTGGTCAATTTTTTGTAGTCCTTTTCCTTTAGGAAGGGTAAGGCAAAGCTGCTCAAAAACAAAAAATCAATTTAAGAATCTCTCAATGCTCTGGTAGACTAGAGGCCGGTAAGTAACATCTCTTGAGATAAATATATCTGTGGAATATTTATATTAAAAGAGGCTCAACAAACCCTTAAATGTAAAGTAGACAATCTCACTAAAACTTCAAAGGAGAAAATGATAAGGGTGCTAGGATTTATGTTTGCAGACAACCCAGACACTTCTTTGCTTAGTTTTGAGGAAATAATGAGATGTGGGCAAGGAAGAAAAGCCCAGTAAATTTGTCTGCCAGGTTTTTTTTTTTTTTAAAAAAGGATAACTTGTAAATAGACATATAAGAAAGTACCAATATGTCAAAAGATTGTACACTTTATGTTGATAGTGGTGGAATAATTCAGAAAAGGATAGTGAGAATGGTTGCACAAAATGAAGAATACAATCGATGTCACTGAATTATACGTATAGAAATTATTGAATTGGCAAATGTTTTGTTAAGTATATTTTTACCACAATTAAAGTAAATGATTGATTTATTTTCAAATACAGATTCATACGGTGAGAAAACACCCACCATGTTCACTATTAGAAATATTCGTAAGAACCTAATCATAAGGACTCAGGGAATCCCGATCTCATGATCTCAGGATTGAGTTTTGAAAGTGAGTCTCACTAATCTAAACAACAATGCTTTTGAATTTCGTAAATTCAAGCTAAATAATGAGGACGTTCAGAGCAAAAACTGTCTGACCAACTTCCTGGAATGGATCTTACCAAGGACAAAATGTGTTTCATCATCAAATAATGGCAAACCATGACCGAAGTTCTTTTTGATGGTGTTTTAGGCTGGATTCTCTAGAGAAGCAAAACCAGTAAAGTGTATAAATATATATAGAGAGAGATTTTTATCAAGGAAACGGCTCAGATGATTGTAGAGGCTGGAATGTCCCAAATCCCTGGGTCAGGATAGGGGCTTCTCCTGATTCACATAGCTGCAGGGGCTGGCAAACCCAAGATCAACAGGTCAGAGGGCAAGGCTCTTTCTCACAGGCTATGAAGACCAACAAATCCCCAGATCAGCAGGCAAGACGGCAGGTAAGCTGCTACCTCAAGACCCAAGAACTGGAGGTCAGACAAACAGGAGCCAGTTGCAGGATCCAGGGAAAGCAAAGGATCCAGGGAAAGCAAAAGCCTTCAGCCTTGCCAGAGAGTCCACCTATATGGGATGCAGGCCACACCCCCAAGGAAACTTCCTTTCGACTGATTGGCTACTCACAGCAGATCCCATCATGGAGGTGATCACATTATATCAAATCTCATCGTGGAAGTGACCACATCATCATACAACTGCCAAACCACCGAGAATCACGGCCCAGCCAAGTTGACATACAATCTTCACATTCACGGATGGCTATTCGCTTGTTCTGTGTGGCATTTACCGAGAAATACAGCCACTAGATCCGGGAGGCCTCTTATGCCCACCACCCCCAGGTCTGCCAAATCTGGAGAACCAAAGACATACAAACAAATGACGTGAAAGAGGTTTGCAAGAAGGTACCACTAAGCTTATTCCAGACAGCACTGAGAAAAACATAGAAAAGTTCTGCTAGTCTGTTATATTCTTTACATGATGGGTTTACTAGAAAAGTCAAAATTCTAAAGAAGCCCAAATCTGAGTTGGGAAAACTACTGTAACTACATGGTGAAGGCAATGGCAAGTCTGTTAAAATAATTTCACTACATCAGAGAATTTGAAAGAGATGCAGTGCAGCGAATTACTTAATATAGCCCTTTTAGCCGTAGTCTTTGTGACCCACACACAATGACTGCCAAAAGAATGAACAAATCTGTCTTGGAAGAAGTACAACCAGAATGCTCCTTAGGAGCAAGGATGGCAAGACTACGTCTCACATACTTTGGACTTGTTTTCAGGAGGAATCAGCCCCTGGAGAAGGACATCATGCTTGATAAAGTATAGGAAGGCCCTTGATGAGATAGACTGATGCAGTAGCTGCAAGAATGGGCTCAAGCATAGCAACACCTGTGGGGATGGGGCAGGACCAGGCAGCGTGTTGTTCTGTTGTGCATAGAGTCACTATGAGTTGGAACCGACTCAACAGCACCTAACAACATGCAAAGAAGGTATATGGAAGCCTAACAAAGGGAATGCTCAGTTTTGCCCTCCTGCTAGATTTAAAATGAGCCCTACCAGAGGTGGGAAGAAAGGATCTCACCACCACCAAAAAAGAAGAGCCAGGAGTGAAGTGAGTCCTTTGGACCTGGGAGTCCTGGGCTGAGAAGTTCCTGGAACCAGGAGGCTGAGAGAGAGAAAGACAGAGCTATAAAAGCAAAGACAGTGAGAAGCAGGGGCAGAAAAAGGTGGGCAGCAGAGGCAGGAAACCACAGGAGACTGGCAGGAGATAGTGCAGTAGGCTTCTGGGTCCACAGAGTGAGAAAGCTGAACACCTTCAGGCAGGAGACTTCCTGGAGGAGTAGGGTGCCTCCAGGCACTTCATGGAGCTAGGTTTGCTGACCCAAGGAGCTAGAGCTCAGCGCCTTCAGGCTGGGGCTTACTAGCAGAGTGGGGTGCCTCAGGGTACTTATCAGGAGAGCTAAAAGAGCTTTGTAACACTTGCCAAGCAGGGCAGAGGCCAGGCTGAGGGGCGGAGGGGCGGAGGGGCGGAGGGGCAGAAGGGCCAAGGGGCCGAGGGGCCAAGGGGCTGAGGGTCAGGGAGAGATCTACATGCCGGCACTGCTAAGAATTTCTCCTAATCAAAGAACTGTATCCTGAGCATTCCCGAACCTGAATTGTAACTTGTTATTTCCCTAATAAAACCCACAATCATGAGTATTGTCTGTGAGTTCTGTGTGACCATGGCAACGAATTATCTAACACAGTAGAGAAGTAGAGTGTGCCGTGGAAGGGAAGGCTGGTGTCAGAATTGGTAAAGAAGGGGGAGAGAGGTACGTCTGACCTCCACCTGAGAGGAATCAGCCTTGGGCTGTTGATGTTGATTCTCTTTCCCTCTGGTGAAGTTAGCAGAGGTCAGGCTCTGGCCCCATGCTTTTTACACGAGAGAAATCATAATTATATGAAGAGATGTTGAAAATAAATTAATAAAATTAAATTCCCTTGTACAAGGCATCATATATACGTGATCTCAATGCTTAGGATGAAAATGTTTTTCTCTTCTACTTACAATGGAAAGACAATATCCTGAACAGCTTCACAGTGACAAGTAGCAATGAGAGTCTCTTTGAAATCTGTGAAGTTGATGCGATAAATGTGCGATTCTTCTGTCCCTACAAAAAACTGGTGTCCTTCACCTCGAAGTGTGATGGAAGTGATGCCACCTTGTAGCTGGATTTTCCTTTAAAAAGAAAAAAAGCAAAGTAGATTCATTCGATCAATCACAAATACTTATTAACCATCTAAATCATTGTTGTATGCCATCGAGTTGATTTCAATTCATAGTGACCCCAGAGAACCAGAGTAGAACTGCCACGCAGGGTTTCCTAGGCTGAAATCTTCACAGAAACAGATCGCCGGGTCATTTTTTCCTTTGGAGACACTGGTGGGTTCAAGCTGCCCACTTTTTAGTTAGCAGCTGAGTGCTTAAACATTGTGCCACCAGGGCCCCTTATCTAAATCGTTACGGTGTACAAATCCTGCACGTATCCTGGGACATGACCTCAAGGAGATGACACAGTTGTAGAGGCAGGAATATTGTGCACCCCATGGTCAGCAAAGGTTAAATAAATAGTAAGGGAAGATTCATCAGCGGGATACAATCTGAAACGTGTTGTGCAACGCAGGTAAAATATGAACAGAGAACATTCCGGGTAGGCATATGGGTGCAAATGACCAGAACCATGGCAATTAAACACTCTATTAATTCCATTTCTGGAAACTAATCCTGAAATCATAAAAAAATGATATTATACCCTTGTTTAAGAGAAAAAGTTGGAAACAATCTAAATAGCCAACGGTAACAGAATGGTTGAAAGATCTATGAGCCATCAACTTCATAGAGTATTTAGCTGGCCATTCAAATGATGGTTAAAAGGCTACTCTGTAACATTGAAATGTTTATGAGGCTTGCGTTAAGTAAAAAAAATCGGGATGCAAAATTTTATATTATTTAAAATTTATATGAATAACAAAGAAAAAATAGTAAAATGTCACCAGTGGTTGTCTTCACTAGAACTTGCAGGGATTATTTTTTTCTTCTTCCACACTTTAGACTCCACCCCCCCCCCCATCTTTAATGAGCATGAAGTGTTTTGTCTGGTTTACAGAATGTATAAATAAGTGAGGCCAGGAGCACAAAACCTTGCTCTGCAACTAATTTAGGTTTTTCGTTTTTGTTTTAAGGGGAAAATAGCATCTATATTTTGTCGAAAGTTCCCACTCAAGAGCCTACTCTTCTTTTTATTTATCTGAATTCTGTGCCTATTTGTCCCTCATGAGGAATTGTGTGTGTGTGTGTGCGTGTGTGTGGTGAAAATACACACAACAAGAGACACACCAATTCAACAACCTCCTAATTTAGTTTTGACAATAAGCATTCAATGGGGGCTTTGGACAAGGAAGCAGACTGAGAAATGCAGTGTTTTAGAAAGGTTATTTGTTGGTAGGACACAGAACAGTTAATGAAGAAAGAACGTTTAAAGCAAGGATTTTAATAAAATGGACTCCAAAGAATATTCCAGCTTCTTCACTAACTAGAGCTCTGAGACTCTCAACAAGTTGCCTCAGTTTACTCAATCACAGAGTTGTAGGGAAGATTAGAGGCAATGGAGGTAAAGCACGAGAGCTCATAGGGAGCAACCAGGAAGCACTGGCTATGGCATAAGGGATCCCGAGAAGACAAGGGGAAGCCCAGAGCTATGGCATAAGGGATGCCCCAGAGCAAAGGAGGGTAAGGCCAAAGGCATCACGACTTTAGCAGTCTGTTCTGAGCACATTCCTTCCTTTTTTAATCTCCACGACTTTTCATGTGAGCTGCTTTATCAATCTACTAAAATCTAAGGAGGCAGAAATCCCTGCATCCAATTTGAGCCTCTCTGCCACACAGGGTTATTTTGGAGACATTAATAGCATATTTTCTGGAGGCAGAATCTTATAATAATTGCGGAGTCTCATTATCTTCATCACAACGTGAGCAACTGCATATTAAAAACAAGAGGTGACACTTTGGAAAGTGGCGTCTGGGGTCTTAAACGCTAGCAAGCGGCCATCTGAGATGCATCGATTGGTCTCGACCTACCTGGATCAAAGGAGAATGAAGAACACCAAGGACACAAGGTAATTACGAGCCCAAGAGACAGAAAGGGCCACATGAACCAGAGACTACATCAGCCTGAGACCAGAAGAACTAGATGGTGCCCGGCTACAACCGATGACTGCCCTGACAGGGAACACAACAGAGAACCCCTAAGAGAGCAGGAGAGCAGTGGGATGCAGACCCCAAATTCTCATAAAAAGACCAGACTTAATGGTCTGACTGAGACTAGAAGGACCCCGGTGGTCATGGCCCCCAGACCTTCTGTTGGCCCAGGACAGGAACCATTCCCAAAGCCAACTCTTCAGACATGGATTGGACTGGACAATGGATTGAGGAGGGATGCTGGTGAGGAGTGAGCTTCCTGGATCAGGTGGACACTTGAGACTATGTTGGCATCTCCTGCCTGGAGGGGAGATGAGAGGGTAGAGGGAGTTAGAAGCTGATGAAATGGACACGAAAAGAGAAAGTGGAGGGACGGAGCGGGCTGTCTCATTAGGGGGAGAGCAATTGGGAGCATGTAACAAGGTGTATATAAGTTCTTGTGTGAGAGACTGACTTGTTTTGTAAACTTTCACTTAAAGCACAATAAAAATTATTAAAATAAAAAAACAAGAGGTGAAAAAAATAGAGAGCTAATTTATTATGGAAACCCTGGTGGCCTAGTGGTTAAGAGCTACGGCTGTTAACCAAAAGCTTAGCAGTTCAAATCCACCAGGCACTCCTTGGAAACCCTGTGGGGCAGTTCTCCTACTCTGTGCTATAGGGTCACTATGAGTCACCTCGACAGCAACAGGTTTGGGTTTGTCATTTATTATATTCACCTCATGTATCCAAAGTCTGTCCAGCATTGTTCTACAGTCCTCTCCCTCCTTATTCTTCCTCATACAGCCACTTTAAACTGGTCAAAATATATTTTCAATAAGACTTACCCTGACCACTAAATGTAAAATTGCAACCTGATCCCCCGCTGCCCCCCTTTAAGCCCCAATCCCCCTTAAACTACTTCATTCATCTCCATTATACTGATCACCCTATAAAACTACGTACTTTTCAGTTTATCTTGTTTATTACTTATTGTATTTTCCCTTCTGCTAGAATATCAGCTCCATGACGTCAGGGACCTCTTTTCTTCTTTGTTTACTTTATTCATTGATATATCCCAGGCACCTAGAATAGCGCCAGGCACACAGCGAGTGCTCTGCATATGTTTGTTTGAGTGATGACAGCTGATGCTTGTATCTACGACACACATGCTTTCTAGGAGCTAGCTGAGGCCATATGGAGCAAGTCTAGGACTGGCTGGCTTTTTTTAGAGCTGAGCTCAACTTCTGCCTCTGTTTCTCTGTGAAGACTCTTCCTCGACTTCTGCAGCCCAACGTGATCCCTCCCTTCTCTGGTCTTCTCTCCAACACCCATGGTATTTTTTACTTTATCTGAACCATGAAGTTTGTGCTTATGTACCATCTTGTAGTGTAGTGACTGTTTCATGTGTATATATTTTATCCCCAAACCAGATTTTAAGCTCCAGGGGAACAAATACCACATCTTATTTTTCTTTACTATTTTACTGTTTAGCACATTGGTTTGGACAGAAGAAGTACTCAATAAATATCTGCTGATGACAATATATAAGGTTCTACTTTATTTTATTTTAATTAGATAAACCATGACAAGTGCACAGCATACTGTCTGGCGTATAGAAATTGCTGGTAAATGTTGGCTATTTGTGTTAAAGTTTGTATTCAAATGTATTAACTACTAGCACAGTGCCTGGCACATAATAAAAAGTGCCCAATAAATTTTGTTGAATGAACCAATTTTGAAAAGTTTGAAATTTGGGGTTATTTGTTGGATATGTTTGTAACAGCACATTTCCTTTGTGATGGCTCAATGCACTAGCTTAATAATAATGTGTCTATTAAAAGGACAGTATCCCCTTTAGGTAGGTTTAGAGCTCAACTGTTAATCAGAAGTTCTGCAGTTCAAAACCCCAGGAAACCTTATGGGGCAGTTCTACTCTGACCCTTAGCATTGCTATGAGTCGGAATCAATTCAATGGCAACAGGTTTGGTTTTGGCTTGAGTGGACATAAGCTGTTGTCTTTTCATTGGCAGAGAAACCATCATTTATTGTGATTCCAACTACTCATTTTAACACCAAGATGAAATTGTTTCACCAAATGTCAATTGGCCAATATCACTTAGTTGCTAGCTTGAAGCAAACCGCCCTCTGGTGGGTGTCTCCCCATCACAACCCTGTCGGGCCCAGAACTTACTTGATGACTTTGTAGCTGGGGCTTTTACAGAAGACGAGCAATCCAGCTCCAGAGCCCAACAACAGACCCCCCATCTTCAGGCACTTGACAGCTGACACCCCCTGGGGGGAGAAACACCCTTTAAGAACAAGGCCAAGGAGTCTTATCATTAATATTCAGTGCAATTCCACCTGAGAATGGGAACCAGACAAGAATGCCCTTTATCACCATTCTTATTCAACATAGTACTGGAAGTCCTACCTAGAGCAATAAGGCAAGATAAGGAAATAAAGGACATCCACCTTGGTAAGGAAGAAGTAAAACTATCTCTGTTCACAGATGATATCATCCTATACAGAGAAAATCTAAAAAATTCCACAAGAAAGCTACTGGAACTAATAGAAGGATTCAGCAAAGTAGCAGGATACAAAATCAACAACCGTTGGATTCCTCTACACCAACAAAGAGAACTTTGAAAAGGAAATCAGGAAAGCAATACCATTTACTATACTCCCCCAAAAGATAAAATACTTAGGATAAATCTAACCAGGGATGTAAAAGCCTATATAAAGAAAATTATAAAACACTACTGCAAGAAACCAAAAGAGACCTACATAAATGCAAAAACATACCACGTTCATGGATAGGAACACTCAACATTGTGAAAATGTCAACAGTACCCAAAGCGATCTACAGATATAAAGCAATCTCAATCCAAATACCAACGGCACTCTTTAGCGAAACGGAAAAACTAATCACCAACTATGTAAGGAAAGGAGAGAGGTCCCGGATAAGCAAAGCATTATTGAAGAACAACAAGGCAGGAGAGTTTACACTACCTGATCGCAGAACCTCCTGTACAGTTGTTATGGACTGAATTGTGTCCCCCAAAAATATGTGTATCAATTTGGCTAGGTGATGATTCCCAATATTGTGTGATTGTCCACTATTTTGTCATCTGATGTGATTTTCCTGTGTGTTATAAATTCTGTCTCTATGATGTTAACGAGATGTGGTTAGTGGCAGTTATGTCAGTGAGGCAGGACTCAATCTACAAGATTAGATTGTGTTTTAAGCCAATCTCTTTTGACATAACGAAAGAGAGAGGCGAGCAGAGAGACAGGAGGACCTCTTATCACCAAGAAAGTAGCACCAGGAGCAGGGCACGTCCTTTGGACCTGGGGTTCCTGTGCCTGAGAAGCTCCTAGACCAAGAGAAGACTGATGGTAAGGACCTTCCTCCAGAGCCAACAGAGAAAGTCTTCCCCTGGAGCTGACACCCTGAATTTGGACTTCTGGCCTACTAGACTGTGAGAGAATAAATTTCTGTTTACTGAAGCCATCCACTTGTGATATTTCTGGTATAGCAGCACTAGATGACTGAGACAACAGCTATAGTAGTAAAAACAACTTGGTACTGGTACAAAAAACAGACACATAGACCAATGGAAAAGAATCAAGAACACAGAAATCCATCTACCACCTATGGTCAGCTGATCTTTGCCAAAGTGCCCAAGTCCATTAAATGGGGAAAAGACAGTCTCTTTAACAAATACTGCTGGCATAACTGGTTGTCCCTCTGTAAAAAAATGAAGCAAGGTCCATACCTCACACCATACACAAAAACTAACTCAAAATGGATCAAAGTCCTAAATATAAAACCTATAACTATAAAGATCATGGAGGAAAAAAATAGGGACAACACTAGGGACCCTAACATATGGCATAAATAAAATACCAAACATAACTGAAAACACACACAAAGCAGAAGATGAACTAGATAAATAAGACCTCCTTAAAATTAAACAATTATGCCCAACAAAGGACATCTCCAAAAGAGTAAAAAGTGAACCTACAGATTGGGGAAAAAAATTTTGCTACAACGTATCCAACAAAGATCTAATCTCTAAAATTTACAGAAAACGTCAACACCTCTACGAACAATCCAGTTAAAAAAATGGGCAAAGAAAATGAACAGACTCTTCACCAAAGAAGACATTCAGGCAACTAACAAACCTATGAATAAATGCTCACGATCATTAGCAATTAGAGAAATGCAAATCAAAACAACAATGAGATACCATCTCACCCCTACATTACTGGCACTGATCAAAAAAAACAGAAAATAACAAATGTTGGAGAGGCTGCAGGGAGACTGGAACTCTTATGCACTGCTGGTGGGAATGCAAAATGGTATGACCGTTCTGGAAAGCGATACGGTGCTTCCTTAAAAAGGTAGAAATAGAAATACCATACGATCCAGCAATCCCACTCCTAGGAATATATTCTAGAGAAATAAGAGCCTTCACACAAATAGACATATGCACACCCATATTCACTGCAGCATTATTCACAATAGCAAAAAGATGGAAACAACCTAAGTGCCCATCAATAGATGAATGGGTAAACAAATTATGGTACATGATACGCACTGATAACAAACTGTGGTACATCCACACAATGGAATACTATGCAACAATAAAGAACATTGATAAATCTGTGAAACACCTCACAACATGGAAGAATCTGGACGGCATTATGCTGAGTGAAATAAGTCAATCACAAAAGGACAAATACTGTTTTTGTATGAAAGACTGACTTGATTTATAAACTTTCACTTAAAGCACAATAAAAAAAAAGGATAAATACTATACGAGAACTCTATTATAAAAACTCATGAAAATGCTTTCACACAAAAAGAATCAATCTTTGATGGTTACCAGGCAGGGGGTAGGGAGAGAAAAACACTAATGTACGTGACCCTGGTGGCACAGTGGTTGAGCATGTTGCTGCTAAACAAAAGGTCAGCAGTTCAAATCCCCCAGCTGCTCCTTGGAAACCCTATGGGGCAGTTCTACTCTGTGCCATAGGGTCACTATGAGTCGGAATCCACTTGATGGCAACAGGTTCAGGTTTTTTTTGGTTTAGATAGTATCTAAGTGGTAACTTTGGAGAAGAGTGAGACAGTACATAATACTGGGGAAGTCAGCACAGATTGACCAGATCGAAGTCATAGAAGCTTCACAGACACATCCAAAGTCCCTGAGGGACCGAGCTACTGGGGCTGAGGGCTGGGGACCAAGGTCTCCAGGGACGTCTAGCTCAACGGGCATAACACACTATAGAGAGAGAATGCTCTACCTCCAACTGTGGTGAGTAGTGTCTGTGGTCCCAAAAGCCTGCAAGTGGTCATCTAAGGTACATCTACCGGTCCCATCCCATCCAGAGCAAAGGAAAATGAAAACCAAAGACACAAGGCAAAGATTAGTCCAAAGGCCTAATGGACCAGACAACCAGCACAACCCTCCGCTAGACTGAGCCTAGAACAACTAGATGGTGCCTGGTTACTACCACTGACTGCTCTGGCAGGGATCACAATAGAGGGTTTCAGATAGCGCAGGAGAAAAATGTAGAACAAAATTCAAATTCACAAAAAAAAGACTAGGTTTGCTGGTCTGATAGAGACTGGAGAAAGTCCCAGAGTACGGCTCCCGGACAATCTTTTAACTCAGAACTTAAGTCATTCCCAAGGTTCATCCTTCAGTCAAGATTAGACAGGTCTATAGGACAAATAGGAAACCCTAGTGGCGTAGTGGTTAAGAGCTACAGCTGCTGACCAAAAGGTCCGCAGTTCAAATCTCCCAGGCGCTCCTTGGAAAACCTATGGGGCAGCTCTACTCTGTCCTATAGGGTTCCTATGAGTCGGAATTGGCTCTACAGCAGTGGGTTTGGTGGTTTTATACGGCAAACAGTAACGCATGTGAGGAACATGCTTCCTAGTTCACTCATGTATGGGAGACTAATGGATAGATACATCAGCCCAAAATCAAAGACGAGAAGGCAGGAAGTGACAGGAAAACTGGACAAATGGAAACAGGGAACCCAGGGTGGAGAAGGGGAGAGTGTTGACACATCACAGGGTTGGCCACCAATGTCACAAAACAATTTGTGTATTAACTGTTTAATGAGAAACTAATTCGCTCTGTAAGCTTTCACCTAAAACACAATTCAAAAGAAAAGAAAAGGAAAAACAAAACAAAACAAAACAAAAAAACGCTTGAATGAACATTCTCAGCATTTGTTCACGGACTGTAAAGTTTGAGGAAGCAAGGAGTATAAAGCATTAGAGCCTCTAAGCTACATATGTGTAACTTCTAAATGAACTTTTTAAAAACTATAGATGACAGTGGTTAAGCGCACAGGTTCTAGAGCCAGCCAGTGGCATCACTAAGAGGGTTCAGGGGTGCAAATCGCACCTTCTAACACTGTCAGAGGGGTACCACCAAAATGACCCCAGAGTCCGAGGTGGCGGTGGGCAAGCTGGCGCCGCTGGGGAGGGGCACCAAGGCAGTGGTGTCACTGGAGTTGGTGTCGCCCATCACGCAGTGCAGTAAGACAGACTAGGAAGAAAGGCCTGGTGATCTTCTGAAAATCAGCCAATGAACCCTGTGGATTACAACAGTCCCATCCCTTTGTACATGCGGTCACCGTGAGTCAGGAGGCAACTCGACAGCAACTAACAACAAACTATTGCAATTCTTTACTTTTCTAACCACAGGGAAAATATCTAAGAAGGGTTTAAAAATGGGTAACTGCCCAAGATCACTTGGTACTCAAACCAAAAGTCTTCAGTGGTGCCCCATCCCCTCTTTCCATAAGAATGATTTTCTTTCCACCCTTATAGGAGGCATCCCATTGCTTTGTGGAATTTACTGTCTGACCTGAATGGTTAGGAATTAAAGCATACATGTGAGACGAAAATGCTAAAGGTGTGAGGATGCTAAAACAGCCAGCCATCTTTTCTGGACAGGCATTTGGTCCCAAGTACTAGGAATCAGAAATATCCAGATCACATCAGTTGATCCCAACCCACATGGAGCAAAGGAGAATGAAGAACACCAAAGACACAAGGTAATTATGAGCCCAAGAGACAGAAAGGGCCACGTAAATCACTGACTACATCAGCCTGAGACAAGAAGAACTAGATGGCGCCTGGCTACAACCAATGACTGCCCTGACAGAGAACACAACAGAGAATACCTCATGGAGCAGGAGAACAGTGGGGTGTGGAACTCAAATTCTAGTAAAAAGACCAGACTTAATGGTCTGACTGAGACGGGGGAACCCCAGAGGACATGGTCCCCAGACTCCCTGTTAGCTCAAAACTAAAACTAAAGTCAACTTTTCAAAGATTAGACTAGACTATAAGACATAAAATAATGCTTGTGAAGACAGTGCTTCTTAGCTCAGGTAGATACATGAAAGTAAACGGGCAGCTCCTGTCCAGAGGTGAGATGAGAAGGCAGAAAGGCACAGGAGCTGGTTGAGTGGACACGGGAAATACAGGGTGGAAAGGAGGAGTGTGCTGTCATGTTATAGGGAGAACAACTAAGGTCACATAACAATGTGTGTATAAATTTTTGTATGAGAAACTAACTTGAAGTGTAAACTTTCACTTAAAACATAAAAAAAAAAAAAAAAAGAAGAAATATCCAGATCAGTAGTTTTCAACTAGTATTTTATGGAGCCCTTTGGAGGTGTGTCAGGAGTCCCCGGGTGGCACAAACCGTTAAGCCCTCGGCTTCTAACCAGAAGGTTGGAGGTTTGAGTACACCCAGAATTGCCTCAGAAGAAAGGCCTGGCAATCTATGTTTGATAAAAATCAGCCATTGAAAACTCTACGAAGCACAGTTCTACTCTGACTCACTTGGGGTCTTCCAGGAGTTGGAACTGACTCAGCGGCACCTGGTTTAGTTTTAGTTTTGTCTCAAGTGTCGGAGCTGGCAGGGCTCTGAGTCTTGCCTTCTTTTAACCTGATCTTCTTTGCTTTTCTCTACTAACATGTTGGAATCCCTCTCCTAAAAGTAATTAGAAGAACCCTGACCTCTTGCGGAGTCTTTACCTATACACTATAGCTCTCTCCCATTAATATAAAATCCGTCACTGTAAAGTTGATTCCGGCTCATAGCAACACCATAGGACAGAGTAGAACTGCCCCCATCCGGTTTCCAAGGCTGTAAATCTTTACAGGAGCAGACCACCACATCGTTCTCCCTTGGAGAAGCTGGTGGATTCAAACCACCGACCTTTCAGTTAGCAGTTGAGAACTGCACCACTGCGCCACTAGGGCACCTTCCCATTCCTATGTTGTTGTTAGGTGTCATCGAGTCACTTCCGACTCATAGCGACCCTATAGGACAGAGTAGGACTGCACCATAGGGTTTCCAAGGAGTGCCTGGTGGATTCAAAATGCCAACCTTTTGGTTAGCACCCAAGCTCTTAACCACTACACCAACAAGGGTGTCCCCCATTCCTACAGGTCACCTTAAAATTTGGATATTAAGTGATTATGTGATTAAGAAAACTGACATTTTCTTAGGTACATGGCACAACATTTCAAACCTTCTTGGGAATATCTGCTAAGTGGAAAAGTAAGCTTAGTTAAAACCATCTGTTCTGTTATCAGAATTGAGACAGGCAGGTGCAGAACCCAGTATAAGCTTCAAACACAAAGTTTAGAAGAAACAGCCTTTGGAACTTTCTGAGGTGCCAGAAATAACCCTTACTATATAAAGTTACCCTTTGATTGTAGTCTTTCTATTTTGGTTTAAATACAAAGTCTCTCGCTGGACTTTTAACCAGAATTATCAGAAATTCTGCAAATGTAAGCAATTGGCAACATCTAGGTCTTTCTCATTTCTTATAAAGTCAGCTGAGGTGAAAATCTGATCTGAGTTATTAAATTAGGGAAAACATACGTATATAGTCTTGTAGATCAAGGAGCACACTTCTTTTACCCGGGACGACTGGGCTGCCCCAGTGTTGGGCCAATCGGTCACAAATCACAAAGCCACGGGCCCCGTGCCTTCAAGATGTGAAAAAAAGATGTGGTTTGATTTCCAAATTGAGGACACCTAAACCAATTTCTGTCAAGTCAGTTCTGACTCATGGCGACCCCATGTGTGTCAGGGTAGAGCTGTGTTCCATGGTGTTTTTTTAATGGCTGGTTTTCCAGAAGTAGATCGCCAGGCCTTTCTCCTGAGATGCCTCTGGGTGGACCTGAACTGCCAACCTTTCAACTGGCAGCTGGGCGCATTAACCATTTGCAGCACCCAGGGATTCCTAACGACACCTAGATAGATGTGCCTTTATCCCGGATGTGAACTGGAGATCAGGGCTCAGAGAACTAGTCGATGCACCTTTTGCTAATTTAAGTGTGGCCTCGGTTATATCACAGACTTTTTCCTGTTTGTTCTTCCATAGACCCTTTCTTAATGCAAGTCTGTGCTACCTGTGGAAAGAAGAAACGGCTAGGAAAACAGCAGGGCGGAACAGTGCCCGCTGTCTCTGCTTACCAGGCTGAATTTGTCCTTCAAGGGGCCAGTGTCCGTCAGCAGTTTAGTCCTGGGGTTCATTTTGAAAATGTCTCCAGTTGTGGTGCCCAGGTAGAAAAAGCTATCATCGTCGGCCATCTGGGGAAGAGAGTGATATGCCATGAGCACCCGTGGTCAGCAGTGGGATGAGCTTTCCCTGAAGACCTCATAGGAGTGCTCATGGCTATTTCCTCAGGCTCAAAGGCGAGTTAGAGCAGCGCTGAGAGGAGCAGAGCCAGGACCAAACACAGATCTGAAGAAGATACTGGACCCGACCGGCCTGTGCACTTCACCTGAGGTCTATGTCTGATGTTAACATGCATGCTCTCTTTCTGTCTTTTTCCTTCCCTCTCTCCCTCCCTCCCTTCCTTTTTTTCTGTTAGTAATTTCCAGGTAGGTGTGTATTTACTTTTTGTTGTAATCTTTCTGTGCCCATAGGTTTTAAGTATGGTCTTTTGCCATATGCCCGGGTCATCATCTCCCCATCCATGGCTACTGCACCATCAGTACAAAGAAGAGGAGACATTTACCTTCCAGGACCCCCCAGCACGCATGCACACACACACACACACACACACACACACACACACACACACCTTGGTCAGCACTGTTAACAAGAGCTTGCACCAACAGCTACTCAACGTAACACTTAAAGTAATGCTTACTGTAATACTCATCACTATTCTTTTCATCTGTCCCGTTTGGCACTCAGTTGGCCAGATTTTTCGATTTGGGAGATCCAGTTCCCATACTCGAATTGTCCCACTATAAAAAAAAGATTTCACAATCAAATAACTACATATTTGATAACTGTGTCATCTCTTCTCTGTGTTCTGTGTTCTGTTGAAGAAGCTGAAGGGCAGAGAACGAAACATTTCTGAGGCCTTGCTACAGCTGACAGCTCTACAATTAAGCTTTCATTAAACACTCACAGTGATCCCATGAGGTGGACTTTACACAGAGCGGAGCAGGGACTCTCTGAGTCTGAAGTGAGTGCTCTATCCACTATACTGAAAACAAGCAGGCATATAAATAAGCAAGTAAACAAATGAAGAGCAAACCAGCGTTTCTTGCAAGGTTTTTTTTTTTTTTGAGGGAAAAAATTTTCATTTTAATTTTATTGTGCTTTAAGTGAAAGTTTACAAATCAAGTCAGTCTCTCATACAAAAATTTATATACACCTTGCTATGTACTCCTAGTTGCTCTCCTCCTAATGAGACAGCGCACTCCTCCTCTCCACCCTGTATTCCCTGTATCCATTGAGCCAGCTTCCGTCCCCCTCCGCCTTCTCATCACCCCTCTAGACAGGAGCTGCCCACATAGTCTCATGTGTCTACTTGAGCCAAGAAGCTCACTCCTCACCAGTATCATTTTCTATATCTTAGTCCAGTCCAACCCCTGTCTGAAGAGTTGGCTTTGGGAATGGTTCCAGTCTTGGGCTAACAGAAGGTCTGGGGAACATGAGCTTGGGGTCCTTCTAGTCTCAGTCAGACCATTAAGTCTGGTCTTTTTATGAGAATTTGGGGTCTGCATCCCACTGCTCTCCTGCTCCATCAGGAATTCTCTGTTGTGTTCCCTGTCAGGGCAGTCATTGGTTGTAGCTGGGCACCCTCTAGGTCTTCTGGTCTCAGGCTGATATAGTAGTTTTGAGGAAAATTTTTTAAAGAGGAGCACTTTAGTATGGGGAGTCCCTGGATGGCTCAAACAGTTAAGTGCTCAGCTGCTGAGAGGTCAGTAGTTCCAGTTTGAGGTGCCTAGAGGCATGTCAGAAGAAAGGCCCTGCGATCTGCTTCCACAAGTCTGCCATTTATCAGCTATGGAGCACAGCTCTGTTCTGACATACATGGAGTCCCCTTGAGTCGAAATCAATTTCACTGCAACTGGCTTTTACTTTAGCATGGAGACTCCTGTCTTTAAGGAAGGCAAAATGAAGCTAAGCAACTCAGAAAGTTAAGGGAAGTCAGCCCTTCACACAGGGCCTGGTTTATGGTTGGCATTTAATCACTGTATGTTGACTTAATCTGAACTGATAGGTGTATAACAATTTCATAGTCAATATCACAGTCAAAAGATTTCAGCTAACATCCTAAGGCAGAAAAGATTGATTAAAAAATATGTTGATCAGGCTCAGTTTCTCTCTTTTTTGTTTTTCTTCTTTTGCTCCTCCCCACCCCGAGTTATGTACACAGTAAGTGCTTAAAAAAAAGCCATTTTTCCATGGCCTTCTGATAGATATAATCTAGATGCTAAAGTTTTTAGTTAGAATTTACACCACATCTCATGAGAACAATATAATGGAATACACGAAATTGGGACTGTGGTGGAGAACCCAGGGTATATGGGTGCCATGTCAGAAGTCTTATTTACAGGGTCAATTTCTCCTCCGTTATCAGTATCACGTGAAATTGAGGCAGACCTAGAATATCAAACCAGTTGCCGTAGAGCGAACTCTAAACCATGGTAACACCATGTCTGTCAGAGCTGGACTGTGCCCCACTGGGTTTTTTGTTTATTTATTTTGTTGTTGTTGTTGAGAGTATACACAGCAAAACATACATCAAATCAACAGCTTCTACATGTACAAATCAGTGACACTGATTACAGTCTTCGCGTCGTGCAGCCATCCTCACCCTCCTTTTCTGAGCTGTCTCTCCCTCGTTAACATAAGCTCACTGGCTCCTGAGATTCCTATTTAATCTTTCCAGTTGCTGTTGTCAATTTGATCCCAGATCCATAGTCCTTAAAGGAGCATAATGCTCAGGGAAGACATATTTTACTAGTTAAGCTAGGCTACTGTTTGGTTTTAAGAAGACTTCAGGGGATATTTTTGTTTTAAAATTTAAAGATTAACTTACGGCAATAGTTTCAGGAGTTTTTCCAGCTTTTATGGCTCCAGGAAGTCTGGATACTATAAGAATAAAAAATTCTGTTCTGCATTTTCCCCTTTTTGATGAGGATTCCTCTATAGAATCCTTGATCAAAATGTTCAGTGATGGTAGCCAGGCACCATTCAGTTCTTCTGGTCTCATGGTAAAGGTGGCGGTAGTTCGTGGAAGCAATTAGCCACCCATTCCATATCCTACTAGGATTCCTGCCTCTTCTTCCTCTGTTGCTCCAGGCAAATAGAGATCAGTTGTACCTTGGATGGTAATTACAAGCTTTTAAGACCCCAGGCACTATGCAACAAGCTAGGAGCCAGACCAGAAGCATTAAAAAAAGTTATTAGGCCAATGAACTGGGATGTCCCATGAAACCATGACCCCAAACCTCCTGAGGAACCAAATCCCATAAGGTGTTTGGCTGTACATAAGCAGCCTCAGCAGCTACAGTTTTTTTTTTTTTTTGTCATTGTTGTAAATATATCTATCACACAACTTTTGCCAATTCAACTTTTTACAGGTGTACAACTTCTTGACAGCAATTACAATAATTAGTTGCGCAACCGTACCTCCATAGGGTGTTCAGTGGCTGAGTTTTAGGAAGTAGGTCATCAGGCCTTTCTAGCGAGGTACCTCTGAGTGGACTCGAACCTTCAACCTTTTGGTTATCAGCTGAGCACATTAACTGTTTATACCACTCAGGGACTTCCCCTAGAATACAGATTGTACTAGATTGTGTGTGTGTAAGATTCAGTGTTTGACTCCTGGAGGAATGCTGTCCATAGACATCAGGATGGGCCAGCTCCTGCCATTTTTTTTTTTTTTTTTGAGAGATCTCATAAAACAAAGGCTTAGTCAAACCACTCTGTAAATGTGAACAGAGTTGAAGGGCTTCGTGGGCACTGGTGGGTGGCCTCAGAAGACAGGGAAGAACACGGTCTGCTGCTTTAGGAGTAAAGCACTGTCCTACTAAGATTTGCTCGACGGGCCTGGCATTCAAGTTGGCCAGTTAGTTTCATGGTCTCTTCCTTTCTCTTAATTTGCCTCTGAACAAATGCATGCTGCATACCACAAGGTGCAGCCAAGAAACAGTGCAGACCTGGAGCGGCATAAATTCTTTACTCCCATGAGAAAAGTAACCAACAATGTGTGCCGTTCACCAATGGGAGGCCTCAATGACATTTTCATGAGGGTTGGAGAGGATGGTTCTACCCAACCTATACTTCAACCCTACGTTTTCCGACTGACATAAAAAAGGATGGTTTTATACATGTCTAATATTCACTTCAAACTCTACACAGGGCTCTGAAGAGTGAATCTGTAAATTAATTTCTTCTCTTGGACAGATGCTGGCCTCTGTTCAGGCCTCCAGCTGGGTTACAATTAGCTCGTTCCAGCTGGTCCTATCAGAAATGATCTCATGTAACTAATGGTCAGCCAGCTGAATCTTCCTGGCACAGTTCATTCACAAACTATCATTTCGTGAGTGGTTAAGCGCTCAGCTGCTAACTGAAAGGTTGGGGTTCGAATCCACCAGCTGCTCCACAGGAGAAAAATGTGACAGTCAATTTCTGGAAATATTTACAGCCTTGGATACCCTGTGGGACAGTTCCACTCTGTCCTATAGGGTCACTATGGCAACTGGTAAACCAAGAGCAGGTGGTAAGAAAGGTCAACCAGTGGGTGAATCTTTGCAATTTTGCAAATTAGTCTGTGAACATGGATTGAGCATAATGTGTTATCAGTGGCAAACAAGAACCTGGAATGCATTTCACAGATAGGCAGAGTTTTTTCCATAGGAAGCACAGGATTTTTGATAACCGTAATTTAAAATATTTTCAGCTAAAAGGATTTCTAATGACTACAAAATTGTGAAAATTATGGTAGAAGGTATTTGTCCAGGATGAAAGACATGTTTCCCCAGATTGTAATTAACTAATGTTTTCTAGACAAGTAAATAGCGATTTATGAGTTCTGGAAAGACAGAGCACTGACACGTACTTTCCAGCAGTAACAAACATCTCATCCTGGCAGTGTGAGAAGATCACGGTGGTGGCGTTGCCGACATTGAGGCCGGCGGCAGGGCTGCCACAGATGGCATCTCTCCTGGCTATGCTCCACACCACCACACTGCCAAAACGGGAAAACAAAACAGACTTTAAAAACAAGAAACAACTAGTTTAGTGGTTCCAGAAAGGAAAAAAACAAAGGAATAAAAAAATTACACTGACCTTTCCCAACCCAACCCTCCCGCCCCCCAGCTCCTCAATAACACTGGATATCAGGAAACAAATGGGGTGACATGTAACACGTTTTGGAGGGAAATAATTATGAGGCTAGCATCCAGGGAGCCCGTCAATCAAGTCTGGTGATAAAATAGACATTTTGCAGCAAAGTGTTAAAGCTTATTACCCACTTATGCCATGTAAAAGGTTTCCTTGGGGAAGTGTTACAGCAAAACAAAAAGAAAGAAAAAGAAAAAAAATGGGAGAGGATTCAATAAAGAATATAACATAAGGCAGTGTTCCCCAAAACAAGTGAGCATCACATTGATTTAGAAGGACTGTTAAAACAGTCTACTGGGTCCACCTCCAGAGTTTCTGATTCAGTAGGTCTAGGTTGGGGCCCAAGAATTTGTTTTTCAAATAAGCCCCAGGTGATGCTGAGGCTGATGGATCTGGGGGCCACACACTGAGAAGCACTGATTTAGGGTTGCATTTCCTTCTTCCTGGGTGCAATCATATGACTTAGTCCTCAAATGAGTAAACCCCTTGCCGTGGAGTTGATTCCAATTCACGGCGACCCCTTGTGCTTTAGAGTAGAACTGTGCTCCCAGGGTTTTCTTGGCTGTAGTCTTATTTCGACTCGATGGCACTGGGTTTTGGGTTAGTCTTATGCAAGCAGATCACCAGACCACTCTTCTACAGCACCGCTGGGTGGGTTCAAACAGCACCTCTGGGTGGGTTCAAACCACACCGCTGGGTGGGTTCAAACCGCACCGCTGGGTGGGTTCAAACAGCACCTCTGGGTGGGTTCAAACAGCACCGCAGGGTGGACTCAAACAGCACCGCTGGGTGGACTCAAACAGCACCGCTGGGTGGGTTCAAACAGCACATCTGGGTGGGTTCAAACAGCACCATGGGGCGGACTCAAACAGCACCGCTGGGTGGGTTCAAACAGCAGCGCTGGGTGGGTTCAAACAGCTAACCTTTTGGTTAGTAGCTGAGGGCAAACCGTTTGTCCCACCTAGGGACTTCCTAAAGTGAATAGTGTTTGGATAATAATACCAAAAATGCTGGGGAGGGGGTGTTGCGTTAAATAGTTGGTGCAAAATATTAAAGAAAAAGAATGCAAATGTTACAAAAGTAAATAATATAAAAACACGTACGTCTGTGTTTGCCAGACTTTCTGCATGTAGAATGTGTTATCGAAGGTTGTCTAAAATCACGTTACAACCAAACATAACGGGGAACAGGGAGCTAAGAGGTGGTATAAGCACCACGAACGATTCCTTTTACAGTGGGAAATTGATAGATAGCATCTAAAGTGGACGAATGGAGAGAGAACTCACTTAAAAAGTTACAATGATGAAGTAAAAAACAAAGACTGTGAAAACCAAGGTCCTCATGCCTGAGAGAAGACGCATGTTCAAACGAAATCTTGTATGTGAATGTTCACAGGCGCATTATTCACGATAGCCAAAAAATGGAAACAACCAAATGTGCGCGGACAGATGAATGGCTAAACAAATAGTGTCGTATCCATACCAGGGCACAGTATTCAGCCACAGGAAGTGAAGTACCGATACGACATGGGTGAACCTTGAAAAATTATGCTAAGCGAAAGAAACCAGACACAAAAGACCACATATTATATGGTGCCATTTATATGAAAGCTTCAGAATAGGCAAATCCATAGGGAGAGAAATACTTTAGTGGTTGCCTGGGACTGAGGTGGACGTGGGAGGGAGTGAGTGGGGATGAGGTGTGACTGCTAATGGGTACTGGGGTTCTTTTTGGGGTGTTAAAAATACTCTAAAATTGATCACAGTGATGGTTGCACAACTCTGTGAATATATTAAAAACCACTCAACCATATCCTTTAAGCAGGTGAATTTTATGGTATGTGAAGTACTTCTCAATACAGCTGTAAAACAAAAAAACAAACTCAAGTGCTTCTGGAGAGTGGAACTCTTCATGACCGAGGGGAGAATTTGAGGGGTGGCATTAGTACCTCTACTTTTGAATTTTGGCTTCTTCTGCATAGTAGGACAATACAGGGTCTCTATAAAGACACCCACATAGACAGCTGGTAAAATAAACCCCAGCGCATTCAATCCATTCAATGGAATACTAAGCAGTTATTGCAAAGAATGAGGTATAGGTCTCTAGATACACACATATAAGATGTCCATGGTGCAAAGGTAATTAAAAAGCAGGTTGCGTTACAACATGGATAGTATAACATCAAGGCAAAAAAAGTTACATAAATAGGTTACAACTGCAAACAGTTCCCAGGGTCCCTTCTGTTCCTCCCCTCTGTGTGGAAGCCAGCTGGTTTGGGGAGAACGGACCCCTCCCACAGTTTCACGGTTGATCTTGATTGTCCAAAACGTTCAGCATAAGCCCCACCTCCTCACCGCAATGCGGACTCAGGGATGGGTCTCCTGCGTTTTCCTAACACAGAAAAGTTTCTCTTTCTTTCTTTAGGCTTCTCAACATTCCCCAAATTTTCTGCAAGTGAGTTTTAGATAGCCTAAAATCGAGCTGAAAATTACAGAGGAGATGGACACTTTTGCAGATTAACTTTGTTTAAAGGGCATTTCTCTCCTCCAAGGCCTAGCCTCCGCATCTCCCTGGCAAGGTGCAGGGGTGGGGATGGGCCAGTGGCTAAGCTCCAAGAATCTCTGGGGGTAGAACCCAGGCATCAGTAGTTTTCAAACCTCCCCAGACCATTCCAGTGTGCAGCCGAGGTTGCAAACATCTGCTTTATGTTGAGCTAAGAATGTTAATACTATGATGTTACTAGAAGATTTCTGGATACATTTTTCATCCAAAACAGTCAAATGGGGATGGCTCCTGGGAGGCGTGACTACTTAGATGCAGATGGAAGGAGGAAATCTTAGGAAAATTTTGTTGACTCACTATACATTAAGAGGAGAACTGTCAATACATATATAAATACATAATATATGAGTACATATAAATGTAATGTCCTTTTTAATAAACCTGTGAAGCTCAAATGAGAAAATATATGTGAAAGTACATCAAGGTATTAAAACAGACACAAGCCTCAGGGTTACTATTTTTCTTTAGACTATATTCCTTTGGAAACCCTGGTGGCATAGTGGTTAAGAGCTATGGCTGCTAACCAAAAGGCCGGCAGTTCGAGTCCACCAGGCTCTCCTTGGAAACTCTATGGGGCAGTTCTACTCTATTCTATAGGGTTGCTCTGAGTTAGAATTGACTCCACAGCAATGCGTTTGTGTTTTTTTTTTTTAAATGTTCTTTTAGCATTTACTTAGGAGTACATACTGCATTGATTCTTGTCCCTAATATAATGCTTTTAAATATACTTTTTTTTTTTTTTTTTCATGTATATGTGTTCTCTTTCTACCAAAGGTCATGTCTTGGTGAGGAAAATTTAAAATGTCACCTCTGGACACCTGACACTACCAGGGTTTGTAACCCAGCTCTGCTATTTACTAGCTGGTGACCTTGGTTCCTTGTCCGTCATTGTAGTTGTTAAGTGCCCTCGAGTTGGTTCTGACTCATAGCAACATTGTGTACAACAGAACGAAACATGGCCTGGTCATGCGCCATCCTCACAGTTGTTGCTATATTTGAACCTTTTTTTGCAGCCACTGTGTCAGTCCAGCTCGTTGAGGGCCTTCCTCTTTTTTGCTGACCCTGTACTTTACCAAGCATGATGTCCTTCTCCAGGGACTTGCCCCTTCTGATAACATGTCCAAAGTATGTGAGACAAAGTCTCATCATCCTTGCTTCTAAGGAGCATTCTGGCTGTACTTCTTCCAAGGCAGATTTGTTTGTTCTTCTGGCAGTCCATTCAATACCCTTCACTAACACCATAATTCCAAGGCATCAATTCTTCTTCAGTCTTCCTTATTCGTTGTCCAGCTTTTGTACGCATATGAGGCAACTGAAAATATCATGGCTTGAGTCAGCCGTACCTTAGTCCTCAAAGTGACATCTTTGCTTTTTTTTTTTAAAACACTTTAAAGAGATCGTTTGCAGCAGACTTGCCCAAAGCAATACTTCGTTTGATTTCTTGACTGCTGCTTCCATGGATCCAAGTAAAATGAAATCCTTGACAACTTCAATATTTTTTCCCTTTATCATGATGTTGCCAAGAGGCAGTTGTTTGAACAGAACAAGGGGATAGACACTTTGTAATTTAAAATCAGGAAAGGTGTGCGACAAGGTTGTGTCCTTTCACCATATTTATTCCATCTGTACGGTGAGCAAATGATCCACGTAGCTGGACTGTATGAAGAACTTGGCATCAGGATTTGAGGAAGACTCACTGACAACCTGCGATATGCAAATGACACAACCTTGCTTGCTGAAAGTGAAGAGGACTTAAAGCACTAACTGATAAAAATCAGAGATGACAGCCTTCCGTGTGGATTGTATACCTTAACATAAAGAAAAAAATTATCTGCCATATGGCATCAATAAGTCCCAGTTCATAGAGTTGTTGAGAGGCTTAACTGAGACAATGCCATTAAAGTGTTCAGTACACTTGTGACACATTAAGTGCTCAATTTTAAAACAATTAGCTCTTCTTCATGAAGACAAGGGCAACAACAATGACACTGATGTCTTTCTTTGACGACAAGGGTTTTCAAAATTGGCTGCACATTAGAATTACCTGGGAATCTTAATATTCCTAAAGCCCAGACCATAGCCCGCACCAATCAAGTCAGACTCTCTGAAGATGGGAACCAGGCATTAGTAATTCTTTAAACATCTCTTGCTGATTTTGATGGTAGGCTAGG
Source organism: Elephas maximus indicus (assembly GCF_024166365.1). Lineage (NCBI taxonomy): Eukaryota > Metazoa > Chordata > Mammalia > Proboscidea > Elephantidae > Elephas > Elephas maximus. The sequence goes on from NC_064837.1 coordinate 11,069,795, forward strand.
TTTGAGAAGCACTGCCCTCTGGCATTTTTCTCACAGGTTTTTTACACAACACACACTCAAAAACGGACTGGCCAACAGAGAACGCTAGACAGGAGAGGGTACTTGGCGTTTACCTGTGGAAACACACCTGGTAGAAAAGTGTAAATGTGTTTAGCTCATTACCTTCCATCATCTGGTCCTCCTAGCGACACCAAGTACAAATCATTTGGTGAAAAAGCCAGAGCCTCAATTTTGCCCTTGTGAAGTGACAGCCGAGCAACCAGCTCCCTTTTCTTATAATCCCACAAAATGATATCTGCCTGGGGGAAGAATACACTGTCAGAAACGTAGACAGGTTTTAAAAAGATCTGAGAAGATAGGTACCCCTCTTGGCGAAAAGGCATCAGTAATAGTTACTTCTCAAGAAATGAGATCATGTTTTACACACATGACAGCAACCAAACGGGAACATTTCTAACAACAGTGACTTTTGCTCCTGAGCATTACCACACATGCCACAAAATACGGTGTAAAAACATCAGATTCCTTCGCTCCCAGCCTGATAAAATGAAATGAGCAGAAAGAAGAGTCAAGGATATAAAGAAAGAAGAAGAAAAACACATGGCCACATAGAGTTAACAGCCCAAAGTGGTAGTCTGTCAATGTAGGTACCTCTAAATGTATTCACAATGAGTTATGTTCAGTGTACTCACCTTAAAGCCCATGAAGGTGACTTGTCCAGAGGCAAGGTAAACTCCACTCTTGGAGACGGCCACGCAGGAGACATTGTTACCATGGCCGTGCAGGAAATTCTGTTCGTTAGTATTTATCGACTGAATGAGGACTGTGCAGCCCAAAGGGTAAATCAGATGCTCCTGGTCAGGATGGCATTTCAGACCATTGGGCACGTGTCCTAAAAGAGAGAGAAGATTAAAAAAATAATCAGGTACGTAAGTGGCTGGTAATTGCTCACTTGAACACCAAAAAGAAAGGTTTTGGGAGGGGTGTGGCACACTGGTTTAGCACTATGGCTGCTAGACAAAAGGTCGGCACTTTGAATCCTCCACGGCTCCTTGGAAACCCTATGGGGCAGCTCTACTCTGTCCTGTAGGGTCACTGTGAGTCAGAATTGACTCAACAACAATGAGTTTGGTTTTGGTCATTGCCATGGATTGAATTGTGTCCCCCCAAAATATTTGTCCACTTAGCTGGGTCATGAATCTCAGTATTGTGTGATTGTCCACCATTTTATGTGATTGCCTATCGTTTTCTGTGATTTTCCTATATGTTGTAAATCCTATCACCGTAATGAAAGAAGACGGATTAGCGGCAGTTATATTGATGAGGTCTACAAGATTAGGTAGTGTCTTAAGCCAATCTCTTTCGAGACATAAAAGAGAGAAGCAAGCAGAGAGACATGGGGACCTCATACCACTGAGAAAGCAGTACCAAGAGCAGACCATGTCCTTTGGATCTGAGGTTCCTGTGCAGAGATGCTCCCAGATCAAGGGAAGACTGATGACAAGAACCTTCTTCCAGAGCTGACAGAGAGAGAAGGCCTTCCTCTGGAGCCAACTCCCTGAGTTGAGACTTGTTGCCTACTGGACTGTGAAAGAATAAACTTCTCTTTGTTAAAGCCATCCACTTGTGGTATTTCTGTTATAGCAGCACTAGATGACTAAAACAGGTTTTTGTTGTTGTTGTTTATTTAAGGTGGGGAAATCACTAACTAGATAGTAGATAAGTGGTAACTTTAGTGAAGGGAAAGACAGCATTCATTACAGGGAATGTCAGCACACCATAACCAAGGCAAAGTCTTGGAAACTTCATAGATGCATCCAAACACCCTGAAGGATGAAGTTACTGGGCTAACGGCTGGGGATCATGGTCTCAGGGACATCTAGGTGAACTGTCATAAGATAGTTCATAAAGAAAGTGTTCTGCATATCTGACTTTGGTAAGTAGCATCTGGAGTCTTCAGCGGCCATCTAATATACATCTACTGGTCCCAACTACCACAGCCTCCACCACTCTGAGCCCAGAACAACTAGATGGTGCCCGGCTACCACCACTGACTGCTCTGTTAGGGATCGCAATAGAGGGTACTAGACAGAGCAGGAGAAAAATGTAAAAGAAAATACAAATTCACAAAAAAAGACCAGACTTACTGGTCTGACAGAGAATGGAGGAACCCTGAGACGATGTCCCGCAGATACCCTTTTAACTCAGAGTTGAAGTCACTCCGGAAGTTGACCCATCAGCTAAAGATTACACAGGTCTATAAAATAAGCAATAACACCTGAGGAACGTGCTTTTTAGCTCAATCATGTAAATTAGACCAAACGGGCAACATCTTTTCAAAAGCAAAGAGAGAAGGCAGGAAGGGACAGGAAAATGAGACAAATGGACACGGGTATCTTAGTCGTCTAGTGCTGCTATAACAGAAATACCACATGGGGGTGGCTTTAACAAAGAGAAATTTATTACCTCACGGTAAAGTAAGCTAAAAGTTCAAATTCAAGGCGTCACCTCCGGGGAAGGCTTTCTTTCTCTGTCGCCTCTGAAGGAAGCTCCTTGTCCTCAATCTTCCTGGTCGAGGAGCTTCTCAGGCAAGGGACTCGGGGTCCAAAGGACACGCTCTGCTCCTGGTCCTGCTGTCTTGGTGGTATGAGGTCCCCAACTCTCGCTTGCTTCTCTTTCCTTTTATCTCTTGAGAGATAAAAGGTGGTGCAGGCCACACCCCAGGGAAACTCCCTTTACCTTGGATCAGGGAGGTGACCTGAGTAAGGGTGGTGTTACAATCCCACCCTAATCCTCTCAACATAAAATTACAATCACAAAATGGAGAACTACCACACAATACTGGGAATCATGGCCTAACCAAGTTGATACACACATTTTGGGGGGACAAAATTCACTCCATGACAGTGCGGAACCCAGGGTGGAAAGGGAGAAGAGTGTTGACACATTGTGGGATTGCAACCAATGTCACAAAACAATTTGTGTATAAATGAGGAACTAATTTGCTCTGTAAACTTTCACCTAAAGCACAATTAAAAAAAAAAAAAAGTTTTGCAATAAGCCTTGTTGTTGCTGTTAGGTGCCTTCGAGTTGGTTTCGACCCGTAGCGACCCCATGCACAACAGAACAAAACACTACCCGGTCCTGCGCCATCCTTACAATTATTGTTATGCTTGAGCTCATTGTTGCAGCCACTGTGTCAATCCACCTCATTGAAGGTCTTCCTCTTTTCTGCTGAGCCTGTACTCTGCCAAGCATGATATCCTTCTCCAGGGACTGATCCCTCCTGACAACATGTCCAAAGTATGTAGGATGCAGTCTCGCCATCCTTGCCTTGAAGGAGCATTCTGGTTGTGCTTCTTCCAAGACAGATTTGTTCGTTCTTTTGACAGTCCATGGTATATTCAATATTCTTCGCCAACACCACTATTCAAAGGCATCAGCTCTTCTTCGGTCTTCCTTATTCATTGTCCAGTTTTCACATGCATATGATGGGATTGGAAATACCATGGCTTGGGTCAGGCGCACCTTAGTCCTCAGGGTGACATCCTTGCTCTTCAATACTTTAAAGAGGTCCTTTGCAGCAGATTTGCCCAATGCAATGTGTCTTTTGATTTCTTGACTGCTGCGATAAGCCTTAGTGTAACTAAAAGAAGCTGGGCTGGGGATGGGGGAGAGGGGAAGTGATGGTAACAGTTCATTCTGTTCCCTCGACAAGGAGGTTTGTGTAATATGTTGTTGTTGGGTGCCTGTCGAGTCAGCTCCCTGACTCATGCACCGTGGAATGAAATGCTGCCCGGTTCTGTACCATCCCTAGGATTGGTTGAGGATTGGATGGCTTTGATCCCTAGGGTTTTGACTGGCTAATTTTCAGGAGCAGATCACCAGGCCTTTCTTCCTGGTCCTCTTAGTCTGGAAGTTCCACTGAAACCTGTTCAGCATCATAGCAACACACGAGCCTCCACTGACAGGTGGGTAGTGGCTGAGCATGAGGTACATCGGCCAGGTTTCCTGCATGGAAGGTGAACATTCCAAGAATGCCCCCACATATACTGGTCTAGTACAGTGCTTCTCAAACTTTAATGTGATAAAATCCCTAGTTGTCATTAGGTGGCATCCCGTCGGTTCTGACTCACAGAGACCCTACTTACAACAGAACAAAACACTAACTGGTCCTGTGCTATCCTTACAATCATCGAGATGTTTGAGGACATTGTTGCAACCACTGTGTCAATCCATCTCATTGAGGGTCTTCCACTTTTTCACTGACCTTCCACTTTACCAAGCATGATGTCCTTCTCCAGGGACATGGTAACGATGTCTTCCTGCGTGGCCATCTCCAAAAGTGGAGATTACCTTGCCTCCAGACAGTCACCTTTGGATAACATCTTGTTTGGGATAACTTATCTAGTGCTGCTATAACAGAAATACCACAAGGGGATGGCTTTAACAAAGAGAAATTTATTCTCTCACAGTCTAGGAGGCTAGAAGGCTGAATTCAGGGTGCCAGCACCAGGGGAAGGCTTTCTTTCTCTGCTAGCTCTGGAGGAAGGTCCTTGTCATCAATCTTCCCCTGGTCTAGGAGCTTCTCTACACAGAAACCCTGAGGCCAAAGGACATGCTATTCTCCTGGCTGTTTCTTGGTGGCATGAGGTCCCCATGTCTCTCTGCTCTCTTCTCTCTTTTATATCTCAAAAGAGATTGACTCAAGATGCAACCTAATCTTGTAGATTGAGTCCTGCCTCATTAACATAACTGCCCCTAATCCTGCCTCATTAACACAATAGAGGTAGGATATATAACACATAGATAATTACACTAGATGACAAAATGGTGGGCAATCACACAATACTAGGAATCATGCCCTAGCCAGGTTGATACACATTTTGGGGAACAGAATTCAATCCATGACAGATGACATGTCTAAAGTAGGTGAGGTGAAGCCTCACTACCCTCACCTCTAAGGAGCACTCAGGCTGTATTTCTTCCAAGACAGATTTGTTCACTCTTCTGGCAGTCCCTGGTATATTCAATATTCTTTGTCGACACCATAATTCAAAGGCATCAATTCTTCTTCAGTCTTTCTTATTCATTGTCCTGCTTTCATATGCATATGAGGTGATTGAAAATGTCATGGCTTGGGTCAGGTGCACCTTAGTCTTCAGGGTGACATCTTTGCTTTTTAATACTTTAAAGTGATCTTTTGCATCAGATTCGCCCAATGCAATACATTGTTTGATTTCCTGACTGCTGCTTCCGTGGTGTTGATTGTGGATCCAAGTAAAATGAAGTCCTTGACAACTTCAATCTTTTCTCTGTTTACCATGATGTTGCTTATTGGTCCAGTTGTGAGGATTTTTGTTTTCTTTACGTTGAGGTGCAATCCATACTGAAGGTTGTAGTCTTTGACCTTCATCAGTAAGTGCTTCAGGTTCTCTTCACTTTCAGGAAGCAAGGTTGTGTTATCTGCGTATCTGCGTATACTTACGGATAACATTGTGAAGAACGAGAATTCCAGAACAGTTAATTGCGCTCATGTGGAACCTGTACATAGACCAATAGGCAGTTGTTGGAAGAGAACAAGGGCGTGCTGGGTAGTTTAAAATCAGGAAAAGTGTGCATCAGGGTTGTATCCTTTCACCATATTTATTCAATCTGTATGCTGAATAAATAATCCCAGAAGCTGGACTATATGAAGAAGAATGTGGCATCAGGGTTGGGGAAAGACTCCTTAACAACTAATGAACAAAATCCCAGAGGATACCTTTAAAAGGCAGAATCTGATTTCAGGTCAGGAGTGGGACCTAAGATTCTGCATTTCTGACAGCCTCCCAGGTGATGTGATGCTGATTCGTGGATCAGACTTCAGGCAGCAAGGCCCTAGGGCCAATTCTTGCAATTCCAAAAAGCCTTTGGTGTTCCCAGCAGCCTGTCTGGGTGAGGTCACAGGCTTAGGTAGGATGTGAATCCACTGCCTTAGCCAAAAGTTTGGCAAAGATAAAAATTTGGCTTCAGTTCTAAGTAACCACCAGGTCCATCCTCCCACAGTGAGACCCCATTCCTCTGGCATCTCCCTGTCCTTTAGATAGGTGGCTGCAAAAAACCACCTTAATATTTACAAATCTTTGTACTAAATTTTAAGATGAAATATACTTAGGTCCTCCATTAGCATTCATCTTTGGTCAGAATTTTTATGTTATTCTTGCACATTTATTTTATAACATAAACTTTAAAATCAGATTGTCTAGTTAAAAAGTCATGCTTGTATTTTTATTAGGAAGATAAAATGTATAGATTAATTTAAACAGAAATGATTTTTATAAGGATATATTATGGCACTTTCCAAAAACAGAGTATGTTTTTCCATTAAGTCTCTTTTTACGTCCTCTAGTAGCACTTCCAATTTTTCTTCATAAAGATCTGATATATTTCTAAGTTTATTGCCAGGTCTAGTATGATCGATGGCTTTTAAAAGGTCTTTCTTGCCACAGTCTTGTAATCCCCACTAAATGATTGGGTGTAACTATGCAAATGGGGTTCTTATAAGGTTCTTATAGGTCGCGAATAATGCAAATAAGGTGCATAGCACACTTATGGGGGTGTCACCATGCAAATAACGTGTATGGAACCCTAACAAGGGGATGGGTCACTTTTGCCATCCCACTAGGCTTAAAATGAGCCATCCCAGAGATGAACAGGGAAGGACCTCACTACCACAAAGAAAGAAGAGCTAGGAGTGAAGTGTTTCCTTTGGACCCAGGATCCCTGTGCTAAGAACCTCCTAGACCCAGGAGATAGAGAGAAAGCTGTAACACTGGAGATGGTGAGAAGCAGCTGCAGAAAAATGGCAGCAGTAGAGGCAGCAGAACCACGAGGCCATCTCAAGATGTTGCAGTGGGCTTCCCGGCCCATGGAGCAAGGCATTTAAAGAAGATGTGCTGACTCGTGGAGTGAGAGAGCTGAGTGCCTTTGGGCAGGAGGTTTCGTGGTGGAGTGGGGTGCCTCTGGCCATGTGTCAGGGAGCCAGGCTTGCCGACTCATGGATAGAGAGAGCTGAGTGTCTTCGGGCCGAGGCTTCCTCAGAGAGTGGGGTGCCCCCAGGCACTTATTGGCAGAACTAAAGAGCTTTGTAACACTTGTCCAAGCATAGCCGAGGGTTTGCGGTGCTGAGGGCCAGAGAGAGGCCTGCCTGCACACAAGGCTGACAAGAGGCTCTCCTGATCGAAGAACTGTATCCTGAGTTCTTCCTGATCCTGAACTGTAATGTGTTACTTCTCTAATAAACTCCATAACTGTGCGTATGGCCTATGTGGTCTGTGTGGCCACTGCAATGAATTATCAAACCCAGCAGAGGAGTAGAGAGTGCTGTGGAAGGACGGTTAGTGTCAGGACTGGTAAGAAGGTTGGAGAGCTGAGGTATGTCTGACCTCCACCTCACAGTAATCAGTCTTGGTCTGTTCATCTTGATTTGCCTTCCCTCTTGTGATGTTAGTGAAGGTCAGATGCCTCCATCATGCCATTTTTACACTGGGTATTTTCTGTCTTTTTGTTGTTGTTGTTGCTATTTCCTTCCCCATCAAAGAGTCAAAAATATTTATTAATATTGTCTTCTGTTTTTAAATGATTTTTCCCCCATATTTAACTCCCTCTGGAATTTATTTTGGTGCATGACGTGATTTCAGTATTTAAATGAATTTTTTTTTTCCTCAAATGGCTGAAAATGTAGTTATGGCCTCCCCCATTCATTTCCCTTTAATTATGTTGATTTTCGTTAGGCACTAAGTTCTTATAATACTAAGTTTGTTTTTGGGGGCTATCTATTTCTGCAAAATACATGTATTTAAACTCTTTTCCTAATTGTAGGCTCCTTATAAATAAATCATATGACTATCCATATGGAAAAAAGTAAAATTAGATCCCTACTTCACACTATTCACAAACAATACATTCCAGGTAAATCGAAGAACTAATTATGAAAAAGGAGACTCAAGGTATGCACAGGTGTAGGAAATGACTTCTTAACCATAACGCAGAAAGACCTAATCATAACAGGAAAGGCTGATATATTTTTCTGAATACATTACAGTTTAAAAGCTTCTTATGACTAAAGACAGAATGAAAAGTAAAACCAAAATCAGGAGAGGATATTTGCAACTCTGCTTTGAAAAACAACGTGTCCACATTGAGTGTAGTTGAAGATGCACATACCCTAGACCAAGCCTTTCCACTTTTAGGTGTATGGCCTAGAGAAATTCTTCCAATTGTTCCCATGGGTCATGTACAAAGGTGTTCACTGCAGCATTATTCATAGTAGTAAAAAGTTGGATACAAACTAAATACTCATCTCTGTTAGCCATCTAATGCTGCTAATAACATAAATACCACAAGTGGATGGCTTTAACAAAGGGAAGTTTATTCTCTCACAGTCCAGGAGGCTAGAAGTCTGAATTCAGGGCGCCAACTCCAGGCTAAGACTTTCTCTCTCTGTTGGCTCTGGAGGAAGGCCCTTGTGACGCATTGGTCTTCCTTTGGTCTAGGAGCTTCTCCACACAGGAACCTCAGGTCCAAAGGATGCACTCTGCTCCCGGCACTGCCTTCTTGGTGGTATGAGGTCCCCATGTTTCTCTGCTTGCTTCTCTCTTTTATATCTCGAAAGAGATTGGCTTAAGGCACTACCTAATCTTGCAGACCTCATCAGTATAACTTCCACTAATCCGTCTTATTACGTCATAGTGATAGGATTTACAACATATAGGAAAATCACATAAAATGGTGGACGATCACATAAAATGGTGGACAATCACACAATACTAGAATCATGGCTCAGCTAAACTGACAGATATTTTTGGGGGACACAATTCATCAGAAGGAAAGAGAAAACTAATGTTGGTATATTCGTAAAAGGGAACATAGTATTGGAGTTAAACAAGTGAAATCAACATGAGTCAACATAGACATAACAAATAATTTTGGGTGAAAAAACACAGGTTTTAAAATGTGCACAGCATAATACTATTTATGTAAAATTTTCCAACATGGAGATTTATACTATAAATTCTGTATATATAATACATGCACCATAGTACATTCAGTGTTATATATACATATAGTAAAATTTAGAAAACATAGCTGGGAAGAGTACACATCAACTTCAGGATAAGTGTTGCCACTAACATGGGGGAAAGGAGAGTGATAGGAGTGGAGACTTGAATTGTACATTTTCTTTCCTTAAAAAACTAAACAAGGAAAAAGATCAACATTTACTAATTCCATGTGCAGATACAGAATTATAGCTTCCTCTCTAATTTTCTGTAGGAAAATATTAAAATATTTATGATAAAAATAAACAAATGTGAAAGTGTCCTGCAAAACCCTGTCCTGGGAGATAGCCATTGTTAACGGGTGTGCATTTCTTCAGATGTTTTTTCTGGGCTTTTAATTATGAGGGTTCTTGCTTACAATCAAAGAGAGCCCTGGTGGCACAGTGGTTGAAGTACTGACACAAAACAAAAAAAAACAAAAAACCCACTGCCATTTTTTTTATTGAGTCGATCCCGACTCATAGCGACCCTATAGGACAGAGTGGAAGCGCCTGGTGGATTTGAACTGCTGACCTCTTGGTTAACAGCCCTAGCACTTAACCACTACATCCCTAGGCTTTCCGAAGTACTGACAGCAACCCAAATTCGGGGTTTTGAAATCACCAGAGGCTCCACAGGAGAAAGATGTGGCAGTCAGCTTCCCTAGAGATTTACAGCCTTGGAAATCCAAGGGGGTGGCTATAAGTCAGAATACACTGAGGGCAATGAGTTTGGTGGTTGTTTTTTTTGTTTGATTCCTATCAAGAAGGGTCAACTTCCGCTAACATTAGCAGAAAAACAATTTTATGGAAGGAATACAGATAGCTCCCAGAATCCACAGGAAGTGTGAAAATCACACTTGAAAAGTGGGCAGGGCCAATGAGACCGCAAGACCAAGCAACCATCATCTTACAAAAGCTCACAGCCCCGCTGCTCCACTGTTTGACTCCCTGCTCTCTCCCACAATGCTCTGCTTCTTCGCAGCTCCCTTTAAGCGTCAACCAAATTCTGAGTGGGAACTTACAGGGTTTCCAAGGCTGTGATCTTTAGAGAGAGAAGCCCTGGTGGTCCAGTGGTTAAGTGCTTGGCTGCCAACCAAAAGGTCCGTGGATTGAACCCACTAAGCTGATGCATGGAAGAGAGACGTGGCAGTTGGCTTCTGCAAAGATGTACAGCCTTGGGAAACCCTATGGGGAAGTTCTACGCTGTCCTATAGGGTCATTATTAATGCCTCCACGGCAATGGATTCAGTTTTTTTTTTTGGTTTATCTTTCTTCCCACAAAGTGGGGCTGGTGGGTTTGAACCCACCTTTCGTTATCAGTTGAGTGCTTAACCACTGCACCACCAGGGTTCCTTGTTCAAAACAAATAGGCAGACATAGTCAAAACTGACTGGAAAAGATTCATATTTATGCCTATTCCCAAGAATGATCCAACCGAATGTGGAAATTGTAGAACAATATCACATGCAAGCAAAATTCTGCTGAAGATCATTCAAAAACGGCTGCAGCAGTATATCGACAGGGAAGTGCCAGAAATTCAGGCCGGTTTCAGAAGAGGATGTAGAACCAGAGATATCATTGCTGATGTCAGATGGATCCTGGCTGAAAGCAAAGAATACCAGAAGGATGTTTACCTGTGTTTTTTTGACTATGCAAAGGCATTCGACTGTGTGGATCATAACAAATTATGGATAATGTTCTGAAGAACGGGAATTCCAGAACACTTAATTGTGCTCATGAGGAACCTGTACGTAGATCAAGAGGCAGTTGTTTGGACAGAACAAGGGGATACCTATTGGTTTAAAGTCAGGAGAGGCGTGTGTCAGGGTTGTTCTTTCACCATACCTATTCAATCTGTATGCTGAGCAAATAATCCGAGAAGCTGGACTACATGAAGAAGAACGGGGCATCAGGATTGAAGGAAGACTCATTAACAACCTGCGTTATGCAGATGACACAACCTTGCTTGCTGAAAGTGAAGAGGACTTGAAGCACTTACTAATGTAGATCAAAGACCACAGCCTTCAGTATGGATTGCACCTCAACATAAAGAAAACAAAAATCCTCACAACTGGACCAATGAGCAACATCATGATAAACGGAGAAAAGATTGAAGTTGCCAAGGATTTCATTTTACTTGGATGCACAATCAACAGCCATGGAAGCAGCAGTCAAGAAATCAAAAGACACATTGCATTGGGTAAATCTGCTGCAAAGGACCCCTTTAAAGTGTTGAAGAGCAAAGATGTCACCTTGCAGACTAAGGTGCGCCTGACCCAAGCCATGGTATTTCCAATCGCATCATATGCATGTGAAAACTGGATAATGACTAAGGAAGACAGAAGAAGAACCGACGCCTTTGAATTGTGGTGTTGAAGAAGAATATTGAATATACCATGGACTGCCAAAAGAACAAACAAATCTATCTTGGAAGAAGTGCAGCCAGAATGCTCCTTCGAGGCAAGGATGGCGAGACTGCCTCTTACATACTTTGGACGTGTTGTCAGGAGGGATCAGTCCCTGGAAAAGGACATCATGCTTGGCAGGGTACAGGGTCAGTGGAAAAGAGGAAGACCTTCAATGAGGTGGATTGACACAGTGGCTGCAACAATGAGCTCAAGCATAACAATGATTGTAAGGATGGCCCAAGACCGGGCAGTGTTTCGTTGTGTTATGCATAGGGTCGCTATGGGTTGGAACCAACTCGACGGCACCTAACAACAACAATAGCAACAGTCAAAACTAAGATTTTAACAAAGTGACAAGGCTTCCTCTGATCAAAACATCACTCCAGCTTGCCATGGATTCCATCTGTTTCTTACCAAACAACAACAACAACAACAAAACCATTGCCGCCGAGTCTATTCCAATTCATAGAGACCCTATAGGACAGGGTAGAAATTGCCCTGTAGAGTTTCCAAGGAGCGGCTGGTGGATTCGAACTGCTGACCTTTTGGTTAGCAGCCTGAGCTCTTAACCACTTCACCACCAGGGCTCCAAATGGTGACCTAAAATCCTTCTCTTGGCTTAGAGGACCAAGATCGTCCTCTAAATAGGTTGCTCAAACACACATCCTTTCGCCAGCGTTTTCTCAATAGTACATCAGCTGAGATTTAGAAGGGGCCGACACAGAAGGCAGCATCCGGTGGTTAGGAAGGTCGGTGCTCTGCGGGCTGCGTGGGCTTAGAACCAGGGAGGGGTGTCCTAGTGGGAAAGGGTTAAAAGAGGAACCTCTCATCATTAGCTCTTCGGCCAGAGCCAATTCCCACCCCCTTACTCATCCTTCCAGCTCCGAGAGACATTTAGTCCCTTTTAGGTGCTAGAGGAGGAGCCCTCGTGGTGCAGTGGTTAAAGAACTCAGCTGCTAAGCAAAAGGTGGGCGGTTCGAACCCACCAGCCGCTCTGCGGGAGAACGATGTGGCAGTCTGTTTCCATAAAGATTTACAGCTTGGAAGCCTACTCTTGTCCTACAGGAGAACGATGTGGCAGTCTGTTTCCATAAAGATTTACAGCTTGGAAACCTACTCTTGTCCTACAGGGTCGCTACGAGTTGGAAAGGACTCCACGGCAGTGGGCTTGGTTTGGTTTTGGTTTAGGTAGTAGAGGGTGTACAGCTCAGAGGGAGGAAGTGACTCTCCAAGGTCTTCGGACGGGAGAGGCCAGGCTGGACCTCGGGCCAGGGCTTTTGCCGGTGACGTCCACCCCATCCCGGCCCCAGGTGCTACCCAGAGTCTCACTGTCCCTGTTTGCGCTACACGTTCCCGGGGTTCCTAAACTACGCAGCCCAGAGATACTCGAGGCCTCACCATTGAAGCCGATCACCGCCTCAAGCTCCAGCTCGGCCACCTCGGCCTCGGGCGAAGTTTGGGTATCCATCCCCGGACCGCTCACTTTTCTTCTTAGTCTTCTTGCCGGTGCAGCGTCTTCTCGTCGTTATGGTAATGGCAGCGCGCATGCGCACCAGATCTACTTTCCTGAAACCCGGCCAGGGCTGGTCCAGTTGATTTTCCTTCTTGCAAAAGGGGCACTAATTTTCCCCTTCTCTTTCTCTGGAAATTATTTAAATAATTTTTATTATTTAAAGGCACAAAAGTGACACTCCCTTCCTTCCCATATAGAGTCTGTGACATTCTTGGTAACTATATAATCAAGCACCTAGCGAGATTTTTTTTCTTTATAATCCAATTTAGAGGATTGCCTCTGATGGGAAGGGAGCCCTGGTGGCACAGTGTTCAAGAGCTCTGCTACTAACCAAAAGTTAGGCAGTTCGAATCCACCAGCCGCTCCTTGGAATGTCTATGGGGCAGTTCTACTCTGTCCAGTAAAATAAAACATAATTGATAGTTCGTTCGACCCCTTGTTTAAAGCAGGATAAAATTTTAAATAACATGGTTAAGCGCTAGGTCACTAATTGAAAGGTCGGTGGTTCAAATCCACCAGTAGCTCTTCGGGAGAAAAAACTCTGCTTTCTTATAGATTACAGCCTTTGAAACCCTATGGGGCAGTTGTCCTCCGTCCTATAGGGTCGCTATGATTCAGAACCGATTCCAGGGCACACAGCAGCAGAGAAAGGTCTAAAGGCGCTCCTACGTTCCTGCGAAAATAAATGCTTAGATTTTGCTCAGCTGCAATTTCATTTTAATTGCACATAACAGTTTGCGTTTCTTAATAGGCACAGATTGCTGCAACGTACCGTTGCCCAGGGGAGCGCTTTCTTTTTTTTTTTTTTTTAAGCGTAGTTTTCGGGCCCTGGCGTTGCGGTTCCCCCCTTGGCAAACTCCAGGCGCCCCGGCGCACGGCGGAGCCGCGGGGTGTGAGCCGCGTGGGCCGCCGTAGTCAGCGGCCGCAAACAGGAAGTGCCCCAGCCTCTGGCGGAGACCGCGCCATGGCGCCCGACCCCTGGTGAGCCCTGGGCGGGGGCGGCCGTCCGCGAGGCAGCCTGGCGGGAGGCCGGGCGTCCGGGGAGCTGGCGGCCGCCCGGCCTGAGGGCTGGAGGGCCCTCGGGGTGAGGGGAAGGGCCGCAAGGGCCCGTCCTCTGTGGAGGGCTCAGCCGCGTCCCGCCACCCCGGGTCTTTGCGGCGGCGGGTGGCCGCGGAGGAGACCGGGGGACCCCTGGGGACCGGAGGGCGCGGGTCGGATCTCCGAATGTTTCCCTGGCCCTTCCGGGGTGCCTTTCGCTGCGGGGTTTCCCGCCCGTCCTACTGGGGGGCCGGCTGGTGTAGGCTTTCCCCGAGTCCTGTCAAAGTGAAGTAAAAGTAATCTTGTGGGGGGACGTCCGTCCAGCTAGTGAACCTCCTTATTTCACAGATGGAGAAACCAGGGCTCAGAATCCATCGTCCCCATCCAGTTGGGGGTAGGACCTAAATCTCGTCGTTGAGAAAATTTGTAGGAACCTGGGAGGAAAATTACGCACTTTTTTGTATAAGGTATTTTACTCTGTTGTGTGTAATTATCACGAAGACTCGTTTCAGCAACGTCTTCTGCAGTAAAACATCAGCTGATAAGGGCGATTAATAACGACGAACCGTTCGGTCTCAAGGACTGAATGGTCAAAGACAAGCTCTAATTCCGAGGAATTCATCCTTGTAGCATATTGAACTTGAACTTTTTGTTTAATAATTAAAAATGTATTGTAGCATCATAAAGTTCTTGTTGGCGTATATGTTTTATGTTGGTATTTTAAATATAGGTTATGATTGTCTAGGTTGCAGGCGGTCTGGATATTAGGAGAATGGATTCCAAGATCAAGGTGAAAGCAGCTGCCTAATATCTACATCATTTGTGTCAGTCTCATCATTGGTGTAAAACTAATTTTAACAGTTCTGTACACTCGGGGTAGAAAATTTAGAAAATAGTGAAAATTTGTAGAGAATATATAGCATCTTTAACTCTACCATTTGGAAATAGCCACTATTGATTTTTCAAATGAGTTCCTTACTTTAATCTGTGTAATATATATATTCCAAAACAGAGCATATTTCCATGTGATTACATATTCTCTGAAAACAAGATTTTTATGGTGTTAAAATAGTCATATGAATGACTTATTTAACCAATATCCTCTTTGTTAGAGTAGGTAATTAATTAATTAAAAAACAAAAACAAACTATTGCAAAGGCTGGCCCATTGTTCCATCTCTTATTCCTTGAGCTCACTGTCTAAAAGTGAAACTGTTGGGTTCAAGAGTATGAACATTTTTTAGTCCCTTGATACATATTGCTAAGTTGCCTCCACCTCCTGGAAGCCAACCCCTTCAGTTTACACGTAATACTAAAAACCAGTTGTTGTCAGTCGGTTCTGATTCATGATGACCCCGTGTGTGTCAGAGTAGAGCTTGTTCAAAAGGGTTTTAAATGGCTGATATTTGGGAGGGACAAAAAGCCAGATGCACTGCACCAAAATGTACTACAGTGCTAAATGTGGAAACAGAACCATAAAAGAACTAGAAAAAAGTAGTGATGAATATACAGCCTTGTGTTGGAAAAGACCTCATGTGCATCACAGTGGAGTAGTGCTCCATAGGGATTTCAGTGGCTGGGTGGACTTGAACCTTCAACCTTTCGTTTGTAGCTGAGCCTGTTAACCGTTTGTACCACCAAGTGACTCCCAGTTTACACCCAACCCATTTCTGTCAAGTCGATTCCGACTCATAGTGATCCTAGAGGACAGAGTAGAACTGCCCCATAGAGTTTCCAAGGAGCACCTAGCGTATTCGAACTGCCAACCTTTTGGTTAGCTGTAGCACTTAACCACTACGCCACGAGGCTTTCCGCAGTTTACGCAGAAGGTAGGAAATAAAGCCCAGAAATAAGGGACAGGCCCAACACCATTTATTTAGATTGACGGAAGCCGTAACTGGGGACTCAGGCCTCTTCCATTGTTAATGTTGGAAAAGCATTTATAATATTTTTCTGTTATCCACTAGTTTGAGTAAGTGGCTTTCTCATTTGACCTTTGGGAGTGACACAGTAAGGGACCTCTGCTTTGCTAGTGTCCACTAGTTTTTCAGAGTGGACTGCCGAGCTGCTGATTAGGAGGTAGAGAGGGGTGCGGAAAAGGACTTTGGAAAACCTGTAAAAACAGATTTGACTGCAGCTTTACCCGAGCGCTGTTGGCTACAGCTTTGCCCGTGTGCTGTTGGCTACAGCTTTACCCGAGCGCTGTTGGCTATTAGAGGTCACTGAGGCCTCACTCTTGTGTAGTGTTCTAATGCTTACCAGTTCCGACTCATGATGACTCCAGGTGTTTCACTATAGAACTGTGCTCCACAGCGTTTTTAACGGCAGATTTTTCAGAAGTAGGTTTGCTAGACCTTTCTTCCAAGGCACCTTTGGGTGGATCTGAACCTCTTATACTGGAGCCTCCAACCTTTCTGTTAGCAGCCAAGCAGACTAGCCATGTGTACCACCTAGAGAATCCGGTTCTATTGTTTACAATGGAACAGTAGTTACTACTTTAATGGCAGGGTCCCTAGGTGGAGTCCCTAGTGGTACAAATGGTTAGCACTAAACTGAAAGTTGGCTATTTGATTCTACCCAGATGTGCCTTGGAAAAAAGGCCTGGCGATCTGCTTCCAAAAAACTAGCCATTGAAAACCCTGTGCAGCACAGTTCTACTCTGACACACGTGTGGTTGCCGTGAGTTGGAATCAACTTGATGACAACTGGTTAGTTACTGTTTTAATGGCATATTAAAAACAAGTGATAAGCTCATTGTTTAACAGAAGTAGTAAGTTATTGCCATACTGTGTATGAACTGGTTCTTTGCTAAAGTTAATTAGCTTTATCACTATGGCAGCTGGTTTGTTGATGACATATTTCTGAAAAAAAACCGTAAGACCTCCATAATTGTATACTATAGTTGGACATTATTTTTTCCTTGTAACCTTCATTAGTACAAGAAATAAACATTTCAGAGTAAAGGTATTAGGGAACAGTGGATGTCAGTAACGTTCTTTTTTTCGTCTTTATTTAAATAAAATTTTTATTATGTTATTAAGCTAAAAAAAAAAAACCAAGTATAATAGTATAATGAGCATCTTTATTCCCATCACCCAATTTCTGTAACTATTAATATTCTGCAATTCTTGTTTCATCTTTGCCCTCCACACCTTTTTTTTTTTTTTTTCTTTTTGCTGCTGTATTTTAAAGTCAGTTCCACATACTCTTAGTTGCCCTCAGGTTAATTGCAACTCATGGCGACACCGTGCGTGTAGAGTAAAACAGCTCCATAGGGTTTTCGAGGCTGCGACTGTTCAGAAGCAAATTGCCAGGCCTTACTTTTTGAGGTACCTCTGGGTGGGTTTGAACTGCCAACCTTTTGGTTAGTAGCCAGGCACTACTAACATGCAGTATTTTTCTGATAGAACAGAGGTGTACTTCATAGTTCAAAGTCTGAAAAATTATTTCACTTACCCCTTTCCAGTTCTTCTGTCTCTGTGGAACAGTGGTTAAAGCATTTGGCTGCTAACTGAAAGGTCAGTGGTTCAAACTCACCAGCCACTCTGAAGGGCAAAGATGAGGCAGCCTGCTTGTGTAAAGATTTACAGCCTTGGAAACCCTATGGGGCAGTTCTACTCTGTCTTATAGGGTTGTTTCGAGTCGGAATCTACTCGATGGCAGCGGGCTTTGTTTAGTTTTGTCTGTTAGTGGCATCACCACCCTCTTAGTCACTTGGACCTGAGAACTGTAATCATTCATTTTTTAAATAATTTATTTTTGTTGTTATTGAAAACATACACAATAGAACATATACCAATTCAGTAATTTATACATGTACAGTTCAGTGACATTGATTACATTCTTCGAGTTATGCAACGATTCTCACCTTCCTTTTTGGAGTTGTTCCTCCCCCATTAACATAAACTCACTGACCCCTAAGTTCCCTATCTGATCTTTCTAGTTGCTGTCTATCAGTTTGATCCCATAGAGATAGTTGTTAAAGAAGCACAGTGCTCAAGGCAGACATTCTTTACTAGTTAAGCTAAACTACTGTTTGATTTTAAGAAGACTTTTTCAGGGGATATTTTTGGTTTAAGGTTTAAAGATTATCTCAGGGCAATAGTTTCAGGGGTTCATCCAGCCCCCTGGCTCCAGGAAGCCTGGTGTCTGTGCAACTTTGAAATTCTGTTCAGCATTTTCTCCCTTTTGATCTGGATTCTTCTGTAAAATCTTTGATCGAAGCATTCAGTTATGGTGGCCAGGCATCATCCATTTCTTCTGGCCTCCTGACAAAGGCAGCTGTTCGTGGAGGCAGTTAGCCACACGTTCCATTTTCTCCTCCTCTTATTATCTTTATGGAAGCAGACTGCCACATCTTTCTTTCCAGAGCAGCTGGTGGGTTTTCAGTTAGCAGCTCAGTGCTTAACCACTGCACTGTGAGGGCTTTACCTCAACATAAAGAAAACAAAAATCCTCACAACGGGACTAATAAACAATGTTATGATGAACAGAGAAAATACTGAAGTTGTCAAGGATTTCATTTTACTTGTGTCCACAATCAGTGCCCATGGAAGCAGGAGTCAAGAAATCAAACGATGTATTGCATTGGGCACATCTGCTGCAAAAAGTCTCTTTAAAGCATTAAAAAGCAAAGATGCCACTTTGAGGACTAAGGTGCGCCTGACCCAAGCCATGGTAATTTCAGTTGCCTCGTATATGTTCAGAGCTGCACAATAAATAAAGAAGGCAGGAGAAGAATTGTTGTCTCTGAATTATGGTGTTGCTGAAGAACATTGAATATACCATGGACGGCCAGAAGAATGAACAAATCTGCCTTGGAAGAAGTACAGCCAGAGTACCCCTTAGAAGTGAGATTTTGCCTCACATACGTTGGTTATAAATATCAGGAGGGACCGGTTCCTGGAGAAGCCCGTTATGCTTGGTAAAGTAAATGGTCATCGAAGGAAAAGGAAGACCCTTAATGAGATGGATTAACACAGTGGCTGCAACAATGAGCTGAAACATAGCAACGATTATGAGGCGGGTGCAGGACCGGGCCGTGTTTTATTCTGTTACACATAGGGAGGGCACCTAATAATAACAACGAGCATATCCTTGTATGTATGTATGTACCACGTTTTGTTTATCCATTCACCCATTGATGGACATTTAGGCTTTTTCCACCTTTTAACTATTGTGAATAGTGCTCCAGTGAACGTTGGTGTACATATAGTGTTTGTGTCGCTGCTTTCAAGTTGTTTGGATGTTTTCCTAACGGTGGAATTGCTGGGTCCTATGGTAGTTCTGTTTTTAGTTTTTTGTGGAACCACCGCACCGTTTTCCACAATGGCTATACCATTTTGCATTCACATGGACAATGGGTAAGGGTTCCAGTTTCCCCACATCCTCACCAACATTTGTTCTTTTTTTTTTTTCTTAGCCATCCTAGTGGGAGTGAAGTGGTATCTCATTATGATTTTGATTTACATCTGTCTGATGCCTAATGACATTGAGCATCTTTTTATGTGTTTGGTGGCCATTTGAATGTCCTCTTTGGTGAAGTGTCTATTCAAGTCTTTTGCCCATATTTTGACTGGGTTGTCTTTTTGTTGTTCAGGTGTCCGTGCTTTATATATATATATAGGTTTTTAGATTCTTGTCAGCTATATGTTTTCCAAAGATATTCTCCTGGTCAGTAGCTTATCCATTCACTTTTTTCGTAAAGTCTTTTGATGAGCAAAAGTTTATAATTTTTATGAGGTCCTGGTTATTTATTTTGTCTTTTGCTGTGTACGCGTCTGCTATCGTATTTGATAATCCATGGTTGAAAGCTAGGCTGGGCAGCATGGCTCCTGTGTTTTCTTCTAAGAACATAATGGTTTTAGCTTTCACGTTTAGGTGTTTAATCTATTTTGAATTTGTTTTTGTGTATGGTACGTGGCATGGATCCTGTTTCATTTTTTTGCACGTGGAAATCCAGTTTTCCCAACACTGTTTATTGAAGAGGCTCTTCTTTCACCATCAAATGAATTTAGCACCTTGTCAAAAATCAGTTGACTGTAGATGTGTGGGTTTATTTCTGAACTCTCAGTTCTATTCCATCGGCCTATGTGTCTATTGTTATGCCATTTCCAGGCTAATTACTGTAGTTGTATAATCTGTTTTGATACCAGGAAGTGTGAGCCGTCCTACTTTGTTCTTTTCTTTCAGCACTGCTTTAGCTATTCAAAGCTCTTGCCATTTTATATAAAGTGGAGGATTGATTGGCTTTTGCATTTCTGCGAAGAAGGCTGTTAGAACTTTTATTGGGATTGTGTTGGATTTACAGATCGCTTTTGTTAGTATTGACATCTTTACAAATTAAGTCTTCCAATTCATGAACACAGAACATCTTCCCATTGATTTGAGTCTTCTCTAATCTCTCAGCAGGGTTTTATAATTTTCATTGTATAAGTCTTCTAATCATTCACTTTTTCTTTAGTCGTCATATCGAATTAACCACTAAGCTCCACTGACTTTATTTCTTTTAAATATCTCTGACATTTCTTTTATGTGACCTGTTTCTACCATACATTTCAGAAATATCCTTTATCTTTTCCACAATACCTTGTAGATACGAGTACTCAGTAGCTAGTTATGGAATTAAATAGCTGGAGAAATCTTCCAACCGGTCTCTGGTCATTATGCTGTCACTTTCAACTATTTATGTAAGTGGATGTCAGGTGAATTTTCCTAAACTTGTGCTTTAGGCACCTGTATTCTTGACACCATAATGTGGTGCCCATTACTTCTAAGCTAAACCCCAGTACCCAGTGCTGTTGAGTCGATTCCTACTCATAGCGACCCAGTGGTCCCCAAACTTTGTTACAGGTTGAAACCACCTGAGGTGCTTTTGAAACTCTTGCCTGGGTCTCGTACCAACAAAGTCAGAATGCCTGGGGTTGGGTGGCAGGTATTGTTATTTTTAAAAAAGATTCCCCAGGTGATTCCAATGTGTAGCAAAAACCCACTGCCTTCTAGTGCTAAAGATATATATCTATATGTATGTATACACACACACACAAATGATGCTATTTAAGAGCATAGTGGTTAAGGTACAGCTCTGGAATAAGACTCTGAGTTTAAAATGGGCTTCACGCCTTTAAAACTGGGAAAATTTTTAGTATTTTTATAAACTTTTAAAACTGGGAAAGCAACTTATAAAGGCTTACTTACCTTATAAGTGAAAGAGGGATAACAATAGCACCCATTCCGTGGGAGTTCCTGGGTGGCACAAATGTTTAAGAGCTTGACTACAAACGAAAAGGATGATAGTTCGAACCCATCCAGAGGCGCTTTGGAAAACAGTTCTTGTGATCTGCTTCTGATAGGTCACAGCCTTGAAAACCCTATGGAGCAGTTCTACTCTGACACACATGGAGTTACCACGAGTCGAAATCGACCCGACAACAACTAACAACAGCATAGAATCCTTATGAAGTTTAAAGTGTAAAGCTCAGCGTGGCACCTGGCCCAGATCAGGCGCCTAGTTATTAGCTGATGGGAGATCATTTTTCCTTCATTCAGAGAAACATCAGTGTACAAGTGATATGTAGCAGTTCAAAGATTTTAGAAAATGGATTGTTTATTTTCTCAAGTGAAAATTAGGACATCATAGTTCCTGCTCTAGGAGTAGACGGTCTGGTAGGAGAGGTGAAATAAATATACATACTTTAGTGTTTTTCTCTGAACAGGATAGAAAGTCAAAATGCTATAACGGAAGGAAAAATAAAGGGCTCCTGGGAATTCATCATGAATCCAAGAGAGCCCCAGCACAGGTGAATAACAAGTAGGAGCTCAGTAAATTTTTTGAGGGAATTCCGGAAGGCATTGCTGTCAGGTGTGTGTGTGTGTCCTTGTTTTAGGATACACAGTACTTGCCATTCCTGCCCTATAAACCCATCCCCTCACCCGCACCCCCAACTGTTGGCATGACTGACTCCCTTACCTGACCTCAGTAGCACCTCCCCTCTCCTTCTCTGTCCCTTTGTGTGCTTATTTTTCTTAGCACACATCAGCACCTGACATACGGCGCATTTATTTGTTCTGTGCCTATCACCACTAAAAGGTAAGCTCCTTGAAAGCAGGGGCTTTGTCTATTTTGTTTTCTGTTGTTTCCTTCAGGGCCTAGAACGGTGCTCAGTACAGAGGAGGCCCCCGGTAAATGTTTGTTGACTCTTTCATGAATGAATGAATACAAACACTTTGTCATAGGCAGAATAACGGAGTGGTTAAGAACACAGGCTCTGGGATCAGACAACCTTGGTTTGAACCTGGCAGTACCACTTGGCCTAGTCACTTACCCTCTCTGGGGCTCCATTTCTACCCCCCATAGTGTTCTTTGTGTGAATTAAGTGAGTTGTTACAAACAATGCATTCAAACAGTGCCTGGACAAAGGAAGTACCATTTAGTACACGCTGTTACTCTTATTAACTCCTCTTCTTAAACTTATGCTATCCATCTCAGAAGATTGAATTTTGACGAGAATTAAAAACTTAAACTTAGATAATACAGAGATGTCTTGTATAGAGACAAACATTTTTCTTCTTTTGACTTTGATGCAGGTTCTCCGCATATGATTCCACTTGTCAAATTGCGCAACAGATTGCAGAGAAAATTCAACAAAGAAATCAGTATGAAAGAAATGGTGAAAATACAACCAAGGTAAGACCGGGAGAGGGTTAGCATTTAAAATGATTTGCTTGAGTTTTGAGGTCTGAAGATACATACCTAAATAGACGTACAGGCTCAGAAGTAGTA
Source organism: Elephas maximus indicus (assembly GCF_024166365.1). Taxonomy (NCBI): domain Eukaryota; kingdom Metazoa; phylum Chordata; class Mammalia; order Proboscidea; family Elephantidae; genus Elephas; species Elephas maximus. The sequence goes on from NC_064837.1 coordinate 11,092,617, forward strand.
GGAGCCCTGGTAGTGCAGTAGTTAAGAACTATGGCTGTTAACCAGAAGGTTGGCAGTTCGAATCTACCAGCCATTCCTTGGAAACCCTATGGGGCAGTTCTACTCTGACCTATAGGGTTGCTATTATGAATCAGAATTGACTCGATGGTAATGGGTTTGGTTTGGGTTATATGAGTGTATATGCGTATAATGGCCTGTATGCTTGCCTACATTGAATTGACATTACAACGAACCAGTTAATAGTCATTTGATCGCTGAGACAAGATGAAGCATGAAATTCATTTAACTTCTCCTGTTTTATCTTAAAAGTTTCTTCCAGTTTTCTAGTCTAGTTGAGGGGTTAGTCAACTTTCCCCATATCTTTTAGGCTTTGCAGGCCAACAGGCGATGTCCTTAACCCTTGACCAACTATCCTCACCAAAAGGATAATAGTCTTTTTTACACTAAAAAAAAAATAAAAGCCATCCTTAGCTCTCGGGCTTTCCAAAAACAGCAGTAGATTTGGGCTGGGAAATAGTTTTTTTTTTTTTTTTTAATCATGAGTTCATACCAATACCGTCCATTCATCCAGCACCACAGGTTTCTTCCCAATTTTTCCTGCTCCATCTTCCATTTTCCTTCTCCTGCAGTGAGAGCCCTGGTTTCCAAAAGCATCAGTATATTGTTACTCATTTGGTCTGTGCTTACAGTTTACAGAAAATAGTTTAGGAATTACTACACTAGTACCACTACAGACACTCAACGTTCAAGATTTGTGTCTTTTTTGAGCTTAGAAGATACCCCACTAAGAATACTCAGGTTATTCTCTTCAAAAGTTCTTACAGTTGATTCTTTGTGTGTGTGTGTGTGTATGTGTATTATACTATCTTTTGTTTCTGTTTGTATTCTTTTTTAGGATTGGTTTTCTTTCTCCCAACCTTTTTGATGTAATATAAAAAAAGTGTTACGTTGTTCAAAAGTCAAAATTATATAAAAAGGTACATTCAAAGTCTTGTTTCCATCCCTTTTTGTACTTCCCTGTCTTCATCTGCTGCTTTTAAGTAACCATTTTTATTAATTTCTGGTTTATTTTTCCTGTGTTACTTTTTGCAAGAATAAGCATATGTGTGTGTGTACGTGTGTGCATGTGTCTGCTCATGTGTGTACTCTTATTTCCTTTCTTTTTTCTGCACAAAAGATGGCGTACTATGTATACTTTTGTACCTTACTCTGTTCACTTGATAACATGCCCTAGGAATCTCTCCATATTAATTCAGAGAGAGCTTCTTTGCTTTTCTTTATGGCTGCATGGCGATCTGTTGTGTGGGTGTACCACGGGTCACTTAACCACTCTTCTAAGGATGGGCATTCAGATTAGTTCCAATCTTTTGCGCTTATGAGTAATGCTATGATAGATGACTTTGTGCTTTTTTTAAAAAAATTTTTTTGGTGGTATCTTTTAAGGGTGAGTTCTTAGAATCTGGATTTTAGGGTCACAGGATCGAAAAGGAAACCCTGGTGGCGTAGTGGTTAAGTGCTACGGCTGCTAACCAAAGGGTCAGCAGTTTGAATCTGCTAGGGTCTCCTCGGAAACTCTATGGGGCAGTTCTACTCTGTCCTATAGGGTTGCTATGAGTCGGAATCGGCTCGACGGCACTGGGTTTGGTGTTTTTGGTTTGGTTTAGGGTCGAAAAACCAAAAATCCAAACCTGTTGCCATCAAGTCGATTCCGACTCACAGTGATCCTGTAAAGGCATATGTAATTTGTTAGCAGATTCCTTTCCCTGAGGGTTTTCACATTTGCCACCCCCACCAGGAATGTGTGCGTGTCTGTTTCTTTACCGCCTGGCCATCCAGAGGGTGGTGGCAGTCTTCTGAATTTTTGCCAATCCGAAAAACGAGAGACTATTTCAGTGTAGTTTTGAATTTGCATTTCTCATACTAGAGTCAAGTAGAGTATGTTCTCCATCGTGTAAGGGCTCTCCAGTGAACTAGCTTCTCATCTTTTGCCCATTTCTCTGTTGGATCATTGGTCTTTTCAATTTTAATCTTTAAGAGATCTTTATATATTAGGGAGATTATCACTTTGTGATGTAATTGTTTTCTCTTCTTATATCATTTGTCATTTGACTTTGCTTGTGGTATTTTTGTCATGTAAAACATTTTTTTTGATGTAGTTGACATCTGTGTTTTCCATCATAGCTAGGTTTTTGCTATTTCCAACTTATGAAGGAATTTATTTGTTTTCCTCGAGTAAATAGATGGTTTTATTTTTTACATTTAGGTCTCTGATCCATTTAACCAGTGTCTTCCCGTTGGTCAGTTCAGTTATTTCTAATTACAAATGATTTTTCAGTGTAGCCAAATTATTGCCCATATTAGAACAAATTCCTATATGTGGAATTCCTAGATTTAGGCTGTGTAAAATTTTAAGCCTTTTAAGCATTTATATTGCAGAATTACATTTCTACGGCAATAGCAATTATCTTTTAGAAATCTTTGTCACTCTGATGGGTAAAAGTATTATGCCACAATAATCGAACATGCATTTTTCTTACTGCTTACACCATTCAGTAATAATGGCCTGTAGTTATGGGAAATTGTGCTTCTTTTATGAATTGCCTGTATATGTCCTTTACCTATTGCTTTATTTGAAAGTAATCTCTATATATGTTAGCTAAATTAAGCCTTGATTTGACATATTTGTTACAATCTTTTTTCTACTAATTTGGCTTTTGATTTTGTAAATGACATCTTTTAACGTTATGTGTTTTGAAAATGCTCCTGAACTTACCAGTATTTTTATTTGTGGTCTATTCTTGTGGGAGAGCATGCTTAGAAAGGCCTTTCACACCCAGACAGTGTATAAGCAGTTTACCTAATGATCGAAATTTTATTTTAGTTTTTTTTTTTAACATATGAATCTTTAAAATATTTTAAGTTTATTTTGGTATGTTGTAGGCCTCTAACTTTAGTTTATTTTTTCCATCTGTTAAATTATTCACCCCACTCCTGGTATGAAGTGTCCAGTGTTCCATTCACTAAATCTCACACTGCTGCACCGTTTCTGGGCCTTCTGTTCTGTTTCACTAACGAAGCTGTTGAAACTGCCAGCATCAGACTCTTGCAGTTCTTGGTTTTTCATAATGATTGTTCAATGCCCCCGTTATTACTCAGCTTCATGGCTTTTGCATATTCTCCTTCTTTTTTCTTTCGTTTGGAGTAATGTAACAAAACTTTGGTAGGAAATCTTTGTACTGAGTCTCAATTACCACCCTGTCCCCCATAAAAGAACTCCAAAAGGGATATTGAAGAGACGTGTCGTATATTTATGGATTAAATTGAGAAGAATTTCTATTTTTATAGTATTATTTACTTCCACTTTTTTCTTCAGCAATATCTAACGTGCAGTAACTGTATGCCAGGCACTATACTAGATACTTTTTAGATTTTCTTGGTATTATTAATGAAGTTTAAAAAATACGATTTAAAAAATTCTTACTAGTTATTACTTAAATTTAGGATTGCCCTTGATGTTTTTCACATTATGATTGATGACCGTACAGAACTCCCTTGCCGTTTCTAATGGTCTTTCGGTTGAGTCTCTTCGGCTTCCCAAGTAGACTGTTATCAACCAGCAAACAGTGATTAGTCCATCTGCTTTTAGGAATGCCACCCCCCTTTTTTTTTTCAGTTTATAATTGATCATTGTACTCAAACTCCTGGTTTCTCATAATCTTTCTTTTTTATTGTGTTTTAGGTGAAAGTTGACAGCACAAATTAGTTTCTCATTCAAAAATGTATACACCAATTGTTTTGTGACGTTGGTTGCAATCCCTGCGGTATGTCAGCACTCTCCCCTTTTCCCTTTACCCCCCAGGCTCCCTGTTGCTATTGATCCAGGTTTCCTGTCCCTTCCTGCCGGCTCTTGCTTTTGGGCAGGTGTTGCCCATTTGGTCTCATATACTCCATTGAACTAAGAAGCTCTTTCCTCAAATGTGTTATTGTTTGTTTTATAGGCCTGTCTAACCTTTGGCTGAAAGGAGGACTTCTGGAGTAGCTTCAACTTTGAGTTAGCAAGGCCGCCCGGGGGCCATAGTCTTCCAGTTTCGGTCAGACTAGTAAGCTGGTGTTTTTTGTGAATTTGAATTTTGTTCTACATTTTTCTCCCGCTCTGTCTGGAACCCTCTATTGTGATACCTGTCAGAGCTGTCAGTGGTGGTAGCCAGGGACCATCTAGTTCTTTTGGCCTCGCACTGGCGGAGGCTGTGTTTCATATGGTCCATTAGTCCCTTCAGACTGATATTTTCCTTGTGTCTTTCGTTTCCTTCATTTTCCTTTGCTCCAAATGTGACGGGACCAGTAGATGTATTTTAGATGGCCATTTGGAAGCTTTTAAGACCATAGACACTATTCACCAAAGTAGGATGTAGAATGTTTTCTTTATGAACTGTGTTATGTAAATTGACCTAGATGTCCTCTGAGACCTTGGTCCCCGCCCCTCAGCCCCAGTAACTTGGTCCCTCAAGGTATTTAGATGTGTCTAGGAAGCTTCTTTGGCTTTGCCTTGGTCAGGTTGTGCTGACTTCTCCTATATTGTATGTTGTTGTTCTTTTTACCAAAGTTAACACTGGTCTCTTATCTACTTAGTGATTTCCCCTCCCCCTCCCCATCCCTCATAACCATCAAAGATTGCTTTTTCCTGTGTGTAAACGTTTTCTTGGGTTTTTATAATACTGGTCTCATACAATATTTGTCTTTTTGTGATTGACTTTTTTCACTCAGCATAATACCCTCCAGATTCATCCGTGTTGTGAGATGTTTCGTGGATTCATCTTTGTTCTTTATTGTTGGATATTATTCCATTGTATGTATGTACCATAATTTGTTTATGCATTCATCTGTTGATGGACACTTAGGTTGTTTCCATCTTTTTGCTATGGTAAACAATGCATGGGTGTGCCTGTGTCTATTCACGTGTTGGCTCTTATTTCTCTAGGATATATTCCTAGAAGTGGGACTGCATGATCATGTAGTATTTCTAAGTCTAGTATTTTAAGGAGGCACCATATTATTTTCCATAGTGGCTGTACCGTTTTACATTCCTACCAGCAGTGTATAAGTGTTCCAGTCTCCCGCAACCTCTTTAACATTTTTTTATTTTCTGTTTTTTGATTAGTGCCAGTAATGTGGGGTGAGATGGTATCTCATTGTAATTTGGATTGCTGTTCATCCACCAGCCTGCTCCTTAGAAACCCTGTGTGGCAATTCTACTCTGTCCTGTAGGATTGCTACGAGTCAGAATCAACTCCATGGCAACGGGTTTGATTTTAGGGGGTTTAATGGCTAATGATCGCTAGCATTTCCTCATGTCTCTGTAAACTGCCTGAATGTCTTCTTTGGTAAAGTGTCTGTTCACATCCTTTGCCTATTTTTTAATTGGATTATGTGTGTCTTTTTGTTATTGAAGTATTTTACAGATTGTACAAATTAGACCCTTGTCAGATATGTGGTAGCCAAAATATTTTTTCCTGTCTATAGGTTCTCTTTTTACTCTTTTGGTGAAGTCTTTTGATGAGCCTACGTGTTTAATTTTTAGGTGCTTTCAGTTATCTAGTTTATCTTCTGGTGTTTGTGAATTGTTAGTTATGGTTTGTATTGAATTTATGCCATGTATTAGGGCCCCTAGCATTGTCCCTATTTTTTCTTCCATGATCTTTATCATTTTAGGTTTTATATTTAGGTCTTTGATCCATTTTGAGTTCGTTTTCGTATATGGTGGGAGGTAGGGGTCGTGTTTTTTTTTTTAAAGATAGACATCCAGTTTTGCCAGCACCATTTGTTAAAGAGACTGTCCTTTCTCCATTTAATGGACTTTGGTCCTTTGTCAAAGATCAGCTGACAATAGGTGGATGGGTTTATGTCTGGGTCTCCATTCTGTTCTGTGATGGTCTATGTGTCCATCATTGTACCAGTACCAGGCTGTTTTGACCACTGTGTCTGTAGAGTAGGTTCCAAGCTCAGGTAGTGTGAGGCCTCCTACTTTGTTCTTTTCTTCAGCAATGCTTTGCTTATCTGGGGCCTCTTTCTTTTCCATATAAAGTTGGTGATTAGTTTTTCCATTTTGTTAAAGAATGCTGTTGGTATTTGGATTGAGATTGCTTTTTATCTGTAGGTCACTTTGGTTAGAATTGACATTTTCACAATATTGAGTCTTCCTTTCCATGAGTGTGGTATGTTTTTCCATTTATGTAGGTCTCTTTTGGTTTCTCGCAATAACATTTTGTGGTTTTCTTTGTACATGTCTTTGATGTCCCTGGTTAGGTTTATTCGTAAGTATTTTATCTTTTTAGGGGCTATGGTAAATGGAACTATGAGTTGGAATCGACTCAGCGGCAGTGGGTTTGATAAATGGAATTGTTTTCCTGATTTCCTTTCGAAGTCATTGTTGGTGTGTAAGAATCCAGCTGATTTTTGTATATTGCTATTGTATCCTGCTACTCTGCTGAATCTGTTTGTTCCAGTAGTTTTCTTGTGGAATTGTTGAAATTCTTTATGTATGGGATCATATCATCAGTGAATATATATAGTTTTAGTTTTACTTCTTCCTTTCCAATTTGGATGCCCTTTATTTCTTTTTCTTGCCTTATTGCTCTAGTTAGGACTTCCAACACAGTGTTAAATAGTAGTGGTGATAAAGGGCATCCTTATCTTATTCCCCTTCTCGAGGGAATGCTTTTAGCCTCTCTCCACTAAAAATGATGTTTGCTGTTGGTTTTGTTTAGATGCCCTTTATTATGTTGGGGAATCTAGTAATCTTTCAGTTGATTCTCTTAAGTTTCCAAGTAGACCGTCAGTCTGCAATTAATGGTTATTTCATCTCCTTCTAATGTATTTCTTTGACTTGTCTTATTGCATTGGTTAAAATTTCTAGAGCACTGTTAAATAAAATTACAGTTAAGGTAGTAGTGTTTGGTTCTTAGTTTTTCTCCTTTGCTTTTATTAGAAATTAATTTTAAAGGAATTTCATCCGCATAGTATTAATCACATATTTATTCTGCTTTAACCATTAACACTGTGAGCTTTATTAATACCAGCCTGCTCTTAAATTACTAGAATAAATTCTACTTGGTTATGATATATATTTTTTTAATGTAATTCTGATTTTGCTTTAAAAAGACTTTTACATTTATAATCCTTAAGTGCAATTGGCATGTGATTTCCGTTTTCTGCTGTCTCTGTCTGTGGTTTTTATCAGGGTTATGTTAGCTTGCAAAATGAATTAGGCTTCCCATCTTTTCGTGTGCTTTGGAAACCTTCTGTTTAATTGTGGTAACAGAAAATTTTTCCAGATAATAAAAGTAGTCATTTTCTTATAAGATGCTAAGAAATCCGACTACTTAAGAGAAAACCGTACATGGCATTTTGGTGTACCTAATTCCTGGGCAGTTTTTGCCTATGCGGGTATACTTATACTCTACAGTTCATCTTATGGCTTGATTTTTTAAAAACAAATCGTGATGGATATATTTCTATGTTAACAAATTTGGATTTGCGTCATAATTTTTATGGCTATACACTTCTTCATCTCTTGGATACTTTTGGTCTTTAATTCTGTAGACTCTTTAATAAGCCTGTTGTGTGTATATCGTGTTTTTGTGTTTGCTTTTTTTACCCTTTACTCCTCGAATTAGGTCTTTCTCTGATTCCCAGAAGTATTGGCATAGTTAAGGTCACACTTGTCTTGTTTGCTGACCCCTCGGCAGGTTGCTAGGTTGTGCAGCCAGGGCCAGCCCCTAGCGTTCTGCAGGTTTTCCTTCATGGGACCCTGTTGATCTCAGCAGGAGCACCTGGTTCTATGGCAGTTATATAATTGCTACTTTTAATAAAATAGCAACTTAAACCTTTGATATTCTGTCATTTTAAAGTAATGTCACATCTCTCTGATTTTATTCATCCATGGTTGATTATGTTTTAATTTAAATGGGCAGCTTTATTGTTTATATTTCCAAATTCCTGAGATGCCCCCCGCCCCAGAACCTTTAATGTAGCATTTAGAGTCACAGTGTTTGTGAACAGTGTTTGTAGAACGACTGGAGAAAATTCACACACTCCTGGAAAAAGAAGTCACGTGTAATTCACATTCCTCTTGTGAAAAAACCACATTGCTATGAACTTTTCAGTGGGAGGTAAATATACCAGGCTTTTAGAGAAGAATGGCCAGGAAGGCCAGGGGACTTGAAGCCCTGTTGTTTGAAGCGTGGTTGAGGGAACTGTGGGAGAGAAGACTTGGGTACACAATTGCTGATGTAAAGTAGTTGAACACCTTTGTGTGAAAGGAGGATGATGACACTTTTCCTTCATGGCCCTGAGGTAGAGAAGTAGGATCAGAGGGCAGAATCCCAGGGTACTGAGTTCAGCTTACTGTGAGGGCGAGCTGACAGAGGGCGCCTTGGAAGTAGCGAGTCAGTGCAGAAATTCATGGTGGGCTGGTTTACCACTTGGTCAGGTTGACGAATGGATACAGGTATCAGATGGGTGGCTGGATCAGGTGGCCATTAAGCTTCTTTACAGCCCTGAGTTTCTGTCATTTGGAGACTAGACATGTCTTGCAACCCGTCCTTGGTAGAATCATAGAATGTAAAGCACAGTGTACATAATGTTACTTGGTATACACCTCTGGACTGGAATACTTAGGATGTGTTCTTTTCGTTTCAGCTTACCGTGACAATCAGAGCTTTGTTGCAGAATCTGAAGGAAAAGATCGCCCTTTTGAAGGACTTATTGCTAAGAGCTGTGTCAACACATCAGATGTATCCGTGTAAACATTTCCACCTCTTTTCTAGAGTGGGAGGAAAAGCAGTCTTATTTTAAGAAGGGAAGGAATCTGGGCCACCCAGATTTTTTTCCACAGTTTGAGGAAGACCTGGTTTCCAAAATATTGCCTATAATCTTGATTTCTATTTTTAGTGTCTGTTATATGTTTTACAGTGAATATGCTGGCCAAGCAAGACCTACTGAAGGAATTAATTTATTTGGGTGTAACCTCTACAGAGCAGGAAGCTAACGCTTTCCATTAGTACTGTATTTATGCAGAGCGGTGCACTGCCGCCTGTCTAGACTGCCGTGAAAATGGCTAGTTACTCTCCAACAGGAAAACTCCCGTTACAATCCTAAGCTGATTCTGCTTCTGAAGTTTGCAGGGTTTTAATGGTACGTTCTGTTCTTGACGAGGCCAGTGCCAGTTGAAACCATACATCTTTTTTTTTTTTTCTGTTCACGTAGCTGTTTGGGATGTGACTGGTTTGCCATGTTATCCTAGAAACCCGGCTCCTGTTTCTGGTTTGTGGGGAGGGCACTTGCTTGACGCAGGTCGTGCTATCATCTCAACTTCCCACCAGCACTGTCAAATATTAGCAGCTTTGTAAGAAATTTATAATTTTATCAATTTAGGAAAAAATACATGTGACTTGTTACCTGAACTAATCCTTTAAACCTGAGTTTATGTTGGTTTGGAAACTGACTTCAAGCTGGTCTTCTCTCATCGTTGCATTGAATTATCAGCAATCTGTTCTAAAGCCCCCGAAGTTCGGTATCTCAGGAAATGGTTACTGCCTGGTTTTAAATATGGGAAAATGTAGGAATATAAGTTTTTAGGTAAAACATTAAACAAACAAACAAAAAAAAACCATTGCTGTCGAGTCAATTTTGACTCATATGACCCTACAGGACAGAGTAGAACTGCTCCATAGGGTTTCCAAGGAGCTGCTGGTGGATTCGAACTGCTGACGTTTTGGTTAGCAGCCAAGCTCTTAACCACTGTACCACCAAGGCTCCAGGTAAAGTAATACGAGATGTTAAAAAAAAGTTTTTCCCCCAAGTGTAAGTCCTTTATGTCACCAGGGAAGTTGGTTTAGATTAGTTGCATAATTTTCCAGATATTCAATTATTAACCTACTAAGTTTCAAATGGAAACCCTGGTGGCGTAGTGGTTAAGTGCTATAGCTGCTAACCAAGAGGTCGGCAGTTCAAATCCGCCAGGGCTCCTTGGAAACTCCATGGGGCAGTTCTCCTCTGTCCTTTAGGGTCGCTATGAGTCGGAGTCGACTCGACAGCAGTGGGTTTGGTTTGGTGGGTTTAAGTTTCAAATAAAAGCTTAATTTCAGTAAACAAGTGGGGTCTTATTTTTTAACATAATTGGAATATTATGATACATTTAGTTTGTAACTTTCCTCTCTGTCTCAGTATCATTTGTTAGTGCACAGTTAATCTATTATATAGAGTTTTCGTTTTACCAAAATTAACAAGTCTTAATATGTAGACCTCAGGTAGTTTCAGGTGGTCAGGGGTGTTTTCTCCACATTCGGAACTGAGTCCAGAACGTCTGTGTAAACTCATTGTGGTGTCACCCAGAACACATGCACTAAAATGCCTAAATATTGTTTCACAGTATAACATTCATAACTGTGTATTTGCTGTCTTCCCTTAAGGTAACTGGTTGTTATTCATTTTATAAGTTTATGTGATAAACTTGTCAGATAAGAAACATATAAAAATTAAGTTTTACTTTTTTCTATTAATAATCTCTAAAAAAAAAAATAATCTCTACTAGTTAGTAATTATAGAGTCTTAAGCATTCCACAGTCCTAACTCACTTTGTTTTCCTGAGTGCTTACAATCTGGCTATCTTTTGAAATCTCAGACTTTGGATTTGTGGGGATCTCAGAATTACACCCCAAACTTGCTGAATTATGTAAAAACATTAAAAACACTGAACAGAAATGATTAAACACATGAAGAAAATAAGGAGCTTAATGTGGCTAATTCAGAATTTCCTAAGGAGAGAGAAAAAAAAACTCAACTGGAATCTAACAGTCTTATTTAAAATCTTATTTATTTTTGCATCGTGACTAAGGGGTTGGGTCCATTTCTACTCTAACTGCAGTCGCTACTTGGGGATGGAACTAGAATAATCTACCACACGGGGGTGCTCATAGCCTTCTGAATTTTCAGGGAGACCATTTTTCTTTCGATAGTCTAGGAAGGAGGAAGTAAGTAACTTCTGTATAATGAAGGCCTCTTTTTAATTCTCCTTTTATTCCACCATCTTGTGTTCTCTTCTCTTCACCTCCTTCCTCTTCCCAAATACTTTAATAATTCTGTGGGAATTATCATTCCAGATTTAAGATCTATCAGACCCCCTAACCTTATAGTATTATTTTGCCTTGGTGGTTCTTTCATTGAGGCTGAGTCCAATTTTGCACCTCAAGTCACTGAGGGAGTTGGAAAGAGAATCCAGCACTCCAGCAGGGGAGTTTTCTACACTGAGGAGAAGAATGTTTGAGAGCTTAAGTAATCTACTCAGGACCCCACAGCTGGGAAATGGACGAGCCAGGATTCAAACACTGGTTGGTCTGACCACATAGCAAGTTTTTTAATTTTTATTTTTTTTTGTTGTGCTTTAAGTGAAAGTTTACAGACCAAGTTAGTCTCTCATACAAAAACTTATATACACCTTGCTGTATACCCCTAGTTCCTCTCCCTCTAATGAGACAGCACACTCCTTCCCTCCACTCTCTATTTTCTTGTCCATTTGTCCAGCTTTTGACCCCCTCTGCCCTCTCATCTCCCCTCCAGACAGGAGCCGACCACACAGTCTGATGTGTCTACTTGATCCAAGATGCTCACTCTTCACCAGTGTCATTTCCTATCCCATAGTCCAGTCTGACCCCTATCTGAAGAGTTGGACAAAGCAAGTTTTTTAAGAGCTGAATTCTACTTTAGTAGAAATAATACAGTCAGTGTCACCTGGCACATCCTCAACTAGAATTCCCCGTTACTGTAATGAGCAGGTTGCTGTAGCACCAAGACAAATCCTGTTTATAATGGCAGTCTTCAAGAACCTTCTTCATCAGAAAGACGAAACGGAGTTGACTTGTTCAATAGGGTGTATTAGATATACTTTGTGGATGTTCTAATTCTTAGACTTCATAATCCTTTTTTGAGGTATAATTAATGTTGGTAATTTTTTTACTGTGAATATTTGAGTATCACATTTCCTTACTGTGCCAGGTAGTTGAGCATTTATGACCCTTTACTTAATAAATTTATGCCTTCCTGCATCAGTGGGGTTTTCCAGAGAACACTAAGAGTTGCCAGAAACATAAGTCCTGTGAAAATGCCTTCTACACAATTAAATTCATGGAGTTTAGGCATAAATGTTTTTGCTCTTTCCTGAAAAGGTAGTTTTCTGCTGGCAAGAGTAAATGTGAAATTAAAATGAAAGTTCTGTACTTTTGAATGAGTTAGCTTGCGATTCCCAAACCAAAGTCCTATAGCCAGAGAGTTTAAAATCACTGGAAAACATGCACCTCTATTGGCAGTGCTTCTTTGAGATGTAATTGTGATCACCTTGACAGCTGAGGAGAGGTGTGCACTGCAGGGGGCTGTGCGTGAACGTCAGGTAGAGCGGAAGTTATTGTTAGAATTGGCTTTAAGGGAAGCCCGTCTTTTTGTTGGGCTTTGAGAGACAGCACTTTTACGGCTTTGAAGGGAATAAGAAATCTCTTTACAAAGGGGGTTCAGTATCACAAGGTGTTTTCGTGTTTTCAGGGACCCACAACACACCACCCACTGCCGTCAAGTCGATTCCGACTCATAGGGACCCTACAGGCCAGAGTAGAACTGCCCCATATAGTTTCCAAGGAGCGCCTGGTGGATTCGAACTGCTGACCTTTGGGTTAGCAGCCGTAGCTCTTAACTACTGTGCTACCAGGGTTTCCGTTTTCAGGGAAGGCCTACAGAAATAATTAAAAAAAAATCTCTAACTTTTCTCCGCTTGGTATTTTAGGGCAGAAAGATAGCTAGCTAGATAAGTAGGTGGGTAGAGAGGTAGACAGAATGCTCTAGGTGTGGAGAGAGGCCAATTAAATCGATTTTTGAGGTATTTTGTGGCTCCAGCAGAGGTAAAGTGGTTCTCAAACAGTGCATCTGCTCGTGACAGAGTTTTCACTGGTGTCTGGTAAAACCAAAAACCAAACCCATTGCCATCAAGCTGATTTTCACTCAGCGACCCTATAGGACAGAGTAGAACTGCCCCCTAGGGTTCCCCAGCCTGTAAATCTTCACTGAAGCAGACTGCCATGTCGTTCTCCCGTGGAGCTACTGGTAGCTTCCAACTGCTGTCTTTTTGGTTGGCAGCCGTTGAAAACCCTCTTGAGCACATTTCTGCCCAGACACACGTGGGCTCGCCGGGAGTTGGAATGGACTCTGCAGCAACTGGTTACTGTTTTAAGGGCTCTTCTAGCCTGGAAAGTCTGGGATTCTGTTCTTCGGTCACTAACCTATAGACGTAGTCATCAGATTTCACTGGGGAGGGGTGGCTGGTGGGTTCAGACTGCCGACCCTTCGGTTAGTAGCCGAACGCTTAACCACGGTGCCATCAGGGCTCCAGGTCTCTGTATAGATGTGTGAATATATTGTAGGAGAAAATCCTGCTGAAACAAAATGCCTTTTAAATTTTGCTAGATATTTAGAAAACAATCTGGCGGTTGGTCGGACCTGTCTACATTCTCGTCACGAGTGTCTGAGAGCGCTCAGGTCCGCATCTTTCTCCGTAACTGTCCTGTCATGGCTCCGTAACCCACATTTCTTCTGCTCGTGTGAGGCGTGTCTCCATTTGAGGAGAGTTATTAGTGTTTCTTTTTTTTTCCTGCGCTTCGTTATGTACTTTTTATTTGCCGCTATTAATTTGTCATTTGCAATTTTATTTTGCAAATATTTAAAATTTTTATATAGCCAGATTTATATACTTTTTTTCATGGCCTCTAGGTTTCAGTCTTGCCTAGAAAGGTTTTCCCTACAGGATTATTAAGAAGTTCTCCTATGTCTTCTTCTTAGGATGCTTTTACACTGTCATTTTCTGTGTTTAAATCCTTGAGCCGTTTTGAATCTGTGCTTGTTTTAATGTTAGATTGCAGAAGAGCAGATATGTCTGCGTGGTTGGTCAGACACTGAAGTGCTACCGGGCAAAGGTTGCAAGGGAAGGTTGAACAGGACACTGTGACACAATCAGTAGTTTGCATAACTTAATATTTCCATTTTGTCTTGTGTAATTCCTGTCACAGCTTCTGACATTTTTTTTTTTTTGAGGAGCTTCTTTCAGATGGCAGGAAAACTATTGGTAATTTACCACAAATTCAAAACACGTATGTATTGTTGATAGTGTATTCATCAACAGGGTAACGTTTGGCCCTTATTAATATTGAGGAAGTACTTAAGCCCCCTGTTTCTTAATTGTCGTTGCTACGTCAAGGTTTCCAAGATGGTTCGCTTGGAACTGGGAAATAATGGTAGTGATATGACTCAGAAAAGTCTGGCGTTGTGGAATGCTGACAGAATCCTTTTTTATCTTTTCATCTGAAGCCACTAGCCCTGTTCAGCTACACTGGTTAGGAGGTTTATGATTTTCTAATTACTGTCTGTTACTGGATCCATCTACTGTTCTACTAGCTAGTCAGCTTTTGTTTGTTTTTTTTTTAAATCAAAATGATCACTGAGAAATTATAGACTCACTGGACCCTGGTTTTGCACCCAGGGAAATGGTGATGCTATTATTTGAGTCTGCCAACTTCTCAGAAACTTTTTTGGGCCTAAACGTAATGTTTTAAAATCTTTTTCTCAAAAGAAAGTTATAAATCTAAAGTATCCATTTCATTAATGGCTTGCCATTACTAGAACTAGGAAATTGTGCCCAGGGGCTATTTTGAATCATCAATGTTTTAGCTTTAATAAAAGATAGGACATTTAATAAAAGAGCAAAAGCCAGGTAAAGCCCAAAGAGTAAAGGTAGCTTGTTTTTACTCTCATTTTTTATGCCTGGGTGAGATATGTCCGTTCGAAAATCGTCATTAGCTTTCTCCGGTTCTCTTCAGTTTTCTCCGTCAACAATTCCTTTATTTTGGTTTTTAAAAAACACACACACACACACACGTACGATTTAGCCTAGAAGAGCTTGTGTAGCTTTATTCAAGAAAACTAATATATAAAACTAGGTTTAGTCATGCCTTATTTTTTTTAATGATCACTAATGGATTGTGCTGGCAAAGGTGTTAGAGATTATTTGACCTCATATATAAGGAAACAGATCCAAAAAGGTGAAGTAACCTTTCCAAAATCATATAGATAGTACTCGAAATAGGACTAAAACTCTGGCATTTGAACTCCTAGTCTGGCATACATATTAGAATAACAAAACTGATTTTTAAAGCAATTTTCTTTGGAGCTAAAGATCATATATTTAATTAATTAACTGATGGTGGCAATTTTAAGAGTAAATCTGGTGCACAAAATAGCATTTTATAAAATGTACTTCAGGTATATTAATAGGTGTGTTAATACGAAAGAAAGGGCATTATAGAGAACCCTTTTTTTTCCCCCTAAACAGAGCATCTTAGGGCATTAATGTTCAGGAAAACACTCTTTGAGCACTGACGCTTAGAACTTAAAATCTAAGGCATCGCGGAGCCAGATTGCCTTACTGACAGGAATACTCACTTAAATATTGGTCGCTGAGAGGAAGAGGGAAACCCTGGTGGTGTAGTGGTTAAGTGCTATGGCTACTTACCAAAAGGTCGGCAGTTCAAATCCACCAGGCATTCCTTGGAAACTATGGGGCAGCTCTGCTCTGCCCTGTAGGGTCATTATGAGTTGGAATCGACTCGACAGCAACAGGTTTGGTTTTTTTTTGAGAGGAAGAGAATATTTATTTAGTATATCTCTCAGTGAAAGAAGCCGTATCGTGGGTCTGTGTCTGTGTTTGTAAATTCTCTGCTATGGCACTGTCGAGGTCCTAAGCTTGAAGGATCAGTGAAGTGGAAGGTCAGAGTGGGGAAAGGATAAGAATGGTTCAGATACCTTTTGGATGTTGTTGATTAGAGTCTGTAAAATTACCACTGACTTGGAGAGCTAACTTAATCACGTAACTGGTAAAATGACGCAGCTCATCCACTGTTGCACCTTAACGAGATATCTGCAGAACCCAGCTTGAAGGGGATCGAAGACAGAACCTATTGGATGATCTTGTAACTCGAGAGAGACTACTTCTGGCATCCTTTAAGAATGAGGGTGCAGAACCAGATCTAATCAGGTATGATGTTTTCACTTACAGGGATTACTTGGTGGGTGAAAATTTATTGGCACAGATGACAGCTTTTTCCTGAATAGTTTAATTTCTTTAACTAGTAAAATGTATTCTGTTCACTTACGGTGTTTGACTACAATTTTTATTCAATTTGGTTTTCATTCGTTTTCTAGGTTGAATAAAGCAGGTATTTTCAGCTGGTCCCATCTTGGGTGGATCATGCTTAGGTAGAATACAAGACTAAGTCGGAAAATTTCTTTTGCATTCTTTGGTTGAGCTTTCTGCTCTGTTAGTTGACTCTTAAACTCTTGAAGTCATTTGAGTTATCTGTGCAGAGAAACGAGTTTTTTATTGGCATGTTGAAAAAATGTCTGTAAAATAAGACTGCAGTCCAGCGTTCAAGGAGGCCGAGGAGCAGGTAGTTGAATTATTCTCACTGTTTGTTGCCAGTGAGTGATTCACACTATACAGTTGACAGCTGCTCTGAGCTCAGCTCGGCTGGAAGACCCAGAGAAGCGGTCCAGCTTTCCAAGGCTGAGGTTAACGAACCATAAATTGTTACGTCTTTAGCATTGGGTTCCCCCTTGCTTCCAGCAACTCCCTTGACTTCATTGTGGGAGCCATAACAGAAGGAAATGAGCTTAGGATAGAAACTGGCCTCTCGCCCTCTTCCCCACTAGGGATGATGCTTTCATTTGTGGAGAGGCAGATTGTTTCTGCCTCATTCCTAGTTAGGAATAATCTGGCTTCCCAAGAGGAATGGTTTTTGACCCTGCCTACGCATTCCTGAACCCCACCTCAGACCAATTAAGTCAGACTAGGGGTTGGGTAAAGGGGGTCCTGGATGATTCTAACACGCGGCTGGGGTGTGAGCCACAACCTAGGGCAAGCGTAAGAGGATGGAGCTTTCTTTTCTTGTCGGCCCAGTCTTCTCAGTAACGAATGGTCCAATATTTTCAGAAGGAAACTACGACATTTGGGAAACTAAATGAAATTTTAAGTCATTACTGTGGGAGTCAGTGAGGGAGGAATAGCTTGTGTTTACTGTTTGGTCTCTGTGTGCCAGGCACTGTGCTTAGCTCTTTCCGTACATCTGTTCAGGGCGTCTTCTTTTACAGTCGCCTTTTGAGGTAGGTGCTGCTGATACCACCAGTTCACCAAGAAGAGACCGAGGCCCAGAGGGTTCAAGTAACGGTTAGAAGATTGCAAAACGACTAAGTCTCAGCCTGAATTTCATCTAGATCTCTATGCTGCCAGATCTAAACTCTTGACCATTGTACGGTAAAAAGAGCTGAACTGGGGTTAGAAGGTCTCAGCTCTATTGTTTATTATCACCCCACTATCTGGGCTTCAAAGTTGTTGACCTTAAAATGGGAATACACATCTGCCTATTTCTCATCGTTGTTGGCATCAAATGAGGTGATAGATGGCTGAAGCCTGTTGCTGTCGAGTTGATTCTGACTCATAACAACTCTACTGGACAGCGTAGAACTGCCCCATAGGGTTTCCAAGGAGCGCCGGGTGGATTTGAACTGCTGACCTTTGATTAGCAGCTGTAACTCTTAACCGCTACGCCACCAGGGTTTCCAGGGGTTTCCAGAGAGGTGAAAGCTTTGTAAATACTGCAACCTTTACAGATTTGGAAAACAGTTGCCGCTGAGGCAGCCTCAGCTCGCGGACCTCGTGTGTGTCAGAGCAGAGCTGTGCTCCGTACAGCTTTTGGGGACTCGTGTTGGAGAAGTAGGTCACCAGGCCTTTCTTCTGAGGCACCTCTGGTTGGAGCTGAACCTCCAGCCTTTTGTGTAGCAGCTGAGCGTGTTACCTTTTTGTACCATCCGGGACTCCTTTACAAATGTGAAATGTATGAGATGTTATTATTGAAGTGTGTGCTGTCATCAGACTCGGAGTGAGTGTATGCTGCCCCCTTGCTTCCCAGAGGCCTCCTGTCCCTCCTCAGATACCCTCTGAGTGCTCCAGAGGGACCTGGTCCCTTGACCTCTACTGCTCCATGTTCTGCACCTGGTCCCCTACACTTTCATCCTTACCTTTCAAATCTAATTTGTCTGTCAGTGCTTGGCTTGCTGCTCGATGTCTTATCAGAAAACAGCTTCACGTTAATTCTAGCAATGGAGCCAGTGGCTGGCAGTGACTTATCTCCTGAAGCCTCCTTGAGCGCCAGGACTTAAACCGAAGTGAATTAATTGATGGGAGACTTTTAGGGAATTTGGCCGGTTAGTGGTAACATGTCCTCAGGCCTTCTGAGGACATATTAAGTCCTACCCCTACGGCTGCCCAAACGGTGGTCCTAAAGGTGTTGCTCTTTGGTGAATGGTTAGGGGGCAAGAGGCCAGGGGGACCAGATAGAGGGGAAACTGGGAAGGACTTTGAAACTGAGGATTTTGAAATAATCAAGGCAACTGACCAGGCATATTGACATGCTCTCAAAATGAAAATGAGGGCAACATATATATCGTTGTGGTTTTTTTTTTTTGTTGTTGTTATTCAGGAACAGAAGTCTAGAATAGTTCAGAATAAGCTTCTAGAAGAATTCTGTTTAAAAATATGTAAGTACTGTAGAGATGCAGCAGTGGGCTCAGACACAGCAATGACTATGAAGATGGCGCAGGACCGGGCAGCATTTTCTTCTATTGTACACGGGTGGCTGTGAGTCAGAACTGACTCAGTGGAATCTAACAAAAACAAATAGAGGAGAAATGAGTCCTGAGGAATAATTTGAAGAAGGTAAGAATGGGCGTAACAGTGGTCATCCAGTCCAGGTGACGTGGGTCTAGGCTGAGAGTGAGAAACCAGTGTGGCAACTGGGTATTGATCACCTTGAAGAAAGTAAGTCATTGCAAGTAAAATGAGGAAGGAGAGTAACGGGTGACCTGGGAGGTGAGTTCCTGCGTCATTCTGGTGAATCCTTTTCAGGCTGGGATTGCTTTAGATTGTACCTACCTGTCATGGATTGAATTGTGTCCCCCCCAAAATGCATATCAATTTGGCTGGGCCATGATTCCCAGTTTTGTGTGGTTGTGCTCCATTTTGTGACTGTAATTTTATGTTAAAGAGGATTAGGTGGGATTGTAACACCCTTACCCAGGTCACATTCCTGATCCAAGGTAAAGGGGGTGTCCCTGGGGTGTGGCCTGCGCCACCTTTTATCTCTCAAGAGATAGAAAGGAAAGGGAAGCAAGCAAAGAATTAGGACCTCGTGCCACCGAGAAAGAAGCACTGGGAGCAGAGCGCGTCCTTTAGACCTGGGATTCCTGCTCAGAGAAGCTCCTAGTCCAGGGGAAGATTGATGAGAAAGACTTTCCTCCAGAGCCCACAGAGAGAGAAAACCTTCCCCTGGAGCTGACGCCCTGAATTTGGACTTTTCGCCTGCTTTCCTGTGAGGAAATAAATTTCTCTTTCTTATGGCCATCCACTTGTGCTATATCCGTTATAGCAGCACCAGGTGACTAAGACACCCCCCTAACCGGAATGCGTCCACATATACCTGTCCAGAAAGTGGAAGTCCTATCGACGTTCCAGGGGAATCTGGTCAGTAAGAAAATGTGTTCTAGATAAGATCATTCTCAAATACTGTGTAGAAGAATCCTGGGGAAACTTGATCCAGCACTATGGAAATGGACACTAGGTAGTGTTGACCTAACTAGTCAGGGAGGATAGCCCCAATATGGACCTACTAGGGGCAAGTACTGCATGTAAAGATGAGTTCATGAATGAATGTTAAAGTCAGTAGGTTGATAGGAATAGATTGTCTTAGATTTGACGTCAGAGTGGCTGGTCTTTGACTTACTCACCTGCCTATGTCAGTGTTATTTTTGCCTTTTTTCCCCCCTAATCCCCAAGCTCGAGGCCTCTCTTTCCATCCTCAACTTCTCATACCATAATCATTCTTTTGCTTGCACCTAGTCTTCTGAGGCTCTGAATTCAGTTGTAGACATGACCAATTTCAGTTCACAGTTCAGTTTTATCCTTTGCTTCTTGATTGTCAGATTGTCTCATCATTTCTAACACCAACTACAGGGACCTTTCAGCCGTGTCTCTGGAGAAACCTCATTTCCTTCTCTGCCGGTTGGATTCTCTGCTGTCTTCAATGACTCACAAAGATTTCCCCAGTCCTCTCAACCGTTTATTCCTGTTTTTGGGCTCCTCCAACATTTTTGTTTGCTTCTGTAATTCTTGATCTCAGAGAGGTCAGTGTGGGCTGCTTTGTCACTTTGGGAGCCAGGCACACGTCTTTTCCTTAGGTCATACCTACAGAAACACATTAACCATAAAACCTTGTCAGAACTGGGAAATGCTATAGACATACTCACTGCTGCACATTTTGTCATTAATGCTAGGCTATGACAACAACACATTTACTGTTGGAGCTCTGGGGCTGATCTGCTGCTCATCAGTATTTCCAGGCCCTGTGATTACCGACAGCAACAACAAGATCAGTCAGCCCTACCAGAACTCACTGGGAGCCGCGTGACCGTCTCTTCTGCTGGAATCCCCTACCTCTGTTTCTCTTTTTCCTGTTTGCTTTGTGTAATCCTCCCCTGACTTGCCCTTCACCTCGGCCACTCTTGCCTAAACCCTTGAGTCTCCTCTGTCTGTCTTCCCATCCCTTGTTCCCAGGAGTCCTCCTGTCCCTGTTCCCTTCATCCTCATCTGTGACCTTATTAAGGGGAGAAGAGTCTTGTCAGGATTCGGTTTGGATTAGCATTTCCTTCAAGCAGACATTAATGTGGCAATCACATCACTGAATGCGGGCCTGTCATGTGACAGAATCTTCGTTTTACCTTAAGGATTACCGATCATTATTCTAAAGCAGTAAGCCTTGATGTGAGGCCTTGGACTAAATAAGCAATGGTTGACTAATTTAGGGTATTTGGAAACTTGTTAAAGAAGTCTCTGTGCAGCACTGTCTCTTAGAAGAAGATAAGCCCCAACTTAGCAAGCAGTGACACAGCTTCAGATTTAAAAGTCCATTGCCCCTTTATATCTGAGGGCATTGCTCAGTCTCACAATTAGTTAAATCTTTGTCAGTAAAGAGAAAAAAAAATCTTCACATTCTCCACTGCCCTGTGACCATCTCAAAGGTTATGTGATTAAGTTGGCTGTAGTGGGTGGCTAATTGGCTGAGCTTTAGTCTTCACACCACCAGCTCTGTTGGGGATTTTAGGAAACAGGAAGTTAGGCAGAGTTTGAGATGGTAGTTATATGTCAGGAAGGCTCTATTGACAAGCAGAGCCAATTACTAAAAGCAGAAAAAAGAGCAGGAGATGATAATGAAGTATTCACATTTTCTTAGACTAGAAATTTTAATTTTAGGTATTTGCTTTTTCTTTGAGCTACTGACAAAAGCATTATATTTCCAATTTATATTTCTTATCACTGTATTGGAAGCCAAGATGGATAAAAGAAAAATCCACATTAAATCTTATATTAAAACCACCCCGCCCCCATTTTACGTCATTGAATGTGTTCCTTGGGTTTAAGTCTGTTTTATAAGAGGGATGATTTGTACCTGATAGCACTTAGATTTCGTAAAGAATCATTGATTTATGCTTTTTGTTGCTTAAAGTTATTAACATACGACCCACCTAGTCTTCTAGAAGTGGGAAATTGCTAAGGAGTATACATACATATGAATCATTAGCCTGATCATGTGAGACAATAGAAAAAACCAAAAACCGTTGCCATCAAGTCGATTTCAACCGTAGAGGACAGAATAGAACTGCCCCATAGAGTTTCCAAGGAGTGTCTGGTAGATTTGAACTGCCGACCTTTTGGTTTGCAGTGGTAGCACTTAACCACTACACTACCAGGGTTTCTGAGACAATGGAGAAGCCTTAATTATTTCTCCCTTTTATTTATGCCCCAGAAAGACACTAACTTTCTGGTTTTTCTACCATGTAAAAAAAACCAAACCCAGTGCCGTGGAGTCGATTCTGACTCATAGCGACCCTATAGGACAGAGTAGAACTGCTCCATAGAGTTTCCAAGGAGCGCCTGGTGGATTCAAACTGCTGACTCTTTGGTTAGCAGCCGTAGCACTTAACCAGTACGCCACCAGGGTTTCCACCGTGTAAAGGATGTGCTAAAATTACTAAAGCTTTGCTTTTTTCCATTTAAGTGGACCCAAGAGTAATTGAACCAAGAATGTATTAAGTACAGCTAAGAAAAAGAAAATGTTCTGCTAATTTAATGAAAAATAGGTAAGGAAGCAAAACCATTGTGATGAAGAGGAACCTTCTTTCATTAAAGAAATGTTTATTGAGGGCTCACTGTGTGCTAAGGACTGGTACTGGGAATGTCGTGGCAAAAAAACAAACAACAAAGAACAGCTAGTGTTTTGCTTTTGAGCTGTGTATACTCCAATGAAAGAAATGGCCATGAATTAAAGAACCACACGAATAAGTAAAATAAATTAACAGGAAAGCACATTGTGCTTTGAGCAGGTATCAGGGGGAACCAGTTTAGTTACGGAGGCAGCATGGTTAGTACTTAACTGTGTTTCTCTTTTCTTTGCAGTGTACATTTTGTTTCTCCATCTAGATTTTAAATACCTTGAGGATAGGGACCAAAGCCTACCTCAATGCTTAATAAATATTTTCTCAACGACTGATTGTCTTTACTTTTTTTCTGTCTCTCCTTTAGTACCCAGGACAGAATTGGATATATAGTAGGCACTCAGCAAATTTTTGTTGATTGATGGATTGAATGAGTCAGCATGTGATAGCTATGCTCTAGCAACTAAACATACCTGGAAATCTTAGGAGGTTAACACCTGAGAACTGTTTTGCTTCCCTCTTGTAAAATCTGGTGATTCTCCAAGACTGTTCCCTTCAAACAGTGACTCAGGGATTCAGGTGTCTCCATTTAATGGCTGTGGTGTCTTGACACAAGATCTCCATGTTCATCACTACAGGAGAAGAGAGAGGTGTGGAAAACTCACACCCCTCATATGCTTTGGTCTGCAAGTGGCATAACGCAACCAATGGCTGTAACTAATCACATGACTCCAACCTAGCTGCAAGGGAGGCTGGGAAATGTTATCTTTTTTGCTCAAGAAAAGGAAAGTGCTCTCTGCTCAAGAAGAGGAAAGTGAAATGAAACTTGGTGAAGCATGTATCCTTATATCTGCCTCACTTATTATTTTGGGTCGTTTGTTGGAAAGATAAGTAACTTTGGTACATAATCTTGCTACTTCCTTAGTAAGATTAGAATCATAGTAAAATTAAAATCAGGAGTTCATAGAAACAAATGAGGTGGACTGAGAGGTGACCCTTGTATTTGTTCATTATTTATAATGCTTGGTTCTTGAAAACTTCAGTCAGGTGGTGGTTGTTGTTAGGTCCCATGGAGTTGATTTTGTCTCGTAATGATCTCCTGTGACAGTACAGTTTCCCCATAGGGTTTTCTAGGCCGTAATCTTTATGGGAGCAGATCGCCAGGTCTTCTTCCCTCGGAGCAGCTGGGTGGGTTCAAACTGCCAGCCTTTTGGTTAGCAGCCTAGCTCTTAACCATTGTGCCACCAGGGCTCCTTTCAGTCAGAAAGGGGAAACATAAAAACAAAGAAATTACAGTGCAGTGAAATATGTGCAAATGGACACGTGTAATGTGCTACGAAGATTTAGAAGAGGAGATTGTTTCTGCAGTAGTCAGAGGAGGAGGACTAGGTACAGTCCCTAAAGGTCTGAAGGAGATGGTGTTTATCATTCTTACCACCCAAGCCAGCATTTACAAAGTGGATGGCACGCTAGTCAGGAGCCTCAGCCACACGTAACAGATAACCCTACTCAAAATAGCTTAAATAGGGAAAGTATCTCACAGAATAGTAAGTTTCAAGTTAGAGAGGTGGGAGGGTTGGTTAATTCAACAGCCCAGTGACGTCAAGGATCTCGGTTCTTGCTACCCCTTTGCTGTGCCTCCGTCAGGGCGTTGGCTTTGTCTTCAGGCTGACTCCTGTTACCCTCTCAGGGCAGCTGTAGCAAGTCCCAGCCACACAGCCAGACATACTACCAAGAGGAGAGGAAGGACATTGTGTTTTGCATGAGTAATACATTCATGTGGCTGAAAGATTTTTTAAAGTGTCTGACAGCATCAGTGAAAGGCTTAACCTCACACTGTGTTGCCCGCTGCCCGGCATAAGTGATCATGGTTAATAATTTCTGGTGTATCCTTTAAGTGTATACCAGCAAATATAAATACATTTTCTTCCATGTTTTACACAAATGGTAGCAGATTATGCATATTATTCTACAGCTTTCTTTTTTCACCTCATCAAATATCTTGGAGGGCTTCCCAAGTCAGCACATTAAGGTTTTTTCATTAGTTTTTATTGCTTATAATATTTCATTGTATGCATGTACCATACTTTATTTAACCAGTTCCCTACTGATAGATGTGTGTATTGTTGCCAATCTTTTTCTGTTAAAAAATACAGCAGCGAATTACCTCATACGTGAGGGATCGTGAGTATGTGAAAGAATACCTCTACATAAGTTGTCAGAAGTAGATGGCTAGGTCAAAGGGTATATAGGTACCCCCACTTTTTGAAAGTTTACCTTAAGCTATTTTGCTTTTATAAAAGACCTACATTAGTACCTGTTTTCGCTAACCGAAAGAAATCCAAAGAGGATTTTTGCTTTTATGAAAAAAGGCAAAAAACGGAAACAGTGTTCAGTGTTCGTTTTGCAGCGAGCCATTAAAGAGGCAGCTTGCACCTCAAGCAGCAAGAGCAGCTTTGCCAAGCTCCTTCCCTGGGGTCTACAGTTACAAAGCCGCCATAGCTTTGTTAGTGTGATTTTAGGTTTTATGTGTTATTTGGTAGGTTATTTTCTGGGTCTGGGAACTCTCAAAAATTTTTTCTATATAAATTAATGGTAATTGCTTCTTCGCATTACCACATTTCAGCATATGAAAGGTTTTATAGGAACACTCTACTTTCAAATATCGAGGGAGACCTGTGAGCATTTGTAATTTTGATAGCATTTGGCACATTGCCCTCCAGAGGGGTAGAACCAGTTTATACTTCTGGCAGCAATTTATGTCAGTGCCTGTTTCCATATAGGCTTCCCTGAAAAAAAGAGAGTGCTATTAACCTTTTGAATCTTACTCTAATCCGATATATATATATCTGTGTGTGTGTATATATATATATTTCTAGCTATACATTTCTATGTATGTATCTCTCTCTCTCTCTATATATATATATGGTGGTGCAGTGGTTGAGAGCTACGACCGCTAACCAAATTCGAATCCACCAGCCACTCCTTGGAAACCCTACGGGGCAGTTCTGCTCTGTCCTATAGAGTCACTGTGAGTCCGAATCAACTTGACAGCAATGGGTTTTAAGGGCGTATATATATGAATAGTTTTATATAGTTATAGCTTAGAGTTTTATGTAGTTATTATATATAATTATAGTGTATCCAAGGCTATAATGAAATTCTCCAGTGTATTTTTTCCCTTAATTAATAAACTTTATTTTATAGAGCCGTTTTAGTTTTACAGAAGATGGAGCAGACGGTAGAGAGTTCCCATCTACCCCTTATTGCTGACATCTTGTGTTAGTGTGGTACATTTGCTACAGCTGATGAGCCCACATCGATGCGTTCTTATTAACTGTAGTCCGTAGTCCACATTAGGGTTCTCTCTGTGTGTCGTACAGCCCTATGGGTTTTGACAAATGCGTAATGCCATGTGCCTACCATTACAGTATCACGCAGAATAGTTTCTCTGGCCTAAAAATCTCCTATGCTCTGTGGACTCTTGCCTTCCCTCCACCCAAACCCCTGGTACTCATCTATTTACTCTCTCTATAGTTTTGCCTTTTCCAAAATGTTATTTAATTGGAATCATACAGTATTTAGCCTTTAACTTTCAGACTGACTTCTTTCGCTTAGCAATATGCACTAAAATTCCTCCATGTCTTTCTGTGGCTTGATAGCTCATTTCTTTTTATCACTGAGTAATATTCCATTGTATGGGTTTACCACAATTTGTTTATCCATTCACCTATTGAAAGACCTACTGGTTGTTTCCAGTTTTTGGTGAGTATGAATAAAGCTTCTAAAAACACTCATGTGCATGTTTTTGTGTGGATGTAAGTTTTCAACTCATTCGGGTAAATGCCTAGGAGTATGATTGCTAGATCATGTGGTAGGACTATGTTTATCTTTGTAAGACATTGCCAAACCATACCATTTGTTTCTGTTCCGCATCCCTGCTAGCATATGATATTGTCAGTTTTTGGGATTGTAGCTGTTCCGATAGGTGTATAATAGCATCTCATTGTTGTTTTAATTTGTAGTTTCCTAATGACATACGACCATGAGCATCTTTTCATATGTTTATTTGCTATCTGTGTATCTCCTTTAGTGAAGTGTCCAGATATTTTACCCAGTTTTTAATTGAGTTGTTTGTTTTCTTACTGTTGAGTTTAAGAGTTCTTTCTAAATTTTGCATACAAGTCCTTTATCAGATAAGTGTTAAAACAAATATTTTTTCCCAGTTTGTGGCTTGCCTTTTTATTCTCTTAACAGTATCTTTTGGAGAACGGAAGTTTTTAATTTTAATAAAGTTCAACTTACTGGTTTTTTTCTTTCATGAATCATTCTTTTGTTGTTGTATCTAAGGTCACCTAGATTTTCTCTGATGTTGTCTTCTAGGAATTTTATAATTTACGTTGTCGTTAGGTGCCACCGAGTTGATTCTGACTCATAGCGACCCTGTGTACAGCAGAACAAAACACTGCCTGGTCCTGCGCCATCCTCAATCTTTGCTAAGTTTGAGCCCACTGTTGCAGCTACTGTGCCAATCCATCTTATTGAAGATCTTCCGCTTTTTCACTGACCCTTTACTTTGCCAAGCATAATGTCCTTTTCCAGGAACTGGTCCCTCCTGACAACATGTCCAAAGTAAGTGAGATGAAGTCTTGCCATCCTCACTTTTAGGCAGCACTCTGGCTGTACTTCTTCCAAGGCATAATTTATGTAGTTACTATATTTCCAGAGCCCTGGTGGCGTAGTAGTTAAGAGCTTAGCTGATGTCCAAAAGGTCAGCAGTTCAAATCTACCAGCTGCTCCTTGGAAACCCTGGGAGGCAGCTTTACTCCATCCTAGAGGGTTGCTGTGAGTTGGACTTGAGTCGATGGCAGCAGGTTTGGTTATTATATTTCCCAAAACAATATATCGTTTGATTTCTTGACCAACTTCCTTACTTTGGACACGTCATCAGGAAAGAACAATTGTCAGAAAGGGACATCATATCTGGTCAAGTAGAGGGTCATCGAAAACGAGGGAAACCCTCCATGAAATGGATTAATGTGGTGGTTGCAACAGTGGGCTCAAACACACCACAATTGTGAGGATGGTGCAGGACTGGACAGTGTTTCACTCTGTTATACATAAGGTCAGCATGAGTCAGAGTCGACTCAGTGGCAATTAACAACCACAACAACAACAGTTATTATATATAATTATAGTGTAGCCAAGGTTATAAAGAAATTCTATTTTTTTCTAGTACTTTCATGGTTTTATAACTGTTCAACTATTTGATCCATTTGGAATTTAATTTGGTGAAGGGTATGGCTCACATTTTTTTCATATTTGATTACCCTATTTTTTGACTGGCTTTTTAAATAATTTTTATTGTGCTTTAAGTGAAAGTTTACAAGTCAAGTCAGTCTCTCACACAAAAACCCATATACACCTTGCTACACACTCGCAATTACTCTCCCCCTAATGAGACAGCCCGCTCTCTCCCTCCGCTCTCTCTTTTCGTGTCCATTTCGCCAGCTTCTAACCCCCTCCACCCTCTCATCTCCCCTCCAGGCAGGAGATGCCAACATAGTCTCAAGTGTCCACCTGATCCAAGAAGCTCACTCCTCACCAGCATCCCTCTCCAACCCATTGTCCAGTCCAATCCACGTCTGAAGAGTTGGCTTCGGGAATGGTTCCTGTCCTGGGCCAACAGAAGGTCTGGGGGCCACGACCACCAGGGTCCTTCCAGTCTTAGTCAGACCATTAAGTCTGGTCTTATGAGAATTTGGGGTCTGCATCCCACTGCTCTCCTGCTCCCTCAGGGGTTCTCTGTTGTGTTCCCTGTCAGGACGACAGTCTTTTTAATAAATGGTGCTGGCATAACTGGATATCCATCTGCAAAACAATGAAACAAAACCCATACCTCACACCATGCACAAAAACTAACTCAAAATGGATCAAAGTCCTAAATATAAAGTCTAAAATGGTAAAGATCATGGAAGAAAAAATAGGGACAATGTTAGGAGCCCTAATACATGGCATAAACCATATACAAAACAATACTAAAAATGCTGAAGAGAAACCAGATAACTGGGAGCTCCTAAAAATCAAACATCTACGCTCATCCAAAAAGTTCACCAAGAGTAAGAAGACTACCTACAGGGTGGGAAGAAGTTTTTAGCTATGACATTGCCGACCAGCGCCTGATCTATAAAATCTACGTGATTCTGCTAAAACTCAACCACAAAAAAATAAATAACCCAATTAAAAAATGGGCAAAGTATATGAACAGGCACTTCACTAAAGAAGACATTCAGGTAGCTAACAGATACATGAGGAAATGCTCACGGTCATGAGCCATTAGAGAAATGCAAATCAAACTACAATGAGATTCCATCTCATTCCAACAAGGCTGGCATTAATCCAAAAAATACAAAAGAATAAATTTTGGAGAGGCTGTGGAGAGATTGGGGCACTTATACACTGCTGTTGGGAATGTCAAATGGTACAACCACTTTAGAAATCGATTTGGGGCTTCCTTAAAAAACTAGAAATAGAACTACCATACGATCCAGCAATCCCACTCCTTGGAATATATCCTAGAGAAATAAGAGCGTTTACATGAGCAGATATATATACACACACCCATGTTCACTGCAGCACTGTTTACAATAGCAAAACGTTGGAAGTGACCAAGGTGCCCTCAACCGATGAATGGATAAATAAACTACGGTATATTCACACAATGGAATGCTACACATCGATAAAGAACGATGTTGAATCCATGAAACATTTCATAACATGGAGAAATCTGGAAGACATTATGCTGAGTAAAATTAGTCAATTGCAAAAGGACGAATATTGTATAAGACCACTATTATAAGAACTGGAGGAACAGTTTAAACAGAGAAGAAAGTATTCTTTGATGGTTACGAGAAGGGGGAGGGAGGGAGGGTGGGAGGGGGTATCCACTAATTAGATAGTAGATAAGTTTTATTTTAGGTGAAGGGAAAGGCAGTACACAATACAGGAGAGGTCAGCACAAATGGAGCAAATCAAAAGCAAAGACGTTTCCTGAATAAACTGAATGCTCCAGAGGCCAGCGTAGCAGGGGCAGGGGTCTGGGGACCATGGTTTCAGGGCACATCTAAGTCAATTGGCATAATAAAATCTATTAAAACATTCTGCATCCCACTTGGGAGAGTGGCACCTAAGGTCTTAAATGCTAGCAAGCAGCCATCTAAGATGCATCAATTGGTCTCAACCCACATAGAGCAAAGGAGAATGAAGAACACCAAGGTCACAAGGTAAGTATGAACCCAAGAGACAGAAAGGGCCACATAAACCAGAGACTACATCATCCTGAGACCAGAAGAACTAGATGGGGCCCAGCCACAACCAATGCCTGCCCTGACAGGGGACGCAACAGAGAACCCCTGAGGGAGCAGGAGACCAGTGGGATGCAGACCCCAAATTTTCCTAAAAAGACCAGACTTAATGGTCAGACTGGGACTGGAGAGACCCCGGAGGCCATGGTCCCCAGACCTTCCGTTAGCCCATGACAGGAACCATTCCCAAAGGTAACTCTTCAGACAGGGATTGGACTGGACTATGGGATAGAAAATGATACTGGCAAAGAATGAGCTTCTTGGATCAAGTGGACACATGAGACTATCTTGGCATCTCCTGTCTGAAGAGGGGATGAGAGGGCAGAGGGGGCCAAAAGCTACACGAATGGACCCGAGGAGAGAGTGGAGTGAAGAATTGTGCTGTCTCATTGGAGGGAGAGCAATTAGGAGCCTATGGCAAGGTGTATGTAAATTTTTGTTTGAGAGACTGATCTGATTTGTAAACTTTCACTTAAAACACAATAGAAATTAAAAAAAAAAAAGAAACTAGGATAGTTAACACCATATGTCATCCTGATGAGGTTTACGTACCTTTGAAGAAGAACCCCCTTACCAGTGATCCGTACATTCTGTTTTTTAGAACTGCAGACAGATGATTGCTTGCATTTGTTAATTCTTGTTAAATTACATTTCTGGAGTCCGTAGCTTCTGATCTTGTCTCCATATTCTGTACGAATGTAAAGGTTAATCTGATGTGTGAACTGATACTGAGTATGACGTCAAGAGGGAATATTTTATACACACACACACACACACACACACACACACACACAGAGTTATGCTGTGAACAGACCACAAGATGGGGATGTAGGTAAATAGAAGGGGAGAACTTTTACTCAGGCTATCTCCCAGTTGTGGATTTTGAGGAGCTGGGATTTTTCTCCCTTGTGAGAGAGGAGAGAATGATAAGATTATTCTTGACTTCCTAACTTTATAATAGAAATCATATCACCTTTATAAACATCTTTCAATTCTCTCTTTAATTTTCTCCATCTGTGTAACTGCAGACCTGTTTGTCATTTTTACTCTTCCTCCTTAATGACTTCTTACAGGTTTTTGTCCCATCCCTAGTCTTTCTTTGTTTCTTCCTGTTTCCCTCTCATTTAACTTCCTTCTTTACTTTTTCCTTTTATATCTTTTGCTTTTTCCTCCTAGGAATGTGTTTGGTTGGGCGTTTCTCAATTTTAGTTTTTATTTCCTATTAATTTTAAAAGAAGAGGGATGCTTTCAATTCCTCTAATTGTCTCCACCCAAGTTGTCTTTTCCTCACCTGGGTCTTTGTTGCCCTGTTATCTTCTCTTCCTCACTCCCTTCACACCTCCTATGGGGAAATGAACTTTCTTGAATTGGATTTAAAAAAAGTTGTGAACATGATACCTGCTTATTATAATAAGTCAGATTGTTATAATTTAGAATGAATACATATAACCCAAAAGTTAATAGTCTCCCTTTTCTTCCCTCCAGTGCCATTCTCTCGAAGTAACCTGAATTAACTGTCTGGAGGTTTTTTCCCCCACTTCTATCTGTGCTTGTACAAATATTTACAAATTTATCTACGTAAATACGGGTTTTCCTTTCCTATTTTCTATGAAAGTAAAATTGTATTACACATATAAGTCTGTAATGTACTTTTTTCACTTAAATTTGGCCATTTCTCCAAACGAGTAGATGTAACAAATTGTTTTCAATACTTACATAATTCCACAATATGAATATATAGGTATTTTTTCAACTACTCCCCATTTGATGGATATTGGGGTTTAGGTTTTTTTTTTTTTATTTTTTTATTGCCATTAAAAGCAATGTTGTAATTATCCTTAGGGACTGTTGTTTTGATTTCTGTAGGATAGTTACCTACAGACAAAACCCATTGCCATCAGGTCAATTCTGCCTCATAGAGACCTTATTGGACAGAGTAGAGCTCTTATATGGTTTCTAAAATGTGACTGGTGGATTGGAACTGCAGACCTTTTGGTTAGGAGCCAAGCTCTTAAACCACTTGGCCACTAGGGCTCCATTGTCACATCTGTTTCTTAAAAGTTGCAGGGCTTTCCATTCCCAGCAGCAGCACACCTGCAAGGCTTTCCATTCCCAGCAGCAGCACACCTGCAAGGCTTTCCATTCCCAGCAGCAGCACACCTGCAAGGCTTTCCACTCCCAGCAGCAGCACACCTGCAGGGCTTTCCACTCCCAGCAGCAGCACACTTGCAGGGCTTTCCACTCCCAGCAGCAGCACACTTGCCGTGCTTTCCACTCCCAGCAGCAGCACACTTGCAGGGCTTTCCACTCCCAGCAGCAGCACACTTGCAGGGCTTTCCACTCCCAGCAGCAGCACACTTGCAGGGCTTTCCACTCCCAGCAGCAGCACACTTGCAGGGCTTTCCACTCCCAGCAGCAGCACACTTGCCGTGCTTTCCACTCCCAGCAGCAGCACACTTGCCGTGCTTTCCACTCCCAGCAGCAGCACACTTGCCGTGCTTTCCACTCCCAGCAGCAGCACACTTGCAGGGCTTTCCACTCCCAGCAGCAGCACACTTGCAGGGCTTTCCACTCCCAGCAGCAGCACACTGGGGATACCATTTTCATACATCTGAGCCATCTGTAGACGTGGCAGAGCTTGTTGGGCTTTGCTCATCTGATGGATATCTTGTTTTGAATTGTGGTCCGTGACTATTGTTATAGTTGTGACTTTAGTTCAGGAAAGTAAAAGGGTTCCCTACCCTTATATGTAGGTCCCTGGGTGGTGCAAACAGTCAGCCACTGGGCTACTAGCTGAAAGGCTGGCCCTTCAGACCCACCTGGGGTGCCTCGGAAGACTGGCCTGGCAGCCTGTGTCTTAAAGATCGCAGCCTTGAAAAACCTATGAAACACAGTTCTGCTTTGCACACATGAGGTCACTGTGAGTTGGAGTCAACGTAATAGCAACTAACAACAGCAACAACCCTTACACATATTCATTCTAAATTGTAAAAATCACTCAGAAATTGAAAAAGGAAGAAAATTCCCACCAATTAATTAGCAGGAAGAAGAAAGAGGACTTACCTGTAAAACTTTATGTTGATTAAAAAATGTTTAATACTTTCCAATTTGTAGTTTTTATAAATACATTTTTAATTAAAAATATTTTGTTGTTTTGCTAAAAAGAGTTTTCTATTTCTCTTCTCTGTGTACCAATTTTTATGTACATTATTTTGTTTAACACTCATAGTGATCTTTTTTTAAAAAATAGCTTTATTGAGATATAGTTCACATACCATACAATTGCTAATTTAAAGTGTACAATTCAATGGTTTATAGTATATCCACAGATACAAGCAACTACCACCACAGTCATTTTTAGAAAATTTAGAACGTTTTATCACCTCAACAGCAGCTCTGCACCTGTTAGCTGGCACTCCCCTGCATCCCCAGCCCTAGGCAACCGCTAATCTGCTTCCTGCCTGTGTGGATTTCCTTGTTCCCTATATTGCATATGAGTGGAATTATGCCATATGTGGTCTCTTGTGATTGGCTTCTTTTACTTAGCGTACTGTTTCCAAGGTTCATCTGTATTGTAGCACATATCAGTACTTCCTTCCTTGTGGCAGGAGTGTCATCTTCCATTGTATGGATAGCCTACGTGGCCATTATCCATTCATCAGTTGATGGACATTTGGGTTGTTTCCACCTTTTGGCTGTCATGAATAATGCTGCTGTGAATAGTCATGTGTAAGTTTTTTTTATAGGATTTTTTTTTTTTTTATGTTTTTATGTCGTGGGTATATACCTGGGAGTGGAATTGCTGGGTCATGTGGCAGCCATTTCACAGACATTGATAATAATCTTAAGAGATGATTAGAGAAGGGGTTTTTTTTTTTGGTTTACAGATGCTTCTCAGAGAGGTCATTGTGTGCACAGAGAATGAATGGCAGGGAGAACTAGGACTTCACTCTCTTGGTTTTGGTTTCTTACCATGGTTCCCTTTTGTTGTTGTTAGGTGCCATTGAGTCAATTGCGACTCAGTGCGGAGCCCTGGTGGTGCAACGGTTAAATGCTCGGTTGCTAACTGAACGGTTGGTGGTTAGAACCCACCTCGTGGGAGAAAGACCTGGCGCATAAAAAGTACAGCCTAGAAAATCCTATGGGGCAGTTCCAGTCTGTCACACGGGGTTGTGATGCGGTTCCCTTTTAGGGGCCATCGTTCATCTCTTTCTCTGGTTTTGAGTACTTTGTTCTTTGGACATTGTTATCCACTACCGTGCGTTGAAGCAGCATGTTGTTAATTTTGCACGAGTAATTCAGTGGAAGGAACAAAGGAGTTAGAGTTAGAAGACCTGGGTTTCAATTTTGACTCAAGATAATAATGACTCCCCAAAATATTGTGAAATTCAAATGAGATAAAAATATGAGAAGGTACTTTGTGTTCTGGAAAGTGCTTTATTGACACCAAGTACTTGCTACCACTGATCTTAGCAGAGGAGAATGCAGAGACTGCAGGACCTCTGGGGAGACTGTTTTATCCTGCAGAAAACAATTAGAGAACAGTACACGGTAGTGTATAATGAAGCGCTGAGTTGTGTGGTGTGGACCATAAATGGCTTAGGCTAGAAAAGGGAGAGACTGGTGCAAGGAAGAGGAGGTTGAGGAGACTGCGGAGGTAACGAGACTTGAGATAGCCCTTACAGAGTAGGCACGATTTGTATACCTTGTGTTTTCTCTCTTGTCTCGTGTACTTTCTCTAATCCTCCCCTTTCTAGACCATTAGTTTCCACTGGTGCCCAGCTGGTTGCCTAAAAATCCGCTGGAGAAGCTTAAAATACAGATTGCTGGGCCCTAGCCCAGAGGGAAGGAATGTCATAGGGAAGAGCATGAGTTGATATTGGTGTAATAAAAAGTAGGGATACTGAGATGAAAATGGTGCTTATATAGGCAGCCTTGGCTTTTGTGCGTCCTGAATGTATGCTCACTATTCATTGCTACCCCTGAACAGTCTTTTAATGCCAGATTTGGGGTTTTGTACATCAGCTGACAGACAACGCATTCCTGACTCCTGTTGGTGGCTCTGCTGCCAGCCAACAGTTTAGTTTCAATAGACTTGCCATCTTTGTCCATACAGCAGTGTTAATTTACATAAGCAATAGAATATTTTATTGCATTTCCTCTTTATTTTTTTAAATGAATGAAAATGGAAACAAATATGCTAAGTAAGGGGAAACAGTAGAACTGAGACAAAGATAGAAGTCATCAGGCGTGCCCAGAGCAGCAAATTGTTAGCCTCAATCGGACACTCATTGGATTTGTTGTCTAACCGCGTTCGCTTTTGAAGAATAAAGTCAAAGAAGATATAGAGCTGTTGGAACGATGTTATCAAAGGTTGTGTCGAAAAGGCGCAGCTCATAATATCCAGGCAGACTGTTGACTTTTGCTCAGTCTGTATCTGCGCGTGTTTTCAAGAGCGCACTGTGTAATAAAGCAGGGAATCTGGTGGGGCCAGCAGTTAATGCATTTGGCTGCTAATGGAAAGTTTGGAGGTCCCAGTCCACCCAGAGGTTTCTTGGAAGAAAGGCCTGGCAATCTACTTCTGAAGAAGCAGCCACTGAAAACCCCGTGGAGCTCAGTTCTACTCTGACACGCTTGGGGCATGAATTGGAGTGAGCTCGCAGCAACTGGTACCCATCATTGAATTGCTTAACACACGTTTTGTAGCTGAGCTTTAACTGCTGCCCAGCAGATGGCTCTCAGGCACCACAAACTTGGCAGAGCAGCTCTTGATTTTGCTAACGCATCACTCACTTGGAATTCTTGCATTCCTATTGTGTGTTACCCCCTACTGCCCATTTTCTTTCTTTTTGTTGTTGCTGAGAATATACATATATGCACAGCAGGATATATGTACCAATTCAGCATTTTCTATGTGTACAATTCAGTGGCGTTGTACAACCATTCTCACCCTCTTTTTCTGAATTGTTCCCCCCCATTAACATGAACTCACTGCCCCCTAAGGTTTCTGTCTTATCTTTTGACTTGCTGTTGTCAATTTGATCCCATACAGATAATTCTTAAAAGAGCACAGTGCTCAAAGCAGACCTTTCTACTGGCTAAGATAAACTATTGTTTGGTTTTAAGAAGACTTCAGGGGATGTTTCTGATTTAAGATTTAAAGATTATCCATCTCAGGGAAGTAGTTTCGGGGGTTCACCCAGCTTCCGTGGCTCCAGAAATTCCGTTCTCTGTTTTCTATCTTTGATTGGAATTCTTCTATAGAACCTCTGATCAAGACATTCAGTAATGGTAGCCGGGCACCATCCAGTTCTTCTGGTTTCATGGCAGAGGAGTCAGTTGTTCATGGAGGTGGTTAACCACATATTCCTGACTCTCCTTATTCCTCTTCTGCTCTAGGCAAATAGAGACCAATTGTTGTACCTTGGATGGCTGCTTGCAAGCTTTTAAGACCCCAGACACTACGAAAGGAACTAGGAAGTAGAAGCACTAAACACGATGTTAGGCCGGTTAACTGGGATATACCATGGAACCATGACCCTAACCTCCAAACCAAGAAACCATATCCCGTGAGATGTTTGGTTTTACTGAAGCAGCCTCAGCAGCTGCCGTTTTTTGTGGTTGTAAATTTATCTATCACACAACTTTTGGCAATTCAACTTTTTACAGGTGTACAACTTATTGACAGAAATTACATTAATCGGCTGTGCAACCCTGCCTGTAATCAGTGCGAATTTCCATCACTGTAAACAGAAGCTCAGCGCTCCGTAAGCAATGACTCCCCCTCCCTCTCCCTCCCACCTCTGGTGACCACTGATAAACCTTGGTCTCTGTACACTTGCCTGTTCTTGTGTTTTTATCTAAGTGAGGTCATACAATACTTACCCTTTTGTGACTGACTTATCTCACTCAGCTGGATGTTGTCAAGCTCCATCTATGTTGCAGCGTGTATCAAGACTTCATTTTTCTTTTTGGCTGAGTGGTACGCACGCACTGCCTTTTGTTTATTCTTTCATCCACTGATGGGCATTTAGTTTGTTTATGCCTTTTGGCTGTTGTGAATAGTGTTAAAATGAACACTGGTGTATATGTCTGTTTGCGTAACTGCTTTTAAGTAGCTTGGGTATATTCCTAACAGTGGAATTGCTGGGTCATATGGTAGTTGTTAGTTTTTTGAGGAACTGCCACTCTGTTTTCAACAATGGCTGTACCATTTTCCATTCCCCACATCATCGCCAACATTTGCTATTTTTTGTTAGTAATTTTTTTTTTTTTTATCTTAGCCGTTCTGTGGGAGTGAAATGATATCTCATTGTGGTTTTGATTTGCATCTTTCAAATGTCTAATGACATTGAGTGTCTTTTTATGTGTTTGGTGCTGTTTAAATGTCCTCTTTGGTGAAATGTCTATTCAAGTCCTTTACCCATTTTTTATTAGATTGTTTGTCTTTTTGTTGTTGTCGACATTTTATATATATTTTGATTGTTACATTCGTATTGGATATATGGTTTCCAAAGATACTCTCCCAGTTGGTAGCTTGTCTTTTCACTTTTTTGTTCAAATTGATGGACAAAAGTTTTGAATCCTCTCTTCTCCTTTTAAGACACCTCACAATCATACATTTAAGAGAAGGAATAGTTCCTTCTGAGTTTATTTGCTTGATGTCATAGTGCTTGGATGACTCTCTCAGGAATAGTAAACAGGGGTTTCTGAAATCTAGGTTGGTGCTCAACATAATGACTTCTGATGGCCTTTTACACCTTGTATTTTTATTCTTCTGTGAACTGTTTTGTTAAGGTTTTATTTTAATGTTAAAACTTTTTATTGGTAAATTTGACCCCCAGTGGAAACCCTGGTGATATAGTGGTTAAGAGCCACAGCTGCTGGACAAAGAGTCAGCAGTTCAAATCCACCAGGTGCTCCTTGGAAACTCTATGGGGCAGTTCTATTCTGTCCTGTAGTGTTGCGGTGAGTCGGAATTGACTTGACGGCAGTAAGTTCGGTTTGGGGTTGGCCCCCAGTGGGTGGAGAAAAATGGGATTGGTTTAAAGTAGAGAAAGATTTGATTGTGCTAGATTATAAAGATACGCGGTGATTAAGAGCTCAGGCTGCTGACCAAAAGGTTGGCAGTTCGAACCCACCAGCCACTCTTTGGAAACCCTATGGGGCACTTCCACTCTGTCCTATAGGGTTGCTATGAGTAAGAATCGACTCAACGCAATTAGTTTTGTTTAGGTTTTTGGGTATGGTGAAATCTGTGAATATGTAAGATATTTTTCACATTTGAGTTCTTCTTTATTTTGCATTAATACTCAATAAGATTATTTATTTTAAAAATTTATACAATATATGAAGTGTTTACACAATGTTAAGAATTGATTGTCCCTAGAGTATCAGCCTGCCACTTGTCTGGCAGTTTGTCGTACCATGGTGGCTAGCGTGTTGCTGGAGGCTGTGCTACCAGTATTTCAAATACTAGCAGAGTCACCCATGGCGGATAGGTTTCAGCAGAGCTTCCAGACAAAGACAGACTAGGAAGAAGGACTTGGTGATCTACTTCTAAAAAAAAAAAATTGGCCAGTGAAAAAAACCTTATGAATAGACAAGGGAACATAGTCTGATCCAGTGCCGGAAGATGAGTCCCTCATGAGGCACTCAAAACATGACTGGGAAAGAGCTGCCTCTTCAAAGTAGAGTCGATCTTAATGATGTGGATGGAGTGACGCTTTTGGGACCTTTATTTGTTGATGTGGCATGACTTAAAATGAGAAGAAACAACTGCAAACATCCATTAATAATTGGAACATGGAATGTATGAAGTATGAATCTGGGAAAATTGGAAGTTGCCACAATGAAATAGAATACTTGAAGACAGATATCATAGGCATTAGTGAGCTGAAATGGACTAGTATTGGCTATTTTGAATCAGATACTGATATCATCCACTGTGCTGAGAATGACAAATTGAAGAGGAATGGTGTCACATTCATTGTCAAAAAGAACATTTCAGGGTCTATACTGAAGTACAACGCTGCCAATTATAGGATAATATTCATATGCCTGTGTCTTAGTTATTTAGTGCTGTTACAACGGAAATACCACAAGTGGATGGCTTTAACAAAGAGAAATTTATTCTGTCATAGTTTCGGAGGTCAGAAGTCCAAATTCAGGGTGCCAGTTTCCTGGGAAGACTTTCTGTCTCTGTCAGTTCCAGGGAAAGTCCTTGTCATCAATGTTTCCCTGCTCTAGGAGCTTCTCAGCGCAGGGACTCTGGGTCCAAAGGACGCACTCCCCTCCTGGTTCTTCATTCTTGGTGGCATGAGGTCCCCTCTCTTCTCTTCTGGATTCTCTTTTATATCTCAAAAGGAATTGACTCAAGTTATAACCTAATCCTGTAGATTGAGTCTTGTCTCATTAGCATAACTGCCTCTAATCCTGCCTCATTAATATCATAGAGGTAGGATTTACAACACATAGGAAGATCACATCAGATCACAAATGGTGGACAACCACACAATGCTGGAAATCATGGCCTGGCCAAGTTGATAAACATTTTTGGGGAATCATTTCCATCCATAACACCTACAAGGATAAGCAGTTAATACGACTGTTATTCAAATTTATGCACCAACGACTAAGGCTAAAGATGAAGAAATTAAAGATTTTCACCAGTTTCTGCATTCTGAAGTTGATCCAACATGCAATCAAGATGCATTGATAATTACTGGTGATTGGAATGGGAAAGTCGGAAACAAAAAAGAAGTGACAGTAGTTGGAAAATAATGGCTTAGGTGGTAGAAATGATGCCAGACACCACTTCGAAGTATGCTGTCTGGGGTCTTAAATGCTAACAACCGGCCATCTAAGATGCATCAATTGGTCTCAACCCACCTG
The DNA here is from genome assembly GCF_024166365.1 of Elephas maximus indicus. Classification (NCBI taxonomy): domain Eukaryota; kingdom Metazoa; phylum Chordata; class Mammalia; order Proboscidea; family Elephantidae; genus Elephas; species Elephas maximus. Next base: position 11,132,288 of record NC_064837.1, read on the forward strand.
GATCAAAGGAGAATGAAGAACACCAAGGTCACACAATAACTATGAGCCCAAGAGACAGAAAGGGCCACATAAACTACAGACTTACATCATCCTGAGACCAGAAGAACTAGATGGTGCCCGGCCACAACCGATGACTGCCCTGACAGAGAGCACAGCAGAGAACACCTGAGGGAGCAGGAGACCAGTGGGATGCAGACCGCAAATTCTCATAAAAAGACCAGACTTAATGGTCTGACTGAGACTAGAAGAATACTGGCGGTCACGGTTCCCAAACCTTCTGTTGGCCCAGGACAAGAACCATTCCCGAAGACAACTCATCAGACATGGAAGGGACTGGACAATGGGTTGGAGAGAGATGCTGATGAAGAGTGAGCTACTTGTATCAGGTGAACACTTGAGACTGTGTTGGCATCTCCTGTCTGGAGGGGAGATGGTACAGTAGAGAGGGTTATAAACTGGCAAAATGGTCATGAAAGGAGAGACTGGAAGGAGGGAGTGTGCTGACTCATTAGGGGGAGAGTAATTGGGAATATGTAGTAAAGTGTATATAAGTTTATATGTGACAGACTGACTTGATTTGTAAACTTTCACTTAAAGCACAATAAAAATTATTTTAAAAAACAAACAAAAAAGAAATGATGCCAGAGATTGCCTGATAGAATTTTGCAAGATCAATGACCTGTTCATTGCAGATACTGTTTTTCAGCAACATAAACCATTACTATACATGTGGACCTCACCAGATGGAATACAAGGGAATCAAATTAACTATATCTGTGGAAAGAGATGATGGAGAATCTCAATATCATCAGTCAGAACAAGGCCAGGAGCTGACTGCGGAATAGATCACCAGTTGTTCATGTGCAAGTTCAAGTTGAAGCTGAAGAAAATTAGAACAAGTCCAGGAGAGCCGAAGTACAACCTTGAGTGTATTCCACCTGAATTTAGAGACCATCTCAAGAGTAGATTTGATGCATTGAACATTAATGACCGAAGATCAGACGAGTTGTGGGATGACATCAAGTATATCATACCTGAAGAGAGCAAAAGGTCGTTAAAAAGACAGAAAAGAAAGAAGAGACCAAAATGGATGTCAGAAGAGACTCTGAAACTTGCCCTTGAGTGTAGAGTAGCTAAACCTATTGGAAAAAAATGATAAAATAAAAGCTGAACAGAAAATTTCAAGGGGCAGCTCCAGAAGACAAAGTATTGTAATGAAATATGCAAAAATGCAGAGTTAGAAAACCAAGAGAGAAGAACACAGTAGGTATTTCTCAAGCTGACAGAACTGAAGAACAAACTCAAGCTTCATGTTGCAATACGGAAGGATTCTACAGACAAAGTATTGAACAACAGAGGAAGCATCAAAAGAAGACGAAAGGAATACACAGAGTCACTATACCGAAAGGGGCTGGTTGATGTTCAACCATTTCGAAGTAGCATATAATCAGGAACCAATGGTACTGAAGGAAGAAGTCCAAGCTGCTTTGAAGGCATTGGTGAAAAACAAGGGTCCAGGAACTGACGGAATACCAGTTGAGATGTTTCAACAAACAGATGGAGTACTGGAAATATTCATTTGTCTATGCTAAGAAATTTGGAAGACAGCTGCCAGGCCAGCTGACCGGAAGAGATCCATATTTGTGCCTATTCCAAAAAAAGATGATCCAACAGAATGTGGAAATTATCGAACAGTATCATTAATACCATCCCAAAATGCACTGCCGTTGAGTCGATTCCGACTTATAGCGACCCTATAGGACAGAGTAGAACTGCCCCAGAGAGTTTCCAAGGAGCGCCTAGTGGATTTGAACTGCCAATCTCTTGGTTAACAGCTGTAGCACTTAACCACTATGCCACCAGGGTTTCCATTAATACCATAAGTAAAATTTTGTTGAAGGTAATTCAAAAATGGTTGTAGCAGCATATCAACAAGGAAGTGCCAGAACGTCAAGCCAGATTCAGAAGAGGACGTGAAACGTGGGTATCATTGCTAATGTCAGATGGATCTTGGCTAAAAGCAGAGAATTCCGGAAAAATGTTTACTTGTGTTTTATTGACTATGCAAAGACATTTGAATCTGTGAATCATAACCAATGATAACATTGGGAATAATAGGAATTCCAGAACACCTCATGGTACTCATAAGGAACTTGTACATAGACCAAGAGGCAGTCATTTGAACAGAACAAGGGGATATTGTGTGGTTTGAAATCAGAAAAGGGGTGTGTCAGAGTTGTATCTTTTTACCATACTTGTTCAGTCTGTATGCTGAGCAGTTAATCTGAGAAGGTGGACTATATGAAGAAGAATGTGGCATCAGGATTGGAGGAGGACTAATTAATAACCTGTGATATGAAGATGACACAACCTTGCTTGTTGAAAGTGAAGAGGACTTGAAGCACTTAATGATGAAAATCAAAGACTATAGCTTTAGTATGGATTACACCTCAGCATAAAACAAAAATTCTCACAACTGGACCAATAAGCAACATCATGATAAATGCAGAAAAGATTGAAGTTGTCAAGGATTTTGTTTTACTTGGATCCACGATCAATGCCCATGGATGCAGCAGCCAAGAAATCAAGCGACTTATTGCATTGGGCAAATCTGCTGCAAAAGACCTCTTTAAAGTGTTAAAAAGCAAAGATGTCACTTTGCGGGCTAAGGTGCGCCTGACCCAAGTAATGGTATTTTCAGTTGCCTCATATACGTGTGAAAGCTGGGCAATGAATAAGGAAGACCAAAAAAGAATTGATGCCTTTGAATTATAGTGTTGGCGAAGAATATCGAATATGCCATGGACTGCCAGGAGAACAAACTAATCTGTCTTGGAAGAAGTACAGCCAGAATGCTCCTTGGAAGCAAGGATGGTGAGACCTTGTCTCATGTATTTTCAACATGTTATCAGGAGAGACTAGGCCCTGGAGAGGGACATCGTGCTAGGTAAAGTAGAGGGTTAGTGAAAAAGAAGACCCTTAATGAGATGGATTGACACAGTGGCTATAACAGTGGGCTCAAACATAACAACAATGGTGAGGATGGTGCAGGACCGGGCAGTGTTTCAGTCTGTTGTGCATAGGGTTGCCATGAGTCTCTGTGAGTCGGAACTGACTCAATGGCACCTAACAACAACAAAGAGTATCAGTTCCATGAGGTCAGGTATGTGTCTCTTTTGTTTATTCCCAAGCCCATAGATTAGTGTCTGACACATAGAAGGTATTCAGTAAGTGTTTTTAAGATGGATGGATGGATGGGTGGGTGGGTTGCAACGAAAAGAATAAGACAGAGGACTGGACTTAAAGAAGTTAACAGTCTGGTAAAGATGGTTACAGTTATCCACACATCCATAAATCATGTTCTTAAAGGAGCAGTTTTACTTTGGGGTTGTTGTTAGGAGCTATGTTGAAGCTTGAGAAAATTCTGAAAGGAAATGAAAATTTCCCCTCTCCCTAAGTCATGTCAATTCTCCAAGTCACCCAGGTTTGGAATCTTTACCCCATAGCCAGCCTTTTCACCAACACTGTGGAGTTTTCCTTTGAATCGCTGTGTTAGTTGTCCCTTTTGCCCTGTTGCTTCTTGTTATTTCCCTTGTCCAGGCCCGCCTCACTCACCCCTGAATTACTGCACCAGCCTTTGGGCCTCCTTCCTGACTGCAGCCTTTCCGCTGTGTAATCCATTCTGCATATTGCTGCCAGACCTTGTCTCCAAAGAATGCATGTCAGAGAATCTATTTCTGATTGAAATTTGAGCCTCTGCTCATCTTTGTATTTTCACAGAATGAAGCTACAAAAAAAAAATATTCAGAAGGAATTACTCCTTTCCTACCATAGCAGCTTTTTCACATCTAGAGGCAAGTCCAGCTGCAAAGATTTGCAGACTCCACTGAATTCACTGACACCCTGGAAATACCTTCTTAGGCCCAACGGCAAACCTCCCTGTGGCCTGTGAACCCTCAAACACTGATATTTTTTCAGACAAAACAAACATTTTATAGAGTCACTTTGACATCATTTTGAAATGCTAAGAAAAGCGAAAGAAAGCTACCTCTTGGAATTCACGGCTTTTTAATTTCTATATTCAGTTGATAACTCCCTGGAAACCCAAACTTCAGCTTTATTTTTGTCAGCAGGAAAATATGGATTTATCTGTTCCCCACATTATTTAATATTATAATTTAGTAGTGTTCATTATTTGCTAATTGGGATGAAAATTAGATCTTTTTATGTCTTTAGAAGTAGCCATGAAAACTTTTTGATAAAACCTTTGTAAGATAAAGATACTATTTAGTCCATTTATTCATATGGTGTTTATTCGAGAAGTTCCATTTGTTAGAAAAGTTCCATCTTAAAAGAATATGGATAAAAATTATTGATTTAAAATAATTAAAAAATTCTCTCTTAAGCTCAAACACATAATATTTAGCATTTCCTTTCTTTAACTTATGTTCCAAGAAGAAACACTCCTTAGTTTTTATTCCAAAAGTGAGGTTGAGCTACAGAAGGGTTTTACTGATAGAATCCCTTTCTGGTAATGTCTCCAAATTCTTGAACTTCATTGCCCACTGTCTTTACTGCTGATGTCTTTTGAAGGCTGGTAGTGGCCCTGGTGGTGCAACAGTTAAGCTCTCAGCTGCTAACCAAAAGGTTGTGTGGTTGGAATTCCTCCAGTGGCTCCGTGGGAGAAAGCCCTGGTGATCTGCTCCCATGAAGATCAGAGCCGGGGGAACCCCACGGGCAGCCGTGCGTGGTCACATGGGGCTGCTGTGAGTCCAAACCAACAGCGGCAGTAGATGAAGGAGCCCTGGTGGCGAAACGGGTAAGTGGTCAGCTGCTAACTGAAAGGTAGGAGGTTTGAACCCATCTGGCGGCTCCGGCTCAGCTCCATGGGAGAAAGCCCTGGCGATCTGCTCACTGAAGACTGCAGCCTAGAACACCCTCTGTGGCAGCTCTACTCTGTCACAAATCAACTCGAGGGCACCTAACAACAGCAATAGCTGTTGATCAAGTTTTGTGTTTTGTTTAACTTATTTTTTTTTAAATCTCTCAAGATAGAAATGCTAAATACCACTCTCATTTTGTCTCTCTCCTGCTTAAAAACCTCAGTGGTTTTCCTAGTTCTGTTTTGTCAACATTTGCTGCATGCTTTATTCTCTGGCATACTCTGAGGCTCTGCTTTTGGTGCCGGGGATATAAACATGACTGTCCTGCGGCCTCCTTCCTTGCAGAGCTCATAACTCAGTAAGGGAGACAGATGAGTAAATAACTGACTACAATCCGGCTTGATAAACGCCACGTCGGAGGTTGTGAGCAAAGTGCCCTGGGAGCAGCAAGGAGTGATTGATTCAAGGGAAGGGGGTGGGGAGAGGATCGGGGAAGACTAAACAGCACAAGTGACGTTTGAGTTGAGCCTTAGGGGATGAATAGAGTTTTGCCAGATGGACAAAGGGGTGGGGGCGGGGACCCTCCAGACTCACACAAAAACCTGAGAGTGTGAAAGTTTGTGCCTTTGTCTAAATAGTGGTGAGCAGCCTGTGGAGCTGAGGACGAAGTCGGGTGTATAAAGGGGATGTTGGGATCTGAGGCTGCTGAGATACTCTAGGGCCATATTGTATTGATCAAGCTTCGACTTGATCTATAGCTTCTCAAGATTAGTGAAGAAAAATAGATTCCTATTTTAAAGTAGGGAAATGGCGTGGTGAGATCTCTGCTTTAGATGGATGATTCTGGCAGCAGTTGTAAGGTGATTTGAATGGTGGTGCCAGGGGACAAGAAGACCAGTCAGCAGGCTACTGCCGTGTTCTGCACAAGAGATGAGGGTCTGAGCCAGTGCGGGACCAGCAGTGATGGAAATGAGGGCACAGATTTGGAAACCATTTCTGAGGGGGCCTTGGTAATTGATGACATGTGGGAGAGGGGGCCAAAAAAATTGGCCTGGGTAACTTGGGAATGTAGTGATGCTGCTAACCAAAACAGGGAGCCTAGGAGAAGAAACAGCTTAAGGGGTGAAAGTGATGAATTTGATTTTGGATATATTGAGTTTGGATGTGGAATACCCGGTTGGAGATGCCAAATGAAAAGCCATAAATGCAAACGTAGAGCCTGTAGGAAAGTATCTTGGGTAGAGATAAGTTTATAATCCTTTAGCAAAGTGATTTTCAGTCAGGAGGAGGGTGGGAGGACATTGTTCTCCTGAATTTTGATATGTGGGATTTCTTTTTAACTATTTATATGCTGTTCTTCCTCCCCACCCCAGGTTCTGATATTGCCCTGCTAGAGTGTTCCCCACTCACCCCCAGTTGAGAATCCACCACCATAATGACTCATAGGTACATGTCCTATTTCATTTGTGTTGGGGCATAAAAATGTTTAAGCACTGTTAGCATCTTTTCTTACAGACTGAAACCAGAGAACAGACCTAAATAGACTCCCTGAGGACCACCAACATTAAAGGGGCAGATGGAGAAGAGTTACCTGCAAATTAGAGAGGAGGAACTGTCATAGGAGAGAGTGAGGAAGTGGGGAGGAGAGGTTTCATGGATAAGGGAAGGAGGTCAGCTGTGACAGTTGAGACCTTGAAGGGGGCAGAGCGAGCACTGGGAGGCTTTGGGGTGAGGAGGTCATGGGTGCGAGCAGTTTCAGTGGAGTGATGGAGCAGAAGCTGGGTTATGCAGCGGGTTGAAGAGTGAATGCTGTTGGGAAGTGGAACTGGTGAGCATTGTTCTTTTTTTGTAAATGATATTTTATCGTGTTTAAGGTAAAAGTTTACACAGCAAATTAGGTTTCCATTTAACAATTTCTGTACAAATTATTCAGTGGTATTGGTTACCTTTTTCACAACGTGTCATCATTCTCATTTATTCTGTTCTAGTTGTACCATTTCCAGTACTCTAGTTTTCCTGCCCCCTGACCTTCTCGGCTTTGCTAATTTTGGACCATTCAGTCTCCTATAGATGATTTTTTAATGTCACAAGAGGTACTCTTTATTTTATGAGCCAATCTGTTATTTAAAGGTGATCTCAAAGAGTATTTTTAGTTTAAGGTTTAAAGAGTATCTCAGGGCGATAGTCTCAGGGAGTCCACTGGTCTCAACCAGTCTGGTAAGTCTGGACTTTTTAACAATTTGAGTCTATTCTACTTTTTTCTCCTATTTTACCAGGATCCATCTATTATGGCCCTGATCAGAATGGTCAGTAGTGGTAGCCAGGCACCATCTAGTTCTTCTGTTCTGTGGACAAGTTTTTTCTCTGAGCCTTTGGTTTCCTTCTTTCTCTTTTGCTCTGGACGAGTAGAGACTAATAGTTGTATCTCAGATGGCCACTCAAAAGTGTTTAAGACCCCGGCCACTACTCACCATGTGGGGATGTAGAACCAGTGGTATCACTAGGGTTTGTGTCACCCCGTGCAGTAACTCATGGTGTCATCCTTCCCTGCCATGGACCTCCTCCCATGGGCCTCCTCTCATACCAGACCATGCAGAATCCTTAGTAATATTTATTATCAATTTTAATCATAGGATAATATTTGATAAATATAGTTGTAAATTGCTTAAATGTAATATTTCTTAGATTACATGAATACTAACAAAATTATTTTGTAAAATCTACATTGGATTACAACATTATCAGTAACTGAGTAGAAGCCTTTTTTGATTTTTCTCCTTTTCCTTTAATTACTACTTCATTCTTTAAAAAGTTACTGATACAAGTTTCAAATACTAGTTACCACAATAATGTAGCTAAAACACCAGAAAATTTGACAAAATTGGCGCCTATAAATACACCAGCGACAATGAAAACAGCAGCGCATGCTTGTAGTGCGCGCAGATGGAACCACGTGATTCGAAGCGTCATTGTAATTGGGTGATAGTGACCACGTGGCTGGAGCATGTCAGAGGTTCCAAAAGTAAATGAGCCTAGAGTTTTAGCCTTGTAGGTATATTGATGCATGTAAGCTGGGCTTACAAAAAATGTTTTTGTTGCTAATAACTAACTACAGGGATATTTTTATAAAAAAATAATAAATTTCTGCTGAAACACTGCACAACAAATTTATGCACAGTCATTTTGGTGTCATCCCCTCTGACAGTGCCACCGAGTACAGTCCATATCCCCTGTACACGCCCCCCCGCTCCCCCCCATGATGCCACTGTGGAGAACACAGACTTCATGAACTGTATTACGCCAGTTAACTGAATTGTCCCATGAGACGATGGTCCTAAGCCTTCAAACCCAGAAAACCAGTCTCGCGAGGTATTTGGTTATGTCTAAGGATTATCTGTAACTATGTCCGCTATGTGGTTTATTATACATATATATGAATATACATGCATGCACACAGATATCTATAAGTACATATACCTACAGACACATCTTTCTGTGTACACGTATGTACCCACATATTCATACCAATACACATATATGCCTATATACATATTTGTGTAACCACACACATATTTTTTGGTTGTAGCTGGTGGTGTTGCAAAATTATATTTGTCACGTCCTTTACCAAAAATGTTCTTTTCTCTTGTGCGGTTCTTAGTGACATCATTTACCTTGGTCAAGCTGTGTTTACTTCACCCACATTTGATGCTGCCTTTTCCATCACCGAAAATAATAAGTGTCTGCTGTCTTGAGTGTGCTTCCTCCTGTCCCCTCCATCCTCGATAGCACCTATGAGCGTTGGTCTCTGTGTATATGTCTTTTCTTTTCTTATAAAAATGCGGTTATATAATATTTGTCATTTTGTGATTACCATCCTCCAGGTTCATCCACGTTATGTTTTGAGGGCTCGTCATCATTCTTTATGGCTGCATAGTATTTCGTTATAGGCATCTACTGCATTTCGTTTATCCATTTATCCGTCGTTGGACCACTTATTTCTTAAGGAAATTTGGCTGTGAATGGGAGAGAAAGTAGTTGCTTAAGAATTTATATGATGGGAAAGAACTAATGGAATGCTAAAATGATAAGATTCTGGATGAGTGTGAGGATGAAAGGGTTAGGAGAACCTATAGAGGCTTGCTAAATCTTCCTGCCTTGGTATTAATTCCTTTACTAGATCCAAACAAAACGAAAGACCATTTGCGTTGAGTCAGTTCTGACTCATAGTGTCAGAATAGAACCGTTTGGTCCATGGGGTTTTCAATGACTGTGATCTTTTGGAATTAGGTGGCCAAGCCTTTCTTCTAAGATGTCTCTGGGTGGATTCAAACCTTCAACCTTTTGGTTAGTAGCTGAGCATTTAACCGTTTGCACCCGGCCCCCCATAATCTGGCCCACTCTTTGCTTTTATCCCACGCACAAGTGGGCACACATTCTCTGCCCTGGAGACACCCTTCGTGCTTTTACCCTTTCTTAGAGTGTGTTGCCATCGTTCCGTCACATCTCTAAACCGTATCCGTTCTTCAAGGCTGTCGTGAGTCTCCTTACCTTTATGGAACCTTTCCTGAATTGGTAGTAAAAAGGAAGTGCATTGGATTAAGTGTCAGAAGATGTGAGTTGAACCCTTAGCTCTGCCACAATGTGTATGACCTTGAAAAAGTCACTTGATACCTCTTTGCCTTGGTTTTCTTGTCAGTAATGCCTGATCTGACTTACATTCAGGCTTGTTTAAGACTCAGGTGAGATCATGTTTGTGAAAGGTCTTTGAAATTTCAAAACACAGCACCAGTGTGTGATGTTACGATTTCCTGACTACTTTTTAAAAAATGGGTTTCATTCATTTACTTACGGTTTTTACTGAATAAATTTAGTCATTCATTATACCGAGGGTGTAGTGATGAACAAGTCCCTGTCTGTGGGGCTTCGGTTCTATTGCTGGAGAGAGAAAACAAACAAGTATATAATGTTTGGTAGCTTAAGTGCTATAAAGAAAAATAAGGTGAGATCAGGGGGTGGGGACTAAAGAGTTAACAGGGAAGAGTGCTGTTTTAGATACTGTCGGCAGGCAGGGAAACCTCTCTGAGGTGACATTTGAGCAGAGATTAAGTAAGGGAGCAAGGCCGAGTGGCCATCTGGGGGAGGAGTGCCTTCACAGGGGGGAGGGCAGCAGATGCAAAGGCCCTGAGATGGGAACATGCTCAGTGCGTTCCAGAAACAGCAAGGAGGCCAGTGTGACCTACAGGTTACCCTGAGGATGTTGTATTTTATGCTAAGGGTGATGGGAAGCAACTGGAAGGTTTTGAGCAGAGGAAGGACTTGCCTTTATTTATATATTTATTCATTTATATTTTGCTTTTTATTGTGGTAAAATGCACATACCATAAACGTCACTCTTTTTTAATGTGTGTTGTTCAGTGGCATTTAGTACATTCACAGTATTGTGCAACCATCCCCACTATCTAGTTCCAGAATGTTTTTATCACCCCAGAAGGAAACTTCAAGCCCATTAAACAGTTATTCCCCATTCGCCCCTCTCCTCCTGGCAGCCACTGATGTGCTCGCACCCTGTCTCTGTGGCTTTGCCTGTCTGACCAGGCTTGCGTGGACAGTGCCCACTCTGGCCTCCGTGTGGGAATGGACTGCAGAGGGTAGGCGCAGAAGCAGGAGCCAGAGCTCTGGGATCGTGGCAGAGGACCAGAGGAGAGAGGGTCAGATTCTAGACATGGTTTGAAGGTATCGCTGATGGAATTTGCTAATGGACTAGATGTTGGGGAGTGTGAAAGAAAAAGGGGAGTAAAAGTGATTCCACAGTTTTTGGCCTGAGCCAGTGAGTCAGTGGTAGGCTTTTACTGAATAGGGAAGACCGGGGAAGAGGGAATGGGTTTTGGGGGGAAATTGATCCTTTTTTGGTGATCTTGTTTATACAAAGATGTCACCTTGAAGACTGAGGTGCGCCTGACCCAAGCCACGGTATTTCCAGTTGCATCACATGCATGCAAAAGCTGGACAATGAATAAGGAAGACAGAAGAATTGATGTCTTTGAATTGTGGTGTTGGCGAAGAATATTGAACATACCATGGACTGCCTAAGGAATAAACAAGTCTGTCTTGGAAGAAGTACAACCAGAAAGCTCCTTAGAAGCAAGGATGGCAAGACTGTGTCTTACGTACTTTGGACAAGTTGTCAGGAGGGATCAGTCCCTGGAGAAGGACATCATGCTTGGCAGAGTACAGGGTCAGCGGAAAAGAGGAAGACCCTTAATGAGATTGATTGACACAGTGGCTGCAACAATGGGCTCAAGCATAACAACGATTGTGGGCATGGGGCAGGACCGGACAGTGTTTCGTTCTGTTGTACATAGGGTCGATGGCACCTAACAACAATGACAACATTTATATAATTTAGAACTTAATGAGAAAATTTTAATTAAAGCTGTAAGGATCTTAGAGATCATCTAGTTAAAGGTGGAAAATAATATGTAAGATTAAAAAAAGATACTCGTGCTCTGAGACCAGAACTGGATGGTGCTTGGCTACCATTGCTGCACATTTTGATCAAAGATTCCATAGAAGAATCCTGATCAAAAGGGAGAAAATGCAGAACAGAATTTCAAATTTGCATGGACTCCAGAATTCCTGGAGTCACGGGGGCTGGGTGAACCCCTGAAACTATTGCTCTGAGATAATCTTTAAACCTTACACCAAAAAATATCCCCTGAAGTCTTCTTAAAACCAAATAATAGTTTAGCTTAACTAGTGAAAAAAAAAAAAAAAGGCCTGCCTTGAGCATTTTAAGAACTGTCTATGTGGGATCAAATTGACAACAGCAACTGGAAAGATTAGATAGAAACTTTAGGGGACAGCGAGTTTATGTTAATGGGGGAGGAACAACTCAGAAAAGGAGGGAGAGAATGGCTGTACAACTCAAAGAATGTAATCAATGTCACTGAATTGCAGATGTAGAAACTGTTGAATTGGTATGTGTGTTTTTCCTGTGTATATTCTCAACAACAACAAAATAAATAAAATTTAGAAGGAAAAAAAAGGATACTCGCCACCTCCTATCAACATGGTGAATCTTTCCCACTCACCCCCAGCCCCTTCAGTGTTTGTTGACTAACTGCTGTTAACAAGTGTGTCATATTCCTCAAGTGTTGGGCCAGAAAGAGGGTTGAAAACCACTAACCTACTTAGATCCCTTATTTTATGCATGAGAAAACCAGGGCTGAAGAGCCCAAGGATTCAAAGTGAGCTGTTCTCTTAGTAATTGCTTCATGTGCGTTAGTCTTTCCTTTTAATTTGATCATAAACTCCTTGATAGCAAAAATTACGTCTTAAATTCTTTCCACTTTTCTTTGTACCTAGAACAGTGCCAAATAATAATAGGCATCACCCCAGATTGAGCATAAAACCTAATGAAGAAAAGAAGTCCGTAAAATAAGAACTGTGGTCTTACCCACTCTTCTTAGTAAAGGCTTATTCAAGGCTGGATTTCCCAGTAGGTTTGGGGCACCAGCAAAAAAGAAACACCAAAGCAAACAAAAAAGAGAGAGTGCTAGAGATTGATTGATCCGGTTTTGAAGAACTAACCAAACATTTGGAATTGGATAACCCAGAGAGAAGGCACTAAGAAATGATTTTTATTTCCTTAGAGCATGTAACTTCTGTGCACGACAGTTCAGTATTGCTTTGATATTGAATTACATGGGGGTGGGGCCAAAATAATTTTCCCAGTGGTTAAGATTTTAGAGGTGTTACTCAGCCCTGGGGACTCTTTCATGTATGTCTGGTGCTTTCTCATATGTGTGTTTGACATCAGTATTAAGTTGTGCCCATTGTCGCTGTTATTCTCTAATTGGTGGTTGTTTAAAAGCATGCAATTAAAGGCTGTAGCTCTAATTTGCTGTGTTTTGAGATGGCTGAAAAATTCTTATGTTTTTTCCCCTTTCATGCTAATTTTAAAAAGTAATACTTTTTGTGTGACAAGAGCTACCAGTGGGACATTCCAGCATTAACATTAAATGAGAAATGTCACCTGGGATAAAAATCAAAAACCAAACCTGTTGCTGTCGAGTCGATTCTGACTTACGGTGACCCCATGTGTTACCGAGTACAACTGCTTCATAGGGTTTTCTTCACTGTAACCTTAATGGAAGCAGGTCACCAGGCCTTCCTTCGGTGATACTGGTGGGTGGGTTTGAATACAATAGACTAACTTGAATGGATGCTCACAGCTGATCACTGATGTACTTTAGAGGCAACTTTATATACCTCTGACCCATGGTACTGGTTTTCAGCCCTTGCTTTTGCAATGAACGGTGCATACAACCCCGGATGCCTTTTTTTTTTTTTTTGTACAGGCATACAATTTATTTATTTTAATTGTGCTTTAGGTGAAAGTTTACGGAACAAATTAGTTTCTCATCAAACAATTAATACACAAATTGTTTTGTGACATTGGTTGTCAACCCCGTGATACGTCAACACTCTCCCCTTCTCCACCCCAGTTTCCCTGTTCCATTTGTCTAGTTTTCCAGTCCTTCCCTGCCTTCTCGGATGGTGTATCCATTTAGTCTCGTATACGTGACTGAACTATAAAGCGCATTCCTCATGTGTGTTATTGTTTGCCTATAGCCCTGTCTAATCTTTGGTTGAAGGATGAACCTTGGGAGTGACTTCAGTACTGAATTAAAAGGCTGTCCGGGGGTCATACTCTTGGGGTATCTCCAGTCTCTGTCAAACCAGTAAGCCTGGTCTTTTTTTTTTTGTGTGTGAATCTGAATTTTGTTCTACATATTTCTACTGCTCTGTCCAGGACCCTCTATTGTGATCCCTGTCAGAGCAGTCGGTGGTGGGAGCCGGGCATCATCTAGTTGTTCTGGGATCAGTCTGGCAGAAGTTGTGGCAGTTGTGGTCCATTAGTACTTTAGACTAATCTTTCCCTTGTTTTTTTGGTTTTCTTTATTCTCCTTTGCTCCAGCCATTAGATGTATCTTAGATGGCCACTCCCGGATGGTTTTTTTGATCTAAAGCTGGCTCTCATAGGCTGGCTTAAGAATTAGGGATACACTTTGATTGTAAACTTCCTTCCTTCCTTTCTTTTCCCATTGCCTTCTGTCCCTGGCTTCAAAGCTAGATAAAACTGAGTGATCGTTAGAGGGAATAAACCTGAAACCTTGACATTTTGGATACTTGGGGTCAACCAAGTACAGCAAGGCTTATAGAAACACATCTGTATTTTCAATAAAGTAGAAAAAAAGCTATACTTGTGTTTGACATGTTAGTACTTTTGAGTAGAGAGACCAGCTCTGTGTTTAAAATTTTAGTCTAAGGAATCAAAAATTTTCTTTCTGCTTTACTTGAGTTTGTTTCTTAATATATATGATATTTTTCTATGGGTTTTATGGTTCTAAACTAAAAATGAAATTGATATGTCCTTTTAGGACATATTCCTTCATTCAGAAAATAATTTTTCAGTGTCTTCTGTGTATTTTCTTTTTTTTTTTTCTGTGTATAGAATGCAACAGTTGGTACAATGATAAATTGTTGATATTTATTATTATCTTCTAAGATTATTATCTTCCAAGCACTGACTGCGTTAGGCGTTTGCATACATTTCACACATTATTCCCCCAACAGTATGAAAGCAGTAGTCCTAACAGGAATGTGGAGCTCTGGTGGCACAGTGGTTAAGAGCTCAACTGCGAACCAAAAGGTCAGCAGTTTGAATCCACCAGTTGCTCCTTGGAAACCCTGTGGGCAGTTCTACTCTGCCCTATAGGATCACTATGAGTTGGAATTGACTTGACAGCAATGGGTTTGGTTCAGGTTTGGTAGTAAGAATATATGCTTTGTTAAGGGCAGGGGCTCTTCTCTGTCTGTGTTCTGTTTCTCCTTTATTTGTGTTGATGAGAACAATGCCTGCCACATAGTAGGTACTCAGCAAATGTTTTTCTAACAAATGAATTATTTTTTGTTTAATTCTCAGGACCACCCTATCAGGTAGATGTTACTCTTCATATATTGCCATTGGTAGCAGAGCCAGGATTCAAGGTTATGCTCTTAGCCATTCACTCCATGTTGTGTGAAAGGTAATTTTCAGTTCCTGCTTCTACATAGTAGACATGAAGCACATCAATATAAAAGGTTGAACACTAAGGCAGCAGTTATTTCTATACAAGAGATGTCAAAAGGGCTGGAAGAATTAAAAGCAACTGAGATATGAGTAACCAAAACCAAACCCAACCCACTGTCGTCGAGTCAATTCCGACTCATGGCAAGCATATAGGACAGAGTAGAACTGCTCCATAGGGTTTCCAAGGAGCACCTGGTGGATTTGAACTGCAGACCTTTTGGTTAGCAGCCGCAGCTCTTAGCCACCAGGGTTTCCCTGAGATACGGGTAAGTACATGTAAATCACCTAGAGCTGGTTCTGTACACAATAAATGCTTTATGTGTTGACTATTACTGTCACTACCCTTGTATCGGCATCGTTATCATCATTGTTATTTTTATGAATCCTGTGGGCTGTCTAAAGTATGTAAAGTGTCCATGTCTGGGTTGAAGTGGTCAGAGCTGGTTTAGTGAACAAGAGGATCCTTGCAGCTGGGACAGAAAGTGGGCAGGCAGGGTCAGGAGAGGAGATGCCGTTGATGAGAAGGTTCCTATAAACTTGGACTGATGCAAACGTCTCTGTTCCCTCTTCCTCGGACAGTAAGGAGACCAGTATGTCTGGCCCCGATGGGGTATGTGGGTTACTAGGGAGAGTAAAGATTAAGATTGACAATTGGGAATTGTTTATTTTGTTATGAATGCTACACTGTATTCGTAAAATTGGATTTGAAACCCTGTGAGCAACCAAATATCCTTTAAAGCAAAACAAAATTATATGGTCCTTTCTTATGCTAGAATCTGTAGTCACAATATTGTATCTGCTTGATAAATAATATTGCTGCCTTTGGTGTCACGTGGCCTGTGAGACAAACTTTGTCCTAATAAAAAGGTCACTTCCATTTGGCCTTGAATGGAAGTTTTTGAAAGTTAAGAACCTAATTTACCAACGTCTTCCACAGTGATTGACTCAAATGTATCTGTAAGGATTTGTAAGCGTTTATAGATGCGGCCGTAGACTCCTTAACAGGCTAGAACTGTCTAGGAGACCAGGCTTGTGCCTTGTCCATCCTTGTCTTTCTTCCAGCATTGACACTGTTCCTGGCATACAGTAAGAATGCAGTAAACTGTAGTTGAATTGAATTTTTGAAGCCCGTGAGGCTGGCCACTTTTGCATTTGTGGGACTGATTTGCACCTGAGCTATATTTTTGGGATCTGTAACCCCTTTAATGTTGTTTTAGGTCCAGCCTGATGACTGGAGGGGCTAAGCGAGGAGCTTCCAACCCGTGGCTCCTTGAGGAGCCGGAGGAGACCAGAGGCTTGGGCTTTGACGAAATCCGGCAACAACAGCAGAGAATTATCCAAGGTACTGACACCCCCGGAGTGTGGGCTCAGAAGCCTGGCCAGATTTGGACTCCAGCCACAAATGTTCCTTATCCCCATTGAAAATCAGAGTGAAAACTGTTGGTCTTTCACAGCTCTTGATGTTTTTGTGGCTTAGGCATGCCTGGGGGAGAGATAGCTGCTGTCATCTGTTGGGAGAGCTCACTGAGGCAGTGATTCTAAGTGGCCGAGAGCAGGGAGAGCGGTGGGGAGTGTACTATGCCCAGGGGAATCAGCTGTTTGTGCCCTCCCTTTTCTTTGCCATCAGGAGTTATTCCCTGAACACAAGACTCCATCTTTCTTTTGTATAAAAATAAGTCAATTTGGCTTTTACCTTTAAGTTCATCTTGCCTAGCAGCTGTTAAACCTGCTAATTATTATTATTTATTGTGGTAAAAATATATATAGGCAGTCCCCAGGTAACAAATGAGATCCATCCTAAGTGTGTCTTTAAATCTTTAAGTCGAATTTGTAGGTAAGTCAGAATGGGCGCATCCAGTTGTTAGTTAGCCTTAGTTTAGGGCAAGAAAAGGCTCGAAGCCTTTTAAATGATGTAAAAGCTGGATGTGCAGTGAGCGGAGGTGATTGTGATAAAGAATTTGTTGTGAGCAGGGGTTGGTTCAGTCATTTCAGAGTGAGGGCGAATTTACATAACATTAAAGAGCAAGTACCAGCTGTCTATATGTCAGAGATTCCTAACCCGAGGACTGCCTATATAACAAAATGTTTGCCCTTTCACCGTTTTTTTTGTTCAGTGACATCAGTTACGTCACCATGTTGTACAACCATCAACCCTATCTGTTTCCAAATTTTTCCTCAGCCTTGACAGAAGCTCAGTGCCCCTTAAGCAGTAACTTCCCATTTCCTTCTCCCACCCACCCCTGGTATACTTTAGCTTCTATACATCTGCCTCGTCTAGATATTTCATATAAGTGAGATCATGCAGTTGTTCTGTTGTATCTGACTTACTGTATTTTTACACAAATAAGGCAAGCCTTATACGGTTGTTTGCCAACCACACTTCCCCCAGCGAGGTATTTTCCTAAGTGCCGCTATGCCAGTTTTTTTTTCACATGTTGCTGTAAAAAATTAGCATAATTCTCATAAGACCAGACTTAATGGTCTGACTGAGACTAGAAGGACCCCGGTGGTCGTGGCCCTCAGACCTTCTGTTGGCCCAGGACAGGAACCATTCCCGAAGCCAACTCTTCAGACATGGATTGGACTGGACAATGGGTTGGAGAGGGATGCTGGTGAGGACTGAGCTTCTTGGATCAGGTGGACACTTGAGACTATGTTGGCATCTCCTGCCTGGAGGGGAGATGAGAGGGTGGAGGGGGTTAGAAGCTGGCGAAATGGACACGAAAAGAGAGAGCGGAGGGAGAGAGCGGGCTGTCTCATTCGGGGGAGAGTAATTGTGAGTGTATAGCAAGGTGTATATGGGTTTTTGTGTGAGAGGCTGACTTGATTTGTAAACTTTCACTTAAAGCACAATAAAAATTATAAAAAAAATTACCATAGCGTGCTTATGCAAATACCTTGCTGGGGGAGCGTGGTTGGCAAACATAGAAGGTGTGTGTCATTTGCGTAAAAATACGGTATTTTACTCAGCATGTTTTCAAGGCTCATCCATGTCGTGGCATGTATCAGAATTTCATTTCCCTTTATGGTTGAGTAATATTCCATTGTATGTATATACCACATTTTGCTTATCCATTCATCCACTGATGGACATTTGGGTGGTTTTGGCTATTGTGAATAGTGCTGTAGTGAACAATGACGTACAAGTGTTTGTGTCCTCGCGTTCAAGTCTTTTAGGTGTATACCTAGGAGTGGAATTGCTGGGTGCAGTGGTTAAGAGCTCACCTGGTAACCAAAAGGTCAGCAGTTCAAATACACCAGCTTCTCCTTAGAAACGCTGTGGGGCAGTTCTGCTCTGTCCTATAGGGTCACTATGAGTCGGAAGTGACTGGACTGAAAAAAACTTTTTTTTTTTTAATGGTAGTTCAGTGTTTAACTTTTTGAGGAACTGCCAAACTGTTTTCCACAGCAGCTGCACCATTTTACAATCCTACTAACAGTAGATGAGGGCCTGAGATTCTCCACATCCTTGCCAACACTTGATGTTTTCCGTTTTCCTAAAAATAGCCATCCTAGTGGGGGTGAAGTAGTATCTCACTGTGGTTTTGATTTACTTTCCCCTAATGAGCCCTGGCGGTGCAGTGCTTAAAGCAGTCAGCTGCTAACCAAAGGTTGGCAGTTTGAACCCACCAACCATTCCTCAGGAGACAGATGTGGCACCTTACGGGGCAGTTCTACTCTGTCCTACTGGGTGGCAATGAGTTGAAGTCAGCTCAATGGCAGTGGATTTTTTTTTCCCCTTTGGTAATGAATAGTGACGTTGAGCATCTTTTCATGTACTTGTTGGTCAATTGTATATTTTTGCTAAACCTGCTAATTATTTTTTAAATTTTCTCCTTTTTAAATTTCAGAACAGTGCATGATTGTTATTTAAAGGTAAAGCAATACAAGGCTATATAAAAAGAAAAACCCTTCTTATTGTTTCTCCAAGCCCAAACTGTAAATGGGTTAATATGTATTTCCCTGGATGTTTTTTCTATTCATGTACATGCGTATATACAGTACAAACACACACATTTTATATAAATGGGGTCATGATATACTTTTTTTTTACTTAATATGTGTCACGGACATTTTTTCATGTCAGTATGTACAGATACGTTATTCTTTCTAACTCTCCCTTTCTTAAACAGTTTAAATGAGGTATAGTTGATACAGTACAAATTACACATATTTAAAGTGTATGATTCTGATAAGTTTGTATTTGTTTTTTTGTTTTTAAGAAACCATGTACCCATTAGCAGTCACTTCCCGTTCCTTCCTCCCCTGACTCCCTGGCAACTAATCTACTTTGTGTTTCTCTGGATTTGCTGCTTCTGGATATTTCATATAAGTGGGATCATATAGTATTTGTCCTCTTGTGTCTGGCTTCTTTCACTTGGCATAATTTTTTTTTTTTGTACTTCAGATAAAGGTTTACAGAATAAACTAGCTTCTTCTTAAACAATCAGTACATGTATTGTTTTGTGACATTGGTTACCAACCCCACGGCATGTCAACGCCCTCCCTTCTCGACCCTGGGTTCCCTATTACTAGCTTTCCTGTCCTCTCCTGCCTTCTAGCCCTTGCCCCAGGGCTGCTGTACCCATTTAGTCTTGTTTTGTTTTATGGGCCTGTCTAATCTTTGGCTGAAGGGTGAACCTCAGGAGTGATTTCATTACTGAGCTAAAAGGGCATCTAGGGGCTATACTCTCAGGGTTTCTCCAGTCTTGTCAGGCCACTAAGTCTGGTCTTTTTTTGTGAGTTTGAATTTTATTCTATGTTTTCCTCCAGCTCTATCCCAGACCCTCTGTTGTGATCCCTATCAGAGCATCGATGGCGGTAGCTGGGCACCATCTAGTTGTACTGGACTCAGTCTGGTGGAGGCTGTGGTAGTGGTGGCCCATTAGTGCTTTGGACTAATCTTTCCCTTGTTTCGTTAGTTTTCTTCATTCTCCCTTGCTCCCGATGAGGTGAGGCCAGTGGAGTATCCTAGATGGCCACTCACCGGCTTTAAGACCCCAGACGCTACTCACCAAAGTAGAATGTAGAACATTTTCTTTATAAACTATGTTATGCCAGTTAAGCTAGATGTTCTCCGAGACCATGGTCTGCACACCCCTCAGCGTAATTAAAAATATGTATATTTTATTGTGTTTTAGGTGAAAGTGTACACAGCATATATAATATATATGATATATAATGATAATACATATATATATAATATACTGGCCCAAAAAATAAACAATAACACTTGTGAGGAATGTGTTCCTTTAAACAATGAACTATACAAGACCAAAGGGTAAACATTTACCCAAAAGCAAAGATGAGAAAGCAAGGGGCGGCAGGGAAACCAGTTGGATGGAAACAGGGCAGGCGGGGTGGAAATGGTGAGAGTGCTGACACATTGTAGGGGTAGTAACCAATATCACGTGTCCCAGGCAATTTTTGATCTACTTCTGTTACTCTAAATTAGTTAATATTTTGTATAGTTTTATGTAGGTAGAGTCATACAGCCTGGCTTCTTTTACTGAGCACGTACTGTTTTGAGATTCGTCCATGTTGTGTGTGTCAGTAGGTCATTGTCTTTTGTCGCTGGGTAGTATTCCATTGTACAGATTTACCACAATCAATGTATCCATTCACACGTTGATGGACGTTTGGATTGTTTGTAGTTTTTGGCTATTACAAATAAAACTGTTATGAGCGTTCATGTTCAAGTCCTTGTATGTACATAAGATTTCATGTGTCTTAGGTAAGTACCTAGGAGTGGAATGACTCAGTCATGTAGTAGGTTTATGTATAACTTTTAAGAAAAACTGCCAAACTAATTTTGAAAGTGTCTGTACCATTTTACATGCCCGCCAGAATCATATAAATGTTCCATTTGTTCCAGACGCTCACCAAGACTTGGTATCATCAGTCTTTTTAATTTTTGCCATTCTAATAGGTGTGTAGCGATATTTCATTGTGGTTTTAATATACATTTCCCTAATGACTCATGGAAGCCCTGCCGGTGCAGTGGTTAAGAGCTCACAGTTTGAATCCACCAGCTGCTCTTTGGAAGCCTAGGAGGGCCTCGTTCTGCTCTGACCTGTGGGGTTGCTATGAGTCAGAATCGACTCTACGGCAGTGGGTTTGGCGTTTGGTTTAAAGCCCAGTGAATCTCCTTTGCATGTGCTTTTTTATTGTCTGTGTGTCTCCTTTGGTTAAGGGTTTGTTCAGATGGTTTATCCATTTTCAACTGGATTATTTGTTTTTTTTTTATTGAGTTATAACAATTTCTTATATATCCTAGATCCAAGTCCTTTGTCAGATGTGTTTTAGAAATATTGTCTCCTAGTCTGTGTCTTACTTTTTTCAGTCTCTTAACAGTGTCTTTGAAAGAGCAGAAGTTCCTAATTTTGGTCAAGTCCAATTAACTGATTTTTTCTTTTATAGATTGTGATTTTGGATATATATAAGAAATCTTTGACTAACCTAAGGCCACAGAGGTTTTATCCTAGAAATTTTATAGTTTAAGGTTAAAAAAATTTTTTTTTTAAGTTTTACAGTATTTTATTGTATTTTTGGTGTAAGTTTGCACAAATTAGATTCCCATTTAAAAAGTTCTATACACATATTGCTCAGTGACATTGGTTACATTTTTCACAATGCATAAATATTCTCATTATTTCCCTTCTGGTTGTTATGTTCTCATTAATCTAGCTTTCCTGCCCCCTTTATCATCTCATCTTTGTTTTAGGCTAAATGTTGACTCTTGGTCTCATATAGATGATTTTTTTTGAAAGCTCAGTAACTCACTGGTGATATTGTTTGTCTTATGAGCCAATCTGTGATTTAGCCGAAAGGTGCCCTCTGGGAGTAGTTTCTGTTCCAAATTTAAAGGATATCTCAGAGTGACAGTCTTGTGGGTTCCTCTAGTCACTACTGGTTCAGTAAGTCTGATCTTCTATAAGAATGTGAGTTTTGTTCTACATTTTTCTCCCGTTCTATCAGGGACTATCTATTGTGTCCCTGTTCAGTTGGTAGTGGTAGCTGGGTACCATCTAGTTCTTCTGGTCTCAGGATAGATGAGGCTGTGATTCGGATGGACTCTTAGTCCTGTAGTTTCTTTTTTGAGTCTTTCGTTTCATTTTTTCTCTTTTGCTCCAGATAAGTAGAGACCTATAGTTGTATCTTAGATGGCTGCTTACAAGCTTTTGACTCCAGGTGCTACTCACCAAACTAGGATGTAGAACATAAACTTTATAAACTATGTTATGCCAGTTGACCAAGTTGTCTCACAGGACTATGGTCCTAGGCCTTCAAATCCCGTAAACCAGTCCCGTGAGGTTATGTCTAGGAAGTATCCGTAACTGTGCCCCCTACGGGCTTTATTATATATATGAATATATATGCAGCACACACAAACATGTATATGCATGTGCCTGCAAATACACCTGTACCTGCACATGTGGATACTCACATGTGCCTTCCTGTACACATACATGCATACGTATCTACCTGAGTAACCACACGTAAATCTTTCGGTTGTTATTGCTTCGGAGCCCTGGTGGCACAGTGCTTAAGAGCTATGGCTGCTAATGAAAAGGTCAGCAGTTCAAATTCACCAGTTGCTCTTTGGAAACCCTATGGAGTAGTTCTACATTGTCCCATAGGGTCATTCTGAGTCTTTTTTTTTTTTTTTTTTTTTGCTGTTATTGCAAAATTGTGTATGTCATGTAGAATTTATCCCTTATTCTTGTATGTGCATATTTAACCCATGTTGGGTATTGCCTTTCCCATCACCAAAAATGACAAATATCTGCTATTTAGAAAGTGATTCCACCTCCATCCCTCTCCCGCCCCTGGTAGCCACCAAAAAACATTGCTTACCGTATGTACACCTATTCTTGTCTTTTTATGACAGTGAAATCATACAATATTAGTCCTTTTGTGATTGACTTATTTCACTCAGTATACCGATTCATCCGTGTTGTAAGATGTTTTGAGAACTCATCATTATTCTTTATAGCTGTGTAGTATTCCATTGTATGCGTGTACTACAATTTGTTTATCCATTCACCTGTTGATGGGCACTTAGATTGTGTCCATCTTTTTGCTATTGTGAATTAAGCTGCAACGAACATAGGTGTGCGTATGACTGTTCGTGTCACTGATCTTATATCTCTTGGGTGTATACCTAGGAGTGGGATTGCTAGATCATAAGGTATTTCTATTTCTAGCTTTTTGAGGAAGCCACCATACTGTTTTCCATAGTGATTGCACCATTTTACAATCCCACCAGCAGTAGATAAGGGTTCCAGCCTCCCTACAACCTCGCCAGCATAGTTTAAGGTTTTACATTAGGTCTTTGACCCACTTAGAGTTAATTTTTTATATATTAGGGTATGTTGAAATTCATCGTTGTTTTTAATATGCATATCAATTTGTTATTGAGCCATTTTTTAAAACAATTATCTTTTCTCTACTTTTGTTAAAATCAGTTGACCATGTATGTATGGGTCTATTTCTGGACTCTCTGTTCTGTTCTGCAGGAGAAAGACATGGCAGTCTGCTTCCGTAAAGATTTTCAGCCTTGGAGACCCTATGGAGCAATTCTACCGTGTCCTATAGGGTCCCTATGAGACAGAACTGACTTGACGATATTGGGTTTGGTTTGAGTTTTGTTCTGTTCCATTAATCCAATTGTTTATCTTTATATCAATACCCCACTGTCTTGATTATTGTACCTTTATAAATCTTTTAAGTCAGTTGGTATAAGCTTTTCAGCTTTGTTCTATTTCAAAAAATTTTTCACTGTTTTAAGTCCTTTGCATCTCCATGTGAATTTTAGAATTGCTTTCAATTTCTACAAAAAAGCCTCCTGGGATTTTGATTGGGGTTATATTGAATCCATAGGTTAATTTGGAGAGAACTGACGTCTTAATAGTATTGAGTCTTCCAGTTTGTGAATGTGGTCTATCCATTTATTTAGTTCTTCTCTAATTTTTCCTCAGAAGTATTTTATAGTTTTCAGTGTACATACATGTCTTGAACATATTTTATTAGACCCATCCCTAAGTATTTCATATTTTTATTTTATTGTAAATGACAAAATTTTTAATTTCTAATTGTTCCTAGTATATAAAAATTGATTTTTGTACATTTATCTTGTATCTTGCCACCTTGATAAACTCACTGATTTGTTTTGGTAGCTTTTTTGTATACCCTTTAGGATTTTCTATGTAAGTGATCATGCTGTCTGTGAATAAAGGCAGTTACTTCTTTATTTCTAATCTGGATACCTTTTATTTCTTTTTCTAACCTATTGCACTGGCTACAACATCCAGAACAATGTCGAATAGGAGTAATGAACACAGACATCCTTGCCTTATTCCTGATCTTAGGGGAGAAACATTTAGTCTTTTACCATTAAGTATGATATTAACTGTAGGTTTATTGTAGATGCCATTATGTCAGGTTGAATAAATTCCTTCCACTCCTAGTTTGCTAACAGTTTTTATCAGAAATGACGTTAAGTTTTGTCAGATGCTTTTACTGCATCTATTGAGGCTAATGGAGCCCTGATGGCTCAGTGGTTAAGAGCTCGGCTGCTAACTAAAAGGTCAGCAGTTCGAATCTACTAACTGCTCCTTGGAAACCCTGTGGGACAGTTCTACTCTGTCCTATAGGGTCACTATGAGTCAGAGCTGACTTGATGGCACCTAATAATAACAACAACATTGAGGCTATTGTGTGGTTTTTCTTTTTTAAGTCTGTTAATATGATGAGCTACACTTACTGGTTTTCATATGATGAATCAACTTTTCATTTCTGATATGAATGCTACTTAGTCATGAGGTATTTTCTTTTTAATATATCGTTGGAGTTGATTTGCCAAAATTTTGTTACAAATTTTTGCGTCAGTATTTTTGCATCTAATACTGGTAGTTTGTATCTCTTAAGGAGTTTGTCCATTTCATCTAAAGTTGTCAAATTTATTGGCATAAAATCATTAATACTTTGTTATTACCATTTTAATAGCTGTAAAATCTGATTTTAATTTGTGTCTGTTCCCTCCCACCTGTCCTTTTAGGCTAGACACTATCAGATCATCTCAAAGAACTACTTTTTAGTTTGATTGATTTTTTTTTTCCCTGTTTTTCATTTTACTTATTTTTGCTCTGATCTTTATTATTTTCTTTTTTCTCTATGGATGGGATTTACTTTGATCACATCATGCCTTCTGAGGCTTAGTCAACATCAGTCCCGATGGTCACTCTGGATCTGGTCAGCCCTCACTCCTTGGCCTCAGGTGTGTTCTGGCTCTCAGGAATCAGGACCAAAGACAAATTGTTCACTGCAAGGGGGCTCCATACCTTGCAATAAACATTTAGGATTGTTTGGTCCTCTTGATGCATTAACCCCTTTGTCATTATGAAATGATCCTCTTTATTCCTACTAATAGTCTCTACTGTGAAATCTACTTTGATATTAATATAGCCACTCCCACTTACTTTTGATTGGTGTTTGCATGGTATGTATTTATTCACTTTTTTTCTTTTAACTTATTTAAAGTGCTATTGTTGTAAGCAGCATATAATTGGGTCTTGCTTTTTTATTCTCTCTGACACTGTCTTAGTTACCTAGTGCTGCTGTAACAGAAATACCACAAGTGGATGGCTTTTAACAAAGAGAAGTTTATTCTCTCACAGTCCAGTAGGCTACAAGTTTGAATTCAGGGCGCTGGCTCCAGGAGAAGGCTCTCTCTCTCTGTTGGCTCTGTAGGAAGGTCATTGTTGGTCTTCCCTTGGTCTGGGGGCATCTCAGCGGAGGAACCTCAGGTCCAAAGGGTGCGCTGTGCTCCTGGCGCTGCTTTCTTGGTGGTATGAGGTCTCCATGTCTCTCTGCTCTCTTTTATATCTCAAAAGAGATTGGTTTAAGATACTATCTAATCTTGTAGATCTCATCAATATAAATGCCACTAATCCATCTTATTACATCACAGTGATAGGATTTACAACACATAGGGAAATCACATCAGATGACAGAATGGTGAACAACCATACAATACTGGGAATCATGACCTAGCCAAGTTGACAGGTACTTTGGGGAGGCACAGTTCAATCCATGATAGACATGCTCCACCTTTTTCATCTGTTTAGACCTGATATTTACATTTAATATGGTTGTTGATGCGGTTGGATTTAAATCTACCATCCTGCTGTTTGTTTTCTATTGTCCCATCTGTTCTTTATTGTTTTTATCCTCTTTAGAATATTTTTTATGACTCCTTTTTACTTCCTTTTTTTGGCTTGTTAGTATAACTTTTTGTTGCATTCTTTCATTGGCTTTTTTTTTTTTAAGGGTTTATAGTGTGTATTTTTAACTATCGCAGTCTTAACTTCAAGTGCTATCAGACCACTTCATGTGTAGTGTAAGAACCTTTCAATAGCCCACTTCAGCTTCTCTCCTCTTGGCCTTTGTGCCGTTGTTGTCATCCGTGTTCCTTCTATACATGTTATAAACTCCACAGTACAATGTGACTATTTTTGCTTTACACAGTCTTTATCTTTTAAAGGCATTTACATGTTAAGAGTAAAATTCTTCTATGTTTACCCACACAGTTATCTTTTTTTGGTGCTGTTTGTTCCTTTGTGTAGATTAGATTTCCATCTGTCATCCTCTGACTTCTGCTGGAAGGACTTGCTCTCAACATTTCTTGTAGTGCAGGTCTACCGCTGATGAGTCCTTTCACCTTTTGTAGGTCAGAAAGTCTTTATCTTGCCTGCATTTTTAAAAGATATCTTCGCTTGGCATAGAATTCTAGGTTGAAAGGTGGGTTTTGTTTGTTTTTAAAATTTAAGTATTTTAAAGATGGTGTTGTCTTATGCTTTAGGTTGTTTCCAACCGGAAATATGTCATTCTCTTTTCCTTCCTCTTGCCTTTTTTTCTTGTCTGCTTTTAAGATTTTTTATTTATCACTGGTTTCAGTGATTTGATGATGATGTGCCCTGATGTAGTTTTTTTTTTTTTTCATGTTTCTTATGTTTGGGGTTTATTGAGGTTCTTGGATATGTGAGTTTATAGTTTTCACAAAGCTTGGCAAATTTTTGGCCATTGTTTCTTTTTTAAAAAAATTAATTTTTTTGTTGTTGAGAATGTGCTCAGCATAACATACAACAATTCAACAATTTCTACATGTGTAATTCAGTGACATTGATTACATTCTTCAAGTTGTGTGACCACTTTTCCTTTTCTGAATTGTTCCTCCCCCATTAACATGAACTTACTGGCCCCTAAGTTTCCTTTCTAATTTTTATTGAGGTGCTGTTGTCAATTTGGAAACCCTGGTGGCTTAGTGGTTAAGTGCTATGGCTGCTAACCAAAGGGTCGGCAGTTCGAATCCGCCAGCTGCTCCTTGGAAACTCTATGGGGCAGTTCTACTCTGTCCTATACGGTCGCTATGAGTCGGAATAAACTCGACGGTGCTGGGTTTGGTTTTTGGTTCCATATAGATAGTTTTTAAAAGAGCACAATCCTCAAGGCAAACATTGTTTACCAGTTAAGCTAAGCTATTGTTTCGTTTTAAGAAGACTCCTGGGGATATTTTTGGTTTGTTTAATGATTATCTCAGGGCAATAGTTTAGGAATTCATCCAGCATCCATGGCTCCAGAAATTTTGTATTCCATGCGAATTTGAAATTCTTTTCTGTATTTTCCTCCTTTTTATCATGATTCTTCCATAGAATCTTTGATCAAAACATTCAATAATGGTGGCCGGGCACGATCCAGTTCTTCTGGTCTCATGGCAAAGGAGGCAGCTGTTCATAGAGGCCGTTAGCCACTCATTCTGTTTCTTCCTCCTATTCCTGACTCTCCTTCTTCCTCTGTTGCTCCAGGTGAATGCAGTCTAGTTGTTGTCCCTTGGATGGCCACTTGCTAGCTTTCAAGACCCCAGGCACTCTGCAAAGAACTAGGAGGTAGGACAGAAGCACTGAACACAATAGTAGGCCAATTAACTGGGATGCCTCATGAAACCATGACCCTAAACCTCCAAACCAAGGAACCAAATCCCATGAGGTATTTGGTTGTACATAAAAAAAAAAAAAAAAAATTTTTTTTTTTTTTTTTAAGTAGCCTCAGCAGCTGTTGTTTTTTTTTTTTTGGTAAATTTACCAATTCAGCTTTTTCCAGGTGTACAGCTTATTGACATCAGTTACATTGACTGACTGTTCAGCCATTACCCTTAATCACTGTGATTTTCCCATCCCGTAGGCATAGCCACCCTTCCCCTATCCGTTCTGCTCCTGGTAATCACTAATAAACTTTGTTCTCTGTGCATTTGTCTATTCTCATCTTTTTGTATAAGTGAGGTCATACAATATTTGTTGTTTTGTGATTGACTTATTTTACTCAGCGCAATGTTGTCAAGCTCCATCCATGTTGTGTCAAGGCTTTGTTTTTCTTCCTGGCTGAGTAGTAGTCCTTCATATGTATGTACCACATTTTGTCTATCCATTCATTCATTGATGGGTATTTAGTTTATTTTTACCTTTTGGCTATTACGAATAGTTCTGCAGTATGCATTGGGATACATATGTCAGCTCACATTGCTGCTTTCAAGTCCCTTGGGTGTATTCCTAACAATGGAATTGATGGGTCATATGGTAGTTGTGTTTTTAGTTTTTTGAGGAACCACCACACTGCTTTCCACAGTGGCTGTACCATTTTGCATTCTCACCAGCAATGGATAAGGGTTCCAATTTCCCTACATCTTCAGCAACATTTGTTATTTTCTGTTTTTTTATTTTAGCCATCCTAGTTTTTTTTTAGTGAGAATGAAATGATGTCTCGTTGTGACTTTGATTTGCATCTCTCTGATGGCTAATGACTTTGCATTTCTTTCCGTGTGTTTGGTGGCCATTTGAATGACCTCTTTGGTAAAAGACTATTATTTCTTAAAATAAATTTTTTTTTTGTTTTTGTTAGGAGCTCCAATTGATTATATGTGTATCGGGCCACATGAAATTGTTCCATAGCTCACTGATTCTCTCTTTTTTTTTTTTTAAATGTTTTTCCCTTCTGTATTTCATTTTGGGTAATACCTGTTACTATGGTTTCAGGTTCAGTAATCTTTTCTTCTGCAATTTCTACCTGCTGTCAAATTCATTCTGTGTCTTTGTCTTCTTATACATTGTAGTTTTCTAGAGTTAACAATTTGGTTCTTTTTTTAAAATATCTTCTCTATTTTTGCTTAACATGCTGTCTTGCCTCTAGCTTCTTGAACATACAGAATAGAGTTATAGTAACCATTTTGATGTTCTTGTCTACTAATCCTATCACATGTTTCATGTCTGGGTTGGCTTTAGGTGACTGATTTGCCCTTAACTGAGTGTGTTTTCCTGTGTCTTTGCGTGCACTGTTTTGTTTGGATGCCAGATACTGGAAATATTTCTTTGTTCAGTGCTAAGTATTTTTATATTTTTAGGAATATTGTTGAGATTTGTTCTAGGATGCAGTTATTTGGATTTTGCTCTGTGAGGCGGATCAGAGCAGCATTAATTCTAGAGCAGGGCTTAGCAAACCACGGCCTGTGGGCCACATCCTGCCCCCACCTGTTTTTGCATGGCCAGCAAGCTAAGAGTGATTTTTGCATTTTTAAATAGTTGAAAAATAATCACGAGAATAATGTTTTGTTACTTGGGAAAATTATATGAAGGTCAGAGTTTAGGGTCTGTAAATAAAATTTTATGGGATTACAGACACCCTTATTTATTTACATATTAGCTATGGCTGCTTTCCTGCTACAACGGCTGAGCTGAGTAGTTGCCCTAGGGACTGCGTGGCCCACAAAGCCTAAAATATTTACTATCTGGGCTTTTACAGAAAACATTTGCTGACCCCAGTCTGGAGGTGATTTACTCACTACTGAGCCAGAACCATGCCGAGTACTCTTACCTGATGCTCCGTGAATTATGAGCTGACCTGGGTGGTGGGAATAGGAGCTATGCTTGAACTTACTTGAGCTCAGAGGAATCATTTCCTCTACCCTTTGGGTGGTTCTTTCCCCATCCTTGAGGAGTGTCCTTGAGCACCCTGACCAACACTCAGCTGAAGATTCCAGGTGGACCCTCTGGTGCTCTGCCCTGTGTATTCTAGCCTCATTGGCCTATTTGGATCCTCCTTACCTCCGGGAGACTGCTGGGCTCCACCTGGGCTGCTTCTCCCTTTTCACGAGTACAGACCCGTGTTCCTGAGTCAGGTTGCAGACTTTTATTCACTAGTACTCTGTTTGTGAGGTTTTTCTTAATTGGTTCCATCTAGCCCTTTTTTTTTTTTTTTTTTTTGCAGACCCATTTTATTTATTTTTGAAAAATAACAACAATTTATTAATTCGATCAAGTCTGGCATGAGTAAGCATTCAGATTTTCTCTTTTTTTTTTTAATAATATTTTATTGTGTTTAGGCAGAAGTTTACACAACCAACTAGGTTCCCCTTTAACAATTTTTATACAAATCGTTACATGCCATTGTTATAATTTTTACAAAGTGTCAACATTCTCCTTTATGTATTTCCCCTTTGTTCCGTTTCCATTGATCTAGCTTCCCTTTTCCTCCTTGCCTTCTCATCTTTGCTTTTGGGTAAATGTTGACCATTTGATCTCATATAGTTAATTGTTTAGGGAGCACATTACTCACAGGTGATACTGTTAATTTTATATGCCAATCTATTTTTTGGCTGAAAGGTGACCTGTAGAAATAGCTTCAATTCCAAGTTCAAAAGCTACCTTTGGGCAATAGTCTTGGGGGTTCCTCTAGTCTTTATTAGTCCAGTAGGTATGGCCTTTTTTTTTTAGGAATTTAAGTTTTTTTTCTACGTTTTTCTCCCATTCTATCTGGAACTTTCTACCGTGTCCTTGGCCAGAACATTTGGTTGTGGTAGCTGGGCACCAAATAGTTCTTCTGGTCTCAGGTAGAAGAGTCTGTGGTTCATGTGCACTGCTAGTCTCATGGACTAGCTTCTTCTGGAACCTTTGATTTCCTTCTTTCTCTTTTGCTCCATATAAGTAGAGACCAATAGTTGTATCTTAGGTGGCTGCTCACGAGAATTTAAGACCCCAGACACTACTAACCAAACTAGGATGTAGAACATTATCTTTGTGAACTATGATACGCCAATCAACTAAGTTGTCCCCCGAGACTGTGGTCCCAAGCCTTTTAACCCAGTAAAACAATCCCAAGGGTTGTCTAGGCGTATCTAGGAAGCCTCTCCATCTAGTCTTACCGTAATTCTGTAGATGTTCTTCCTAGATTCTAGCAGAAAGTCATGCATTAGTTCTAGATTTCTGTGTCCTTAGGTCTCTCAGTACTTTCATATGAAGTGGTAGGGTTGGGAAGAGTGGCTAACCAGACTCCATGTTACACTGGGCAATCTTAGTAGCTAATCTTTGAACTCTTGCAGTCAAGACTTTTCAGACAACTTTCTTTGAAGATACCCTATCTTGTAGCTGTTACCTAGACCAGAAGGATTCCTTCTCTAAAATCTTAAAACAAACAAAAACGCTGTCTTTTTTTTTTTTTTTTTTTAGTTGTCTACTGCTGCTATAAGAGAAATACCACAAGTGAATGGCTTTAACGAACAGAAATTTATTCTCTCACAGTCTAGGATGCTAGAAGTCTGAATTCAGGGTGTCAGCTCCAGGGGAAGGCTTTCACTCTCTGTTGGCTCTAGGGGAAGGTCCTTGTCATCAGTCTTCCCCTGGTCAAGGAGCTTCTCAGTGTAGGGACCCTGGGTCCAAAGGATACACTCTGCTCCTGGCTCTGCTTTCTTGGTGGTATGAAGTGCCCTGTCTCTCTGCTCGCTTTTCTCTTTTATATCTCAAAAGAGGTTGACACAAGGTACAGCCTAATCTTGGAGATTGAGTCCTGTGTCATTAAGATAACTGCCTCTAATCCTGCCTCATTAACATCTTAGAGGTAGGATTCACAACATGTGGGAAAATCACGTCAGATGACAAAGTGGTAGACAGTCACACAGTACTAAGAATCATGGCCTAACCAAGTTGACACACATTTCTGGGGGACACAATTCAATTAATAACAAACACCAATTCTTAAAGCTTGCTCCAAGGGTCTTTTCAAAGTAGTGATTAACTTCTTTAACCACCTTTACCTAATCTTTCCTTATTTGTCCCTGTTGTTGTCATTGTTAGCTGCTGTCAAGTTGGCCCCCAACTCACGGTGACCCTTTGCACAATGGAATTGGACTGTTGTGATCCACAGGATTTTCATTGTCTGATTTTTTGATAGTAGATTGCCAGGACTTTTTTCCTCGTCTGTCTTAGTCTGGAAGCTCCACTGAAACCTGTTCAGCATTGATTATAAAGTAAACCCTGATTTATCCAGATTGTTTAGAGACTGGACTGTTCTCCTTTTTATTTGCCAGATAATTAGGCATTCCCATTCATAGGTTACAAGTTAGAATACAGCAAAAATATACTTCAATCAAAAACTGAATCAAACATGATTTACTTTTTCTTTGGCTGTTTGGAAGACATCTCAGCACAGTGATTCAAGCTCATTTTATTTTCTCCCTGATATGTCTGATCAGTTACCACCTGCTCCTATTTATCAGGTGGTTTACATTTTTTTTTACATTGGAACATCTCTAAGATGGCCCTTCCTCTCCTCTCAGGAATGCTGTTTTAGGACTTGGAGAGCCTCAGGTCATCGGAATGAATATCATTAATACATACACATTGTGGTTATCTGGGCCTTCTGTGGCTTTTAATAATGGAATGGAAAATTTATGGTAGCACTTAACGTGGTGAGGCAGTGCTAAGGGTGAATAGAAATTATTTGAGCAGAGCAGAATTTTTAGCCCTCTTTCTGTTTTGCAAGGAGCCCTGGTGGCGCAGTGGTTAAAGCTATCTACTGCTAACCCGAAGGTCAGCGGTTAGAAACCACCAGGTGCTCCGCTCCAAGGGAGAAAAATGTGGCAGTCTGTTTCTGTAGAGATTTACAGCCTTGGGAACCCTTTGGGGCTGCTATGAGTCGGAATTGACTCGACAGCGGTGGGTTTGGTTTTTTGGATTCTGTTTTACGTTAGAGAGATGGACTCTAGGTAGTTGAGTCAGATAATGAGCCAAATTTGATAGAGCATACTGGTGGGAATGCAAAATGTTACAGCCATTTTGGAAAATGATATGGCGCTTTTTTAAAAAGCTGGAAATAGAAGTGCCATACCAGCAACCCCACTCCTAGGAATATATCCTAGAGAAATAAGAGGTATCACATGCATAGCCATATTTATGCCAGTCCATTAGTTTAAAATAAATTCCAGATGATTTAATGAGTTAAATGTAATGGTTTGTAGAAAGATGAGGAAAAAAATGTAAGTATTAATGTGATCTTGGGCAAAAAGACTTTTGTGATTTCATTGCAGCATTATGCACAATAGTGAAAAGATGGAAACAACCTAAGTGCCCATCAGCAGATGAATGAATAAAAAAACTATTGTACACACACATAATGGGATACAGCACAACGATAAAGAACAATGATGAATCTGCAAATCATCTCACAACATGGATGAATCTGCAGGGCACTATGCTGTGTGAAATAAGTCAGTCACAAAAGGACAAATACTGTATAAGACCATTATTGTAAAAACTCCTGTAAAGGTTTACACACAGAAAGAAATAATCTTTGATGGTTAAGGGGGCAGAGGGAAAAACACTAAACAGTAGGTAGGTGGTAACTTTGGTGAAGGGTAAGACAGTATACAATACTGCGGAAGAGCACAACTTGACCAAGGTGAGGTCATAGAAGCTTCATGGACACATCCAAACTGAGGGACAGAGTTACTGGCTGAGGGCTGGGGACCATGGTCTTAGGGGACATCTAGCTCAATTGGCATAACATGGTTTATAGAGAAAATGTTCTACATCCTCCTTTGGTGAGTAGCATCTGGGTCTTAAAAGCTTGTGAGTGGCCATCTAAGATACGTCTACTGGTCTCACCCCATCTGGAGCAAGGGAGAATGAAGAAAACCAAAGATACAACGTAAAGATTAGTCCAGAGAACTAATGGACCACAGCTACCACAGCTTCTACCAGACAGAGTCCAGCATAACTAGATGGTACCTGGCTACTACCACCGACTTCTTTGACAAGGATCACAATAGAGGGTCCCGGACAGAGTAAGAGAAAAATGTAGAACAAAATTCAAACTCACACACACACACAAAATACCATACTTCCTGGTCTGACAGAGACTGGAGAAAGCCTGAGAGTATGACCCTTGGACACCTTTTAACTCAGTACTGAAGTCACTCCTGAGGTCCACTCTTAGCCAAAGATTAAAAAAAAAAAAAAACAGGCCCATAAAACAAAACAAGACTAAATGGGCACGCCAGCCCAGGGGCAAGGAAGAGAAGGCAGGAGGGGACAGGAAAGCTGGATGAGTGGAAATAGGGAACCCGAAGTTGAGAAAGGGAGCATGTTGACACATTGCAGGGCTGGCAACCAATGTTACAAAACAATATGTGCATCAATTGTTTAATGAGAAGCTAATTTGCTCTGTAAACTTTCACCTAAAGTGCAACAAAAAATACATATAAAAATTTTTTTTTATTGTACTTTAGATGAAGGTTTACAGAACAAACTAGTTTCTCATTAAACAGTTAGTACACATTGTTTTATGACATTGGGTAACAGCCCCATGACATGTCAGCACTCTCCCTTCTCAACTCTGAGTTCCCTATTATCAGGTTTCCTGCTCCCTCTTTCCTTCTAGTCCTTGCCCCTGGGCTGGCGTGCCCCTTTAGTCTCGTTTTGTTTTATGGGCCTGTCCAATCTTTGGCCGAAGGGTGAACCTTAGGAGTGACTTCATTACTGAGCTGAATTGGTGTCTAGGAGCCATACTCTCAGGGTTTCTCCAGGCTTTGTCAGGCCAGCAAGTCTGGTCTTTCTTTTTGTGTTAGAATTTGGTTCTATATTTTTCTCCAGCTCTGTCAGGGACCCTCTGTTGTGATCCTTGTCAGAGCAGTCAGTGGTAGCCGGCTACCATCTAGTTGTGCTGGACTCCATCTGGTAGAGGCTGTGATAGATGTGGTCCTTTGGACTAATCTTTCCCTTGTATCTTTAGTTTTCTTCATTCTCCGTTGCTTCCGAAGGGGTGAGACCAGTGGAGTATCTTAGATGGCTGCTCACAGGCTTTTAAGACACCAGATGCTACACCCCAAAGCAGAATTTTCTTTATAAACTATGTTCTGCCAACTGAGCTAGATGTTCCCCAAGACCATGGTCCCCACAGCCCTCAGCCCAGCAATTCAGTCCCTCAGGGAGTTTGGATAGAGAAGATTATAATCTAGGTATTTTTCATTCATAACCTGTGTCTCTACTGCATAAAGCAACTTCAGAACATTAATGACTCCCTAGTTGAAAACCCTGGAAGAATCTCCTTTCCTCTTTTTAAATTGTTTGACCTTTTCATTTATGTTGACACTTGACCCCCAGTTCTATATATAGATTATTCTTTGGATGCGTTTGGAATTTTAGTACAACATCGGCCATCCTAGAGTAGAACTAGGTTGAAGATAGGTTTATCTTGGAGGCCATCCAAGTGGTTGTTACTAAAGACCCCAAAGAACCTCATTATAAAGTGATTTTGCTATAAAACGATTACTTGGAACAATCCCTAGAGACAACAGGCTGTTTCTATGGTTAAAAAAGTGTATAGTGTCAAAGTATGTCACCAAGGGGTCCTTACCTCACACCATTAGTTTAAATAAATTCCAGATGAATTAATGAGTTAAGTGTAATGGTTTAATTCCATAAAAAGATGAAAAAAATATATAATTATTAATGTGATCTTGGGTAATAAGACTTTTGAGATTTCTGCTTTTATAGATCGGTCTTTCTGTGAAACAATTCTTTTTAAAACCCCATAAAAGAAGCGAGAGACCACCTGGCATATTGCTTGGGTAAAAACAGTCATTGCATTCAGCCTCACAGGTTTCTTCCTAATGCACCCGAAAGCAAAGGCGAGAAGTTCTCACAAAGACACTTCTGAGACAGCCTAGTTCAAAAAGCCAATATCACATTTTAAACGAAGGCTCTTGAGTTATTTGAGTTCTTTTCTCTCTAAGTTTTCAAAAAACCAGAAAAGGAATACATTTTCCTTTTTTAAAACAAAAGCACTGTTTTACTTTACATGGTTTTGTATCCTGCCTTTTTATTTGTTAACATACTATAGGCTCCTCTCTACATCAAAATACACTTCTGCCGTTGTTTTTAATGGCCATATAGTGTTTCATTATATAGATACACTATAAATTGTAACCCAATCCCTGTGTTTGGGCATTTTTAGGTAGTTACAGTTTTTTCACTGTTATGAATATGTCAGTCTGGGTGCAACTGGGAGAGAATTTTGAACAGAGCAAGTTTAGTATACAGACTCGTTAACTGTAATGGGGATCAGAGTGAGCGTAGATGAGCTAGTGAGAAGTAAAGCCAGCAGCAGCTGCTGTTGAGGGGATCCTGGCCCACAGCACCCCGTGTGTGTCGGAGTAGAATGTGCTCTATGAGGTTTTCAGGGACCGATTTTTTGGAAGTAGATCTCCAGGCTTTTCTTCTGAAGCACCTCTGGGTGGACTTGAACCGCCAGTCTTTCAGCTAAACAGCCAAGTATGTTAACCGTTTGTACCACCCAGGGACTGTAGTCCAGTAATTGGCATAAGGAGCAATCACAGCCTCTGGGGCTAAGACAGCATACTCAGGGAAGGGCACCACACCCCCAAGGCTGAGATTCAGACCTTGTTTTAGAGGGCACAGCTGGGATTCCTGGATGGCAGAGAAGTCACTGTGGTGCTCGAAGAACTTGCTGGAAATCTGCGTCCTGGGGTGCCAGGGAAAGCTGTTCATGGGGAGCCGTCTGGCTGCAGACACTCTGCTACAAATTGCCAGTGAGAGGGTATGTCAGGAGGGTTTGTTTTGGGAGAGGTTGCTGCTCACCGGGTGCTGCTGGCTGCTGTGCAGGACCTGTACTGAAGCGCACAGCATCCTCTCAGGAGAGCAGGCTGGAACCGGAAAGCAAACACCCTTTTCTTCCTGCAGTGTCTCTCCAGCGCCCTCAGGTGACAAAGCTGGCAAAGGAAAAAATATTTTAAGGGTCCAGATCCATTTTGACAGAGCAGTCAAAAAGGGTGAATTTGGAGCTGAGAGGCAGTAGATTGATAACCAGCGTAGCAAGCAGCCTTTCAGGGAATATCCTTATATAATATCGTTACATACCGTCTGAACATGATATTACTATATATGCCTAGAAACAGAACTGATAGATAAAAAGATGGGCCGGTTTGCCCTCTAGAAAGGTGTATCCACTTACCCTCCCATCACATGGTACATAGGAGCCTCTAGTCCTTCGCACTTTAGTTAGCCCTGGGTATTATCATTTTTTAAAATCTTTACAAATCTGATAAGCCAAAAGAAAAAAAAAAAGTAGTAAGGTCAAAAGTTTTATTTATTTTCTGTTTTTTATTCTGTTGTGAATTTCCAGTCTATATCCTTTGGCCATTTTTAAAATTGGGATATTAAGTCTTTTTTTTTTTTAATTGATGTTACGTGTTCTTTACATGTTATATGTTGGAAAGTTTAAATGTTTATGTAGTCAAATCTTATTTTTAATATTTAGAAACAAATTATCTGGACATCATTTTAGTATAAGGTATGACTTATTTAATTTTTTCTTTGTTATGTTCTGATAATGTTAACTGTTTTATCTGTCTTTTCCTGAGTGACTTAAAATATTAGTTTCATCATATATTGAATTGTGGTACATTCCTGAGTTTAAATTATCTTTCACTGGTTTTCAGTTAGTTGATTGTTTTTCTTTTTCTTCCAGAACAGGATGCAGGCCTTGATGCCCTTTCTTCCATCATAAGCCGCCAAAAACAAATGGGGCAGGAAATTGGAAGTGAATTGGATGAACAAAATGGTAAGGAGAAGTCTGAGATTGACCAGGTTTGCAATTTAGTGTATATATTAAAGGCTGAAATATTTGTTGAGTCTTCTTATTATTATGAAACATGTAAAGTGGTTTAACACTAATGGAATGGATTATTATAGTTTA
The DNA here is from genome assembly GCF_024166365.1 of Elephas maximus indicus. Lineage (NCBI taxonomy): Eukaryota > Metazoa > Chordata > Mammalia > Proboscidea > Elephantidae > Elephas > Elephas maximus. The sequence continues at coordinate 11,170,406 of NC_064837.1, forward strand.
ATGTAATTGAGGGTGGTTTGTGACAGATTTAGATTGTAGTTATTAAATACTGCATAAGGAAAATTTGTTCAAAAAATTCCAGTTCTCAGTAGCTGCTTTTAAAAATATTTTGCTTTATGATCCATTTATCTGAGCTTTACTTTCACGCAGTAATCATGTGGCATTGCTCAGTGCTTTGTACACTGTGAGGCTAGGACACTCAGGCTGCGTGTACTTCATATCATCAGTACACCCAGTGGATTTGTCATAAATGCCAGGCTGCAGGGGTCGGGGCGGGGGGGAAGTGTTTGAAGATTTTGTTCAGGACTTGGTGTGACAAATCTGATTGGAGAAAGAATAACTTGCAATCTCAGGCAGGATGGATTAGGGGAGACAGAGCTTTAAGTCAGGGAGGTGGCCGGAAAGGCTCTGTGCTTGAGGTTTGTGGTGTGAGGTGATGAGTGCCTGAGCGAGAGTTGTAGTAGCAAGAATGGGAAGGAAAGGATGGATACAAAGGACTGACGGCACTTTTAATGTTACGAATGAATCCGGAGAAATAGAGAAGGGTCACTGGTTTGTGAGTAGGATCCTACGTCCAGTTTGGGGCATGTCTCATTAGAGGTACCCATGAGAGATCCAGGTGGAACTGTCAAGTAGACAGTTGGAGGTACAGTACCAGAGCTCAGAGAGAGGACAGGGCCAAAGAAAATAAATGTGAGGAGCTTTAGCATAGAGGTGATGTACGAAACTATAAGAATAGTTGAGTTTTAGTGAAACTAACGTTTATCGAAAGGCTCTACTATGTGCTAGGAAGCACTTTCTTAGAAGTCGATGTGGTACGGTGAATTACATAATATGGCCCTTTGTAACTCTCACCAAATGACTGGGTGAGGACTATGAAAATGAGGTGCACCAAGACAATTGGCTAGCTTGCTAATAATGTAAATAAGGTGCATGGCACCTTGTGTGGTTGGGACCATGCATATAAGGCATGTGGAACCCTAAGGAGGGGGTTGGTCCGTTTTGCCATCCTGCTGGGCTTAAAAGAGCAGTCGATCCAGAGCAGGGGGGGACCTACCACCACCAAGAAAGAAGAGCTAGGAGTGGAGCACGTCCATCAGACCCAGGATCCCTGCGCTGAGACCTCCTAGACCCAGGAGACAGAGAGAGAGAGAGGTGTAACACTGGAGACAGCGAGAAGCAGTGGCAGAGAAACAGTGGCAGCAAAGGCAGCTGAACGAGGAGACTGGCAGGAGACGGCATGGTGAGCTTCTTGGCCCACTGAGCAAGACGATTACAGTAGGTGTGCTGACCCATGGAGCAAGAGCTGAGCGCCTTCGGGCACAGGGCTTCCGCGGAGTGGAGTGCCTCTACGCGCTTGGCAGTAGAGCTAGGCTTACCAACCCATGGAGTGAGAGAGCTGAGGGCCTTTGGGCCGAGGCTTACTGGCAGAGTGGTGTGCCTCCAGGCACTTAGCAGAGCTAAAAGAGCTTTGTAGCACTTGTCTGAACAGGGCAGAGGGCAAGGAACCAGAGAGAGGTATGCATACAGGCATGGCTGAGGAGAGTCTGTCCTGATTGAAAAACTGTATCCTGGGTGTTGCTGAACCTGAATTGTCCCTAATAAACCCAAAAATCCTGAGTCTTGTTTATGAGTTCTGTGTGGTCATTGCAACAAATTATCAAACTCAGCAGAGAAGTAGAGACTGCTGTGGGATGGACAGTTGGTGTCAGAATTGGTAAAAAGGTTGGAGGGTGGAGGTATGTCTGACCTCCTCATGGGAATCAGCCTTGGGCTGCTGATCTTGATTCTCCTTCCCCCTTGTGAAGTTGGAGGAAGTCAGACGCCACTGCCATGCCATTTTTACAGTCATTTTATTTAATCTGTACAATGACATCATGAAAGTCATGTCACCCTGTTTATTAGAGATGAAGGTCGGAGAAGCTGAGGAACTTGTCCAATGTCTTATCGCTTAAAAGTGTCAGAACTGAAATTCAAACTCAGGTCTTCTTATTCTAATTTGATTGCCTTTTTGAGTATGTTAGCTTACTCTCTAAGGAAGACAAAGTAGGGAGGGAAAAGTAAAAGGGTCTAAGGGTTGAGCTTTTGGTGATAGTACTCATGATGGAATGGCTTTCAAGAAAAGTTGTGAACATCCAGCTCAATTGGCATAACGTAGCTCATAAAGAAACCGTTCTACATCTACTTTGTTGACTAGTGTCTGAGGTCTTAAAAGCTTTTGAGGGCCATCTTAGATACATCTATTAGTCCCATCCCATCCAGAGCAAAGAATAATGAAGAAAACAAAAGGCACAGGAAGATATTAGTTCAAAGGACTAATGGACCACATGAACTATAGCTTCCACCAGCCTGAGCCCAGAGGAACTAGATGGTGCCCAGCCACCACCACCGATGTCTCTGAAAGGAGTCATAATAGAGGGTCCCAGACAGAGCAGGAGAATAATGTAGAACAAAATTCAGATTCACAAAAAAAGACCAGACTGGAGGAACCCCCGAGACTGTGGCTCCCGGATACCCTGTTAACTCAGAACTGAAGCCACTCCTGAAGTCCAAAACAGACAGTAACATGCTTGAGGAATGTGCTGCTTAGTTCGATCAAGTATTCAAGACCAAATGGGCAACACCTGCTCCGAAGAAAAGATGAGAAGGCAAGAAGGCAAGAAAACTGGATGAATGGACAGGGGAACCCAAGGTGGAAAGGGAAAGGCGGGGAGTGCTGACACATTACGGGGATTGCAACCAATGTCACAAAAAAACTGTGTATAAATTTTTGAATGAGAAACTAATTTGCACTGTGAACTTTTACCTAAATCACAATAAAACTTAAAAAAAAAAGAAAAAGAACAGTTGTCATCATTGTATAAGTGACAGTTGAAGCCCTGAGAATGGATGAATGCTGCCCTGAAGGGGAGACTGCACTTGTTGAAATCATACGAGTGCTTCCTTTCTCCTTAGGATACCTAGGAAGAATGAGTTCATTTGTTACCACAGTGCTATTTATTCCTTTCAGCTATTGTGAAAACCCTGATGGCGTAGTAATTAAGTGCTATGGCTGTTAACCAAAACGTTGGCAATTTGAATCCACCAGGTGCTCCTTGGAAACCCTATGGGGCAGTTCTACTCTGTCCTATAGGGTTGCTATGAGTCAGGATCAACTCAATAGCAACTGTTTTTTTAATCATAAATGAGTAGATTACTAAAGCAAACTGAGAAGCCTTCTCCTTTCATAATCCTAATAGTGGTTTTTAATAGTTTAAGCACAGGAAGGAAGACAATTTAATAATTTTCCTGATGGTGCCAATGTGAATATAGTACAGTGAAGCCTGTGAGAACCGAAACTCAGTGGGACTGCCTTGTTTTTCTGAGTCTCCCAAGTTTTCTGCCTTTGACAGAGTGCAGCCTTACCACTTTTCTATTGCTCATTTTAGTGGAAAATATTTGAGTTTTCCTTTTCTTACAGTTTTCTGCCTCACACAGGTTCCGGCTTTTGCAGGTTTTCCTGTAATATAACAAATATTGTAATATGTGTTGTATATAATTACATATATATATAATTATGTTATCATATAATCCAGTTTTTGGTTAGTTTCTTCCTCGAAAGACAGTTTTGACAAGAAAATAAGCTCTATAGAAAATCTGCGTAATTGTTGGTGTATAATTATTCTTTGTCCCAAGGTAATTCAGTGGGTCAGACTAGAAGGAACTCCAGCCACCAAACTAGTGAAACGTGCGTATCCTGGGATGTGTTTAGATTGTCCTCGGTGTAGCAGTCTGTGAATAGATGATGAAGAATTGATGGTGCCTGATTTGCTGGAGTGATTTACTAATTTCCCAGATCACATCACTGCACCTTATTCCAGAGTAGGAAATACCACCAGCAGTCCTTAGTCTTATCTTTCCTCTGCTTCAGAGTTAGCACACTGTGCTACATATTAGAATCACCTGGGGAGCTTTTAAAAAACCCCAAAGCCCAGGCCCTACCTGCGTTAGTTTTCTGTTTCTGCTGTACAGATTACGATAAGTTTAGTGGTTTAAGATAACACCAATTTATTATCTTATAGTTCTGTGGGTCAGAAGTCTGACATGAATCTCATGGGCTAAAATCGAGATGCCGGCAGGGCTGCATTCTTTTCTGGAGACTCTAGGGGAGAATACATTTCCTTGCCTTTTCCATCTCCCAGAGACCACCCACATTTCTTGGTTCATGTCCTTTACACAATGCTGAAGACTTGTCTTGGTCCCTTCTTCCATCTTCAGAGCCAACAGCAGCGCGTTCAGCCTGTCTCACATCGTATCTAATTTCCGCTTCCTTCCCTCTTCTACTTCCGCGTACCTTTGGGGTTACACTGGGTCCGCCCAGGCAATCCAGGGTAACCTCCTTGTTTCAAAATCAGCTGACGAGCAACCTTAACTCGCCGTTGCCACATAACCTGACACATTCAGCAGTTGTGGGGCTTAGAACATGGACGTCGCTGTTGTTGGTAGCAGCCGTGGAGTCACCAGTGCGCAATGGACTAAAACGCCGCCTGGTCTGCGCTGCCCCCGTGATCGGCTGCGTATCGGACCATTGTGATCCGTAGGGTCTTCATAGGCTGATTTTCAGTAGATCACCGGGCCTTTCTTCCTAGTCAGTCTTCGTTTGGAAGCTCCGCTGAAACCTGTTCAGCGTCGTAGCAACATGCAAGCCTCCACTGATAATGAGTGGTGGCTGCATACGAAGTGCATTGGCTGGGAATCGAACCTAGGTCTCCCACATGGAAGGCAAGATAGGCAATATACTGTCATAGTCACAGTCAGAGACTCTTTCCCCTAATCACGAATTTCCCCCCCCCCGTCGTTTTCGCTTATTCCCCCCCGCCTCCCCATTCCAGACTCAGATGGATGTGTGTGTACAGATGTGAGGTATTTTTCCATGAGTTGTCTAAATAAGCTGGATTTTCTCTGTGGTGGCCTCCCAGAGAGAACCCAGTTATGATGGTGGTTTTCAAATGTGCATATTTGCTCCTCAGAAATAGGGCAGAGTCAGCCATTTTCTTTCACAATAACCGAATGACTCTGAGGATAAAAAATTATATCCCTGCCAGGGCCATAACAATCCTTTATTCGTTTAGTTAAAGTCAAAATAGGCCATCATTATGTCTATAGGTGTTCGGAACAGGATTGAAGCCCCCTCTGGATTTTTGCTGTGAGCCAAGCGTGTAAGGAGTCGTCGAGAACTCTGGAGAAGGATACCGTGTTTGTTGTAACCATCACTGTGTGATTTAGTGCCCTGGTGAATTATTCTTTTGTTTTTCATTAAATGAAAGCAACAGTGGGCTTGGATAATGGCCAAATAGGCCGTTTTGGAATTAAGTATGGAAACCTTACTAACAAAATACGTTGTACTTAGAGCATAACAATAAAGCTGAAGGGCCAATTTAACATCAGTTAGGAATTCAGTTTTCAATCTTCCCATGTAGAATTATGAAGGGCCTGAGTAACACCACTAATTACGTTGTTCATGTGCCAGTGACCAAGCCTAATGTCCAAAAAGACTAGCAGTTAAGAGAAAATGACAGTGATGGAAGACAGTATATGAGGGTTGGGGCGCTGGGGAAGGTGGCAGGACGGCAGGAGGGAGGGATGGGGAGGTAAACCAATGAGATCATCTCATAAACCCATTGCCGTCGAGTTGACCCCAACGCATAGCCACCCTAGAGGACAGAGTAGAACTGCCCCGTAGCGTTTCCAAGGAGCGGCTGGGGGATTTGAACTGCTGACCTTTTGGTTAGCAGCCAAGCTCTTTTCCACTATGCTACCCAGGGCTTGCCAGTTTAAGGTGAACTGTATGAATGGGTGGACACCAAGGACACATACCGGATGACCCAGTTGCTGTTCCATAATGAAGAGTTGTGGTTCTGGTTTACTGAAAAATTCTTTAAGGTTAATATTCAAGAAGACTGGGCCTTTTAAAAATTAGAATACCAAAACAAGAAAATGAACAGGTATCATGGATTGAATTATGTCCCCCCAAAAATGTGTGTATCAACTTGATTAGGCCATGGTTCCCAGTTTTCTGTGGTTATGCTCCATTTTGTGATCGTAATTTTACGCTAAAGAGGATTAGGGTGGGATTTTTATCACCACCTTTACCCAGGTCACATCCATGATCCAAATGTAAAGGGAGTTTCCATGGGGTGTAGCCTGCACCACCTTTTATCTCTCAAGAGATAAAAAGGAAAGGGAAGCAAGCAGAGAGTTGGGGACCTCATACGAGCAAGAAAGCAGCACCAGGAACAGAGTGCATCCTTTGGACCGGGGGGTCCCTGCGCCTGAGAAGCTCCTCCACCAGGGGAAGATTGAGGACAAGGACCTTCCTCCAGAGCCGACTGGGGGAGAAAGCCTTCCCCTGGAGCTGAGGCCCTGAATTTGGACTTTTAGCCTACTTTACCATGAGAAAATAAACTCCTCTTTGTTAAAGCCATCCACTTGTGGTATTTCTGTTATAGCAGCACTAGATGACTAAGACAATAGGGCTCAGTTATGTAAATGGAACAGGTGTTTCTGACACCTCATTTTGGCATTCGTGAAACCTTAAAGTCAGCACCAGGAGGAACAGCAGAGGCCTGATTCTCATGGATGAAATAGCACGTAGAACAGGCTGTGCAACAAAGCCCTGCGGGCGTGTGCTGGTCCGCGTTATTCTTCTTGTTGCTCAGATTATCCCTGATTTGGCCAGTCCTTTTGGTGCCTCTGTGTGTGTGTGTTTGCAAAGTCAGGACCTCTCAAATGCATCCCATTGTCACCACCATTTGTATCAAATCAGCCCAGGGAGGCCAAGACCATCCACCTCTGATGCCAAATGAGGAGCTCTGGTGGTGCAGTGGTTAAGTGCTCGGCTGCTAAATGAAAGGTTGGCATTTTGAACTCACCAGCGACTCTGTGGGAGAAAGATGTGGCAGTCTGCTTCTGTGAGGATTACAGCCTTGGAAACCCTGTGGGGCAGTTCTACTCTGTCCTGTAGGGTTGCTATGAGTTGGAATCGACTCAACAGCAGTGGGTTTTTTTGGGGGTATGGGGGGGATGCCAAATGTGTAGTGGATAATAAATCCCATTCCACACACCAACTGCATCCTCTGGAAATCTCAGCTTCCCTTCCCTGGTTAGTTCAGACCCCAGCTACCAGTGCAGCCTTTTCTCCAAATTCTGTCTTAGTCATCTAGCGTTGCCTTAACAGAAATACCACAAGTGGATGTCTTTAACAAAAAGAAATTTATTTCTCACAGTAAAGTAGGCCAAAAGTCCAAATTTAGGGTGTCAGCTGCAGGGGAAGCCTTTCTCTCTCTGTTGGCTCTGGAGGAAGGTCCTTGTCCTCAATCTTCCCATGGTCGAGGAGCTTCTTAGGTACAGGGACCCCCGGTGCAAAGGACATGCTCTGCTTCTGGAGCTGATTTCCTGGTGGTATAAGGTCCCCGACTCTCTGCTTGGTTCCCTTTCCTTTTATCTCTTGCTCTCATCCCCACTCACCTGGGCCTAGGTCAGCAGGTGCTGACCCATTTTCTTCTCATCCCCATTCACCTGGGCCTGGGTCACCGCGTACTGGTAATTCATTGGAGTGACTCACAAACTCCAGGGAAAGGGCCGTCTTTAATCTAGCAGGAAGAAAGGGTACAAGCACATAGGGCGGGCAGGTCTGAGAGGGTCTTGGTACAGAGCTTCCATGTCCCCACGTCCCCAAGGGATGCACCTACCCTCCCGAGAGCAGATGTTCACTCTTCTCCACTGAGGCCCCATCTTCCAAGGCCTTTTTTGGCCTCATCACATCTCCTGAGGCTTAGCCATCGTCGGTCCCCAGTGGCCCCGCTTGGTCTGGTCGGCCCCCACTTACTGGCTTTAGGTGTGGTCCAGCTTCCAGAAACGACGACCAAAGGTCAAATTGTGTACTTCAAGGAGGTTCTATGCCTTGATGTGTGGTAAATATACATATAACAAAACGTCTGCCATTTCAACAGTTTTTGTGTGTACAGTTCAGTGACATTATGTTCGTCTTGCTGTGCATCCGTCACCACTGTCCACACCCATGTTTTTCCGTCACCCTAAACAGAACTCTGTGTCTGTGTCAACCTTTGAGCACTTCCCTGCGTTTTACAAGAATACAGTGTTCTAGACTCGCCTTGTTCCTGTCCTGGCCTGGAATCAGCTATTTCTTCAAGGAGCTCTGGCTCTTTTCACCAAGGACTAGTGTTTCGAAACCAAGACTTCTCTGCGGGATATACTTATTGTCACTGGGGTATCATTGCTTCTAGGCCTTTTATCGTTAAGATTCCAGATACTTTATATGTGATACTTGATATTTTTCCTCTCTCTGGAACCCTTTAGGATCTTTTATTTATCCCTGGTGTTTTGAAATGCCACGATCGTATGCCTTGATATAGGTATATTTTTATTCATTGCGTAGGATGATTGGGAATCCCCTACAATCCCAGTGTTCCATTCTGGGAAATTTTCTTGTAATCCCCTTCTATTTTTCTTCATTTTCTCTTTCTGTAACTCTTGCTTGTCAGATGTTAGATCTCCTGGATCAATTCTCTAAGTTTTATCTTTTCTAAGTTACTATCGGTCTGACTTAGTGTTTTCCTTTCTGATTTCAACAACAATAACAATACACGCATGTATTTTTTTACTATTTAATTTGAGAGTTTTTCCTGGGGAGGCAGAATAGATATATATAAATACATAGTTTAAGCCAGTGTAAATTCCCTATGTCCATGAATGCCTCCTCCATCTATCCAGTTACTCTTTCTTCACCCATCTTTGGTGAGTCATCAAATTCTGCCAGTTGCCCCCTTAAAGACCCACTAGAATTTGTCCACTCTTTTCATGGCCATTCCTTAGTTTGGGCCACTGTCATCTTCTGCTGTGATTACTGGGACAGCCTGATACCTTGCCTCGTGTCTTATCTCTTCTCAGCCTTTTGTCACCGTGCATCAGAGTATTCTTTTTAGAACACAGGCCTGGTCACATGGTTAATTTTGTGTGGCTGCCCTAATTGGTCACAGCGGTCTGGTCATCGCATACTTCTCCCTGGAATTACACACTCCAACTGTATTGATCTGCTTCCGCTCCTCAGCTGGGCCAGGACACGTGGCCTGGCTCGTGCTGCTTTGCTTAAGCTTTTTCCGTTGCCTGGAACGTCTCTCCTCTCCTGCCAGGAGCTGTTCCTCCCTCCCTGCCGCACTCCCCCTTCCCTACCGACACATTTTACTGTGGCTAACATGGACTCGTTCTTCTCCTTTCAGCTTAGGGTGGTACGTCATTTCCTCTGGGAAATCTCCCCTCCTGCACGCTCCCCTGTTACCTTACGTGTCCCTGGTTGTGTTGTTGTTAGGTGCCATCGAGCTGATTTTAACTCACAGCGACCTAGTGTGACAGAGTGAAGTTACAGTTTACAGGAGCAGGTCACCAGCTCTTTCTTCTGCAGAGCTGCTGGGGGGTTGAAACCAGCAACATTTAGGTTAGCAGCCGAGTGGTTAACTGTTGTGTCACCAGGGATCCTTCTCCCTAGTCATAGCATTCATCATTTGGTATTCTAATTGACATTTATCTGTCTCTGTTTTCCATTGGGAGCCCTGGTGGTGCAGTGGTTAAGAGCTCTGCTGCTAACCAAAAGGTTGGCAGTTGGAATCCACCAGCGGCTCTTTGGAAACTCTGTGGGGCAGTTCCGCTGTGTCCTGTAGGGTCGCTATGAGTTGGAATTGACTCAACGGCAACAGGTTTTTTTTTTTTTTTTCTTTCCATTGTACTATAAGTTACTTGAAGGCAGGCACTCTATTCTTTGTTGTTGTTGTTGTTAGCTGCTGTTGAGTTGGGCCCTGACTCATGGTGATTCCCTGTGTTACAGAGTAGAGCCGCTTCATAGGGTTTTTTGTCTGTAAGCTTTATGGAAGCAGTTGGTCAGCCCTTTCTTCCGCAGAGCTACTGCGTGGGTTTGAACTGAGAACTTTTAGGTTTGCAACCTGTTGCAAACTGCTTGCGCCACTGAGGCTCCTCGTCACCATTATATCCACACTTTCTAACTCACATGGCAGGGAGTTAGTGATGGATAAATACTTGTTAAATTAGGGAATACAGCTTCAGAAATTGGTATTTTAGATATTTCTAAAAGTCAGGATCATTATAGCTAAAGGTGTTCACTACGTATTTGCTGTATTGAATTAGAAAATTTTGCTAGGCATTTGTGGAAGAGATTACCACTCATGAGGCAGCAGTCCAGCACCACCGTAGAAGCTGACAGACCTGTGGGCACATCTTACCGCAGCAGGTCGGTCAGTTGGTAGAGACTCTTATTTCTGACTCAAGTTGCTTCATATTCCCACCCCACCTCTGACCCACATGCCAGATCACTGAGTGTTCACTATGTTTCCCTGAAGGACAGAGCGGGGACTAATGAGCCAGGGTGGGCATGGCCTTGGTGGTCTGGGGGGCACACTAGTAACAGGGTGGTAGAAAAGGCTACTTGGATGGATGGCATTGATACTGGGATGGAAGAGACCAGTGTGTCCTTTGAAAGAGCTAGAAGGTGCAGCTAGACTCCTTGAATGATACCAAACGATAAAGCTTTTACATTTGAAAAAGGTAAAACAGTGGAGTAACATTGTAAGGGTCTGTTAGAACCGTTCACCTGAATTTCATGTGAAAAGTTTAGAAAAGTAATGTGGTAGACTGAATAACAGCCCCCCAAAGATGCACGACTTAATCCCCATACCTTGTGAATACTGCCTTACGTGTGGCTGAAGGGACTTCACGAATGTGATTAAGTTAAGGGTTTTGAGATGGGGAGATTATCCTGGCTTATATAATCACTAGTGTCCTTATGAGAGGGAGGCGGAGGGAGACGGGACACAGAAGAAAGCAGTGTACTGACTGAAGCAAGGTGCTGTGCTGCCGGCTTTGAGGATGGAGGAAGGGGCCATGAGCCAAGGGATGCAAGTACTGCAGCTCTAGAGCCTGGAAGAGGCCAGGGAAATGCATTCTCCCCTGGGGCCTCCTAGAGCACGTCCCTCCGGACACCTTGACTTTGGCCCAGTGTAACTGATTTTGGACTTCTGATCTCCAGAACTGTGAGAGAATAAGCGTGTGTTGTTTTAAGCCACTAAGTGTGTGACTATTTGTTACAGCAGCACAGGAAACGAGTACGAGTAATCACTGTGTCTTTTTGCCAGTCGTCGGTGAGTTTAGGCTGACGACTTTTATGCCAGAAATGTACATTGAGCCATCCACAGGTCTGTAGCCCCTCTTACCTTTTGAAGAGAGTGTACCTAGCCCTTTGATAACAGAATTTAGTCTTGCACTGGAGAAATGTATAGGCAGTTTGGTGAAGGAATCTCTTTGTGGCTTACTCATTATAAAACCTTCCCGAAGTGTGTTAGGCAGGCTGGTTTTAGGTAACATGTAGAGAAGCATTTTACTTGTCAATAGTTGTATATCTCAATGTGTGATGGAAGACAAGAGGACTGGCGCGTGAGACCTGTGATTTCACAGCGGTGTAAGATTTCCTTATTCGGTTGACTTGGATAAGTAGAAAAATAACAGCGAGTTGATATAAAGAAAAACATTAAGTCTGTCTGGTCCAGGTGAAAGAGGAGTCCAGCAGAAATTCTGAAGGTGGTGTTTGAAACTCTGATGTCGGGAAGTGCTGCTGTAAGAAGATGTTTTTGTTTCAGTCTGGAGTGCTCAGAGCGCGGACTTCGGTTTCAGCCGTACCCTAGGTCGATGCTGTGTGATTTACTTGCGCTCTTCCCCTTGGCCCTCCTGGTGCGGAGATCACGTCTGAGCTGAAACGACGCCTTCTAGGTCCGTGAGTTTGTAGTTAGTAAGGCAGTGGCTGTGGAGGAGTGACGTTGTCTGACACTGCACCCTCAGAACCTAATGTGCTTGCCTTCTGAAAGAAAACAAAAATCCTCGCAACTGGACCCATAAGCAACATCATGATGAATGGAGAAAAGATTGAAGTTGTCAAGGATTTAATTTTACTTGGATCTACAATCAACACCCATGGAAGCAGCAGTCAAGAAATCAAACGATGCATTGCATTGGGCAAATCTGCTGCAGAAGACGTCTTTAAAGTGTTGAAAAGCAAAAAATGTTACCTCGAAGACCAAGGTGCTCCTGACCCAAGCTGTGGTGTTTTCAGTAGTCTCATATGCATGCGAAAGCTGGACAACGAATAAGGAAAACCAAAGAAGAATTGATGCCTTTGAATTGGGGTGTTGGTGAAGAATATCGAATATACCATGGACTGCCAAAAGAATGAACAAATCTGTCTTGAAGAAATACAGCCAGAATGCTCCTTAGAAGCAAGGATGGCGAGACTTTGTCTTGCATTCTTTGGACATCTTATCAGGAGAGATCAGTCCCTGGAGAAGGACATCATGCTTGGTAAAGTAGAGGGTCAGAGAAAAAGAGGAAGACCCTCAATGAGATGGACTGACACAGTGGCTGCAACAGTGGGGTCAAGCATAACAACTATTGTAGGAATGGTGTAGGACCGGGCACTGTTTCGTTCTGTTGTACATAGGGTCACTATGAGTTGGAACTGACTCGACGGCACCTTAACAATGACAACAAGGAGAGGATTAGTGGAGTGACTTCTCAAGTCCGCATTTCCTGCATAAGTAGATTTGTGAGTTGTCTGGTCTCAGAGAATCTTGGGCTGGAAAGGAGTTGGTGAGACCATTCTCTCCCCTCACCTCTGCCATCTTTGGGAAGAACCACAGTGAGTCATCTCTGATCTATAATCATCTCCTTCTCTCGACAGTCTTCCCAGAAGGTGTCATAAATTCTCTTGTTGTACAGAATTATCATCAGTGTTAGAACTCACCTTTCTTCTGCCCGCATTTGTATACATGTTTGAACATGTTACTGGATAGCTCCATAACTTTTCTGTATCTAGATTAAATAAACGTTTACTACTAAGTTTTTCCCACAAATCCAAAATAGTATTTTTCCTTCTTTAGTACATTCTCCAAACTGTTCATCCATTCAACCAATATTGAATGCCTATTATGTACATAGTGGTTAAGAGTTATGGCTGCTAACCAAAAGGCCGGCAGTTCAAATCCACCAGGCGCTCCTTGGAAACTATGGCACAGCTCTACTCTGTCCTGTAGGGTGGCTATGAATCGGAACGGACTTGATAGCAACGGATTTGGGTTTGTTTTTTTATTATTATTATGTGCTAAACACTGCACCAGAATCCACATATACAACGGTGGGCAGAAGGCATGACTCCTGTCCTCAGGGAGCTTTTGTCCTAGTGGGGAAGTAAGATTTTGGAGAGGTGATTACCTTGTATGTAGTAAAAAACAGCAGTAGCAGCTACAAATAAAATCCCTTCCTTTGTGGCTCTTACCGTTTGGCTGGGGGAGACTGACGTTGAATGACCATACCCCAAAATAAAGGTATTATATCAAACTGTGCTAAGTGGTGTCAGGGAAAAGAATAGGCTGCTGTGACAGGGAATGATAGGAGACCTAATTGTGAGTGATGGGACAGAGCTGAGGTTTGAGGAATGGGCAGCAGTTAGCCAGTGAAGGAGTAGTGGGAGATGAAACCTGCAAGGGAGAGAGGGGTCATCTGTGTGAAGGCCTGGGGGCTGGAGAGAACTGTGCAAGTTTGGGGAATCTAAAGAAGGCCTGTGTGGCTGGAAATGAATGCGCAATGAGGAGACTGTACCAGGATGAACTGGCAGAGGGGTTAGGAGCCAGGTCTGGGGAAAGAGGGGTGCAGGGCTCTGTGTGAATAGCTTGTAGGCCCTGCAAGCTACAGAGAATTTGTTTTCCTGGGAAGGACTTTGGTCATTTTAGCCACAATTAGCAATCTTAGTCATTGTATGTCAACAGTAACTTTGAACAGGACTATGACTCCTTACTAATTTACGCTGTTTCTTCTTTCCATATATACAAAAGGCTAGACATTCTCCTTTAGATAGCTCCTCTGTACCTCGCAAATACTGATGTCTAGTGCTTTTATTATCATCTCCTACCTAATGTTTTATAATCGCCATTGATTTTTGTCTTTAATGCATTACTTCAACATTTTCAAACATACGTGTTTTTAAACCATCTTTTTATTGTGGATTTTCTGATTGGAATGCACAGGGGCCAGAGGGTTATGCTCTGGGTGTTACCAGTTCTTCTGAACTTGCTAAGATTTCCTTTGAGGTTTGGTAACACAATTTTTAGTAACTATTCTAATGTGTGGAGCCCTGGTGGTGCAGTGGTTAAGAGCTCTGCTGCTAACCAAAAGGTCAGAAGTTTGAATCTACCATCCGCTCCTTGGAAACCCTATAGGGCAGTTCTACTCTGTCCTGTAGGGGCACTATGCTTCAGAACCTGCTCAACCAAAATGTTTTTTATTTTTGGAGGGGGGTAATTCTAAAGTGTAGGAGCCCTGGTGGCGCCGTGGTTAAGGTGATTGACTGCTAACCGCAGGTCGCAGGTCGGCTATTTGAAACCACCGGCAGCTCCTCGGGAGAAGGATGTGGCAGTCTGTTTCCGTAGAGATTCACAGCCTGAGAAACCCTGTGGGGTCACTGTGAGTCGCAATCCACTCAACGGCAGTGGGGGTGGGATTCTAATGTGTGCCTGCGAAGAGTGTGTGCGCTCTAGTCTGATGGAGACAAGGTTTTATACATATTTTTAGATCAAGCTTTTTAATTATGTTGCTTACATCGTCCATATTTTTACTGCCTGTTTGCTTGCTCTGTCAGTTTCTGAAAGCAGTGAGTAAAATCTCCTTCAAAGCTTGTGAACTAACAACATTTCCTTGAAATTTATAAAGAAAAAATTGATCCAATAATCTCAAGGAAATGTTGTTAGGCGCATAGACATACATGATTGTTTTATCTTGGTGGTGGCTGTATCTTTCTATCACTATGGAAGTATCTATCTCTAATGTTTTTCAGCCTTAGGCCTGTTAATCTGATATTAATATCACTACATAAGCCTTCTTTTGGTTAGTATTTATCTGGTATAGTAATTCTCAAACTTTGTGGTCTAAGATCTCTTTATATTCTTAAAAATTGTTGAGAACATCAGCGAGCTTTTATTTATGTGGGTTATAGCTAGCGATTTTAACTGTATTTGAAATGAAAATGGGGAAAGTTAAAAAATTAATTCATTTAAAAATAACAATAATAAATAATTACATGTTAACATAAATAAATTTTATGAAAATAGCTGTATTTTCCAAAACAAAAAGATTAATGAAAAACAGACACATTGTTTCATGTTTTTATAACTGTCTTTTTATGTCTGGTGTAATAAAAGACAGCTGGGTTCTTGTGTCTGTATTCCTTCTGTTGCAATATTTTGTTCCGGTTGAAGTATATAAAATAAATGCCACAGAGATATGTAATTGAAAAAAGGAGGAGTTATTTTAGTAGTTTTCCTGATATTGTAAATACTCTTCTTTGATATTATGCCAAAATTTGTCTTAAAAGTTTCTTAAAAGTTAGTTGCAATGTGGAACTCAAACATATCTACCTGAAAACCTACCAGTTAATTTTTTGTACTCGTTACATTTCAATCTCGTAGTCTATCTTGTACTTCCAGTGGATCTTTTACCTATGCATGCTTTTGTAAAATGCATTGATCATTCGGAAAATATTGATTCACTGAGTTAGGCAGCTTTTCCAAATATTGACATATTTCATTACAAAAAATGAAATAAAAGAAATTTTTTTCATCATCATGTAACTACCAGTCTTATCAGGAAAGTCTTCAGGTATTTAGAAACTGCCAAGATCATGGTGGCAGATACATTCTAATTTCCACTCAAAAGCTTAGATTTCGCCATTGGCAGCCAACACTGTCAGTTGTTTTCCTTGAAGTAACTGGCTTACTTTATTCATTTTCAAGAAATTATGTCCCAAATACCCAAGCTTTTTAGCTTGCAGATTTTGTTCCTATTGTCTCCTTTTTCACCTTTTTTGTCCTTTATTTCCTAAAAACAAAAAATCCCTATGCCATTATTTTCAGAGCGTTTGTAGGAAAGAGCAGAGGCCAGTAAGTATCTTCAGTCTTGCATCTTTAACCAGAAATCTACTTGATTTGTCATCAAAATCGCTTCTTCTCCTTTTGTACTGACCTTTCCTTGCCTCACAGATTCTGTTGCTTTCCTGACCTTGTTGAGAATTTTAAACATTTAAAACCTGTCCCTGACTGTGCTGTTGTAATAAAGTTCTTTGAGGGTGACTTTTTCTTTATTGCTTTGCTGATTTCTCTCACGGTGACTCCTCTTACTTGGGAATTTTTCTGTGTTTGAACTTATCTTTGACCAGAGCTATTTCCTATAGAGGGTCCCACGGTGGGTTTTGGATTATAGAAGCATCCATATGGTACAGTTTTGGGGCTGCTACTGCTAGCATCTTATGGGGACATTGGTTGCAGACCAGTTTTTCTATTAGTTTCTTGGCTTGGGTGAGAATTTAGATCCTTAGCCTCAGGGAGCACTCGCTAGGCCATCTAGTCTCTCCTGGGTGATTCTACTGGTTTGGAAGTTATATATTCTGTTTGTCTTTTAGTTAGTTAGTTATCCACCCCCCTCTCCTTTATTTTTTTCATTTAGAAAAGTAGCCGAGAGGCTGTATCAGTCAGGATATTTTATTCTATGGTAGCAGATAGCCCCCAAATGTAAGTGACTGAAAACCCCAAATGCTTGTTTTTCTCTCTATACGTGTCCATCGTGGGTCAGCAGTGGGCATAGTTACTCAAGATCCCTGGATGATAGAGCAGCCACCATTTCAATCATTGCCGATCACTGTCCCAGAGGTTAAGAATGTGCTCGGGTAATTAAATGCTCTGGCCCGGAAGTGACACATACCACTTTGAATCACAAGGCATTGCCCAGAACAAATTATATGACCACACCGACCACTAGGAAGTGTAATCCTGCTCATGTGTCTGGTTGGTGTCTGGTGGGGGGTGGGGACCAAAAATGTTGAATTGCATGGATGAATATCAGAGTGGCAGCAAAGTTTAGTAGTTAGGAGCCAGACTACCTCCGATACTAGCTATGTGACCTTGGCAAGTTACTTAATCTTTCTCTGCCCTTTCTCATCTGTAACCTGGGCATTAATAGTACTTCCTTTATGGGTTTGTTATGGGGCTTAAATAAGTTATATATTCGAAGTTCTTAGAATAGTCCTCTTTCATACATTGTAAGAACTCTAAACATGTTTTCCATTATTATCTCTTATTATTCACAATATAGACTTTTGATCAAAATGGTAGACTGAGCCAATGGGGGAGTGCCCCCATTCATCTTTCCAAACACATGAACATGCTAGTTGAAACATCTTAAAAAATTGTTTTAAAATTCTTAGCTGATGGAGAAACCCCGAGAGTATGGCCCCTGGACACCCATTCAGCTCAGTAATGAAGTCACTCCTGAGGTTCACCCCTCAGCCAAAGATTAGACGGGCCCATGAAACAAAATGAGACTAAAGGGGCACAACAGCCCAGGGGCAAGGATGAGAAGGAAGGAGGGGACAGGAAAGCTGGTAAGGGGAACCCAAGGTCAAGAAGGGGAGAATGTTGACATGTTATGGGATCGGTAACCAATGTCACAAAACAATATGTGTACTAAGTGTTTAACGAGAAGTTAGTTTGTTTTATAAACCTTCATCTAACGTACAATAATAATTAAAAAAAAAAATTCTTAGTGAACTTGAAAGCAAAAAAGCGAGCTCTCTAGGTGCCAGACACGAAGACACTAGCCCACAGCAGTGAATGGAATTGAGACTTCATGGCCCTCAGTGAGGCTGAACCGGATACGGACCTTACTGACTAAGGTTTTGACACCTGCGGAGATGGGAATTGAGTCTGCTTATCTGTGCATTGGGAGGGGCTGAAAGGGGGCGCTCCCTATAAAGCCAGGAGGTAGGAAATGGCAGTTTTATGGAAAAACTAATTTCTTCCACCCTCAGCCAAGAATGGGACACTCAGTCAGGCCACCCACCTTGGGCCACAGCCACCCTAATATTTTAAACATGCATTCCTAAATTTATATTTTTCTATCAAAGTCTAAATCAAATAAACATCTCTGAACAAAGCAACTTTAGAATTCTTAAACTCCCCTTCACACTTCAAATCTTCTGTGTTGTTTTAAAATGAGCTTCTCCCTTTTTTCTACAATCAGTATTTTATTTATATTTACTTACATGTCTTATTGACTTGTTCTCATAATTGTCGTATCCATTCTATTACTCAGCTCTTCTAATTTTTTAAATTTGGGAACTATAGTTCTAAACACCAAGAAGTTTTTAATGCTCACAATGTCTTTTTTTTTTTTTTCCATGGCAGTGTGTTTTTTGTTTTCAGGTCATGAAATCTTTTTAACCTCTAAAGGATACTGATTAGAACCTTAGACATTATCTCTGCCCCTTGAAACTATTTCTTTTTCCTCCAGGTAAGTTTGGGTTTGCTTGTCTTCATCTTTCTCTTCGATAGTACAGGTTTTTCCTTACATACCTGCTAATTCTGCACGGACTCTTCATATTTATGAATGAAGGACCATGCTGATTAGTATTGGTAACCAACACAGACTTTGTTTGCGTTCGGGTAGATTTATTTACCCAAAAGGCTTTTTTTCCTGAATGAGGTGAGTACGTACGCTGTGTAAGGAGGCTATACTGATAGGCAAGTTTCTCTTTAGGGTATGTGGGTAGATAGAAGAGAAGGCAAGCAGATTCAGGATCCTTTGCCACGCCCCTTTCACGTTTCCTAACATTGACACCAGTACCATGGGCACTCCACAGGCAAAACCTCCTTTCTAGAGAGAGCTGTCTGCGGCTCCCTCCAGCTGTTAGCAAATACTACGTCTGCAGGATCCACAGGACAGGGGAAGGGCTGACTGGCTCAGGTGTTCTGTAGAGAAGGCTCCGCTCAGATACCCCAGTTACTGCCTTACAGCCATTTTTTGGTAGGTCGTTCCGTGTCTCCAGTAGCCGTTGACTCCAAGCTTTGAGTTTCTCCAGGGTTCTGCCAGGAGGAGAGAGCTTCTCTCTGTCGCCTCATGTATTTCAAGTTGCAATTTGTTTTCAGTTTTGGTTTGGTCGTCAGGACCAGCTATCTTCCTTTTTTAAGAAAGCCTTCAATGTTATTTCTGCACCATAGTACTCTTTTGTGTTTTTCACTGCCACCTGGATTTAGTCTCTAAAAAAATATCTGTAGTGCCATTTGATTGTGCTCCTGGGAGGAAAGGAGGTGGCCACATGTGCTGTCTTGAACACTAAGTCTGTCTTCCGTTTTTCACAAAGTCAAATTATCTACAGGAATTGTTTTGCAGAAGCAGCTGGGGTTCTGGAGGCTTCGATAAAACAAGGTTTTGATATAGTCTGTGAAGATGTGTTCTGGGGCTCCTGTGATTTGAGTGATGCCTCCAAGTGATCATCTGATGTGTTTGTGGGTGAATTTGACTAAAGATGAGACAATACAATTGCAGATATGGAAGACTGTGGTTATTGTCTATGCATTTGTGGCATTAAATATTTGGTGATCGGTTCTTTATCGGAACATTCGATTTTGTGTACTAAAAATAAAGTTCCTTTCGAGTTGATTCTGACTCACGGTGGCCCCATGTGTGTCAGTGGAATTGTGTCCCATGGAGTTTTCAATGGCTGAGTTTTGGGAAGTAGATTGTTAGGTCTCTCTTCTGAGACACCTCTGGGTGAACTTGAACTTCTGGCCTTTTCTTTAGCAGCTGAGTGCATTAATCATTACACCACTCAGGGACCCTAATTTATGTATAGGAGGGGAATTTACAGGGGCTGTTGTTGTTGTTAGGTGCTGCCTAGTCAGTTCCAACTCACAGTGACCCTATGCACAACAGAACAAAACACTGCCCAGTCCTGTGCCATCCTCACAGTTGTTAAGCTTGAGTCCATTGTTGCAGCCACTGTGTCATTCCATCTCATTGAGAGTCGTCTTCTTTTTTGCTGACCCCCTACTTTACCAAGCATGATGGGCTTCTCCAGGGACTGGTCCCTCCTGATAACATGTCCAAAGTACATGAGATGAAGTCTCACCATCCTTGCTTCTAAGGAACATTCTGGTTGTACTTCTTCCAAGACAGATTTGTTCGTTCTTTTGGCAGTCTGTGCTATAGTCAATATTCTTTGCCAACACCGCAATTCAGAGGCGTCAGTTCTTCTTCGGTCTTTCTTATTCATCATCCAGCTTTTGCATGCATATGATGTGATTGAGAACACCACGGCTTGGGTCAGTTGCACCTTAGCCTTCAAGTTATAGTAATCTGGGGAGGCAGGAGAGAGAGAGAGTCAGTGGGTGAGTGAGGGTAAGGAATCCAGATTCTCAGAATTTGCTGACTATGCTAAGAAGACACTTTAGATGTAGGCACAGGGTCTATCACACGGCTTTGCTGCACGGTGTCTATCACACGGCTTTGCTGCGCGGTGTCTATCACACGGCTTTGCTGCGCGGTGTCTATCACACGGCTTTGCTGTGCGGTGTCTATCACACGGCTTTGCTGCGAGCTTGAGTTCCGATGATGACCTGAACCTTGCCCTGCTTGACTCACAAGGACTTCTTTTGCCCTCTGGCCTAATACTTCCTTTAGCCCTTTCTCTAGGCCCTTAGTCTCAACCCTTGCCATTTAACCAGTTGGAGAGGCCAGAGAAAGGCAAGGGTTTTCCAAAGGAAAAGCTGTGGAAAAGCTTGTCAAGGAAAAGGACATTTATCCTCAAGCCCTAGAGCAGCTGGGCTAGGTTCAGGCGTCCTTTCCCCTGGGCTTCATGTTTTAAGGTTTCTGTTTGATCTCCAAGAGGGCTGTTGTAGGCCCATCCAACTGTAGCAGCTGAATTGGAGGAAGGACTACAAAAGGCAAGCCGAAAAGAGAGGCCGAAGAGAATCTCCAAGGAAAAGGCAAGCAGTCACACTGCACAGGCGCAAAGAGCTCTTAGCAAGCAGCACGGGAAGCTCCACGTCCTACCACTCTGGCCCAATAATGACATTGTTCCTTTTCCTGGGTGCCTTTGCCAGGAGGGGAAACCTGGAGCTCTCCCTGGAGGCTATGTTGGGAGTCCCCAGGACCACCCCAAGGTTTGATGATGGGATGAGGACTCACAGAACTCAGTGTATAGTTGTACTCACAGCTATGATGAAAGGAAACAAAGCAAGACCAGCAAAGAGAAAAGGTGCATGGGACGAAGTCCAAGGGAAACCAGGAGCTAGCTTCCAAGGATCTTGCACCCGTGGAGTCACATGGGACACAGTTAATTCCCCAAGCAGCAAGTCGGGACAGCACATGTGAAGTGTTGCTAACCAGGGAAGCTCATTAGACCCTTGGTCAGTGCCCAGGGTTTTTATTGGGGGCTGCTCATGTAGCCACCCCCTGCCTGGCATGTACCCAAATTCCAGACTTCTAGAAGGAAAGCCCATGTTCAGCATAAACTATATTGTTAGTACAGGTTAGTCACAGTGAGCCACTCTTATCACGTACGGGATCCTCCCAAAGTCAGAGTTCCCAGATACGAGCCAAGGGCCAACCATATAAAAAAGCCTGTCTAAGGGTACAGTTAGGCCTGTTCTGTGTACTGTTGTCTGCGCAGAGCCCTACACCAGATACAATTTGTTTATTGTGTTAACTTTTCTCTGTGATAGGAAGAATGAGATCACTGATTCTTGGGAAAAGTAGGAGTGTGTCCTTCAGAAGGGAAGGGATACAGGAAGAAGGTGAAAGCTACTGAAGACAAGTGTTAGCTCTTCACAGCTTCATCTAGAGTACGTGAAGGCCAGTCACCTTATTGAAGACCTTTAGGTCCTTTGGCTCTTCTTTAGGGTTCTCAGAGAATGTGGGAGTTGTTCAGCAGATGAGGTGGTGAAAAGGATTGAAGAACTTTGGTAATAAAAACCAAAGCAGCAGGAAGGAAGTGGCCTGATTAGAACCAAGTGCTTAAGCAGGGAAAGAGCATAAGAAAGGAACTGAAGTTGCTGAGTAGTTGTTTTGATTGATTTAGAATCCTTAAAGGAGCTTGAGCAGGAAGGTATGTGGTCCTGGAAGTTTATTTTGGGGAGGGACACAGCATTCTCATTCTAAACTGGACAGTCTGGCCAAGAGGGTAAAGTCTTAGGGAAAATATTTTGATGCCATGATAAGGACCCTGTATTATTATTATGACCGTTTTAACTAGTGGTTTAGGAACTGAACTGACATCAGATTGGTCAGTCTGAAATCCATAAGTACAGCTTTAAAAAGTCTTCATTATATACGGAATTAACAACTAGTCATTTTCAGTACTGTGTTTCTAATCAGCTGTCTTGCCTTTGAGTATATTTCAGTGGCGAGGTTGTGTGCCTATGATTGACTGAACTTAAGGAGACCCCTAGTGTGTCTCTGTACCCTTTTGGGGCATTCGCACAGGATAATCCTGAGCTTCCTTTCATGTCTAGGAGCGACCCTCACTTCTGCCTTCCAGCTCATGTAGGACGGGGCTCTTAAACTCCTTCTAAGCCTGGCCTGTCTCCAGGGGTGGGAATAGGGTGAAGACTCATTTCACTGTTCTCTTTTGTCATCCAGCTAAAGGGCATGAGAACAGCCATTTTTGCCTTCCTTTGGTGGTCGTGGTTGTTTTAAATATAACACTTTCCCTATAGGCAGAGTCTAGGAAGAAGTCATTGTGTTTATGTGAGATGTGTTTAAGGTAGGCCCATGGAGAGGTCGGGCTGGAAGTCGTGGTTTAGGATATAAAGTAACGAGGTGGTCATACTTGTTTTTCATCTTATATCATTTTCATACATGTAACCTGAATAATGCCAGTGTAGTTAGGCCTCAGTTTTCCAAGTGAAGGAAGAGGAAGAGACATGGAGCATCTTCAGGGTGTGAGGGTAGGGTGTGTGTGTGTGTGTGTGTGTGTGTGTGTGTGTGAGAGAGAGAGAGAGAGAGAGAGAAGGGCAAGGGTGGCCTTGGACCCTTCGGGGTGTGAGGGTGTGTGTATGTGAGAAAGAGAAGGTAGCGTTAGACCCGGATTCGAGTGGATGGTGACACTGCTCGCCCAGCTCCCTGGGGAAAGTGAAAGCTCCACCTGCCTTGCTGAGCCTTCTAGTTTTCTTCTTTATCCAGCTGTAATCATGCAGGCGTCCAACCCAGGCTGCTGTGCTCGGGCTTTATCTAGGTTAAATTTTAAAGACCTATTGGGATGTAGGTTGTGTAGAGAAGAAAAAGTACCAAGATAGTTAGCAAAGCTTTTTTTTTTTTTTCACCCCACTTGTGCCACTTACCTTGAAACTGGGATTTCTTTTAGCCACAGAGGTTTTGAGTCACAGGCTGGATTCTCAGGGGAGCAGACTTAGGGAGGGAGTTAAGTGCGGGATTTTGTTAAGGAGGGCCTTGGGATGGTCACCTGTGGAAGAGGGGTGATGAAAGCCAGAGTGGCCAAGGCAGAAGTCGAGCTTGAGGACAGCCTCAGCCAACCCCGCTGGGAACTTTGCAGCTAAAATGGCCTTTCAGACTTGTCCTATAGCTGAGTCTTTATGCCACCGTCTTGATCAGTTATTGGATGATAGACGCCCTGGGAAGGAGGTACCACTGGGCGAGGCGGCTCTCTTCCCTTAAGAAAATTCCCGAAGAGGCTGACAGCTGAAAGGCTGTCTGCTGACAGCACGCCCAGTAGCTGGGGCAAAAAGTCCTTCCCTGGTGGGGGAACTGGATGAGGCACCTCCATGGCCACCACACATTGGGTATGTACCTGTCAGTTTTAAGCATTTGCGGGTGTTTGGTGTAGACTAAGAAACTGACCAGGCCAGATGGGGAGTGCATTAACTAGAATGTACATCTTTGGAAATTATGCCCCATAACCAACATTTTAAGATAGCGCAGTGGTTAAGTGCTCAGCTGCTAACCTAAAGGTCGGCAGTTCGAACCCACCAGATGCTCCGCAGGAGGAAAGACTTGGCGATCTGCTCGCATAAAGATTACAGCCTATGAAACCCTGTGGCGCAGTTCTCCTCTGTCATATAGGGTTGCTGTGAGTCAGAATCGACTTGGTGACACACAGCAACAACAACCCAGCATTTTTGCAAGATGTTTATAAATTCTTGAAGTCAAACCAGTGTATTGCTTCTACCCTGTTTCTAACCATAGCTTTTGTTAGTTAAACCAGTTGCCATCGAGTTAACTCTGACTCACGGTGACGCCATGTGTGTCAGAGCAGAACTGTGCTCCGTAGGGTATTCAGTGGCTGATTTTTCAAAAGTAGATCACCAGGCCTTTCTTCCAAGGCATCTCTGGGTGGACTCAAACTTCCAGCCTTCTGGTTAGCAGCCGAGCACGTGAACCCTTCGCACCACCCTGGGATTCTGCCTTCGTTAGTAGTGATATTAAAAATATGGAACATTGTGTCTTTTCACCTTTGCTTTTTGGAGTTAAATATGTATTATTATGGGAGCTTTATGTTTTAGGGCTTTCTGTGTTTACATACTTATTCAATTACAGCTTGTTCAAAAACAACTAGAATCTGTCAGCCAGATACAAAGGGCCCTCTCCAGGGAATCAAAAACAAACAGTAGAAATTATTTGCTGCATTTTGTAGGGGTAATGTCCTACTAAGTACAGCTTCAGCATAGTGAGTGCTCCTTTTACTTTACAAAAGAAAATCAGTGAGATTTTATCATTTCCTTCTTTTTAAAATTTCACCCTTCATTGGTAATTCTTGCTGTTAATTAATTAAGGGAAAAATGAAAAGGGTAGATTTTGAATTGGGGACAGGTAAACTTCCCCACAAGAAACCACTTAAAGATTCTAAGCCTTCGTCTAGTTTCCTAGGAACTAGGTTTTGTGCTCTTTCTCCCTTTTATTTTAAATGGAACACAGTAGCTACTTTCCCCAAAGTTGTGTTCTGTATCTTATATTAACTGCCAAGAGAATGAACCAATCGGTCTTAGAAGAAATACAACCAGAATGCTCCTTAGAACTAATTGAGGATGGCAAAACCTCGACTTGCTTACTTTGGACATATCTTCAAGAAAGACGAATCACTAGAAAAGGACATCATGTTTGGTAAAGTAGAGAATCAGTAAAAATAAAAGTAGAGGGTCACCAAGAATGAGGGAAATGCTCAATGACACGGATTGAGACAATAGCCACAGCAATGGATTCAAACATACCGACCGTGGTGAGAATTGTGCATGACCGATCTGTGTTTTATTCTGTTATACGTAAGGTCACCATAAATTGGAGCTGACTTGACAGCAGTTAACAACAACAGTATTAACTCAGGTCTGTTATGAATTGAATTGTGTTCCCCAAAGATGTGTGTCAACTTGGCTAGGCCATGATTCTCAGTATTGTGTGATTATCCTCCATTTTATGTTCTGATGTGATTATCCTATGTGTTTTCAATCCTAACTTCTGTGATGTTAATGAGGCAGGATTAGAAGCAGTTATGTTAATGAGGCAGGACTCAATCAACAGGATTAGGCTGTGTCTTGAGTCAATCTTTTTTTTTTTAATTGTGCTTTAAGTGAAAGTTTACAAATCAAGTCAGTCTCTCATACAAAAATTTATATACACCTTGCTCTGTACTCCTAGCTGCTCTCCTCCTGATGAGACAGCACACTCCTTCCCTCCCGTCTCTATTTTCGTGTCCATTCGGCCAGCTTCTGACCCCCTCTGCCCTCTCATCTCCCCTCCAGACAGGAGCTGCTCACATAGTCTCATGTATCTACATGAGCCAAGAAGCTCACTCTTCACCAGTATCATTTTCTATCCCATAGTCCAGTCCAATCCCTGTCTGAAGAGTTGGCTTTGGGAATGGTTCCTGTCTTGGGCTAACAGAAGGTCTGGGGACCATGACCCCCGGGGTCCTCCTAGTCTCAGACCATTAAGTCTGGTCTTTTTATGAGAACTTGAGGTCTGCATCCCATTGCTCTCCTGCTCCCTCAGGGGTTCTCTGTTGTGTTCCCTGTCAGGGCAGTTGTTGGTTGTAGCCGGCCACCATCTAGTTCTTCTGGTCTCAGGCTGATGTAGTCTCTGGTTTATATGGCTCTTTCTGTCTCTTGGGCTCATAATTACCTTGTGTCTTTGGTGTTATTCATTCTCCTTTGCTCCAGGTAGGTTGAGACCCATAGATGCATCTTAGATGGCCGTTTGCTAGCGTTTAAGACCCCAGATGCCGCTCTCCAAAGTGGGATGCAGAATGTTTTCTTAATAGATTTTATTATGCCAATTGACTTAGATGTCCCCTGAACCATGATCCTCAAACCCATGCCCCTGTTACGCTGTGCTTCGAAGCGTTCACATTATTCAGGAAACTTCTTTGCCTTTGGTATACTCCAGCTGTGCTGACCTCTCCTGTATTGTGTGTTGTCTTTCCCTTCACCTAAAATAGTTCTTATCTACTATCTAATTAGTGAAAACCCCTCTCCCTCCCTTTTTCCCCACTCTCGTAACCATCAAAGAATATTTTCTTCTCCATTTCAACTATTTTTTGAGTTCTTATAATAGTGGTCACATATGATATTTGTCCTTTTGCAGCTGACTAATTTCACCCAGCATAATGCCTTCCAGATTCCTCCATGTTATGAAATGTTTCACGGATTCATCATTGTTCTTTATCGATGCGTAGTATTCCATTGTGTGAATATACCATAATTTATTTATCCATTCATCCATTGATGGACACCTTGGTTGATTCCGTCGTTTTGCTATTGTAAACAGTGCTGCGGTGAACATGGGCGTACATATATCTGTTCATGTAAAGGCTCTTATTTCTATAGGAAATATTCCAAGGAGTGGGATTGCTGGATCGTATGGTAGTTCTATTTCTAGCTTTTTAAGGAAGCGCCAAATCGATTTCCAAAGTGGTTGTACCATTTGACATTCCCACCAGTAGTGTATAAGTGTTCCAGTCTCTCCACAGCCTCTCCAACATTTATTATTTTGTGCTTTTTGGATTAACGCCCTCCTTGTTGGAGTGAGATGGAATCTCATCGTAGTTTTGATTTGCATTTCTCTAATGGCTAATGACCGTGACCATTTCCTCATGTATCTGTTAGCTACCTGAATGTCTTCTTTAGTGAAGTGTCTGTTCATATCTTTTGCCCATTTTTTAATTGGGTTATTTGTCTTTTTGCAGTTGAGTTTTTGCAGTATCATGTAGATTTTAGAGATGAGGCGCTGATCAGAAATGTCATAGCTAAAAACTTTTTCCCAGTCTGTACGTAGTCTTTTTACTCTTTTGGTGAAGCCTTTGGATGAGCATAGGTGTTTGATTTTTAGGAGCTCCCAGTTATCTGGTTTCTCTTCTGCATTGTTACTAATGTTTTGTATACTGTTTATGCCGTGTATTAGGGCTCCTAGCATTGTCCCTATTTTTCTTCCGTGATCTCTGTCGTTTTATATTAGTCAATCTTTTTTGAGATATAAAAAGAGAGAATCCATCAGAGAGGAGGGCGACCTCATACCACCAAGAAAGTAGTGCCAGGAGCTGAGTGTGTCCTTTGATCTAGGGTCCCTGCTCTGAGAAGCCCCTAGACCGGGGGAAGATTGATGACAAGGACCTTTGCCTAAATCGTCTCAGAGAACAGAGGATTATTTTCAATCCTTGAGAACTAATGTAATGTGTTCTGCTGACTTGCTTGGAGCCTGTTATCCCTTCTTTCCCTTCATATGTAGAACAGGGATCTACCTTATGGGTTGTGGATTAAGCTAAATAGGATAATGTATAAACAGTGGATAGGCACGGTGACTGCCCGAGATTAAGTCCTGTAAGTCCTCACTACATGGCAGCTATTGTTGTTGCTGTTGTTGTAGTTATCAGATACAACGTAGAGTTGCTCACTTCTTTGTACTTTGTGGTGACAGGCGTGCTGCTTGCAGGCATGTTGAAACTTGCCTTTTTTAAAGTTCGGTTTCTCCAGGTGATCCCGCACACCTGTGATATGGCTGATCTCGGGGTATAAATTTCTCCAGCACACAACGTTGCCTTTTCACCACGTACAGTTCATTTCTGATATCAGTCACTGAACTTGGAACCTTCTGGTTTTGATTGGCCAGTCAGGGTTCACCGAGGCAAATTCTTTCCTGAGATTGCTCGGTGTGTTCAGGAAAAGGAGTGTTTATGAGCTGCATAGGCCGTAACGTGGACACGAAGCCAGAAGACAGCAGTGTGTTGCCATTTTCAGCTACTCCCAGTGGACAGCCGGGCAGGATGATTAATATTTTAGCATCTTTGTTCTTTCTGTTTAGTTATAACACTAGGGCTGTTTAAATCACTCTGAAAATAACATGCCTGACATTTCTCCAGTTAAAAAAAAAAATATAACTGAAGTAATAATCCTCTGTCTGTTACCGAGGAAGTGTTCTTGTGAGAAAGGAAAGAGAATTGGATGACTCTGGGGAGCAGGGTAATGCTGAACAGCTTCGTGACGGAGAATACATTAACTCTGAGGCAGCTCAAAGGCGTGACCGAGAGTTTGTGTGTCAGAGGGTGAGATTGGCATCGAGGCTCCTTATGTTCCGTAGCTCGTCCCTGTGTCTGGCTCTCACGCTTGTTTTGAACATTCGTTAACTTGCCCACTTAGGACACTCTTTACTTCTGACACACTCTTGAGATTTTTTAACACGTTGAGCCTTCCAGAAACCTCAGTATTGTACTTAGTAAGTTCTACAGGCCAGAGATCAGGGTTTCATTTTATATCTCAATACTTTTCTTTCCTCCATGTGCTATTTTATAAATCTAAAAAAAAGTTGTCCAGCAGTCATTTGTCCGTCTCCCACTCTCTGAGGTATTGAGCTAAGTTCCAGACTTGGGTTAAGGATCCTAGCCAGCAGTAGGTTTGTAACAGAGGTATAAATATTTGCCTTGTGTCATGGCTGTCTTCTTAATGTGGGTGTGTGTCATAATTGCAAATCACAGTTTAAATCCCTCAGCACACCTTTCTATTTACAGGACTACCTTAGAAGATCTTTTGCTAAGACAACTACTCTTGTTTGTAATTGTTTCTTGCAGCTGCTGGTGTTTGAGAATCAGAACGAAGTATGGAGCGGTGTGGTTACTGTCTCAAAGTAGACAGTTTCATCCCTGTGATCAGTAAATAAAATACTTGCCTTTGAACTGGAAAGTTATAATCATTTTATTTGGAAGAAATAATTTAAGAATTTTTTAAAAAGCCTCAATGAAGTAGATTCTATTTACTGATACGTTTCGTTGTCAGTATCTGTGTTATCAGGTGAATAAACATCAGCACGGCTGTGGACTGGGCGCCTGCCCTGGTTCGGGAGCATTTCCTCACGGTTTATATGAAGCATCATGTTGAGTCCTCACAGCAGCCTTGTCAGTGGCAGTGCTATTCCTATTTTATAGATGAGGAAACAGACTCAGAGAACTGAACGTTTTCCTAAGGTCACCCAGTTAATGAAGTGGCATTTGTTTTTGTCCTGGAACTGTGTATATGGTGAGAAATGTACAGTTCTTCTTTTAAAGAACTCTGATTTTGGTCGGAGAGGTGATTATACTACAGAAAATCATCGTAGTGCACTGAGGTGAGTGCTGCCCCAGAGGCAGGACCCTCGAAAGAAAGGATGGGACACATCTTTCTTAACTAGGCTGTCGATGCAGGAAAAAAACAAACAAACAGGTGAAGGCCAGCTTAATAAATTTTATGGTGGCGGTTAGTTAACCTTCACAACCACCACTTATGAGATAAGTACCATTATGATGCCATATGATAGCTACGGACAGGCTGAGGGAGTCTAAGGAACTTGCCAAAGTCACACAACTACTAAGTGTCAGAACCAATATTTGAACCCAGGTCGGTCTGATGACAAAGGATGCCCTTTTAACCACTGTACATATTCATCGCTTTCCTCCAGGATCAAAAAGTTACCGTGAATTTGGTAATTCTTTTTAAAGGATAGTTGACATACAAGTATGACTGTATTCTTGTCTACCCTTCCCTCAAGCCTAAAAAAAAGAATGGACGTGACAGTAACATCCAAGAACTTAGAACTAAATATTGTGATGTGATTGTAGAGGGAGGAAGCAATTACAGCCCTGAAGCTAAATAAGAAGTCCAAAATGTGAAAGCTGTTTTTAAAAGCCTTTAAATATGCTCTGAAGCCCATTCACCTCCTTTATCATTCTCAGAGAGGTACTACCAAGTTACAAAGAGACAAATGCTTATCGCCTCTGGAATCACAGGGTAGTTGCTTGTTGTTCTCCTTATTTAGCTGTTGTCTCCCAGCTCCAAACAGTTCTTCCATCCTCTGCTTTGTGATGCTGAAGCCACATTTCTAGCAACCCATGGAGTGGACTTCTCAAAGTCCTGAGTACTTTTTTTATTTTTAATTTTATTGTAGATGGAGATATATACACACACACATAGATATATCTCCGTGGTTTCATATATATATATATACATAAAACAAAACAAAAATTACCATTTTAAGTGTAGCATTCAGTGACATTAGTTACAAATACTATGTTATGCACCCATCACTACTATATTTCCAAAGGTTTTTTTCATCATCCCAAAGAAAAGCTCAGTACTCCTTAAGCAATAACTCCCTATTTCTCTTTCCCCCCTGGCCCCTGGCAACCACTAATCACCTTTGGTCTCCATGCATTTACCTATTCTAGATATTTCATGTAACTGGGATCATACATCGTTTGTCCTTTTGTGTCTGACTGACTTCACTCAGCATAAAGTTTTCAAGGTTCATCCATGTTGTAGCATGTGTTAGGACTTCATTCATTTTCACGGCCAAGTAATAGCTCAATGGCAGCTAACAACAACAACATTCCATTCTATGTATGTACCACATTTTGTTCATCCAGTCGTCTGTTGATGAACACTTGGGTCATTTCTATCTTTTGTTTGTTGTGAATAAGGCTGCATTGAACATTGGTGTACAAGCATCTGAATTGTCATGATTATTTTTGACAACGCTGTCATAGTATTGAGGAGTTTTCTTTTGATAGAAAACTTTGAATTTCAACTCAACTTTCCTGTCCTTAATAGCCAGCCAGTGCATCTATATCTACACATATGATAGTAGTATATACAAAAGTATTTATAGTTAGAATAAACCCATTGCTGTCGAGTCGATTCCGACTCAGAGTGACCCTATAGGGCAGAGTACAGCTGCCCCATAGGGTTTCCAGTGAGTGGCTCGTAGATTTGAACTGAGGACCTTTTGGTTAACAGCTATAGCTCTCAACTGTTGTGCCACTAGGGCTCCATGATTAGAATACATAGTAAAATTCAAACTGAGCCTCAGTGCTCTTCATAAAAAAAATCATATTCATTATGACTCTTTGACATCCATCCCACATTATTAGTCTATGTCAATCATGAAAAAGCTGTTTGTTTTTTTTGCCAAAAATTGGATTAGTAATGGGCAGTTGACCCATCTCAGCCAATTAAACATGAAGGAAAATCTGCTCTAGGACTTCTGGGAAAGGTTTCTTTCCTTTGAAGAGTGTCACAAGAAAGAAATGGCTCTCCCTTTTCTTCCTTTGGAAGGTAAATCTGCATGTGACACCTGAAACTACTGTAGTAACCATCTTATGACTGTGAGAGGAATCAGCCTAAGGGCAAAGCTGTCATGGAGGCTGGAGAACAGAGACTGTGGTAAAAAGAATAATGACCCCCAAAGGTGTCTACCACCTGTCCGTCACACTGTGGTGGCTTGTGTGTTGCTATGATCCTGGAAGCTATGCCACCAGTATTTCAAATGTCAGCAGGGTTACCATGGTGGACAGGTTTCAGTGGAGCTTCCAGATTAAGACAGACTAGGAGGAGAGAGGCCTGGTGATCTGCTTCTGAAAATTAACTAATAAAAACCCTGTAGATCACAACACACTATTTTACAATACAGTGTGGGTAGATGAGCCCCCTAGGTTAGAAGACACTCAAAATATGCAGTGGCTGCAGCAATGGACTCAAATGTATCAATAGTTGTGAAGATGGCACATAACCCTGTTGTACATGGAGGTGCCGTGTGTGGGAGCCAACTCAACGGCACCTAACAACAACAAAGATGCTCACGTCCTAATCCCCAGAACCTGTGAATATGTTATTTTATGTGGCAAAAGAAACTTTGCAGATGTGATTAAAGGTACAGAATTTGAGATGGGGGGATTATCTTGGATTATCTGGATGGGTCCAATGTAATCACAAGGGCCCTTAAAAGTGGAAGAGGGAGGCACAAGACTGCTAAGCCTGTGTGTATCAATCAGGGCAGCTTAGGCTACAAGTAGCAGAGACTCTCTAAGCGGAATGCAAGCAGGCTCTAGGAGCCGAAAAAGGCAAGGTAATGACAGATTCTCCTCGAGAGCCTCCAGAAAGGAACATAGCTCTGCTGACTCCTTGACTTTAGCCCAGTGGGACTCATGTCAGATTTCTGACCTCTAGAATTGTAAGGTAGTAAACCTGTGTTGTTTTAAGCCACTTAGTTTACAGTGGTTTGTCACAGCAGCAGAAGGAAACATAGAGAAATGAGAAGAACCTGGGTACTTCATGGCTTGTTGAACCTCCAAATCAGCCTACTGTGGACGTCTCCTCCCCCCAAATTTCTTACCATGTGAGACAAGTCTCTGTGTTGTTCAATCCAGTTTGAGTCAGATTATCTGCTACTTTCAGCCTAATTGATGTATCATAATTGATTAGAATAATTGATGTCCTAATTCATACATACGTAATTAGCACAAACCAAAAGAAGACCAAATCCATTGCCCTTGAGTCAATTCTGACTCATAGCGACCCTATAGGACAGAGTAGAACTGCCCCCTAGAGCTTCCAAGGAGCGCCTGGTGAATTCGAACTGCCGACCTTTTGGTTAGCAGCCGTAGCACTTAATCACTACGTCACCAGGGTTACCCATGATTAGCATGGTACTGTGTATACCCATAACCACCCGTTGCTGTCGTCGGACTGTGTATACGGTAGAATTCAAATGAGTATTTGTTGAATGGTGAAGAAAATGTTGGAGCAAAAACCCAGAATCCACATCTAAAAAACAGAGCTGTTTTCTGAGTCACAGTATAGTATAAGACACAAAAGGCGTTTGGAAGGATGGATAAATTGTTTGAATACCGGGATGGCCTGGAATGTCAGCAGGTGCACGTTCAAATTGCCGGATTCATTTCCCATTGTGACCTCCAGGCATCCAGATTCTCCTTTCCGAAATAACGTTTCAGCAGGCTCTGTGAACATGCCAAGAAGTGATTATTTTTACAAATCCAGATGATTTCCTCATTTAGAATAGCTCAGGCACAGGTAGAAATGAAGGGAAACATAGACCCTTTTCCCGCCTCCACAAAGCGGGAACAGCCGTCGCGCTGGTTTTAACCAAATGCTGCTGACAACTATGAAGGCAGTTATCATCTGCCAGCTGTTCACTGGCCTCCGTGAACTCAGCTGGAGGCTCAGCCTGGCTTCAGATCAGAGAGGCCAAAGATCAACTGCTATTTCATGTTGTTTTCCAAGCCTTTTCTCCACCACTTCTGGGTTTCCAATTAGTTCTTGTCATTTGTGCTTCAGAGACCATCCTGAGACCCACAGTCATCCTCTGCACTTGCCTTGTCCCTCATCTCCTGGATACACGTGCTCGGCCTTGCCTCCTCCTCCTCCCTTTCACCAGCAAACTTTTTCGAAAGTAGACAAAGATCAATATGGGTCCCTGGGAGCATGGGGTTCTCTTC
This sequence comes from Elephas maximus indicus, assembly GCF_024166365.1. Lineage (NCBI taxonomy): Eukaryota > Metazoa > Chordata > Mammalia > Proboscidea > Elephantidae > Elephas > Elephas maximus. The sequence continues at coordinate 11,204,109 of NC_064837.1, forward strand.
TCAGGGTGTCCTGCGCCTGCCCTGTGTAGTTGGGGCCTCCTCTAATGGTTCCAAAAAACCAGACCTGTGGCCATCAAGTCGATTCCAACTCATGGCGACTCCATGTATTACAGAGTAGAACTTCCTCATAGGGTTTTCTTGGCCGTAATCTTTACAGAAGTGGATCTCCAGGCCTTTCTTCTGTGGGGCTACTGGGTGGGTTCAAACTGCCAACTTTTAGGTTAGTAGTTAAGCGCAAACCATTTTTGCCAGCCAAGGACCTTCCTCTAATGGTTGCATATTTAATGTCCTTGATCATGATGGTCCCTCCCTGAATCTGAATCCTTTTTGACTAGAATTGTATTGTTAGCCAAGTGGGAAGGGGGTGTTGGTAATACTAATAAAAGCACAGAGCGGGTGTCGGTAGAGTTTTTCATTTAAGAAATGATCGGAACCCTGTGTAGACTTCCTGGTCGCAGACTTTCCCTTAGAGCAGCAAGTTACAGAGTTTTGTAAATAATTTTCATAGAGCCTTGGGTAGAAGATTGTGTGTATATAGTGAGCCCACTCTGTGAATAAAAATGTACTGTCTGCAAAGCACGTTTTCTGTATTACTAGAGGGTCTGTGTTCTTGTCCATAGTTTGGGTTCCTCCTTTCCTTCCCTTCTCTTCCCTTCATGATACCACTGTCAAAATTTTACTGTTTTTGATTCAACTGCTCTTTTTATTACCTACTACATTGTAATCTTTTCAGTTGTGCTTTTTTTCCACTTCAGCATGCCACATTGTGTTCCTGGCTGTGCCTTACCCCTATCCGCAAAGCCTTCACTATTATTTGTCTACTGATGTAAAAATGCATACCTGAATGTGTGCCTGAATATAACATAGTTCCTTATTTTTCCACAGAGAAGACTCCTCCAAAAGTTTTTTGCCCAATTTGAATTATATTTACTTTTAGGTCTGTAGTTGACATAATCAAAAATCTACTTAGGATATTCAATTTGTTATTTAAGTATTTTTTATATATATATATATATATACATATATATATATATATATGTAAAACTTAGGAGTCCCTGGGTGGTGCAAGCAGTTAACACGCTGGGCTGCTAACCAGCACCTGGGAGGTTTGAGTCCAGCCAGAGGCACCTTGGAAGAAAGGCCTGGCGACCTACTTCTGAAAATTCAGCATTAAAAACCCTGAGGAGCACAGTTCTTCTCTGACATACATGAGTCACCATGAGTCCGCATTGACTCAGTGACAACTGTTTTTTTTGTTTTTTTTTTTTGCTGGTTGTAAAATAACTTAGAAAACATATTTAGAGATACAGCTTTTCCACTTTAATTTTATGAAATATTTTTTTTCACCCTCCTCACATGAATCTGTGGCATCACTGTTTTTGTCAGCAAAAACAATGTTAAACATAGCAGTATCCCACAGCCTTCCCTTCCCTCTTCTGCGTTTACAATCTACACTTACCTGTCACCTATAGTCTGGACCAGAGGCTTTTACAGAAGGTTCAGAGGGTCTTAACAATAAGTCCTCTTAAGAGAGCAAGAGACTCATGGTTTATTTTATTTAATAATTCAACAAACATTATCCAACATCCACCAGGTATGCTGTGCTAAGTGGTTTACCTGGAGTTTTACATTGGGTTGGATGAACCTACCCTGTGAAGCGGTGTTAGTGGGTTTCAGGGCCTAGGAAATAGCCATTTGGATCTCCATACAAGGGTCAAGCCAGGCTGGGCTATAGGGCTTAAAAGAAGGCTGAGGTTCCAATGCTTATCCTACTCAGGCATGTGGCTATCTGAGAGTACCCAAGCAGATTTTTTAACCTGGAAGTCATCGACAGCTGAAGGGTTATGGAAGTTCACGTTCCCGAGAATGCTCGTCATGGATCTGAACCTTGCACGTGCCAATATTTCAGGGGTGCTCACCTATATCGAAGCACCACTCATTGTACAGCTGCTGCCATCTAGAGAGCCAGAAGTCACTCTCAGTTTGGAAGGGCTACCTGCCCCATGTGTTCAGACTCGGCTTCAGTTCCCAAAGGTGGGCACTGCTTGCCATCTCCCTGAACTCGTCAGAGCTGCAGTGTGCTTTACATGACTGATGCCCTTTCCCAGGAAGCATTATGATTGAGTAACTGAGATCAGTGTTTAGAAATAGGAATACACTTATATTTAACTAATAGTTAAGATTATTTTTCTGGATTTGGTAGCTAAATTTCCTTAAAGATTGAACAGAATTTTTCTTCTCTTAGCTCATCTTTCTCCGGAATCAATTAACGCCCCACAACCACAAAAGTGGTTTGAATGAGGGGAAAATAGAGCTAATCATGGAGGCGTTTCTGGGCACACAGAGGCTCCATCAGGAAGCTTGGGTATTGAGAGTACCCAAGTCGATTTTTTCACCTGGAAGTCACCGACAGCTAAAGGGGTATAGAAGTTCATTCCCTGAGAATGCTCGTCATGGACCTGAACCTTGCCCATGCTGATCTTTCAGGAGTGCTGACCTCAATTATAATGCTTCTGGGGTGAAAATAAAATACTTGCTCAGAATAAAACATCAAAGAGGAACCAGATTATGTACTACCTACTAGTGAGTAACTAGAATTTGAGTCACGTACCTGCCCCGTCATAGTGATAATGGAACTGCCATTGGGACAGATCTTATAGTTAAGCATTATTGCTTGACCCCAATAGAAAACTTCATGTTCCTTATATTAAGAGAGATTACTTTGCTTCTGTATTTTAACTGTAAATTATCAAGGGAACTTAATAGGATTAAGAGAAAAGCATAAATCAGATATAGCTTTAATTAAACCAAGGAAGAAAAAGAAAGCAAATTATCAAACTCAGATTTTCTAAGCAATGAAACTTCTGTTCATTTTTCTAAGAATCCAGGGAATAAGTGTGTGTATAGATACATGTATGTGTGTCTCTCTGTATTTGTACTTGTATATGTATATGTTTTTGATATATATATACATATGTATTATGTATATATTGTTACATATATATACACAGACATATTAACACACACATATATATTTAAATCCCACATTTGTTTCTTATGGAGTAGTCAAAAATCAGTGATCATTTTGGGAAAACACCAACATCTTGGGTATTTTTCCATTCTTCCTGAAACAATCATTTTTTTATTGAAACGAAAACTTTGAGATAGGTTTATTTATACAATTGTAAAAATAGTTCAGTCATTTATGTAAGAGTTAAATTATAACTCTTAGAATAGGGATTCTATTTACTTTGAATTGACACTATATATATATATATATATATATATAAAATATTTTAAGTAAGTCCTGTAGGTCATTAGAAAGCATGAGCTCTAGGAGGGGCCGTATCTTTTTTTTTTTTTTTTAATTGTGCTTTAGATGAAGGTTTACAGAGCAAATTAGTTTCTCATCAAACAGTACACATATTATTTTGCGACATTGGTTGCCAACCCCACAAGATGTCAGTACTCTCCCTTCTCAACCTTGGGTTCCCCATTACCAGCTTTCCTGACCCCAGGAGGGGCCATGTCTTATGCCAGAGGTGCTATTTGATTTAGAAAAATTGTGAAAACCATTACACCCAAAGGGAAAGAGTACTGACTTTGGAAGATTACATTAAACATTGAAAGAATGCCTTGTGTAAGTTCTCAAATGGGATTGCCCATGTCCCGAGATAGCACGCTTAGTAACAGAGTGTGCGGTGAGAAGATGTGATGAAATGATACCGACTTCTATGACCCTGCTCTTTCTCTGCTAGGAGATAGAAGTGGAATCAAGCTGACTACTCTTTGAGTCAGGCTTTAAGAAGTTGATGGGATTATGTTGTGGATTAGGTCTGGGAAAAGTGGGGAATTCACATGATAAATGGTGGAAGGGAGGGACAGTATAAACAAAGGAGAGAGTTTTAAAATATAACATATGCCAGAAGTTTTGAGGGATAAAGTTCGTGTGGACAGCATTGCCTTAGGAGAGAGAGAAGGCATGAGGTGAATATGGTTGCCTTACTCAGCGTTGCGTTCCTGGTGCAGAGCACAGGACCCGGTACACAGTCCCTGCTCAGTGAAGGTTTGCTGAGTGGCTGGAGTAGGGGAGAAGGCAGCAGCTTTCATGGAGGAAGGCCACTAAGAGGGTCTTGCTTCAAGATGTTAGTCGGAGTTCCTCCGTTGGGCGTTAAGAGCACATACATCTACCAAGTCCTGAGAATACAACCAAGAGAAAACACTGCTTCATGAGAGGTGCTGCTGCATGGGCAGGAAAAAGCTGCTGGTCTGAAGTTGGTTCATGGGCCTGGCCGTGCCACGTCACCATGCTGGTCTTTGCCGGAGCTGCAAAGTTAACCCAATTTCTAGAAATCATAAATTTATGCGGTAGCTATATAAAAATGTGCCTGCGAATACTGGTGAAAGTCAGAAGTAAATTCGAAGGGACGTCTATCATTAAAGCATTACTGTCCTTTCGTACCTTTTTTTGTTGTTATTCTTGCTAGGTTCTACCCTTTTCAGTGAAAGAATTCTGTGAATTTTGACTAATATGTACAGTCAAGATATAGACCAGGTTCATCACCCCAGAAAGTTTCCTCATGCGCCTCACTAGTCCAGTCTCTCCCACCTCCAGGCCCTGGCCGTCACCGGTCTGCTTTCTATCCCCGGGGTTTTGCCTTTTCCAAAATGGAATATAAGTGGAATCCTACAGTTGATAGCTTTTGTATCCTGCTACTTTTACCAAGCGTGATGCATTTGTAATGCGTGCGTGTTGTCCCGTGTATCACTAGGTAGTCCCTTGTTGCTGAGAAATAGCCCATCGTAAAGCTGTACCACAGTTTGTTTCTTCATTCACCAGGTGAAGGACCTTGGGTTGTTTCCAGTTTTAGGCAATTTTGAATAAAGCCACTATAAACATTTGTGGTCAGATTTTTACGTGGATAAGTATTTTTATTTCTCTTGGGTAAATAAATCCCTAGGAGTGGGATTACTGGTTTTTATGGTAAGTCTGTTTAATTTTCTAAGAAACTAAACAGTTTTCCAAAGCGGCTGTACCATTTTACCATTTTGCATTCCTACTAGCAATATTTGCACCTCATCCTTGCAAGTACTCAATATTGTATCTTTTTAAAATTCTTAGGCATTTTTAGTACCTGTCTTAGTCATCTAGTGCTGCTGTAACAGAAATGCCACAAGTGGATGGCTTTAACAAAGAGAAGTTTATTCTCTCACAGTCAAGTAGGCTGCAAGTCCGAATTCAGGGCGTCGCATCCCAGGGGAGGGCTTTCTCTGTCAGCTCTGGAGGAAGGTCCTTGTGATACATCAGTCTTCCCTTGATCCGGGAGCATCTCAGCGCAGGAACCGCAGGTCCAAAGGACGTGCTCTGCTCCTGGCACTGCTTTCTTGGTGGTATGAGGTCCCCATGTCGCTCTGCTTGCTTCTCTCTTTTATATCTCAGAAGAGATTGGCTTAAGACACTCGCTGAACTTGTAGCCCTCGTTAGTGTAACTGCCACGGATCCATCTTACTACATCATAGTGATAGGATTTGTAACACGTAGGAAAATCACATCAGAAGATAAAATGGTAGATAATCACACAATCATACAACCTAGCCAAATTGACAGATATTTTGGGGGGGACACAATTCAATCCATGACAGTCTCCTTTAAAAAATTGGTACCGTGAATAGTTTTTATAATGTAGAGCACTTACCCTTACCTTTAAAAAGCAAAACCTCTCTTTGTCTGAGTAGTGAAAGTTTTGTGTTCTGGCCATTTAAAAAATAATCTTTTTTATATTTTAGAAAGTACTTAAATTTAGTTCAATTTAAATAATGATTTGTAGTGATTTGGTTTAATGCCAAATATAATAATAATTATTTTTTATTCCAATACATTGATAAGAAAATCAGCTTGCCAAACCAGGACCATTCAGTGTGAAAGTTGCTTGAAAAACACCTCAAAACCTTACTCAGATTCTGTAAGCGCAAAGACATACTCTTGATTTTACGTCAGAAGATCCCAGTCAAACATATAAAGCACACACTTCATTCTTACAAAGTAATATAAAATGTTGACTCAGAATTTTGTCATAGCAATGGCTCTAGGGTGTGTGTTTAAATTCACAGAGACAGATTAATGCACTTACCAAACCTCCATTGCCTAAAAGTAATTATAAGTTTTCTAGATTGACTGCCAATATGATATAGGCCCCAAAGAAATCACCCCTCTTTAGTGAGACAGAACAATAAATTGGTTTTCCTGAATACAGTGGGTAAAGAATCCAAGTTCCTGACCTTGAACATTTCACCGGTAGTGTTCTATGCAGTAGGGAACAGTCAGGATGACATTTGCTGAAATGTTGGAGATTTATAATATAATAGCTTAAGCATATGTGCCAAAAAATAAAAATCTTAAGTCCTATCAAATCAAGATTAATCACCTATTAAAATACTAACAAATACTATGATACAGGTGGTGTAACAAGCTGTCTTTCTTCATATATTGTTACAAAACAAACTATTTTGGCGGTGACATGAAACATCGTGTATCTTCTATCTCACTCGCAGTGGGAAAACGGAAAAAAAAAGGCTACTCAATCACTCTCGGTGTGGATTTTGGCATTTCATTAGGAAGTGCTATCACAAACCCTTTCACTGAAAAGCATACGAAACTCTCTGGAAACTGCTAAATTTCCCGGCTTTGTACTACTGCCAAAAAACTGTTGCTTCTCCCCGTCATGAACTACTACACATTTATTCCTTTCTGCCTTTGTGGATAGTAACCTGTGCAGCACTCACACCAAAAGGAAAACAGTAGTTTGCTCTCTCCCCCTCACTAGCCTGGGAGACATTAATCCCAGGGGCTACATTGCTGCGTTACATCCAGCTGTATGTTTACGCTAATAGTTCTAACTGCGGGCCAAGTGGTAATAGCAGAAATGGTGCAGTCACGATTGTGTTTCTTCATTAAAATGTTTGTGGGAAATTGTGGGAAAATTGCTCGTGAAATTTTGTCATTAAACCTACTGACTGACTGACTGAGCCATTGCCGTTGAGTCAAATCCAAGTCATGGCGCCCCCATATGTGTCAGATTAGAACTGTGAAAACCGTAGGGTTTTCAGTGGCTGATTTTCTAGTGGTAGATCACCAGGCCTTTCTTCCAAAGCACCTCTGGATGGACTTGATAGTATGTAATGGTGGGCTAGGATAATAGGTAATGGTGTTGCTAATTTGGCTTCCGACAACAACAACAACAAAAAAAACCAAAGCTGTGGCTATCAAGTTGATTCCAACTCATAGTGACCCCATAGGACAGAGTAGAACTGCCCCATAGGTTTCCAAGAAGTGTCTGGTGGATTCGAACTGCTGACCTTTTGGTTAGCAGCCATAGCTCTTAACCACTAGCCACCAGGGTTTCCTTCCGGCAAATAGTCAGCAAATATTTAATGAGGACCTAGATTGTATCAGGTGTTCTTCTAGGCTTTGGCAATACTGTGGTGAATGAGGCTACCCCTGACCTCTGTGTAATAATTCCACTTTTTTGTGTTAAATGTCTTTGGTTGAAGTATTCATTATTGCAAGATAATGGAAAAGAAGTGGAGAAAATAACTACTGAGATATTAATGTACTTAAAACATCATTATGGTTGAAAGAACAAGTAGTAGGCTGAAAGTGCTTTTTTTTTTTAATAAATTATTTTGTTGTTGTTATTGAGAATATACACCAATTTAAAAGTTTCTACATGTGCAGTTCAGTAACACTGATTACATTCTTTGAGTCGTGCAGCCGTTCTCACCTTCCTTTTCTGAGTCATTCCTCCCCCATGAACATAGAATGTCCCCTAAGTTTCCTATCTAATATTTTGAGTTGCTGTTGTCAGTTTGATCCCATATAGCTAGATCTTAAAAGAGTACAATGCTCAGGGCACATGTTTTTTACTAGTTAAGGTAAACAGTTGTTTGGTTTTTTGTTGTTGAGAATATACACAGCAAGAAGTATACGAATTCAAGAGTTTCTACATGTACAGTTCAGTGACATTGATTATATTCTTCGAGTTGTGCAACCATTCTCACCCTCCTTTTCTGAGTTGTTCCTTCTCCATTAATATAAACTCATTGCCCCCTAAGGTCCCTATCTAATCTTTTGAGTTGCTATTGTCAATTCGATCCCATATAGATAGGTTTTTTTATTTTAAGAAGACTTCAGGGGATATTTTTTGGTTTAAGGTTTAAAGGTTATCTCAGGGCAATAGTTTTAGGGGTTCATCCAGCCTCCTGGCTCCAGAAATTCTGGATACCATGAGAATTTGAAGTTCTGTTCTGTATTTCCCCCCTTTTGATCAGGATTTGTCTATAGAATCTTTGATCAGAATATTCAGTAATGGTAGCTGGGTACCATCCAGCTCTTCTGGTCTCATGGCAAACTAGGCAGTTGTTCATGGAAGCAAGGAAGTGTGTTTTTTGTGGTTTAAAAAAGTGGAAAATTTAATAACTCAAACATAAAAAATAAAGCATATCACCAGGTTGATCTGTTTTTCAAATGGTACCTTAGGTGCCAGTTTTCTTAAACAAGGAGATAGGTCTTGCCTGCTTATATGGTGTTACAAAGCTCTGCGTTTTATGAGCCTTTGTCCCCCTCCCTATTCTGAAAGAAACCCAGGCAACACTGTTCTCTTTCTTAGATCCTGGACTGTCTTGCTATGGGTGGTGTAACAAGCTGTATCTCTTCATTTGTTTTTACAAAACAAACTCTTTAAGCAGTGACATGAAATATCATGTCTCTTCTTTCTCACTCGCAGTGGGAAAAGAAAAAAGAAAAAGTTCCTGGGTCATTTTCTTTGTGGATTTTGGCATTTCATTGGAAAGTGCCAATAGGTATTCATTTTTTATGTTGTTCTGGAAAGCTGTAAGCAGCCTTGTAAGTCACAAAGCAAACACAGCCCCTAACGGTTTTCCAAACTCAGGTCAGGAAGGTGAGAAACTTTATTTTTCTAGGCAGGGAGTGCATGAATAATGCACTTGCAACCTGCTTAGCTTCCCCAAGCTCTCTTCAGCCAGCTTCTCCTCTCAGAGAGCTGCATATGAATCTGTCGCTGATGGCCAGCGGTGAGGCAAAGAGCCAACGTTATTGTGAGCCTACAGCGGAATGACTTGCTTCCCAGCTGGTGATCCATCTGGGTTAGACGGCAACATGTTTGCTTCTACAAATGAGCTGGACCCCTCTGCCACCGATCTCTGCCAACTTTTGAAAGAAAGAGTCTGTTTCAATTCTCTTTGGGAGTAAAGACAAAAAGTCTGTCTCCCTTTACACATCCAGCTATTGAAAAATCCATGCAAATATTCACAGCCAGTATCCTAAAGAATTGCCTTGAAAGATCAGGGAAGTCGTACTAAAAGCATTAATTAAAAAAAAAAAAGTATATATGTGTACACACATACACGTATGTATACACTCACATGTAAATACAAGATAAATATCTTTTGTTTGTCTTTAGTAAAGATGATACGTTTATGATACTAGTTATACCATCTCTGGAGACTGCGTACTTAAATAAAAACATCCTGGGGTTTAGGATTTTAGTTGACTTCACCAAGCTCAAGGTGAAGCCAGTGTTATGATGTGGCTGTGAAAAATGCTACAGAACTTTGAGGTGTATTGTTTTTATTATTGTTGTGGGGCCCTCGGCAGTGTAAATGGTTTGTGCTTGACTACTAACCTAAAGGTTGGCGGTTGGAACTCATTCAGAGGCCCCATGGAAGAAAGGCCTGGCAATCTGCTTCCATAAAGATTACAGCCAAGAGAACCTTATGGAGCAGTTCTACTGTGTAACACATAGAGTCACCATGAGTTGGGATTGACTCAATGGCAACAGGTTTGGTTTTAGTTTATTATTATTGTTATTCATTGAGGTACAATGACTAGATCTGGGATGTAAATAGTTCCATGGAATGAGTACTAATCAGAACACATATAATGTGCTTTACCAGTTGTGAACTTTTACGAGAAATCTTCCTTAAAGTTTCCTGGGGTGGGGAGGGGCCAGAATAGTCCAGAAACCATGGCGTAGCAGAAGGACTTGAGTTGGTAGATCTGAGGAAGTAGCTTAAGGGAAGAATGCATGGAAGGGTATGTGGATGAGGAATGGCATAAGGAATAGTGGGTAGGAAGTGGAAGTGTAAGGAAGCCTTTTTATATCAAATTAGCTGTGATACAGTGCTCTGGTGTTTTCAGGGCAGGTGTGAATGAATTGATGATAACAGAGACGAGGGAATTATTTAAGGATAGCGGGAAACAAAGTGGAGAACTTTCAAGAAAGTTGGGAATTTAGTAACACGAACTGTTCTTTCTTGTCTATGATTACTTAACCCGCTGGATACACAGATTCTGTTCAATTGTCATTTAGCCCAGAGATATAAAGGAGCAATGGGACATTGCGCACTTTGGTCAGGGTAAATGGAGTATGTCATTTCTCCCTAGAGAGTGATGATCACCAAACCCATGGAGCAGCCAGTAAAATAAGACAGATAAGGTGGAAAGAAGGGAACTCTGGAAGAAGAGGGTGGAAATCACTTAGGCCTCAAACTGCTGTTCAGCGGGGCATTCCACTGGGTTGTTGAAGGAATTTCTGGGGTTGGTAAGTTGGTTACATTAAATGAGCCTTTTGTTACCTTCCAGTACCATCCTGTGTGTAACTGTAGCAAACTGTACCGCGTTGCTGAATTTAAAGTTCCATCGGGCTAGGGACTGTGGCAGATCCATCTTTGTGTTCTCCACTTACAAATAGTCGGCACACAGGAGATGCGTGAAGGATGAATGAACCAATCCCTAGTTCTGTTCTGGCAGAGAGAAAAGAAGTGAAGAACCTACCGCTAGTTTTAGTAACTGATTCAACTCGTCATCCCCAAACAGGGATATTCTCAACTCGTAAAATTAGTGTGTTGCCCTCCTCATATTGGACCCTCCTCCTCCCCAAGTCTGCCTTTGAAGGTGTGTAGGGAGGACGTGCCGCAGAAGGGCGTGATGATTGACATTATCTGCCAAGATTGGGAGTATCTCCCCACATATCTAGTCAACTCTTCATAGCCCCAGTTAACTCTTCCATCTTTGAAATTATGTAGTTATCAATCTATAACCAGAATATCTCCAGATTTCACCAGCTTTTGAGTATAAATGAATTTATACTCACATTAAAGCCCAAGGAGTTTATATTAATGTCCAAATGTCCAAATCTCATTGGTTTTCCTTTTTAAATATTTTTGTGAGTTCCAAGAGGCTATCTCACATGTCCTCTGAGCTGCTGATACCACTTCCCCTGTTGCTGCAAGATGACCAGTTACATTTACAGGAAGAAGAAATGGTTTTGGATAATGTGGATGATGAACAGGAGAGGGTCAGGATTAAAGGCAGGAAAACCAGCCAAGAGGTGATTTGAAATAGTCATGAGATGATATTGGCCTAGACTGGAATGGTTGGGGGTGGTGAGGCTATGGAGAGAAGTGGACAATTTGAAACCAAAAAAAAACCAAACCAAACCTACTGCCATCGAGTCGATTCTGACTCATAGCAACCCTATAGGACAGAGGAGAACTGCTCCACAGAGTTTCCAAAGGAGCGCCTGGCGGATTTGAACTGCCGATCTACTTGAGGGTGCATTAGGTTCTGGCTTGTGCAGTTGCATAGATGGTAATGCCGTTAGTTACTGATAGAGGGCACATAGGAAGAGGAACGTGTACCTGCAGGTCAGGTGGGAAGACTTTGAGTTCAGAGAGGCCTGAGGCACTCTCAGGTTAGGTATGCAAGTCTGGAACTGGGTGGGGAGGGCGGGAGTGGGGAGCATAACCTAGAAATTTACATCTGAGAGTGAGCCTATGGATGGTGTAATCAAAGCCATGGTACTGAATGTACAGAGAAGCTGTGGTACTGAATGTAGAGAAATGCTGAAGTCCTAGGGCAGAGCTCTAAGGAACACCATGATTTATGGGAAGTAGCAGCCAGATAAGTATAAGGAAAATCAGGGGAGCTCAATTAACAAGGTCAAATGATTTTTGACTAAATTTCTAAGGTCCCTTCTCATTGTAATCTATTCTGTTCTGTTGTGCCCATTTTAGCATTTGCCTTTCCATACTCAGGATTGCTAATTTTCTGAGTAGCTCTGTACGTTTGTTACTTGGCCTGAGGTGGAGATGTTGAGCACAGCTTGAGTGAAGCAGGTGAGGGAAGCAGGTAAGAAGGACTGAGAGACATGGGAGTAAAACATACCCCTGGGTGCTAGAGACCAAGAGGAGGCCAGTCACAGTGAAGTGAAGGGTAAGTGAGCGAAAGCTTCAGAAAGACTTAAGAATGAATAGGATATGAAGCGAATATTTTAAGTATTGGGAACTACTGAAGATAGCTTAGAACAACAGCGACAGTAATAAAAACAAACAAAACAAAAAGCAGTGATTAATTGTGGATTTAATCAGGCAGAGATGTGAAATATCGTGGATGTCAGTGACCAGTTGGAGACCACTATAGTAAGTCTGAAGCCCTGGTGGCACAGCGGTTAAGAGCTCGGCTGCTGACCAAAAGGTTGGCTGTTCAAATCCACCAGCTGCTCCTTGGAAACCCTATGGGGTGGTTCTACTCAGTTCTGTAGGGTCACTGTGAGTCAGAATTGACTGGCAATTGTTTCTTTTTTTTATATAGTAAGCCTGGGGTGAAGCAGTAACTAAGAGAGTGGCAGTAAGAATAGAAAGAAGGGATACTTGAGAGAGATCATAAAGGAGGAATCAGCAAGCTCTCGTGTTGGATCCGAAGGTCAGTCCAAGGGGAAGGGATGCATCAGAGATGATTCCCAGGCTTTGAGGCCATATAACTAGATAAGTACAATGACAACTAGATAAGAGGTGATGTTGTGTGCTGCGGAGTTGATTCTGACTTCTAGTGACTTTATATGACAGAGTAGAACTGCCCTGCCCCGTTGGGATTCCAAGGAGCGGCTTACGGATTTGAACTGCTGACCTTTTGGTTAGCAGCGGAACGCTTAACCACTGAGCCGCTAGGGCTCCATATATGCTAACAATAAGCTATTATTCAGCCATTAAAAGGGATGAAGCTCAGATACATGCTACAACATGGACGAACTTTGGAAACATTATGCTAAGTGAAATAAGCCAGACACAAAAGGACAAATAGTTTATGATTTCACTTATACGAGGTGGCTAGAATAGGCAAATTTAGTGAAAGAAAGTCGAATAGAAGTTAACGGGGACTGGGGACGGGGAAATGAGGATTATTGTTTAATGGAGATCTTGTGAAAACACAGATTCTGATTCAGGAGGTCTGTGGTGGGGCCTGAGAGTCTGCATTTCCGGCAGGCTCCCAGGTGATGCCAAAGCTGCTGGTCCTTGGACCACACTTTGTGTTGTAAGGGGCCAGCTATTTAAGAAAAAAAAAGAGGTGTGGTATAGAGGAGAGATTATAGAGATTATCAAATTTTAAAAGTAGAAATATGCTTGCCCTGCCTTACTCTAAGGAACCCTGGTGGTGCAATGATTAAGGCGCTCAACTGCAGTTTGAGCCCAGCATCCACTCCACAGGAAAAACATGTAGCAGTCTGCTTCTGTAAAGATGACAGCCTTGGAAACCCTACGGGGCGGCTCTACTCTGCCCGGCTGGGTCACCACGAGTCAGAATGGACTCCACGGCAACAGCTGCGTCACTCTAGAGGCCAACACTAGGGCCAGAGGGTGCCAGCTTTGGCTTTTGCCTCACGAAAAGCTTTCTCATGGTTAAAGATGAGCCACAGTTGCTGCAAACCAAGGCTAGGTTGGGAGCATTAGAGGTTCCTAAGCTGGGAAAATGGCTGCACTGGATGCCTTAGGTCCCATCCCACTTAGTGTCTTTGACAGTGAGAAGGTGAAGAGAAAATCCGGAAGTGGGAAATCACTTTCTTGCTCATAGATACAAAGTTTAGCCTAACAGGTATGGTATCATGCTTGGACTAATCGCTCTTAAATGGCGCGACAGCTGGTCTCCCTTTGTAGCAGGAAGGACAGTATTAAATGAACTCCTACAGAATAAACGTTTAGCAGTGACTTTTATAATTTAGTTTGTCCTTAATCGATCTATGGGAGTTGGCCCTTAAACGCACGGGAAAAGCTGTGGTCGTTGGACTCACATAATTTCATTTGTTCACTTGTGAACCCGTGAAAAGATAATCCCTGCCCTTCTTACTCTCCATTTGGGTTACTTCCCCCCGGATCCCCTTCCCCTTCCTGAACTCTGTTAATATCAGCCTTATGAATGGATCCATACTTGTAGGATCTCCCAGCTGCAAATCATTTGAGGCCTGACGAGTGAATCCTCCTGTTAATGGCTCCTTTAAGAAGTACTTAATAAGAAAAAAAGAAAGGAACTGGCCATTTTGAGCGAGCCAGTAAATGTTGGGAACTGTAGCCCATTTAGACAGATGAGTGAGTCGTGGCATATTTAAGCCACCTGATGTTTAGCTATTGATGAATACTTTTGAAACCATAAAACTCATTAAGTTACTGTAGGACTCTGTGCTCAGAATCCAGTGAGTGGCTGCAGTAGTGGTCTCATTGTATGTTTCTACTCTGAGTGCTTTTCATTTCAGTTTGTCATGGGCCTTTACAGACATGATTTATGCTTCCTTATACCCCAGGGAGATTACTAAGTATTCTCATATTTATTGCCCTGAAGAGCATTCTGTGATTGCTTGCCTGTCCTAAAATCTGTTTGGCTGGAAAAGGACACAAGAATTCTGACCTCAGCTCTCCATCCAAACCAGGAGTCAGCACTTGAAAAATGTGAATCAATATCTTGCCCAGAGAGTCTGCTTCATTCCACTAACCTGGGGGAAGAACAGATGGTGGGAGGCCACATACAAACAATGCTGCTTTTTCTCTTGTAAATCCGCCTGGGTCCCTACATCCCAGAGCGGGGCCGCACTGATATCAGCCAAACATGTTTCAGCTCTTTCAGACTTTTCAGAGAGTTCGTCATCATCCACTATATTATATTCATCACCATCATAATCATTATCCTGAGTATCACAAAGAGGCAAGGTTCTGTCCTAAGCACGTTGGCCATATTACCTTCAACAGATGTTTTCTTGTATTGATATTTTCCAAAACCATAATCATTTTCCATGTCCAAGCCCTCTTCCTTTTATCTCACGTATACCAGGTCTCTTACCACTTTTGAAACTAAGCAGACACCTTTGTCTACTCTTCCCATTCTACCTGTCTACATCTTATTTGCCTTTCTTGCAATCATTGGACTTACCATGGTAACACCAGAAAGAGAAACAACCTAAAAAAAACAACAGGCAAAGGCTTCGAACAGACATTTCTCCAAAGAAGAAATACAGATGGCCAACAAGCACATGAAAAGACCTTCAACATCGTCAGTCATTAGGAAAATGTCATTCGAAACCACATGAAATACTACTTCACACCCACTAGAATGGGAGTTAGAGAAAAAAAAAAAAAGAAGAAGTGCTGATCAGGTTGTGGAGAAATTGGAACCCTGGCCTATTGCTGGTAGGAATGTAAAATGGTGCAGCCTCTGGAAGAAACTTTTGTGGTTCCTCAAAAAATGAAACATAGAATACCGTGTAACTCAGCAATTCCACTCCTAGGTATATACTCAGATGTATTGAAAGCAGGAACACAAATAGATACTTGCACACCAGTGTTCATTGCAGTGTGATTCACAATAGCCAAAAGGTGGAAACAACCCAAATGCCCACCAACAGATGAATGGATAACCAAAATGTGGTATACACACACAATGGACGAAAAGGAATGGCGTTCTGATACATGCTATGACAGGAGTGAACCTTGAAAACGTTACGCCAAGTGAAATAAGTAAGACCCAGAAGGGGATTGTATGATCCCTCTTACGTGAAATATCTAGAATAGGCAAATGCTTAGAGACAGAAGTAGGTTAGTGGTTACCATGGGCTGCGGGGAAGGGAGATGGGAGTTACTGCTTAATGGGCACTGAGTTTCTATTTGGGGTAATGGAAAAGTTTTGGAAACAACAATGGTGATAGTTTCACAACATTGTGACTATAATTAATGTCACTGAATTGTATACTTAAAAGCAGCTAAAACAGCAAATTTTATGTTATATATATCTTACCACAATGAAAAGCACACAAAAAGCAACTCAGATTGTGTTATTCTCAGGCGAAAAACCTCTGGTGGCTTCCTCTCACATCTGGGCTAAAATAGCAATGGTAAGAGGTTGGACACTAAGGCCCATCTGAAGCCCTAGCCGGCCTCATCAGCTCAATGTTAAGAGGTTGGACACTAAGGCCCATCTGAAGCCCTAGCCGGCCTCATCAGCTCCATGTTAAGAGGTTAGACACTAAGGCCCATCCGAAGCCCTAGACGGCCTCATCAGCTCAATGTTAAGAGGTTGGACACTAAGGCCCATCCGAAGCCCTAGACGGCCTCATCAGCTCAATGTTAAGAGTTTGGACACTAAGGCCCATCTGAAGCCCTCGCCGGCCTCATCAGCTCCATGTTAAGAGGTTGGACACTAAGGCCCATCCGAAGCCCTAGACGGCCTCATCAGCTCCATGTTAAGAGGTTGGACACTAAGGCCCATCCGAAGCCCTAGACGGCCTCATCAGCTCAATGTTAAGAGGTTGGACACTAAGGCCCATCCGAAGCCCTAGCCAGCCTCATCAGTTCTGTGGCCTCACTGGGTTCCGCAGTCTTTGCTATGACTTCTTACCTTCTCACATGCTGTTCCCACTGATGTGGTGCCCTTGCTGAGTCCTCATGTAAAAGACACAGTCACAGTTCAAATGCCACCTTTTCACAAAACTCCTGCTTTCATAGGAGGGTTTTCCTGCTTTTCGAAGAAGGGGTTCTTTGGACCCCCACTATACTCTGTGCAGTACTCACTATTTTAGATTTTTTTTTTTTCCTGTCCTAATATCTGCATGTTCCTTAAGAGAAGGGACTGAATTTGATTCATCTTTTTATCTCCAGCGAGCACAGTAGACAGTTGGTGACCGAGTGAACGAATGAATGTGTAATGAGTGATGTGGCGGGTGGAAGACCCGGGGGCGGGGGAGGGGCGGCTTTGTGAAGGAGGATCCGCTTGACTTCATCCGAAGCCACTAAATGAGCATCTACGCCATGCCGATGCCCTCAATAAAGCCATAGAGTGAGAGGTATTATTCCCATTGCGCAGATCTAGAAACCACGTCTCGGGTTAAATTATTTGGTTAAGGCCACATAGCTAATAAGTGAAGGGAGTCATGGTTTGAACCCACACTGCTCTGTGGCCCAGGCTCCTCTTGCCTTGTCTAATGTGTCAAAATGTTAACATCAAAGAATAAATCTGAAGGGTATATTAGAAGGCCCTCGATGAGTACACCGATTTCCTGATGATAAAGCGCCTGGGAGCCTGCGAAGGAAGGTTTTTATCGGCCTAGAACTCTTTTCACAACTGGTTGCCGGGACTGTGTCCATACCTGTGTGGCCTTATTATTGTTTTACTCACAAAGGGAAATTGTTGATTCAGAATGAACCAGTTCAACTTTTCTTCTCCTCGATCTCAAGAGTATTCCGTGGAGGGAAATGTTTTAAACCGCACCTGAGCCATAAACAATTTATTCTGAAGGTAACAGTGTTAGTCTTGCAGTATGTAAACCTCTAGCTAATAAAAATCAAAGGAGCCTAATTTGGAAAGTACACGGAAGGTTAGAGGGAAAGCTTGTAAAGTTTTCAAAGACTCTATACTTAATTCTATCACCAGCTAGCATAATAAATAGCCCAGCTGCCAGCTCTGAAACAGACACGTGTTGGAAACGAAATGTTAATCGTTTTAATGCATTGGTCATTAGAAATCAAAAGGAATGCGGAGTACACTTTCTAGTTTATGAGAAACGAGGTGAAAGTTCCCCCCCAAACATTTGTGGTTACCGTGTTTAAAATTGCTTCCTCACCTTTAATTTTAGTGGCTGATATTTAGCATGGGATGCGTGTGACTATGGGGCATTTTTTTTTTTTTTTTCTATTTGGTTGCAAAGGCTTGGGAATAAAGGGAGAGTGGGAATCAGGAGTTGTAAAATTCCACTTTTCCATGTGTTCAAGCCGTTTGCCGTAGATTGCAAGCTGCATGCCAGACTCTTCAGAGGAATGGGAGGTTACTTTCAATAATGTGCTGAGATTGACCTGAAATTTTTAGCCAGCACATCTGCTTGCAAGCACTGGCCTTACGTGAGGAGGTTACAGTGGAATTAATTAACACTGTTTGGTGCTCTGAAATGTTGGCCCCACGTCGTCTTCTGCCATAATAAAACTTATAGAATCAGTGGGAACTTATTGTTCTTTGAGAACTTAAAAAAAGAAATCTGTGAAAGCAGTGTTTTCTTGTTGGAAGAAAAGGTTAGAGAATAGGCTTTAGAACTGGAATTTTATTCCTTCAAATACTTGTTTTTAACTTAAAATTATTGTATAGTTGTACCCCTTTCATCCACTACAGCAGTGCCATTTAAAAAAATGTGTAGTTTGCTTGTTAGAAAGAAAACAAGGAGACAGAGTAGAGGGGAATCTACCGTTTGGTAAGGTACTCACAACATTAGGAGACATTCTGTGAACCAAAAGTCGTAAGAACACGCCACCTTCAGAAAGGAGAAGGAAGGAAGGTTTCTGGGAAACGTCTACTCACTCAGCCTTGACCCGTATTTGGAGAGTGCAACATCCATGGTCCTAACACCTGAATGTCTGAATGTTGATCTTGGCCTTACAGTTGCTGTTAGTCTACTAATTAAACAAGTCAACTTTATCCTGTCAATTATCTATTAATTAAATAAATCAGCTTGTTTTAATTAAACAAGTCAGCTTTACCTTGGCACTTTCGCAGTTAGTAAAGCTAGGAGAGCCTTCTAGAACTCTACTGCAGCGTCAGCATCATGATGGTTTTCTCTCTTCCCTAGAACCTGCCACCCATTGACATGCTCACCAACTCATTATTTATTCAATAAAAACCAGGCGCAGTGGTTAAGAGCTTGGTTGCTAACCAAAAGGTCAGCAGTTTGTATCTACCAGCTGCTCCTTAGAAACCCTATGGGGCAGTTCTACTCTGTCCTGTAGGGTCACCATGAGTCGGGTTTTTGGTTGGTTATAATGAGGGAATGGGATGTTCTGATTAACTCATGTTCTGCATAATTATGGATTAATACAGTTTTGTAGTGAAACTGACCAAGTCAAAGGTACCCTTTCCTGGAGTATAAGAATATGACCTTGAAAAGCATTTGTGTGTGTGTGCACTTCGTTGGGTTGTATTTTCTTTTGATTATTTATCTTTAGAAATAGGATGCCTTGCTGTATACAGGACTTGCGAGTAGAATCGTGCTGTCCAATAAGCCACAGGTGGCTCTGAGCACCTGCAATGTGGCTAGTTCAAATTGAGAGGTGTCGTAAGTGTAAGACTTAGTACCCCCCAAAAAAGAATGTAAAATATCTTGTTAATATTTTTATATTGATTACGTGTTGAAATGATAATATTTTGGATATATTGCGCTAAATAAAGTATATGATTAAATATATTTGTTTCTTTTTACTCTTCTCATGTGGCTACTAGAAAAGTTAAAATTACACACGTGCCTCACATGCCGTTTCTTTTGGACGGTGCTGGTCTGGGAAGCAGACTGACCCACCCAAGATTAACTTACTTTTCAGAGAGAGTGGGAATCATTTCTGATGGCTAAGAAGAATACAAGAAAGTTGCCTGAATCAGTGTGGATGTCGAGAGAATTTACCCCTGGAGGATGGCTGCCCCTGCTGTAATTCAGAATACTTGGAAACGGGATGGAACCCTGGTGGCGCAGTGGTTAAAGCACTTGACTGCTAAATGAAAGGCTGGCAGTGTGAAACCAGTAGTGGCTCTGTGGGAGGAAGATGTGGCAGTCTGCTTCCGCAGAGATTTACAGCCTGGGAAATCCTGCAGGGTCACTATGAGTTGGGATTGACTCGACGGCGGTGGGTTTGGGAATGGCAGGCCTGGGAAAGGTCCTTCTCGGCCAGGCGGCGAGCTCCCAGGAGTCCGCAGTTTATCCGCTGCACCTCGTAGCTCTGACACAAACCCAAAGCCGTCAGGTCACGTGTGACCCTGTGAGCGGAGCTGTGCTCCGTTGGGCTGGCTCTTCAGCACTGGGGCACCAGGCCTTTCTTTAGAGTTGCCTGTGGGTGGACCCAGACCACCAGACTTTCAGTTAGTAGCTGAGCGTGTTACCTTTGCACAACCACGTTAGCTCAGCGGAAAAGTAGAGGAACGGCATTGGTATCTCCTAGAGGCTGGATTGGCTCTGAGGCAGTCTTTGTTGGGCGAAGGGAGTGGGAATCGCAGGATAGAACAATACCCTTCAGCAGGGAAGGAGAGGGCCCTCACAGACCACAGGTGCCCTTTCACCTCTATTTTAAGTCAATTAAAAATGATCAGCTGCACCTAGCCAGGGCTCCTTCCCCAGAGAGGACACCCCCAGCCTTGCCATGCTCTGGGTTCTGCCTCCTGTGCCCACCTCAACAGCTGGTTCAGAACTTCACTGTGTCTGCAAACCAGCATTGCCAGCCCAGTGTTGTGCACATGATTAATATCCCCGGAAGCAGCCACAGCTGAGCTGCTTGCCGGGGCTATCCAGCTTATTAATTATTCTTTTGGTTAGTGCTCTGGTTACAAAGTTATATAAGTTCTGAATGGTCTACCTGAGCCCCGTTTTCCACCATAAGCCCTGTAATTTTTAGAGTGTGGTTTTCCAGGATGTGAGGTTTTCCGGAATGTACATACCATGTTAGAGCAGAAACACCCATGGGAATTTTGCCCTCCTCCTTCAGTAGCCAACTCTCAGGAGGCCAAGGTGATGGTCACAGCCAAACTGGGAAGACGAGTTCCTGACGTCTCACAGGAGATCAGATTCAGAACTGTTGTATGTGATGATCGTTATGTATTTTTGGTTGCTGTCGGGTTGGCTCTGACATCTAGTGACCTGATGTATAACAGAACATAGCGTTGTCCAGTCCTGTGCCAAATTCATGATCGTTGCTATGTTTAAGTCCATTGTTTCGGCCACTGTGTGACTCTGTCTCAACGAGGGCCTCCCTCACCATCACCGACCCTCCACATTACCTACCATGATGTTCTTTTCTAGCCCTCAGGTATGGTTTATTTAATATTGTTATTCTTTTCTTTTTCAAAATTGAGGTGAAATTCACATAACATAAAATTCAGCATTTTAAGGTGAACAGTTCAGTGGCATTTAGTAACTCTCAGCATTGTACAACCACCTCTCTCTAGCTCCAAGACATTTTCATGCCCCAAAAGAAAACTCTGTATCTGTTAAGCAGTTGCTCCCCAGTCCTTGGAAACCACCAATCAGCTTTTTCTTGCTGTAAACTTACTTATTCTAGATATTCTGCATAAATGGAATCCTACAGTAGGTGATACTGTCACTCTTAAGTTGTGGTAAGTAGGTTTTGTGGGCTGCCTGGGAACTGGTTTTCCATATATACAACAGCATTTCTATGGGAAAATGTATTCTGGCATTCTTAAGTTCGAAACAACCACATCACTGATAAATTTTGGGGGTTCATTCTGTTCGTGAGTTGGTGAATGCCTGAAAACCCACAGAGAACAAAAATCTCTCATCTCCAACCACTTCGTAAGGAGAAAATAGGAAATGTAAACTTTGAGAAGCTGAAGATTGTTGTGGAAATCATAGAAATTAGGGGGTAATTAGTGGTAAAAGAGGAATTTCAAGCTACCTATCTACCTTTTGGAAGCCCTGGTGGTGTGGTGGCTAAGTGATACAGCTGCTGACCAAAAGGGGCAGTTCCACTCTGTCGTATAGGGTCACTGTGAGTCAGAATCGACTCAACGGCAGTGGGTTTTTGGGATCTACCTTTTAGCTAATAAATACACCTAGACATAACTTAGATTGAATTATTCTGTCTTCTCAGTTCAAAACCTCTGAAAATCTCCACATAATATGGTTTCTACTCCACTTCTTTATTAACACAGAGGACATCATTCAGAAGGTGAAATTAAGGATTTGGGGGCTACTTTGGCATTGTAACCCTGGTGGCGTAGTGGTTAAGAGCTATGGCTGTTAGCCGAAAGGTCAGCAGTTCGGTTCCACCAGGCACTCCTTGGAAACTCTATGGGACAGTTCTACTCTGTCCTATAGGGTCGCTGTGAGTCGGAATCGACTTGAAAGCAACAGGTTTTTTTTTCTTGGCACTGTATCAAATTAAAAGACAGATTGTCTGCATTTTAGTTAACACAGTGTTTTTTAGTGGTTGGCTGATCCCACTTGAGAAGAGAGAGGATATTATTACATGATAAAGGATGTGACTTTGAAGCCATGTTTAGCCGTGTGTGTGTGTGTGTGTGTGAGACAGAGAGAGAGAGAGATTGATTCTTCTATAAACATCCGGTCTTCAGACATGTGTATTGAGCTTTTTTGCCTGAACTGAACTCAGTCACTCCAGTAGACGCTAGGATCTGGGCTGAGGAGGGCAGCTTCAGTAGACTACCTCAGGGAGCCTTCCCTGCTCGGTAGAGCTGTGAAGCTGAACAGTTAACGTGTCACTTAACTAGAAGGAAGAACTAAATCCTGCACTGCAATTAGTTTGCAAGCATTACTGGAGATAACATCTTAATATATTGACATTTTGCTCATGATGGATCATAAGGAAAGTTTTTAAAATGATTTACTTGTTGCTGTTAAAATCTCCAGGTGGCGATGTTTAAAGTCCACGCAGTGCTGGGCAGCTATTACCATCATTAAGTGCAGTTATTAAGTGACGCGCTCCTTGTTTTAGGTGCACGTCTCTTTGTTTTAATGACAGTCAGAGAAACCATGGCGTTTGTCATACAGGTATTAATAGTATACATGATTGTTAAACATAATGGCTATATGAAATATGGTTAATTATACTATTGAAAAGAAAGAACCTGAATCAGGCGGTGGTGATAAATTCAGAGCTTTTGAGATTTCATAGTGGGTTGAATGATGGCTCACTAAAAGATGCGTTTCCTCTGCACAACACGGGATGATATAGTGTTTCAGGCAAAAACCCCAGCTGATTAGAAAGAACATTTTGACAAGAGGCCAAATTTACTCACTGTTTATATATAGGATTTGAAAAATATACCTTCTCCTGGTCAGAAACTATGGCCTGCATCCCACCGCATAGAAATCCTGATCATTTATCAGTATCCACCTCAAAGGCCGCCTCAGACATGAATCTCTTCCTCTGTTTTCCCAGTTGGATATGATCTCTTTATTCCTTAAACTCCATAGCACTTTGTCCCTCGCTTGTGTCATGTAGTATTCTTTGCCTTGAATTATTTATAGTTATTTCTGAACTTGTTTCCTCTCTACTCAATTTCAAACTCCTTAAGGGCAGGGGACTGTCACGTCTTTGCATCCTTGGTGAATGTACAAAGTGTCTTGCATGTAGGCAACACCAAGACAGATATTATTTTCAATTTTGGATCAGTTCTTCTGTTAATTTGATTTGTAATTTTGAAGAAAATACACTGAAAATATCCATCGTGCCCCCAGCCACCTGTCCAGGACGCTTCTATGAGAAAGCTGATACTGTAACTAGGGCTTGATCAATAATGGGCCATGTCTGACCCAGAGGGATGATGATTGAGGATCAGGAAACCAGAATTTCACAATAGGAGAGCAAAGATCCAGGAAGAATGGAGATGGTAGCTACAGGTGAAGGCAGGAAGGCCAGGCATGTACTTCAGGAAGGGTCTCGCGGGAGACCCGAGGCAGGCAGAGGGAGAGAGGCACTGGTCAGTCTGGCGTCTGCAGTGGGTGGGTGTTCAGTGTGGCAGATGACAGCTCCAGCAGCAGGTTATGGGGACCCAACGAAGGGAACAGGGTTCAGGACAGACAAGGTCAAGAGAGGAAGGCAGTGACCCAATTTTGTAGGGCCCCAGAACAAAGCAGAAGCTTAATTAAGCCCCAAGGAACAAGAATGGGCAAGCTCCTAGCACTTGGGCACAAAGGGTGTGGGCTTGGCATCAGAGCCTTGGGATCGAGAAGAGGCTGTAAACTCAGCATGGGCCAGATGCAAAAATGCCCGCCACTGGGCTGGCCCAGGACCGGTGCCCGACCTCTAGCTGGGCATCACTCAACCAAGGAGCCACACGTGTAGCTATAGTCAAGGGCTGGGGAAAATACCGTCTCAGAGCAATTCTTTCACAGCCTGTGGTAGGTGGCAGTTTTATGAGGTCAGCACATCTGGAAAATGTTTAGGGACCACGAGGCGACATAGATAAACCCTGCAAACTGACCTGTCATGGCTGACTGGCGTGTTGAAGTCCAAGTCGCCGCTGTACGCAGCTCTGGCAGTGGCAGATTTGCAGCGTCCTGTGTCTGACAGATGTGTACGCTCTTCAGTAATAATCAACAGAACCCTCAGACTGAAACTCAGCGTGGCTGACACGGGCAGCACCGTACAAGATGTCTGGCGCGGTGTCCGGCTTTCCTGGCAGGCAAATATCTAACCTGGGGGAGAGGGTTTTGCTTGTTCCTGTCTAGGATCACTGACTTCAAGGGCAAAATAAAAATAAAAAGCTCATCGAAATATATAACTTATGTCAGATTTTAACATAACATTTTGTTCTGAAAATTTTTTTATTTTGTTCTAAAAAATATAATTTTATATTTTTTAAAGGTAATTTTTAAAATTATCTTTTTCATTGTTCTAAATACAGAGATTTATAAATACGAGAAATAAGCGAACCATAATTTCCTCATTCAGTTTATACCTATTGACATTTAAAAGAGCATAAAGAAATATATGCATATGGTTAGAATTTCAGAGCATATGGAAGGATACAAAATAAAAAGTGAAAGTTTCTTGCAATTCTGGAGGAAATTTTATGCATATCTGTATATATGTACTTATTATTTTAAGAAAAAAGAAATGTGTGCTACAAACATTTGCTGTTTTATCCTAATGAACCCCAGAGATTGTTCCCTATCAGTGTAGACATATTGACTTAACTTTTAGGAGCTGCATGGTGCAGTAATTCAACCAGCCCTCCAATGATAGACATTTTGTTTCCAGTATTTTCTATTTCACACAGCACTGCAGTGACCATTAAGAAATTAATTCTCAAAACTGCTACTTCTGAAGGTAGAGGAGGGGTCTGATCCAGGAGTCAGGGAATTTTTCTGTAAAGGGTCAGATTGTAGCATTTGTGGCTTTGCAGGATAGGCCATATGGTCTCTGTTGCAACTACTCACCTCTGTGGGTGTAGTGCAAAAAAAGAAAGCAGCCGTAGTCAATGTGGAAGTGAATGAGCATGTTGTATTCAAATAAAACATTGTTTACAAAAAGAAGGGTTGGGCCAGATTTGGGCCAATTTTGATAGTGTGATGGTTGGATTAAAAAAAAAACCCAAACCCAGTGCTGTTGAGTTGATTCCAACTCATAGCGACCCTATAGGACAGAGTAGAACTGCCCCATAGAGTTTCCAAGGAGCACAGCACCTGGTGGATTTAAACTGCCAACCCTTGGTTAGCAGCCGTAGCACTTAAGCACTACGCCACCAGGGTTTCCGAAGATTGGCTTAGGCAGGTCTAAAGACTGGGTAGGTGTAAGAACTCAAGGCAGGGAAACAAGTTAAGAGGCTATTGCAGCAGTCCAACAGTGTTTCTTCGCTCTTGGGGAGGTCGTAGACCTTCCGAGAAGCTGATGAAGCTATGGACCCTTCTCTGCTCCCAAATTTATTTATGTGCATACACATAAGTATTTGTATGTAAAAATGCCTTTCCACAACCCCGAGTTGAGAAACCTTGTTCTAGCTGAGTAAAACGAGAGCTCTAACTCCAGTAGAGCAGCAGTGAGGAAGTTAAGTCCAGGGTTCTGAGAAGCTTTAAGTACTGTGGAAAAGTCAGTAGGATGAAGACTGACAATAAGCACTGGAATCCTCCAGGAGGTCTTTAATTACCTCAGCAAAAACAGTGTCTCTAAAATAATGGAGCCCCAGGTCTAGTTGTAATAGTTTGGAAGTAAGTGAGGATCCAAGTAGTGGAGACAGAATTGTAGACTCTCCTCTGAAGAGGCTTGGTATTGAAGGAAAGAAGGAAGGTTTAAAAAGCATGAAGGTGGAGGGCTGGTTTTTTAACAGGAAGGGTGAGATTTGAGCATGTCACCAGGCTGAGGAAGGAGCCAGAATCTAGAAGTGGAAGATGTAGGAGAGAGTTGTGGGTGAAGCAAGGTTCAAAGAAGGTGGGGGCATAGTGGGATCCCACATTCAGGTGGAGGGCTCACCTTCGGGGAGAGAGAACATAAAGATGGTGGTGATGGGCATCTATAAGTAAGTGTAGAGGTGGAGCGAGGAGGACTTGGCAGAGCTCTTTTCTAAAGGCCCTCTTTTCCTGGTGGTAAAAATTGACTAGGGCGCTTGCTGAGAATGAGAAGGGAGGGATGTAAGGGGTAAAGGACGTAAGGAGAGTTTTTTAAGGAAAGGTTTAGGGCAGCTGCTCTGGGCAGGGACTCCGAGAGTCCCTGATGGTGGATGTTGACTACAATTCATGAGTTCCTAGGACTCATTCAGATGACAGATGCCTACTGAGTGTGTTCTGTGTGCCATGAATTCACCATCTAACAATACTTACTGAGACCATGCTTTTCCAATTTTTCAGCAAGAATTTTGTGAGTATGAGCAGTGTTATTCATCATCTAGGCAGCCCAACACCCTTATTATGGAAGGGTTCAGCAGGTTAGTTCATAGTAGTTTAATTTCACCGCACAAGTACTACAGAAAAAAAAAAAGTAGTCATCAAATGAACAATAAGGATGACATTTGTGCAATTGTTGAAAAGTTAACCTATACTAAAATAAAAGGTCTATACATAGATAATTTCTAATTTGTCTGAAGTTTTTGTGAATCCTATGGAATATAGTGGAGCCCTGGTGGTGCAGTGGTTAAGTGTTGGCAGTTCAAATCCATTAGCCACTCCTTGGAAACCCTACGAGGCAGTTGTACTCTGTCCTAAAGTGTCCTACGAGTCGGAATCGACTCTGACGGCAATAGGCTTGGTTTTTTTGGTATGGGATATAGTAGCTTTTTGTTTTTATTTTTATAGTAGCTAGACTTGATGCCCCTCCCTCTCCTATGGTTGGTTTATGTTTTTCTGGGAGGGTGGTTGGTAGCAAAAATGTTTTCCAGTAGAGCTCAGACACTGAAAAGAGCTTTATCAGTGGAGGTATACCTGACCCTTTCAGTTGGGCTGAGTCCTGAAGCCAGTGACTTTGTTTATGGACCTAATGACCTAGCAGCTCTCTGATAACAAAAGGGCTTTCTGTTCCCAGTGGGAGAAGCCCTTGGCATTCTTGGGTAGGGCATTCTTGATGTATATGTAGTCCTTGTTGTTCCTGAAATTTACTTCCTTCTTCCACCTTTCTCCTGTGAATAATCCCAGCCATGCCATGTATTGACTGGAATCCATGGTGTGCCCCCTTGCTAGAAACATAACTGTTTACTAACAAGCGTTTATAAGTTAGAGGCTGTTAGTTTTCAACTGAAACATTTTCTTGGTATCAGAAAAATGGGGAGAGCATCACAGTCAAAGGGCAAGCTCTGAGAGACGAGTCCGTTATATTTTATATCTTGAATAAGCCTTCCTGGATTTGTCTCTTTTGGAATATCACTAGAACCAATCTTCTAGTGGGGATTTATCTTAAACACTTTCCTTTAGTGCCTCGTTTTTCTCCAGAATAGTAGTTGTAGTGTTTACCCAACCCTTAAAAGTCTCCGAAACTGTTTTTTCATCTTAGTAGAGAAATGATTGGTTTAGTCACTTGTGATGTGAAAACCTTTTTTTTCCTTCAAGATAAACACTTAAAAATGTACAGTATTTTTGCCACAGTAACAAAAGATAACTGACTAAAGAAAAACGTATGTAACATATATGAAAGTAAAATACGTGACATACTAGCATAAAAGAAAGGAGAGAGAATGGAAGTATACAAGATCTGACCACTGTGTACATGAAGTGGTATAATTTTGTGTGGAGGTAAACTGTAATGAAGATACATATTTTAAATCCTTGAGTAAAAAATGAAAAAACCAAACCCAATGCCATTGAATCAATTCTGACTCATAATGACCCTGTAGGACAGAGTAGAACCGCCTCAGGGTTTCCAACGCTGTAATCTTTAAGGAAGTAGGCTGCCATATCTTTCTTCCTTGGAGTGGCTGATGGGTTCGAACTGCCAACCTTTCAGTTAGCAGCTGAGCACTTAATCACTGTGCCACCAGGGCTTCTCAAACTCTTTTGAGTAAAGAATAAAAAAAGAGGAAGAAATGAAACAAGCGTCACTAATAAGCTAATCCAAACCCCAACCAAACCTACTACCACTGAGTCAATTTCGACTCAAAGAGACCCTATAAGATGGAATAGAACTGCCCCATAAAGCTTCCAAGGCTGTAATCTTTACAGTAGCAGACTTTCTCATCTTTCTCCTGAGGGGCAGCTGGTGGGTTCGAACCACTGAACTTTCAGTTAGCCAAGCACTTTAACTACCAGGGCTCCTTAATAAGCTACTAGAGAAGGTAAAGTCAAATACTAAAAAGTAATTAGTCTAAGAAAACTCTGGAGTTAGGAACAACAAGGACAAGAAAGCAAATAGTAAGATGGCAGATTTAAAACCAACATAATCAATTATTACATTAAATTTAAATAGATTAATCACACCAATTAAAAGGCAGTGACTCTCAACCTCAACACAAAATCAAGACCCAACCATGGACTTCCCAAAGAGCACATTTTAAATATAAGGACGCAGATAACTTAAAAATAAAGGATGGAAAAATATGGGTTATGAAAATAATAATGGATGAAAGCTGGAGTGGCAATATTGGAAAAAAAAAGAAAACCAGACAAATTAGAAAAAAAAAAAGTAAAATTTCTCTCGGGAAAAAAGAAGAACAAAGTCTACAATAAGATTGTTGTTCTAGATTTGTGGCCATAAAGTAAAACGGATGTTTATTTACTATTTAATAAATGCAAAGAACCACGATAGCTGTCGGAGGAGATGAAAAGAAGCTTAAGATGCAGTTATTTCCCTCAAGAAGTCTTAACGTAGCCGGGAACTTGGTATTAGACTCAGGGCTTCTACCTGCAAACTAACTATTGGTTAGGAGTGTATGCTGAGGCTCTGCTGCGTGCCTGGCAGTGTGCGTGGCGGTGTAGGTGTTGAAAGAGAATTATAAAATACGCTCAGTCTTCAGAGAGCTTGCGTTACAGTCGGGGAGGGGAGACTGACACAGTCAGCAGGTAACACAGGACTCTGCGTGGTTAAGCACTAAGGCATGTCGGTACATGAAGTCTTTTTAAACCGAAATTTACCGTGGACTAGGAAGTTGTACACAGCACTGAGAATAAGAACGTCTGATTTGGAGTGATAGATGAGTTCAGATTTAGACATGTTGAGCTGTGTACAGAGAATCGTCTGGGAAGTTTTTAAAAATCCAAATGTCCAAGCCACACCCCAGATCAATTACATCAGAACTTCCGGGAGTGGGAACCAGGCATGTATATAAATGTTTGTTAAATTTTATTGTGGTAGAATATATCTGTGTAACTGCAAGTTCTGAGGTTCAAACCTACCAGCTGCTCCTTGGGGGAAAGACGTGGCAGTCTGTGCCATAAAGATGACAGCGTCGGAAACCCTGTAGGGCAGTCCTGCTCTGTCCTGTGGAGTCGCTGTGAGTCAGAATTGACTCGATGACAGTGGGTTTGGTTTGGGTTTGGAGTGTGGCATTGTAGTCAAGTTGATTTCAACTTGTATATAAATTTGCCATTTTATCCTTTTTTAAGTACACAGTTCAGTGGCATTGTGAACTATCAGCACCATTACTTTTTTCCAAAACTTTTTAGGTGTGTGTATTTTTAAAGCTTACCCAGGTGATTCCAGTGTGCAGCCAAGGTGGAGAAGCATTGTTCTAGGGCAGTGGTTTTAAATGCTTCGTATTTAAAACAAAACAAAACAAAAACCCTACTAAAGCCTGGGTTTTTACAGCCCTCTAGCCCAGTTACATTGAAATCTCGGAGTATGAGACCCTGGTGTTTTATTATTTAAAAAGGCCCAGGGCATTCTGATGTGCAACCAGGGCTGAGAGCACTTGTATAAAGTAAGGGTGAAACCTTCCCATTGACATGGAGGTGCTTGGAGATAGGGGACTAGAATGCGAGGGGAATGACTGCCTGCAACTGTCCATGTAGGGGTCACTTCCAGGTTATAAATACGTCCAGGGGAACTCTTTAATTTTACAAGGTATGAGGAGCTAGGACACAGACTTGGGGGAAACTCTACAGGGAGAAAAGATGCCAGCATAGAAGCTAGAGGCACGATACAGCAGAAGCAGTTCATTCGGTATGTTTTCATGGGATTTGTTAGAGGAGAGTTTCAAATACGAGATGGACAGCCTGTTTCAAAAGCCATGGAGGGTTTGCGTAAGATAATCAGGAAAAAAGCCATTGCTTTTGAAATAGTCTGTCATGGGGCCATTGATGAAGGAGCACTTTCACGAGAATGTGTCAGGGTAGAAACCAGGTTCTGGGAGGTTAAGAAGGACCTTACCTGGAGAAGCCAGAGTATCCACAAGGGGTAGACACTGTATGCCAGGAATTTATCAGCGAAAGGGAGGTGCGAACCAGGGCAGGCGAGAACCAGTGAGGTCATCAGCGTCAGCTGAGGAAGCTTGAGGTTTTGTTTTATAGTAAGATTCGGACACAAGGAGAGGAACCCAGACAGATGTCAACATTTAAAGGAAAGGTGTCTGGAGAAAGGAAAAAAAGATTGAAGCTGCTAGAGAAAGAGGCAATCATTTATCAGCCTTATCTACAAATATTTATTAAGGCCTATTGGTCTTTCCCAAGAAGCCCTGGTGGCACAGTGGTTAAAGTGATTGACTGCTAACAAAAAAGTCAGCAGTTTGAAACCACCAGCAGCTCCGAGGGAGAAAGATGTGCCAGTCTGCTTCTGTAGAGATTACAGTCTCAGAAACCCCGTGAGGTCGTTATTAGTTGTAATCGACTTGATGGCATTGGGTTTGGGTTTGGGTGTTGGTCCTTCCCAGGCTGTGGGAAGGAGTGGACTCTGGAAATCAGGCAGTTGGTATCAAACCAAATAAGCATGAAAAGCTATGTTTTGTGACTGGGGAGGAAGATTTAAAGCAGACACGAACAGATCTGTGGCATGACCAGTTCTTGTAGTTGACCATGGTAAGGGCTGTCTGGCCCCATGACGCTCTGGGTATCAGCTATAGTTCTAACTGAGCACTTCAGGAGTACAAATAATGTGCTATTCTGCACATGGCCTCAGGCACGTCTCCTAGCCCATAGTGTGGTTACTACACCAGTGCTGGTCCTTGAACTGTTTGTCACCAGTTCATAAGGAGGCAAGCGCAGAAACTGAGAGTAAGAATTCAGAAACCTTTGCAACATTTGGACATTGCCACAGCATCCACATGCATTTTTCTGGTAATCCTTTTTTATTATATTTTGTAAAAGCATTGGCCTGTGACAGATTAGAAATGAAAAAAAAAAAAGTCCTGTACCACAGAGTGTTTTGAGAAGCAGTGTCAGCCGCCTGCACTCCAACCCTGTTGATGTGCTTATGCCCTCTTATAGAAACTCTGTAGCTGTCACTCATCTCCACTCAGGAGGAGCCTGTGTTTTCCTTGATTTTCTCCAGTCTCGGATGCTGGCATTTGCCTTCAAAGTTGGATGGATGGATGGGTGGGTGAGTGGATGAGTGGATGGGTGGATGGATGGGTGGGTGGATGCGTGCGTGGATGCGTGCATGGATGCATGGATGGATGGATGGATGAACAGAAGGAAGGGAGGAAGGAGGGAGGGAGAATACATACATTCATGGCTGTCCTTACAAGTTCGTTCTGTCCAGATATATACAAGCCCAGCCTTCTGCCAATGTTGGCAGCCCCTTTCCTGTAGCCACCTCAGCCCTGCCTTCACTGAGGTGCTCTTGCTCTTGAGCTTCTTTATATAGTGTATTCATTCAGCAAATATTCCATGCATATATGTGCTGTTGGGATAGTTTGAAACGTTGGAAACCTGCAGAGAGTCCTCTAGGATTGAAACTTGTTCTTTAGGCCTGGGGAATGCCCTGCCAAGATAAATGAGAAGAGAGAAGAAAACAATGGAGAAATTAAGGCTAACCATTCAAAACCCTATGTTTCTCAACCTGTGCTGTGGAATTATTGATGCTCAGGAACTCTCTTCCCGAGTGCTCTGGTGAGCACGTCTCCCACATCTCAAGAAGCAGATCTCCTGTATGACATTCACAGCTGTATCCCAGGAACCACAGTGCCACATCCCACTGCCATCAGCCTAGGACTTCAGCCTCTCCCTTTGCTCCTTACCTTTGGAGAGTGTTGAGTAGTTTATATCTCAAGTGAAAACATCAGCATAGCCCTAGTGAGTTTGCCTGGGAACAAAAATTTTTCTTCTCACGGTGACAATTTGGGTGAGTTTCGCACCCCAGTGTCTCTCCTCCCTGCATTCCCAGTCTGCGTCACTGGCCTAGTTCAGCTCCTCTGTACTTTGTATATTTTCTCTTGAGGTCAGGGGTTGTGTCTGTCTCAATTACTGCTGTATCTCTGGTACTTAGCCCAGTGTCTGAGATGTAGTTGGTGTCCAGTAAGTATTAAATAGGTACTCTTTTTCTTTTTTTTTTCTTTTTCCTGCTGCCATTTTTCTTCCTAAAGCAAACATCTACTCATGTCCTGAAACTCTTTATCTTTTCCTTTGATTATGCCCTTTCGCTACTTCCTATCTACTTACTCTTTGGCTCAGCGGTTATCGACATATTTTCATCATCTTCTACCAGAAGTCCCAAGACAAATCATGTTACATGGGAAGAGCATTCTGTGAACAAACATGTATTATAACAAAAAAAAAAAAAACTCATTGCCATCGAGTCGATTCCTACTCATAGCAACCCTATAGGACAGAGTAGAACTGCCCCATAGAGTTTCCAGGGAGTGCCTGGCAGATTCGAACAGCGAACTGTTTGGTTAGCAGCCATAGCACTTAGCCACTACACCACCAGGATTTCCATTATAACAAAGGCTCTCAAAATAATGCAGGAAGGTGGTGGTGGTTGTTAGGTACCATCAAATCGGTGGCATCAAGTCAGTTCTGACTCCTAGTGACCCTTCGTACAACAGAATGAAACACTGCCTGGTCCTGTGCCATCCTTAACAATCGTTGCTTTGTTTGAGCCCATTGTTGCAGCCACTGTGTCAGTCCGTCTTGTTGAGGACCCTCCTCTTTTTTGATGACCCCCTACTTTACCAAGCATGATGTCCTTCTCCAGGGGTGGATCCCTCCTGATAACATGTCCAAACTATGTGAGACAAAGTCTAGCCACTAAGGAGCATTCTGGTTGTACTTCTTCCAAGACAGATTTGTTTTTCCTTTTGGCAGTCCATGGTATATTCGATATTCTTCTCTAATACCACAAGTCAAAGGCATCAATTCTTCTTTGGTCTTCCTTATTCATCATGCAGCTTTCACATGCATATGAGGTGACTGAAAACACCATTGTTTGGGTCCTTGAGATAACACTAATTGCCACTATTAAAGGTGCATACTGTTGTTCTGTATATTATTAAAAAAAATTTTTTTTTTTTATATTATAGGATGAGATAAATACTGTATTTCTTTTTTTAATTGCATCCTTTTTTTAATTTCTGTTTTTAGGAGTCCTATTTATAATATATAGAACAAAAGTATGCACCTTTAATAGTGGCAATTAGTATTATCTCAAGGACCCAAGCCATGGTGTTTTCAATATTAACAGAAGTTGTAATATTTTCTTTCAGCATTTGAATGAATCGTCTTACACGCCCTGGTTTGTAGATTATTGGCTTAAATTACCTTTCTTGGCTTACATTTCTTCCTCCTTTCCTGACAGAAATGGAACCTCGTGAGGAAATGATGCTGTTGTTATGTGTATCGTTTTAACAATGATTCTCTTGGACTATGTAGTGTATGAATTTTCTGTGTGCAATTTGGAAATAGCTGAACTTCTGAGAATCTTGAAAACCCAGTTTACTTGAAAACTTTGTGATTAGTAAGGAAAAATGATCTTAAAGCAAAGCTGTGGAGGAAGTTTTTCTTGAGGTTAAGAGACCATTAGCCTTATAACCAAGAATTTAAATCTCTATACCGAACAAATGCGTTTTTAAGATCTAGGCACAGTGTGAAAAATAAGGCTGTTTGCAAGGTGCTTGGGAAATTTCTAAGTAGCTCCCATGTGGGTAGGCCTTTGTTCTGGGGGGAGAGGCCTAACCTCAAGGGTTAATCAGAAGTTCACTGGAAACATCATTCACCACTGCTGTGGGTCAAAGAGAAGAGTTCACGTCTGGGTGTTACTGACCGCCAAGCCCTTTCTCGTGGCTCTTGCAGCAGTGATATATGGTTACGCACCCCAAGGGCACAAACCTCTAAGGTAGATTTATTGAGGAAAACTGCTCCTTGTCCATGTGATATTTACTGGCTTTGAAATCCAGGTAGGGAAGTATTAGGACTTAGGGATGCTTACCTTACTTGTAGAAACATACTAGCAGGCAATACTTGCTAAGTGTTCAGATTCACACGTAACACAGTGCCTAGCATATAGTAAATGTTTGCTGATCACCTGGTTGAACGAATGAGTTTAGGTTTTTAAGAGGTTGCTTGGTATTTCATTACGATACCAAGTTGGTCAAGCACAGGATGGTTATAGAGTTTTTGCTCTGTGCCTGTTAACTGTACGTGTCCTTTTTTTGCATTTCTCTTTGCACGTTACACCTCCTGATAAAAATGTTTTGAAAAGGCTTAGAAAAAAATGTCATGAAGTAAATGCATACCCAGACTGTTTCCTTTAGAGGTTTATCGGTAATGTGCTTAAATTCCCTTTGTCAAGTTGAAGTGTAAACACAAGAGTGTTTGCCTGTCGACACATGGAATACAGTAATTAATTTGTATGTGGAAAACCCTTTCCAATTTGAACATTTTAGGGAGCAAGTTTTCCAAGTGTGTCTTGCTAACAGCCAGGAACAGCTGCAATTTGCATAGCTTTTCAGATGGCGTCTCTGTGACATCTGTGAAAATAGACAGCTTTGGTAACGAAGCATGGCCTGATTCTGTGGCATGTTACAGCAGTTTATGATGTATGTATGGGGGCCAGAACCTCCGCAGCAGCCGAGTGGTGTGCTGATTTGCACAAAAATGCTTATATGGTCTAAACTGCAGTTTTCAATTTGATGTTTATTAGATAGACGCTAAGGGCAGAAACTTCCATTTTAGCACAAAGTGTAAAATACATCATTTAATATTTGGTGATTCAAGCTTAAATTAGAGAATAAAAAACATTATTCCTGATCAATAGACTTAATTCAGAGTGCACGTCGCAAATCAAGGGTAAACAGTGATGCCTTACCTTGCAGTGGTGTTGAGACAATTATTAGTCAGAAATAAAAGGGAAGGTCAGAATCTGTAGCATTCATGTAAGCGTGACATGGAATTCCAGAAAAGGCATCTGGGTGGGATGAGGGTCAGAGGAGCAACACCTGCACACCAAGTGCTTTTGTCTGTTCTCTTGCCAAAGCTTTTTTTTTTTTTTTTGATTTCTTTTCCTTGAGTTCCATTTCTTTTTCCCCTAACCCCAGCCTTTTATATTTACAGTTCACAGGAAAAGATAAGATCCATCTTTTAACCATAAGCTCATTAATTATAGGTGACCATGTAGTTTCTGAGTTTATAGATGTTTATATGATTCGCTGGGCAAAGGAGATTTGTTTTATAGAGACCGCCTTAGTTTCTGCTAGTAAAAGCGTTCACGAGGGAGAAACCACTGACCCGGCCTCTCCCCCCCACCCCATCCCACCCCAGTGCTTCCAATTAGGGATCTAGTATCTCATTCCAGATAATTGGAAAAGGATATTCAAAATCCTACTTTATGTAAATACGGTTTTTGCCTGCGTTACATTACTAGGCATTCTGAACACATCTGGAGAGACGGCGGCCCCAGGGATGTTAAAGCATACTGTTTTGGTTGGCACGGTGACATTACAGTGTATGCCAATTTGTAATGGCTTTTGGAAACAGGCAGTTTTAAACTCTCCCTGAACTATTCCCCTGAGAAATTATTCAATTAAGTACAACTAAAATTAATGTTTAGCATTTTTAGTTTAAATAAAATAGGCAGCTGTAGAGAGGAGCCTGTGGTTCATGCCCTTGCTCTTATTTTACCCTGAAATCTAGCAGAGAAAGGATTGGGTGCTCTGGAGTCAGTGCGTTGCCGGAAGATGCATAGCTGCCAGGCCCTCCTCAGCACTTTATGCTGCACTCGTGGCTCTTCCCGCCAGGCAGCCTTGGACGCCTGGGTAGTTGCCCCGTTTCTACCCCTTCGGGCACCAGGGGAAAAGCCAGAGCCAGAGGACACCTTTCTCCACCTTCTCAGTCAGTGCCTCTCAGACTTTAATAGTCATAGGTGTCCCCTGGGGATCTTGTTAAAATGCAGATTTTGATTTCTTAGGTCTGGGGCGAGGCCTGAGATTGGGCATGTCTAACAGGCTCCCGGGGGCTGCCCCTGCTGCTGGCCCCAGGACCACACTTGAAGTAGCCAGGTTCTCAGCAATAGTGGGTGTGTGTGGGTGTGTGTATGTGTGTCCAGGACTTATTTGATTTCCAATTTGTAGCTTGGCCTGAGTGCATTCAGGTAGCTATACTCTTTTGTTCCTAGTATATCCTTACTTTCTCAGAATTCCTGATTTTCACAGACCTTCACAGGGTCCCTAGAGGGCTGTTTTCTGGAATAAGACATGCTTCTGACTGATGACTAGCAGGAGATAATAGCTTTGGTTCATTTGTCATGTGTCTTTCTGAAACCCAGATTCATTTTCTACTCATTTTCTCTGATCCATCTTTTGTAGCCATGTTGTAAAGGAAAAACAAAAGGTTAATCTGATATTCCCTAGTATGTGTTACTGAACATGCAGGCCAGAGCCCTGGTGAGGGAAAGGATGTATGGGCAAGTGTGGCTTTGTGGTTTTCACCAGGGACCATTACTTTCCAGGCTTGGCTTCTCAACTCTTAGGGCCAGAACTTTGATGGTCAGCTTAGTCAAGGGTGGTCTACCAGGACATGGCTGAAGTCCACACGAGGTGGAATCTCTTGAAAGACTGATTTATCACCCAGAGTGTTTCTTTATCCATAAAAATGAGATGTTCTACAAGAAAAACTTCAATATTTATGTCTCCTGGACTGGCTGTCTCCTTCCTTGTATTGAAAACTAATTTATGGTCGGAATTACTAGATGCATAAAGACTGAGACATCCTTGTAGGAGCCACTCCTATACCATTCCGGTGTTCCTGCCACAAACAGAGTCCAGAGTTCTCTTCCCTCAGATCTGTATGATGTTCGTGAGAAATTTCTTGCTGATTTTCTTACCTTCAAATTCTCTCTCTTTTGGTCTATCCTTTGTTTTTTCTAACCAAATAATTTTCTTTCTAAAATATAGTTCTAATCAGGTGACTTCCTTGCTAACCCCCTTCAGTGATTCTTCGTTGCCTAAGCGGCGTTCCCAAACCCTTCATGACTTTTGCCATACTCACCTGTGATATTCATTTAATGTTCTTCTTTGGACTTAAATTTTAAAATTTACATTTTTATGAAAATAATACCTTTACATAGTTTGAAAACACAAAGAGAATTAGAATGCTTATGAGAAACAGGAGTTTTCACCATCAGCCATCCCCACCCCAAAGTTCTATTCCCCCACTTCTGATTCTTCCAGCGATTTCCCCTACTATTCACCTCTTCATTTCAAAATAATACACTGCTATTTCTTAATGTTTTCAACCTTAGATGTCTGTTGATTTCTTCCTAAGGAAGATGCTAATTTAACCTAGAGCAATCCCACACATGCACACTTCCCCTCCTCTACCTTTAGGTCACAGATTGTAGTTAAATCAATGCTGCCAGCATTATGACAATGCAGATGTTGTTCACAGCTGAGCCACAGGGTGTACTACAATCAGATTTTATTTCATTACACACTTTTCCCCTAAAGTCAGTCATTGCCTCTTATGTTTTTTATTTGCTCGGTTGTCTTTATTGATGCTCTTTCATCCCCCATACCTCTAATAGAAATGTGGAATTCCTCTTGATACAGAGTCCCTGACTTAGGACCATCTGTTGTTGTTTTTTTTTCTTATACCTTATGGTTTGTAATATATATCATATACGGTGTTGAAGTGTATAATTTGCTGATGTTATTGTCAGATGCTCACTCTCAGATGTTTGATGTTATGATTTATAAAGACACTGATAATAAAAGGCAATAATAATGAGTACTAAAAAAAGAGAAAATGAGGTCTTCAGCTTACATCGGAACCGACTTATGACAGTCATTGGAATGGAACCCCGTTGTAAATGGGGGACTACCTGTATAGACAAACACTGTAGGTAATCGGTCAGTTTCATCCTTTGATTGGAGACCCCCCTTCCCTGTCCTTTGTCCCCTGGTCCAGTTTGGATGAACTGTAGTCAGGCTCTGCCTGGCTGTTCCTCCCTTCCCTCTCTCTCTAGTTCCTGTAATCATCAGTGTTGGCCCTCAAGAATTAATCTTCCATTTAAATTTTTTCTCCTATTTTTCACTGCTTTTTTTTTTTTATCATATTACTTTATTTTCTGAATGATGTCCTAAACCCTGTCTTGCTTCCAATTCCCTCCTCCCCCCTTGCTATCCTATCTCTTTTTCTTTTGAAATAATGATAGATTCACAGGAAATTACAGAGATAGCACAGAGGTCCCATGTACCCTTTACCCAGTTTTCCCCAGTGGTTACATCTTATATAATTATAGCACACTATCAAAACATAAAAAAAAAAAAAATTTTTTTTTTTTTTAATCAAAACAAGGAGTCAGACGTTGATGGAATGTGTGCATATAGTTTGTGCATTTGGGACTGAGAGGCAGTATCACTTTATCACATGACCACAATCAAGATATAGAGCTATTGTTGCTGTCCTAATTTAATTCCTAAGAACCCTATTGTTCTCCAAATGTTTCTTTTTCTACCCTTCTGTTATTTGGTGGATAGTTGTCTTCTCTTACCTAAGGGTGTGTGTGTGTCTTCCAGTTTTCTTTTGCTCCACAGCCCCCCACCAGTTTTTTTGGAGCTTTGTTTCAAATGCCTGTTGACTCTTGGTGAAAGAGTCTCCTTTAAAAGTGAAGCACCAAAAAGCTGATTGGAGGGACCTTGTGCAGAGTACAGTTTGCTAACAGGTACATTACCATACAGGACAGTGGAAGAGGGATCCTGCCACTTCACTGTGAGAGTTTCAATATCAGAGCACGGTGTATACACACGTGCATATGTGTGTGTGTGTGTGTGTATCTATGTATGTGTATGTATCTTTTTCTTGAGCTAGCCTGTTCCTGGAGAATAATCCTCCAGCCTTCTCTTGGAGAGTATCTCCTGCTAGAGTTCTGGATGCTGACTGGGGAAAGAGGTTCGGGGTATGGGGTGTGAGATAAGCTTCCTGTATGTCAGTAGGCAGACTTCACACTTAGTACCCCTACTTCCCCCACGCCATACCCACTTCCTCAGCTGCTCCCGGTGTTCCTGGACACAGAGCCCCACAGCTGGGATCCGGGCATCACTGGAGGAGGTGTGAACTTCTCCACAGCCCACTGGATGGCAGAGAAGTTTGCAGGGTTGCGTGGGCCAGAGCTGGCCTACAGTCCCCAGGTAAGCAGGAAACACTGCTCCTGGGCAAAGGTGAGCTGAGGCTGGCAGACAGGTGCCACAGCCAGGACTGACAAACTGGAAACATCCTTCTGGGGTAAAAGCAGGCCGAGATGGGTAGGCAGGCATACAGAGGGAATCAGGGCTGTGGAAGCCTGCTTACTGGCAGGGTGTATGAGGCCTGGGGTGTGTGGTGCCCACGTCAGTAGGGCTGTGGCATGGTGGTCACTAGGCCAGGGCTGTGACTCGCTGAGGGACTGTGGACTTGGCTGACGACTGGATCAGGGCACTGCTGGATGTTTTCTTCATCCGTGTGTCCACTGCTCCAGCCACACAGTACTGGGGAGAAGAACAAGGCAGGCAAACCAGATCCAGGAGAATCCCCTTCCTCCTGCAGCGTCCCTTCAGTGCCCTCTGCTGATAAAGAACAACCTCGTACTCGCTGCAGAGGAGAACGGGCCCATGGAGCTCAGTCCCTCACCGCAGAGGAGGTACTGGTGGGTGAACTTGGAGCCGTGAGGCAGCAAACTGATAACTGGCACACCGGAGGAAAATGAAATTTAGAGTATTAGTGTATTATATGTTCTATAAAACTGGGACCTTTTCGA
The DNA here is from genome assembly GCF_024166365.1 of Elephas maximus indicus. Taxonomy (NCBI): domain Eukaryota; kingdom Metazoa; phylum Chordata; class Mammalia; order Proboscidea; family Elephantidae; genus Elephas; species Elephas maximus. The sequence continues at coordinate 11,244,531 of NC_064837.1, forward strand.
GTCAGCAGCCCTTTAATTAACGGGACCCGTGCCTTCCCCCGCTGCTTTAGCTGCACTAGATGTTATTTAGTACTTTGCACTGTGCTTGGAGAGAACTCCAAGAAGCAGTGTTGGAACAAAATGAGACATTGTATACATGAGATTTAAAAATACATATAATAATACAAATTAAGACACAAGCAATATACAGGTATATATAATCAGAAAGTCACAACCACAGGGTGCACTGAGGCGCCAAGAGCTGTGTCTAGAAATGCCTGCCTCGGGAAAGTGCTGGTCCCGTTCTTTTCCCCATAGACCCTTTTTTTTTAGAATGGAGAATTTAGAACACACCTAAAAATCTGTCTGAAGTGTGAGGGCTACTTGGACAGAAGGTCGATAACTTTTCTGCAAAGGAGAAATGTCTTCTTAAATAGGGAAATGTGTCTTCTTGAAGTTATTTGTTTTTTTAAGACTACATGGTTACCTTCAGCTTTCTGACCAATAGATGTCACAGTACTGAATCTCTGAGAACCTAAGTATTAACCAACCATCTGGACTGTAGCAGAGATCTTCTGTAAGAAAAGGAACTACAAAGAAATCAAGGTGTTGTTACCATGGAATGGGAAAAATGCAGACTGTGTTTAGTCTGGACTTAGACATAGACCTGAAATGTGAGACACAAGAAGCATGTAACACTGGGTAGAGCATTTGGATTGGAATCCAGAAACTTGCCTTCTTGTTAACAGAGTTAACTACCTCTTATTAACGGAGTAACTTGGGCAAGTTACACATTCTGTGTGGGCCAGTGTTGACATGTATAAAACTACGACAGTTTCCCTATCTACTTTTCGGCATTTTCAGGAGGATCAAATGACATAAGAAATGGTTACAATGCTTTACAATTGCAGCTTGCCATCATCATAAAAAAATTTTTTTTTTATAATTTATTTCTTGTTTTTCAGAATATGTTGTTGTTAGGTGCCATCGAGTCAATTCCGACTCAAGTGGCCCTGTAACAGAGTAGAACTGCCCCATAGGGTTTCCAAGGAGTGGTTGGTGGATTTGAACTGCCAACCTTTTGGTTAGCAGCCAAGCTTTTAACCACTATGCCACCAGGGCTCCTTTCAGAATATACACAGCGGAATACGCACCAAGTCAATAATTTCTGCATTTATAATTCAGTGACATTGATTACATTCTTTAAGTTGTACAACCATTCTCACTCTTCTGAGTAGTTCCCATTAACATAAACTCACTGCCCCCTAAGGTTCCTATCTAATCTTTTGAGTTGCTGTCTTCAGCTTATTCCCCTATAGATAGACCTTAAAAGAACACAATGCTCAAGGCAGACATTCTTTACCAGCTAAGCTAAGTTATTGTTTGTTTTAAGAACATTTCAAGGGATATTTTTGGTTTAAGACTTAAGGATTATGCCAGGGCAGTAGTTTCAGGGGTTTGTCCAGCCTCCATGGCTCCAGAAAATCTGGATTGCGTGTTAATTTGAAATTCTGTTCTGTACTTTCTTCCTTTTGATCAGAATTCTCTGTAGCATCTTTGATCAAAACATTCAGTTAGAGTAGCCAGCCACCATCCAGTTCTTCTGGTCTCCTGGCCAAGGAGGCAGTTGTTCATGGAGGCAATTAGCTGCACATTCCATATCCTCTACCTATTCCTGACTCTCCTGTTTTCTTTGTTGCTCCAAGCGAATGAAGACCAATTATTGTACCTTGGATAGTCACTTGCAAGCTTTTAAGACCCCAGGCACTATGCTTCAAACTAGCAGATGGGACAGAAGCACTGAACACAATATTAGGCCAATTAACTGGGAGTCCCATGAAACCATGACCGTAAACCTCCAAGCCAAGAAACCAAATCCCGTGAGGTGTTTGGCTGTAGTACATAAGCAGCCTCAGCAGCTGCTCTTTGTTGTAGTTGTGAATATATCTATTACACAACTTTTCCTAATTCAACATTTTCTGGGTATACAGCTTATGGACATAATTACATTAATTGTCTGTGCAACTATCTTAGGATGAGTTCTCTAGAGGAGCAAAACCAATGAAGCATATATATAAACATAGAGAGAGATTTATTTCAAGGAAATGGCCCACGCAGTTGTGGAGGCTGGCGAGTCCCAAATCCATGGGTCAGGCATCAGGCTGAAGGTTTCTCCTGACTCACATGGTTGCAGGGGCTGATGATGAACCCCAAATCGGCATGTCAGGCTGAAGGCTGCTGGCTTACGGGGTTTTCGGGAGCTGGCAGATCCTAAAATCTGCAGGTCAGGTGGCAGGCTTTTGTCTTACGTCCCAAAAACTGGAGGTCAGAGGATGACGAGTCAGATGCAGGATGGAGAGAGGTGAGTTTTGCCAGAACATCCATGTATACTGGATACAGGCCACACCCCCAAGAAAACTCCCCTGTGAACACTGGTGTACATATGTATGTTTGTGTCACCGCTTTCAAGTCCCTTGGGTATATTCCTAACAGTGGAATTGCTGGATCGTACAGTAGTCCTATTTTTAGTTTTTTGGGGAACCACTACATTGTTTTCCACAACCTCTGTACCATTTTTCATTCCCACCGGCAATAGGCAAGGGTTCCAATTTCCCCACATCCTCGCCAGCATTTGCTGTTTTCTTTGTCTTAGCCATCCTAGTGAGAGTGAAATGGTGTCTCATTGTGGTTTTGATTTGCATCTCTCCGATGGCTAATGGCATTGAGCATTTTTTCATGTGTTTGGCAGCCATTTGAATTTCCTTTTTGATGAAGTCCCTTTTCAAGTCTTTGCCCATTTTTTGGATTGGGTTATTTGCCTTTTTGTTGTTGTCAAAGTTTTACATATTTTTTTGGTTATTAGGCTCTTATTGGAGATACGGTTTCCAAAGATGATCTCCCAGTCGGTAGCTTGTCTTTTCACTTTTTGGGTAAAGTCTTTTGATGAACACAATTTTTAATTTTTATGAGGTCCCATTTATTTATTTTGTCTTTTGAAGTTTGTGCTTGTATTATTAGATAATCCATTATTAAAAGCTAGGCCCAACAGCCTTGCCATTAAATTTTCTCCTGAGAATTTTATAGTTTTAATTTTTACATTTAGATAGCATCATAAATATTTAAATAAAAAGCTTCATTTATGTAAGATTAGGTGGAAACAGGGAGGGTAAGCCCTACCTTAGAAATAATGTAGTTTTATGAACATCATAAAAAGCTAATCTGTTTTGTTGAGATCTAACTGGAAGAATTCAGAAATAATATTCAAGACTTTTTTCATTCCTGTTTTCTTTTTGTTTTACATGTTTTGTTCTAACCATGTTATAAGAATTTGAACATGCTGTAAATATGCGGTAGCAGGGGCAGATATGGGAACTTAAGGCTGTGATTCTGTGAGCATTTCTGAGTCCCAGAGTAAAGAAAATTATTCAGGCGCACAGATTCTGTTGGATTTGAAGTGTAGGCTATTTTTCAAAAAGATCAGAGATTCAGTTTTTTGGGTCTAGATATTTCGTGAAAGACTTTCTAGAAGCTTGAGTGATAAAATAGAGAACAAAAAAATTATCCAGGGTTTTCTATAGTGAATTGTGTTGTTGCTCTTAGGTGCCATTGAGTCTATTCCTACTCATAGCAACCGTTTGTACCACAAAATGAAGCACTGCCTCGTACTGTGCCATGCTTGAGCCCATTGTTGCAGCCACTGTGTCAATCCATCTCATTGAGAGTCTTCCTCTCTTTCACTGGCCCTCTACCTCTACTTTACCAAGCATGATATCCTTCTCCAGGGACTGATCCCTCCTGACAACATGTCCAAAGTATATAAGATGCAGCCTCCCCATCCTTCCTTCTAAGGAGTATTCTGGCTGTACTTCTTCCAAGACCGATTTGTTCGTTCTTTTGGCAGTCCATGGTTTTGGCAGTCCATGATACATTCAGTATTCTTCACCAACACCACAATTCAAAGGTGTCAACTCTTCTTCGGTCTTCCTTATTCATTATCCAGCTTTCTCATGCATAGGAGGTGATGGAAAGTATCATGGCTTGGGTCAGGCGCACCTTAGTCTTCAAGGTGACATCTTTGCTCTTCAACACTTTAAAGAGGTCTTTTGCAGCTGAGTTGCCCAGTGCAATGCAATTAATTGTGAGGAGGGAAAATATACACAAATGACCTTGGCTTACAGTTGTTGATTGTATTCTTGACCAAGGATTTGACATTTAGATAAATCATAGTTTTGACCAATAAGATACAGCATAACAACCAGTAACAACTGTATATATTTGTAACAATTAAAAATAAGTTTGTATTTTTAGTTTTATAGCATTTAAATAATTCCACTGACTATTAAAAAAAAATTATTACAAAGTACAGGTAGTCCCCAATTTATGACATATTCACGTTACAACAAACCACCTTTAAGAACATCCCCCCTTTTTTTTTTTTTGGTACATCTTATTGTTAGTAATAGGTACTACATATAGTGAAGCAGCGTGTAATTTGCTAATATCATCATAGCTGTGAGTTTATATGTAATGTTTCCAACCTCAAAAGACAAATATATATTTATAAAGATACTGATAATAAAGGCAATAATAATGAAAACTAAAATAAAAAAGAGGTATTCGATTTACGTCAGAACCGACTTACTCTCAACTGGATCATAAATTTGGCCTGAAACTTGTGTGTTCATTGCGGTGGATACTAACTAAACATTTACTTAACAATAGTTTAGAAGGTACTTATGAGGAAACTTGAAAGATCCATCTTTCAAACAAAACAAAACAGAAATAGAACAAACAAGGCAGTCCTGTGATGCTTGATCTGATAGCCTCTTTTTCCTTTCTGAATGTTGTAAAAATGCCTCAGGAATTGGAGAGATTGCAATTCACACCCAGCATTGCCACTTACTAGCTGTGTAACTTTGGAGAAATCACTTAACTTCTTCAAACTTGCCTCATGGCTTATTGTAAAGGCTGAAGATAATAGTCCCTTGCTCACTGGAGTCACTCAGGAATTAATAAGTTCTCTTACTGTATTCTCACTCTTGCATATAAATAGGGATCCTAAGAATATTAAAAGGAGCCCTGGTGGTGTAGTGGTTAAAGCACTTGGCTGCTAACTGAAAGGCCGGAGGTTCAACCAACTGCTCCATGGGAAAAAGATGTGGCAATCTGCTTCCTTAAAAAACAAACAAAACCTCGTTGCCACTGTGTCGATTCCAACTCACAACAATGCTATAGGACAGTAAAACTGCCCGATAGAGTTTCCAAGGAGCTCCTGGTGGATTTGAGCTGCCGACCTATGCCACCAGGGTTTCCCTGTAAAGATCAGCAAACCAAAAAACCCATTGCCTTTGAGTCCAATGCATAGTGACCCTATAGGACAGAGTAGAACTGCCCCATAGGGTTTCCAAGGCTGTAAATCTTTTTTTTTATTTTTATTGTGCTTTAAGTGAAAGTTTACAAATCAAGTCAGTCTCTCATATAAAAATTTATATACACCTTGCTATATACTCCTAGTTGCTCTCCTCCTAATGAGACAGCACGCTCCTCTCCGCCCTGTATTCCCGTGTCCGTTCAGCCAGCATCTGTCCCCCTCTGCCTTTTTCTCTTTCCTCCAGACAGGAGCTGCCCACATAGTCTCATGTGTCTACTTGATCGAAGAAGTCCACTCCTCACCAGTATTGTTTTCTATCTTATAGTTCAATCCAATCGCTGTCTGAAGAGTTGGCCTTGGGAATGGTTCCAGTCTTGGGCTAACAGAAGGTCGGGGACCATGACCTCCGGGGTCCTTCTCGTCTCAGTCAGACCATTAAGTCTGGTCTTTTTATGAGAATTTGAGGTGAGCACCCCACTGCTCTCCTGCTCCATCAGGGATTCTCTGTTGTGTTCCCTGTCAGGGCAGTTGTTGGTTGTAGCTGGGCACCATCTAGTTCTTCTGGTCTCAGGCTGATGTAGCCCCTGGTTTATGTGGCCCTTTCTGTCTTGTGGGGCAAGGCTTAAATCTTTAGACTCCTCTTCTGAGCTGTGCCAACTCCTCAGGCTTTCCTTCTTGATGACCTTGACGGTTTTGAGAAGTCCTGGGATGCCCTAGTATTGGAATTTGTCTGATGCTGTTATCATGATAAGACTGGGGTTATGGGCTATTAGGAGGAAGACCGTAGAGGTGAAGTGCCATTTTCATCACATCATATCAAGAATTTTTACTATCAACATGATTTGTGACTGTTAATATTGACCTTGATCACCTGGCTGAGGCCGTGTTTGTCACATTTCTCCACTGTACAGTTATTCCGTTCTCCTATCCTGTTTTCTGTAGTCTGCTCTTTGGAATGAAGTTACTGTGTACAGCCCACGCTTAAGGAGTGGGGAGTTATGCTTTCCCTTGTGGGCAGCAGAGTATGTACCTAAGTTACCTGAAGTTCTTCTGTATGGGAGATTTGTCTCATCTCCTTCATTTATTAATTTATTCAGTTGTTTATATCGATATGAACTCATGGATATTTACTTTATACTTTGGGTTATAATCCAATGCTACTTGATTATGTTGCGGAATTGTTCCAGCTTTGACCTTTGGGAGCTCTTTTAGTTGGTTCCCATGCTCCTTGGACGTACCCCCATCAATGTGTTTTTGTTATTTTAGCACTTCCTTACTTCCTGGCAGTACGTGATGCTCTGGGCTCATCTTGTGTATTTCCTCACTCAGTCCTAAAATCAGCCTTTTCTCCAAGGAGCCCTAGTCCCTGTCACTGGAGAGTGATATTACTAACCACGATCTGGGTGCTCAGGGTGCTTGTTGCTACTGGAGTGTTGTTTCTTTTAGACTCTCTCAGATGACAGAGCACTAAAAAATATATGTGTGTATACTCACCTGTATATGTACACCTGTAGATGATGTTGCTTATTGGTCCACTTGTGAGGATTATTCTGGCTGTACTTCCTCCAAGACAGACTTCTTCTGACAATCCATGGTATGTTCAGTATTCTTCGCCAGCACCAAATTTTATGTTAAGCCAAACATGAGTTCATACTTATGTCTTCTACTCTAATCCATTACCACATGTATCGTTCTAGCCTTGATCCCTTGCTTATCTGTAAATTCCTGTTCCAGTAGTGAGAAAACTGGCTCCCACCGTCTGTCATCCATTTACTTAGTTTTTAAATTTCAGTATACAATAAGCAGCATCATGGTAAATGGAGAAACTATTGAAGTTGTCAAGGATTTCATTTTACTTGAATCCAAAATCAACGCCCATGGAAGTGGCAGTCAGGAAATCAAACGACATATTATATTGGGCAAATCTGCTGCAAAAGACCTCTTTAAAGTGTTAGAAAACAAAGATGTCACCTTGAGGACTAAGATGCACCTGCCCAAGCCATGGTTTTTTTGATCACCTCATATGCATGCGAAACCTGGACAATGAGTAAGGAAGACTCAAGAAGAATTGATGCCTTTGGATTAAGGTGTTGGTGAAGAATATTGAGAGTACCATGAACTGCTAGAAAAACAAGCAAATCTGTCTTAGAAGAAATACAGTCCAGAATGTTCCTTAGAAGCGAGGATGACAAGACTTCATCTTCCTCACTTTGGACATGTTATCAGGAGGGACCAGTCCCTGGAGAAGGACACCATGCTTGGTAAAATAGAGGGTCAGTGAAAAGAAGACGACACTCAACAAGGTGAACTGACACAGTGGCTGCAACAATGGGCTCAAGCATAACAACAGTTGTGACGATGGAGCACGACTGGGCGGTGTTTCGTTCTCTTGTACATAAGGTTGCTATGAGGGGGAACCGACTTAATGGCAACTGACAACAACATACGTGTATACCAGTATCAGAATTCTTCACGCATACTCCTGTGGGGAAAAAAACTTGCTAACTAGAGTTCAGCACTGCATGCGGTTCCTCTGGCCTTATTCTTACAGGCTCCACTCATTTCCAGCGTTACTTAAGTCAGTACCTTGTCCCCACCTGTTTCGGTGAGGCTGTTCCTACGTTTGTAATACAGTTAGATGCTCTTGTCAGTGTGCATTCCTCCCTGGGATCCTCTGGCTTTCTAAATTACTCTTTTATTTGCATACATTAAGGTTCACTCTTAGTGCTGTATAGTCCTATGGGTTTCTACAAATGTATACTATCATATATCCACCATTGTAGTATTACACAAACTAGTTTCACTGCCCTAAAAATCCCCGTATTTCCCCTATTCTTCCCTTCCTCCCAAATCCTTGGCAACCACTGATGGTTATGTCACCTCCACAGTTCTGCCATTTCCAGGATGTCATGTAACTGGAAACATACAGTGTACTTTTCAGACTGGCTTCTTTCACTTAGCGGTATCCGCTTATGGTTCATCTGTGTCACTCTGTGGCATAATGGCTCATTTCTCTTTATTGCTGAATAATATTCCATTGTATTTTTAAATACAATGAATTGAGAATGAATTTATTGCTGAATAATAGCCACAGTTTATCTACCCATCTATCAAAGAACATCTGGGTTCTTGCAGTTTTTTGGTGGTTATGAATAAGCTGCTATAAACATTTGCATGCAGGTTTTTGAGTGAGCCTAAGTTTTTAAAGGAAACCCTGGTGGCATAGTGGTTAAGTGCTACGGCTGCTAACCAAATGGTCGGCAGTTTGAATACACCAGGCTCTCCTTGGAAACTCTCTCGGGCAGTTCTACTCTGTTCTATAGGGTCGCTATGAGTCGGAATCGACTCGACGGCACTGGGTTTGGTTTTGGTTTTTTTAAGTTTTTAAATCAATTGTAAATACCTATGAGTGAAATTATTGGATTATACTGTAAGATGATATCTAGCTTTGAAAGAAACTGACCGTCTTCCAAAGTGGCGATACTATTTTGTATTAGTACTAGCTATGAATAATGAATTAGGGTTTCTGATGCTGGTGTCCTCATCAGCATTTGGTATTGTAAGTCATTGTATTTTAGCCATTCTCTTTATTTTTATAATAGGTGTGTACATTGTAGGTGTTTCATAGATGTCATTTATCACATTGCAGACATTCCCTCTCATTCCTAGTTTGCTGAGAGCTTGTATCATGAATGGCCATTCATTCAAATGCTTTTTTTTCTGCTTCTATGAGGTGATCGTGTGGTTTTTCTCTTTTATTTTGTTAGTGTGGTGAATTACATTGACAGAATATTTACACTAAACTTTCATTGATGGGATAAGCCCTACTTGTTCTCGGTATTCCCTTTTTATATATTGCTGAATTTACTTTGTTAATATCTTGTCAAAGATTTTTACACCTATATTCATATGGATATTTAATATATCTTATTTTATGGCCTAGCATATGGTCTTTCTTGGTGAATGTTCCATGTGTACTTGAAAAAAATATGTTTTATACTACTATTGTGTGGGATTTTTTACAAAAGTAAATTACATCAAGTTGATTGATTATGTTCTTCAGATCTTTTCTCTTTACTGATTTTATATTTATCTGTTCTATTAATATCCAAGAAGGAAGATAAAAAATATAACTATGATTATAGATGTATATTTCCCTCTTCTGTTACTTTTTACTCTCTATCTTTTGAAGTCCTATAATTGGATACATTCACATTTAGGTCTATTATATCTAGAAGAACTGAGCCTTTTAAATTATAAAATATTCTTCTTTAAAGGGCCAAAATCAAAGAATTATCCCTACATCTTAAACAAATAGAAAGAGAGCAACAAAAGAAACCCTCACGTACCAGAAGAAGGCAAATAATAAAAATTAGAACAGAATTAAATGAAACAGAAAAACAGTTCAAAGAATTAACAAGACCAAAAGCTGGTTCCTTGAGAAAATTAACAAAATTGATAAACCATTGGCCAAACTGACAAAAGAAAAACAGGTGAGGAAGCAAATAACCTGAATAAGAAATGAGGTGGGAGATATTACAACAGACCCAACTGAAATTAAAAGAATCATATCAGATTACTCTGAAAAATTGTACTCTTAACAAAATTTGAAAACCTAGAAGAAATGCATGAATTCCTAGAAACACCTACCTAAGTAAACTAACACAAACAGAGGTAGAACAACTAAATAGACCCATAACAAAAGAAGAGATTGAAAAGGTAATCAAAAAACTCCCAACAAAAAAAAAAGCCCTGGTCCGGACGGTTTCACTGCAGAGTTCTACCAAACTTTCAGAGAAGACTTAACCCCACTACTACTAAAGGTATTTCAGAGCATAGAAAAGGACAGAATACTCCCAAACTCATTCTATGAAGCCAGCATATCCCTGATACGAAAACCAGGTAAAGACTCCACAAAAAGAGAAGATTACAGACCTATATCCCCCATGAACTTAGATGCAAAAATCCTCAACAAAATTCTAGCCAGTAGAATTCAACAATATATCAAATAATTCACCATGATGAAGTGGGATTCATACCAGGTATGCAGGGATGGTTCAACATTAAAAATACAATGTAATCCATCATAGAAATAAAAGATAAGAACCACGTGATTTTATCAATTGATGCAGAAAAGGCATTTGACAAAGTTCAACACCATTCATGATAAAAACTCTCAGCAAAATAGGAATAGAAGGAAAATTCCTCAGCATAATAAAGGGCGTTTATACAAAGCCAATAGCCAACATCGTCCTAAATGGAGAGTCTGAAAGCATTCCCCTTGAGATCGGGAACCAGACAAGGATGCCCTTTATCACCACTCTTATTCAACATTGTGCTGGAGGTCCTAGCCAGAGCAATTAGGCTAGAGAGATAAAGAACACCCAGATCGTAAGGAAGAAGTAAAAGTGTCTCTATTTGCAGATGACATGATCTTATACACAGAAAACCCTAAAGAATCCTGCAGAAAACTGCTAAAACTGATAGAAGAGTTCAGCAGAGTCCAGGATACAGGATACACATACAGAAATCCATTGGATTCCTCTGCACCAACGAAAAGAACATCGAAGAGGAAATCACCAAATCAATACCATTTACAGTGGCCTCCAAGAAGATAAAATACTTAAGAGTAAACCTTACCAGAGGTGTAAAAGGCCTGTACAAAGAACACTACAAAACACTACCGCAGGAAACCAGGAAAGACCTTCATAAGTGGAAAACCATACCTTGCTCATGGTTAGGAATACTTAACATTGTAAAAATGTCTATTCTACTAAAAGCGATATATGGATACGATGCAATTCCGATTCAGATTCCAGCAACATTTTTTAATGGATGGAGAAACAAATCACCAACATCACATGGAAGGGAAAGAGGCCCCGGATAAGTAAAGCATTACTGAAAAAGAAGAATAAAGTGGGAGACCTCACTCTGCCTGATTTTAGCACCTATTATACTGCCACAGTAGTCAAAATAGCCTGGTACTGGTACAACGACAGATACATAGACCAATGGAACAGAATTGAGAACCCAGACATAAATCCATCCACATATGAGCAGCTGATGTTTGACAAAGGCCCCAAGTCAGTTAAATGGGGAAAAGGTAGCCTGTTTAACAAACGGTGCTGGCATAGCTGCATATCCATCTGCAAAAAAAATGAAACAAGACCCATACTTCACACCATGCACAAAAATGAACTCAAAATGGATCAAAGACCTAAATATAAAATCTAAAATGACGAAGATTGTGGGAGAAAAAATAGGGACAGCGCTAGGAGCCCTAATACACGGCCTAAACAGTATACAAAACATTACTAACAGTGCAGAAGAGAAACTAGATAACTGGAAGCTCCTAAAAATCAAACACCTATGCTCATCTGAAGACTTCACCAAAAGAGTAAAAAGATTACCTACAGACTGGGGAAAAGTTTTTAGCTATGACATTTCCAGTCAGTGTGTGATCTCTAAAATCTACATGATACTGCAAAAAGACAACCCAATTAAAAGATGGGCAAAGGATATGAACAGGCACTTCACTAAAGAAGACATTCAGGTAGCTAACAGATGAGGAAATGCTCACGATCATTACCCGTTAGAGAAATGCAAATCAAAACTACAATGAGATTCCATCTCATTCCAACGAGGCTGGCATTAATCCAAAAAACACAAACTAATAAATGTTGGAGAGGTTGTGGAGAGACTGGAACACTTATACACTGCTGATAGTAATGTCAAATGGTACAACCACTTTGGGAATTGAATTGGCGCTTCCTTAAAAAACAAGAAATAGAACTATCATATGATCCAGCAATCCCACTCCTTGGAATAACTCATAGAGATTTAAGAGCCTTTACACAAACAGATAGACGCACAGCCATGTTCATTGCAGCACTGTTTACAATAGCAAAAAGATGGAAGCAACCAAGGTACCCATCAACGGATGAACGGTTAAATTATGGCATATTCACACAGTGGTGTACTACGCAACGATAAAGAACGATGAATCTGTGAAACATTTCATTACATGGAGGAATCTGGAGGGCATTATGCTGAGTGAAATTAGTCAGTTGCAAAAGGACAAATACTGTATAAGATCACTATTATAATAGCGGGAGAAGTAGTTTAAAGAGAAGAAAATGTTCTTTGATGGTTGCTAGAGGGGGGAGGGAGGAAGGGAGGGCGAGAGGTTTACACTTATTAGATAGTAGATAAGAATTATTTTAGGTGAAGGGAAAGACAACACAGTACAGGTGAGGTCAGCACAACTGGACTAAACTAAAAGCAAAGAAATTTCCCGAGTGAACAGAATGCTTCAAAGGTCAGCGTAGCAGGGGCAGGGGTTTGGGGACCACGGTTTCAGGGTACATCTAAGGCAATTGGCATAATAAAATCTGTTAAGAGAGCATTCTACATCCTGCTTTGCAAAGCGGCTTCTGGGGTCTTAAATGCTAGCAAGTGGCCATCTAAAATGCATCAGTGGGTCTCAACCTACCTGGAACAACGGAGAATGAAGAACACCAAAGACACAAGGTAATTATGAGCCCAAGAGACAGAAAGGACCACATAAACCAGAGACTACATCAGCCTGAGACCAGAAGAACTAGATGGTGCCTGGCTACAACCGATGACTGCCCTGACAGGGAACACAACAGAGAACCCCTGAGGGAGGAGGAGAGCAGTGGGATGGAGACCCGAAATTCTCGTAAAAAGACCAGACTTAATGGTCTGACTAAGACTAGGAGGACCCCGAAGGTCATGGTCCCCAGACCTTCTGTTAGCCCAAGACAGGAACCATTCCCAAAGCCAACTCTTCAGACAGGGATTGGACTGGACTATTGGATAGAAAATGATACTGGTGAAGAGTGAGCTTCTTGGATCAGGAAGACGCATGAGACTATGTTGGCATGTCCTGTTTGGAGGGGCGATGAGAGGGCAGAGGGGGTCAGAAGCTGGCGGAAAGGACACGAAAATATAGAGTGGAGGGAAAGAGTGTGCTGTCTCATTAGGGGGACAGCAATTAGGAGTATATAGCAAGGTGTATATAAATTTTTGTATGAGAGACTGACTCAATTTGTAACCTTTTACTTAAAGCACAGTAAAAATTTAAACAAACAAAAAAATTCTTCATTGTCTGTAGTAAAACTCTTCGTCTTCAAATTTAACCAACCAGTTAAATAGGTTCCAATTCAAGGCAGCCTCCTGTGTGTCAGAGTAGAAATGTGCTCCATAGGGTTTTCAGTGGCTAATTTTTTTTGGAAGTAGATCTTGAAATTTACTTCTTGTTGTTGTTGTTAGGTGCTGTTGAATTGCCTTTGATTCATAGCAACCCTGTCTGCAACAGAACAAAATGCTGCCTGGTCCTGTGCCATCCTCACAATTGTTTCTATGTTTAAGGCCATTGTTGCAGCCACTAGGCCGGTCCATCTAACTGAGGGTCTTTCTCTTTTTCACTGATCCTCTCTTTACCAAACATGATGTCTCCAAGGATGGGTCCCTCCTGATAACATGTCCAAAGTAAGTGAGATGAAGTCTTGCCATCCTCGCTTCTAAGGACATTCTGGCTGTACTTCCTTGAAGGCAGATTTATTTGTTTTTCTAGCAGTCCATGGTATATTCAGTATTCTTTGCCAACATGGTAAATCAAAGGCATCAATTCCCCTTTCCTTTTCCTTATTCTTTGTGCAGCTTTCACATGCATATGAGGTGATTGAAAACAAGAGGCACACCTTAATCCTCAAAGTGACATCTTTGCTTTCTAACACTTTAAAGAGGTCTTTTGCAGCAGATTTGCAGAAATGGAACGCGCCCTTTGTTTTCTTGGCTGCTGCTTCCATGGGCATTGGTTTTGGATTCAAGTAAAATAAAATCCTTGACATCTTCAGTAGTTTCTACATCTATTATGATGCTCCTTATTGGTCTAGTTGTGAGAATTTTTGTTTTCCTCAAGTTGAGATGTACTCTATACTGAAGGCTGTAGTGTTTGATCTTCATCGGTGTTTCAAGTTGTCTTCACTTCCGGCAAGCAAGATTGTGTCACCTACATATTGCAGGTTGTTAATGAGTCTTCCTCCAATCCTGATGCCCCGTTCTTCTTCATACAGTCCAGCATCTCAGATTATTTGCCCAGCATACAGATTGAATAGGTATGATGAAAGGATACAACCCCGACGCATACCTTTTCTGATTTTAAATCACATTGTATGCCCTTGTTCTGTTCAAACAACTACCTCATGATCTATGCACAGGTTCCACATGAGCACAGTTAAGTGTTCTGGAATTCGCATTCTTTGGTTATCCATAATTTATTATGATTCACAGAAATGCCTTTGCGTAGTCAATAAAACACAGGTATACATCCTTCAGGTGTTCTCAGCTTTCAGCCAATATCCACCTGACATCAGTGACGATATCCCTCGTTCTATGTCCTCTTCTGAACCTGGCTTGAATTTTTGGCAGTTTCCTGTTGATATATGGCTGTAGCCATTTTTAAATTATCTTTGGCAAAATTTTGCTTGCCTGTGATATTAATGCTATTGTTTGGTAATTTTCACATTCCACTGGATCTCCTTTCTTTGGAATGGGCGTGCGTATGGATCTGTTCCAGTCAGTTGGCTGGGTATCTACCTGTCAAATTTCTTAGCACAGATGAGCGAGCACTTCCAGTGTTGTGTCTGTTTGTTGCAACATCTCAGTTGGTATTCTGTCGGTTCCTGAAGGCTTGTTTTTTGCCAGTGCAGCTTGGAATTCTTCCTTCAGTACCACTGGTTCTTGATCATATGCTACTTCCTGAAATGGTTGGATATAAATCTTGAAATATACTTTACCTGATAATAGTATAGCCAACCTTGTTTTCTCATTTTTAGTGTTTACGTGGTATATATTTATTTAGTCTCTTACTTTCAACCTATGTCTTTGTGAAGAGCTTATATTTGAGTCTTTCCTTTTATCCAATCTGATCATCTCTGCCTTTTATTTTGGGTGTTTAATCCAGTTACATATAACGGTGGCGCAAATAGTTTGCACTTGACTACTAACCTAAAGGTTGGCAGTTTGAACCCATCCAGTGGCGTTGCAAAAGAACGCCCTGGTAGTCTGCTTCTATACAGATTAAAGCCAAGAAAACCCTATGGAACAGTCCTACTCTGTAACCCATGGGGTCGCCATGAGTCGGAATCAAAGCGATAGCAACAGGCTAGGTTAGGTTATTTTTTATTTAGTTTTATTCATCCAGTTTGTTCTTTGGTCCTTTAGTCTTGCCTTCTCTTTGAGTCAATTGAGTTTTTTTTTTTAGCATTCCATTTTATCTCTTCCATTGAATTTTTAGATATCTCTGTGTGTGTGTGTGTGTATTTAGAGGTTGTTCTAGAGTTATGTTATCCAATAGAATAGCTACTAGCCACATGTGGCTATTTAAATTAATTAAAATAAAATAATTAGTTCCTCAGTCACACTAACTACATTGCAAGTGCTCAGTAGCCACATCAGAGGTCTTCACAGCTTGGCTACCAGCTCTTTGAGTCTCTGGGAAGTATTCCCTGTTAGTTGTCTTGAGAGATCCTTCCTGACACGGAGTTCCTTGGAGGTGTTTCTCTTGGCTTTCCTAGCCCACGCCCAGCCCTTGACAGCAGAAAGCCCAGAATGCTATGAAGGGGTCTATGTTTTTTGGGTATCAGAAACCACCTGAGGCATTGTCCTGCCTCTCTGGCTCCTACTCTAACAGTAATTATGCCTGTGGGCAGATACCACTGCTGCCCAGTGTTTGGCCCAAATGGGAAACCAGTGTGTGGATATGGCTTAAATCTGTCTCTGTAATTACTCACCCAGCAAATGCCGTTGAGTCCTGTCCCTTTTCTTATATACAGTGACTCTAGACTTGGAATCCCTCACATTGTGTTTTCCTCTGACTTTATTTCTCTGTAGAGAAGATGCTGCTTTCAACGTTTTATGGCCCATTACGTAACTCATTTTTTTTTTTATCCCCCCCCTTGGCTGGTATGGATTGATACTCTTGGTATATATCTTTCTTGCAGTATCATGGAATTTAACATGGGAAATAGATGAATTTTGCAGTCTTCCATCTTGTTTCATTTGCCCCTAGTATTTCTCTAAGGTTCTGAATCTTAGACCTAACCCAGAGTCCAGTTTGAATTCTCCAGAATTTATCTTAACCCATTGTGATCTGTATTTCATGGCAAATCACAAAATCTTTAAGAATAAGACCCTTATAGATAGTTAATTAAACTGAAGTTCATTGGGGCACAGCTCTGCCAGGCAGAACATGTATGAACGTTTGATCATAGGAAGATACCTAAGCAACCAACCAACATTTACTGGGAATGTATGTAGATGTTACAGCAGTGAAGTCAACAGAGAGCCTTGAAGATGTAGTGAAGCTGGATGATGGGTGTAGGGGCTCGTTATACTATTCTGTCTACGGCTGTAAAAAGCTTAAAAAAAAAAATGTGGAGGCTAACATGTTGTGTTTCTTGACTGTAGATTATGAGATACAAACATTAAGAGGTAGACTGAGCCAGTGTGCAGCACCAGGATATGGGGTGAGCAGAGTGGGCCTACAAGCCCAAGAGGCAAAGTTATTGACAACAGCTGCTATAAAAAGTAGCTTCAGCCACCAATTTTCATGCATGCATGATGCTACAGAACACGTGGTGATTATCTGTAAACTGCTTCACCCCGAGCAGAGCACATTACCACCAGGATTCCAGTCTTCTATAATGACGGAAAGCATTCTTTTGTCACCTTGTTTAGCGAAGATTCTGATTTGGTTTATATATTTTTTTTTATTGTGGTTAAATCTATTTAACAAAACATTTGCCATTTTAACCATTTTTAAGTGTACAGTCCAGTGACATGAATTGCATGCACCATGTTTTGCATCCCTCGCCGCTACCCATTTTCAAATGTTTTTCATCCCTCCAAACAGAAACTGGAAGCCCCAGTAGTGCAGTGGCTAAGAGCTATGGCTGCTAACCCAAAAGGTCAGCACTTCAAACCTACCAGCTGCTCCTTGGAAACCCTATGGGGCAGAGCTGTTCTGTCCCATAGAGTTGCTACGGGTCAGAATTGACTCGACAGCAATGGGTTTGGTATTTAAACAGAAACTCAGTATGCTTTCAGTAATAATTACCCATTTCCCTTCCCCACAGTCACGGGTAACCACTAATAAACTTTCATCTCTATGCATTTGCCTATTCCAAGCATTTTATATAAGTGGGATCATATAGTATTTGTCCTTTTGTGTCTGACTTACTTTGTTCAGCATAATGTTTTCAAGGCTCATCCATGTTGTAACATAGAGCTTCATTCCTCTTTATGGTTGAATAATATTCCATTGTATGGATACACAACATTTTATTTATCCATTAATCTGTTGATGGATACTTGGGTTATTTCCACTTGTTGGCTGTTATGACCAAAGCTGCAGTGAACACTGGTGTACAAGTATTTGTTTGAGTTCTTCTTTTCAATTCTTTTGGGTACATTCCTAGGAATGGAATTGTTGGGATGTTACGGTAATTCTATGTTTAGATTTTTGAAGAACTGCAAAAGTTTTTCCCCTGGCTTACATTTAAAAAAATAAACTTTCTATTAAAGGGCCAAGAAAACTGGTGAGGTCTTATTTTACCTGCTATAGGGTTGTTCAATGCCTCCATGAGATAATGTATGTAATGTTTTTAGCACTGTGTCCCGAATTGGGGTTGACAGGTTTTGTCTCTGGACTCTGGAAATTCTTTTATTGTTTTTTGTGTTTCCACGCACAAAAATGTGATAATATTCAAACATTAACATTCTGGATCATCTGGATGACCACTGTGTTATCTTTTTTTTTTTTTTTAATTTTATTGCGCTTTAAGTGAAAGTTTACAAATCCAGTCAGTCTCTCACACAAAAACTTACATACACCTTGCTACATACTCCCATGAGAGCCAAAATATGACCTTGAGTATATCCCACCTGAATTTAGAGACCACCTGAAGAATAGATTTGACGCACTGAACACTAGTGACCGAACACCAAACGAATTGTGGCATGACATCAAGGACGTCATCCATGAAGAAAGCAAGAGGTCACTGAAAAGACAGGAAAGAAAGAAAAGACCAAGGTGGATGTCAGAGGAGACTCTGAAACTTGCTCTTGAGCATCGAGCAGCTAAAGCAAAAGGAAGAATGGATGAAGTAAAAGAACTGAACAGAAGATTTTAAAGGGCATCTTGAGAAGACAAAGTAAAGTATTATAATGACATGTGCAAAGAGCTGGAGATGGAAAACCAAAAGGGAAGAACACGCTCAGCGTTTCTCAAGCTGAAAGACCTGAAGAAAAAATTCAAGCCTCGAGTTGCAATAGTGAAGGAGTCCATGGGGAAAATATTAAACGATGCGGGAAGCATCAAAAGAAGATGGAAGGAATTCACAGAGTCATTATACCAAAAAGAATTAGTTGATATTCAACCATTTTAAGAGGCGGCATATGATCAGGAACCAATGGTACTGAAGGAAGAAGTCCAAGCTGCTCTGAAGGCATTGGTGAAAAACAAGGCTCCAGGAATTGATGGAATATCAATTGAGATGTTTCAGCAAACAGATGCAGTGCTGGAGGTGCTCCCTCGTCTATGCCAAGAAATATGGAAGACAGCTTCCTGGCCAACTGACTGGAAGAGATCCATATTTATGCCTATTCCCAACAAAGGTGATCCAACCGAATGTGGAAATTATAGAACAATATCATTAATATCACACGCAAGCAAAATTTTGCTGAAGATCATTCCGAAAGAGCTGCAGCAGTATATATCGACAGGGAACTGCCAGAAATTGAGGCCAGTTTCAGGAGAGGACGTGGAACCAGGGATATCACTGCTGATGTCAGATGGATCCTGGCTGAAAGCAGTGAATACCAGAAGCATGTTTACCTGTGTCTTATTAACTAAGCAAAGGCATTTGACTGCATGGATAACAAACTATGGATAACACTGCGAAGAATGGGAATTCCAGAACACTTAATTGAGCTCATGAGGAACCTTTACATAGATCAAGAGGCAGTTGTTTGAACAGAACAAGGGGATACTGATTGGTTTAAAGTCAGGAAAGGTGTGCGTCAGGGTTGTATTCTTTACCATACCTATTTAATCTGTATGCTGAACAAATAATACGAGAAGCTGGATTATATGAAGAAGAACGGGGTATCACAATTGGAGGAAGACTCATTAACAACCTGTGTTATGCAGATGACACAACCTTGCTCGATGAAAGTGAAGAGGACTTGAAGCACTTGCTAATGAAGATCAAAGTTATACCTCAACATAAAGAAAACAAAAATCCTCGCAACTGGACCAATGAGCAACATCATGATAAACGGAGAAAAGATTGAAGTTGTCAAGGATTTCGTTTTATTTGGATCCACAATCAACAGCCATGGAAGCAGCAGTCAAGAAATCAAAAGACACATTGCATTTGGGCAAATCTGCTGCAAAGGACCTCTTTAAAGTGTTGAAGAGCAAAGATGTCACCCTGAAGACTAAGGTGCGCCTGACCCAAGCCATGGTATTTTCAGTCACATCATATGCATATGAAAGCTGGACAATGAATAAGGAAGACCGAAGAAGAGTTGATGCCTTTGAATTGTGGCGTTGGCAAAGAATATTGAATATACCATGGACTGCCAAAAGAACGAACAAATCTATCTTGGAAGAAGCGCGGCCAGAATGCTCCTTAGAGGCAAGGATGGCGAGACTGAGTCCTACCTACTTTGGAGATGTTGTCGGGAGGGATCAGTCCCTGGAGAAGGACATCATGCTTGGCAGAGTACAGGGTCAGCGGAAAAGAGGAAGATCCTCAACGAGGTGGATTGACACAGTGGCTGCAACAATGAGCTCAAGCATTACAACGATTGTAAGGATGGCGCAGGACGGGGCAGTGTTTCGTTCTGTTGTGCGTATAGTTGCTATGAGTCGGAATCGACTCGAGGGCAACTAACAACAACATAACACATACTCCCAATTACTCTTCCCCTAATGCGACTCCCCGCTCCCTCCCTCCACTCTCAATTTCCGTGTCAGTTTCTCCAGCTCCTAACCCCTTCTACCCTCTCATCTCCCCTCCACACAGGAGATGCCAACCTAATCTCAAGTGTCCACATGATCCAAGAAGCTCACTTCTCACCAGCATCCCTCTCCAATCCATTGTCCAGTCCAATCCATGCCTGAAGAGTTGGCTTCAGGAATGGTTCCTGTTGTGGGCTAACAGAAGTTCTGAGGGCCATGACCCACTGGATCCCTTCTAGTCTCAGACAGACCATTAAGTCTGGTCTTTTTATGAGAATTTGGGGTCTGCACCCCACTATTGTCCTGCTTCCTCAGGGGTTCTCTGTTGTGTTCCCTGTCAGGGCAGTCATTGGTTGTAGCCGGGCACCATCTAGTTCTTCTGGTCTCAGGATGATGTAGTTTCTGGTTCATGTGGCCCTTTCTGTCTCTTGGGCTCATAATTTCCTTGTGTCTTTGGTGTTCTTCATTCTCCTTTGATTCAGGTGGGTTGAGACTGATTGATGCATATTAGATGGCTGCTTGCTAGTGTTTAAGACCCCAGATGCCACTCTTCAAAATAGGATGCAGAATGTTTTCTTAATAGATTTTATTATGCCAATTGTCTTAGATGTCCCCTGAAACCATGGTCCCCAAACCCAGGGGCCTTCGAAGCATTCAGTTTATTCAGGAAACTTCTTTGCTTTTGGTTTAGTCCAGTTGTGCTGACCTCCCCTGTATTGTGTGTTGTCTTTCCCTTCATCTAAAGTAGTTCTTATCTAGTATCAAATTAGTGAGTACCCCCTCCTACCCGCCCCCATAACCTCAAAAGAATGTTTTCTTCTCAGTTTAAACTATTTCTCAAGTTCTTATAATAGCGGTCTTATACAATATTTGTCCTTTTGCAGCTACTAATTTCACTCAGCATAATGCCTTCCAGGTTCCTCCCTGTTATGAAATGTTTCACAGATTCATCCCTGTTCTTTATCCGCCCCCCCATAACCACAAAAGAATGTTGTCTTCTCAGTTTAAACTATTTCTCAAGTTCTTATAATAATGGTCTTATACAATATTTGTTCTTTTGCAACTGACTATTTTCACTCAGTATAATGCCTGCCAGGTTCCTCCATGTTATGAAATGTTTCACAGATTCATCACTGGTCTTTATTGATGCGTAGTATTCTGTTGTATGAATATACCATAATTTATTTATCCAGTCATCTGTTAATGGGTACCTTGGTTGCTTCCATCTTTTTGCTATCGTAAATAATGCTGCAATAAATATGGGCGTGCATATATCTGTTTGTGTAAAGGCTCTTATTTCTCTAGGATATATTTCAAGGAGTGATATTCCTGGATCCTGTGGTAGTTCTATTTCTAGCTTTTTAAGGAAGCGCCCAATTTCCAAAGTGGCTGTACCATTTTACGTTCCCACTAGCAGTGTGTAAGTGTTCCAGTCTCTCCACAGCCTCTCCAACATTTATTATTTTATGTTCTTTGGATTAATGCCAGCCTTGTTAGAGTGAGATGAAATCTCAGTTTAGTTTTGTTTTCCATTTCTCTAATGGCTAATGATCGTGAGCATTTCCCCATGTATCTGTTAGCTACCTGAATATCTTATTTAGTGAAGTATCAGTTTATATCTTTTGCCCATCTTTTAACTGGGTTATTTGTCTTTTTGTAGTTGAGTTTTTGCAGTATCATGTAGATTTTAGAGATCAGGCGCCGATCAGAAATGTCATACCTAAGAACCTTTTCCTTGTGTGTAGGTAGTCTTTTTACTCTTTTGGTGAAGTCTTTGGATGAGCACAGGTGTTTGATTTTTAGGAGCTCCCAGTTATCTAGTTTTTCCTCTGCATTGTTAATAATGTTTTGTATACTGTTTATGCCATGTATTAGGGCTCCTAACATTGTCCTTATTTTTTCTTCCATGATCTTTATTGTTTTCGATTTTATATTTAGGTCTTTGATCCATTTTCAGCTCGTTTTTGTGCGAGGAGTGAGGTATGG
Source organism: Elephas maximus indicus (assembly GCF_024166365.1). Classification (NCBI taxonomy): domain Eukaryota; kingdom Metazoa; phylum Chordata; class Mammalia; order Proboscidea; family Elephantidae; genus Elephas; species Elephas maximus. Next base: position 11,266,922 of record NC_064837.1, read on the forward strand.
GTCTTGTTTCATTCTTTTGCAGATGGGTATCCAGTTATGCCAGCACCTTTTTTAAAAAAGACTGTCTTTTCCCCATTTAACTGTTTTGGTGCCTTTGTCAAATATTAACTGCTTATATGGGGATGGATTTATGTCTGGATTCTCAATTCTGTTCCATTGGTCTATGTATCTGTTGTTGTACCAGTACCAGGCTGTTTTTACTACTGTGGCGATATAATAGGTTCTAAGATCAGGTAGAGTAAGGCCTCCCACTTTGTTCTTCTTTTTCAGTAATGCTTTACTTTTCTGGGGCCTCTTTCCCTTCCATATGAAGTTGGTGATTTGTTTCTCCATCTCATTGAAGAATTTCGTTGGGATTTGGATCGGAATTGCATTAAATGTATAGATAGCTTTTGGTAGAATAGACATTTTTATAATGTTAAGTCTTCCTATCCATGAGCAAGGTATGTTTTTTGGTTTCTTGTAGAAGTATATTGTAGTTTTCTTTGTATAAGTCTTTTACATCTCTGGTAAGATTTATTCCTAAGTATTCTATCTTCTTTGTGATTTCCTCTTTGATGTTCTTTTTGTTGGTGGAGAGGAATCCAACTGATTTTTGTATGTTTATCTTATATCCCAATACTCTGCTGAACTCTTCTATTAGTTTCAGTGGTTTTCTTGAGGATTCCTTAGGGTTTTCTGTGTATAAGATCATGTCATCTGCAAATAGAGATACTTTTACTTCTTCCTTACCAATCTGGATGCTCTTTATTTCTTTATCTAGCCTAATTGTTCTGATCTGGACCTCCAGCACAATGTTGAATAAGAGCAGTGATAAAGGGCATCCTTGTCTCGTTCCCAATCTCAAAGGAAATGCTTTCAGGCTCTCTCCATTTAGGATGACGTTGGCTGTTGGCTTTGAATAAATGCCCTTTATTACTTTTTTTTTTTTTTTTTTTGGTGGTTTGATTACATTTAGGAATTTTCCTTCTCACTATTTTGGTGAGAGTTTTTAACATGAATTGGTGTTGAACTTTGTCAAATGCCTTTTCTGCATCAATTGATAATATTGTGTGATTCTTTTGTTTTATTTATGTGGTGGATTACATTAATTGTTTTTGTAATGTTGAACCATCGCAGTGTATCTGGTATGAATCGCACTTGGTCACGGTGAATTATTTTTTTGATATGTTGTTGAATTCTATTGGCTGGAATTTTGTTGAGCGTTTTTGCAACTAAACTCATGAGGGATATAGGTCTGTACTTGTCTTTTTTTTTTGTGGAGTCTGTACCTGGTTTTGGTGTCAGGGATATGCTGGCTTCAAAGAATGAGTTTGGTAGTATTCCGTCCTTTTCTATGCTCTGAAATACCTTTAATAGTAGTGGTGTAACTGTTCTTTGAAAGTTTGGTGGAACTCTGCAGTGAAGCTGTCCAGGCCAGGACTTTTTTTAGTTGGGAATTTTTTTATTACCTTTTCAATCTCTTCTTTTGTTACGGGTCTATTTGGTTCTTCTACATCTGTTTGTGTTAGTTTAGGTAGGTAGTGTGTTTCTAGGAAATCATGCATTTCTTCTAGGTTTTCAAATTTGTTTGAGTATAGTTTTTCATAGTAATCTGATTATGATTCTTCTAATTTCAGTTGGGTCTGTTGTAATATCGCCCATCTCAGTTCTTATTTGGGTTATTTGCTTCCTCACCTGTTTTTCTTTTGTCATTTTGGCCAATGGTTTATCAATTTTGTTGATTTTTTCAAAGAATCAGGTTTTGGTCTTGTTAATTCTTTCAGTTGTTTTTCTGTTTTCTATTTCATTTAGTTCTGCTCTAGTTTTTATTATTTGTTTTCTTCTGGTATGTGAGGGTTTCTTTGTTGCTCTCTTTCTATTTGTTCAAGTTGTAGGGATAATTCTTTGATTTTGGCCCTTCTTTTTGTATGTGTGCATTTATTGATATAAATTGACCTCTGAGCACTGCTTTCGCTGTGTCCCAAAGGTTCTGATGGGAAGTATTTTCATTCTCATTGGATTCTAGAATTTCTTTATTCCATCCTTAATGTCTTCTATAATCCAGTGTTTTTTGAACAGGGTATTGTTCAGTTTCCAAGTGTTTGATTTCTTTTTCTTGCTTTTCCTGTTATTGCTTTTCGCTTATGGTCAGAGAAGATGCTTTGTAATATTTCAGTGTTTTGGATTCTGCTAAGGCTTGCTTTATGACCTAATATATGGTCTATTCTAGATAATGTTGCGTGTGCACTAGAAAAGAAAGTATACTTGGTTGCTGTTGGGTGGAGTTTTCTGTATATGTCTATGAGTTCAAGTCGTTTGATTGTGGCATTTAGATCTTCCCTGTCTTTATTGAGCTTCTTCCCGGATGTCCTGTCCTTTACCGAAAGTGGTGGGGTTGATGTCTCCTACTATTATTGTGGAGCTTTCTATCTCACTTTTCAATGCTTATAGAGTTTGTTTTATGTATCTTGCAGCCCTGTCATTGGGTGTGGAAATATTTAATATGATTATATCTTCTTGGTATATTGTCCCTTTAATCATTATATAGTGTTCTTCTGTACCCTTTCTGATGGATTTAACTTTAAAGTCTATTTTGTCAGAAATTAATATTGCTACTCCAGCTCTTTTTTGATTGTTGTTTGCTTGATATATTTTTTTCCATCCTTTGAGTTTTAGTTTGTGTCTGTAAGTCTAAGGTATGTCTCTTGCAGGCACCATATAGACGGATCTTGTTTTTTAATCCATTCTGCCACTATCTGTCTCTTTATTGGTGTACTTAGTCCATTTACATTCAGCGTAATTAGGGATAGGTATGAATTTAGTGCTGTCATTTTGATGTCTTTTTTTGTGTGTTGTTGACAGTTTGTTTCCCACTCAATTTTATGTACTGAGTAGACTACCTTTATATATTGTCCTTTCCTCAGATTCTTTGTTGTTGATCTTGTTTCTTCTGAGTCTCTATTTTTTTTTTTCTTGTATTTTATTTTTATTAGTAGGATTGTTTGTCTCCTTTGTGGTTACCTTATTATTTACCCCTATTTTTCTAAATTTGAACCTAACTTTTATTTCTTTGTATCGCTGTATCTCCTTCTCCATATGAAAGATCTATAATTACATTTCTTAGTCCCTCTTTATTGTTTTAATATTGTCTGCTTTTATAGAATAACCACCGTTACCCTGTTTTGAGCTTTTTTTTAATAATCTTGCTCTATTTTTGTGATTTCTCTGTCTGGTTTGACATGATTGCTCAGTCTAGTGTTCTAGTCTTGGGTTGATACCTGATATTATTGATTTTCTAACCATAGAACTCCCTTTATTATTTCTTGTGGTTTTGACTTGGTGTTTATGAATTCCCTAAATTTTGTTTATCTGGAAACGTCCTAATTTCACCTTCATATTTAAAAGACACCTTTGCTGGATATATGATTTTGGCAGGCAATTTTTTTCATTCAGTTTTTTATATAAGTCATCCCATTGCCTTCTTGCCTGCGTGGTTTCTGCAGAGTAGTCCAAAGTTATTCTTATTGACTGTCCTTTGTAGGTGACTTTTCATTTATCCCTAGCTTCTCTTAAAATTTTCTCTTTATCTTTGGTTTTGGCATGTTTGATTATAATATGCTTTGGTGACTTTCTTTTAGCATCTACCTTACGTGGAGGTTGATGAGCATCTTGGATAGATATCTTCTGATCTTTGACGATATCATGGAAGTTTTCTGCCAACAAATCTTCAGCAATTCTCTCTGTATTTTCTGTTATCCCTCCCTGTTCTGGTATTCCAATCACTCGAAGGTTATTTCTCTTGATAGAGTCCCACATGATTCTTAAGGTTTCTTCATTTTGTTTAATTCTTTTGTCAGATTTTTCTTCAAATATATTAGTGCCAAGTGATTTATCTTTGAGTTCAGAAATTCTAGCTTCTACTTGTTCAATTCTGCTCCTCTGACTTTCTATTGAGTTTTCTACTTTAGTAATTTTATTAGTTTTCTGAATTTCTGAATTGCTGTCTGTGTATGGATTTTTCCAGCTTTTTAAATTTTTGATTATGTTCCTGAATAATCTTTTTAATTTCTTCAATTGCTTTATCTGTGTGTTCCTTGGCTTGTTCTGCATATTGCCTCATTTCCTTCCTGATGTCTTGAAGGGTTCTGTATATTAATCTTTTGTATTCTGGTGTGATAATTTCAGGAATGCACTTTCATCTAGAAGATCCCTGAATTCTTCGTTTTGAGAACTTGTTGAGGTGATCATGGTCTGTTTCTTTCTGTGACTTGATATTGACTGTTGTCTGTGAGCCATCTATAAGTTATTCTATTACTTTATGTTTGCTTACTGTGGCATAGCTTCTTGCTTTGTTTTGTTTTGATACACCCAAATGGGTTGCTTGAGTGAGCTAGCTTGATTATTTTCAGCTTTGGAGCTGTGACATCCTGTCCACAGATTCCTAGAGCTGTTACCAGGTATATCAGTCTAGGAGTCCATTCACTTTTGTTGTATGAATTCAGCTCATGTGTCCAGGTAGCTGATCATTAAGTGTGTGGTAAAGGCTTCGTCCTACAGTCTTAGAGGGGCAGGGGTGATTGGTGTACGTAGCACTATCTCATTGCAGCAGGGGGTCACTCTCTGAACAGGGCAGGGTGCTGTGCTGAGAACTGACCCCCGAGTGTCTATGAGAAAGGCACATTCCTGTTCCCTAGAGCGTGTAGGTGGGTGGGTTCTGCAGACTGACCACGGGGACCCAAGTTTTTCTGTTGTAAGGACTAGGAGGTACCAGTTATCCTTGGACTCCTGTCGTGGGTGGCTGGGTGACCTGAGTGAAGCTACCAGTCTTTAGATTTCTGATGTAGGTAATTGAGGACCTTGTTTAACAGGCAAAGCAATGTGAAACATCAAACACCCACCTCTCCACCACACAGCTGAAACGGTGGGAGTCTGCCAACAAGGACCTATGCTACTGAAATAGGCCCACACAGGTCCATACAGAAGGGAACGTTGCTCGAGGTCCACGGACGGTTTATGCCTGGACGGGAACCACTTCTGTCCTGAGCTCCCCTGGTTAGTGGAGCTGGCAAATTATCTTTTCCCCCAATTGCAATTTTTTTTCCTTCTCCAAGGCCGGGTGGATGGCTTTAGTTGCTCAACAGGGCCTATCTGAGGCCCAGGGATTCAGCCGCTGAAGCTGGCTTGGGGATGGGGAGGCGCGGTAAAATATATGCAAGTAGTTAGCTTTTGTCAAGAGTGCCATTCTTCTCAGGTTCCAGAGGTGTGAGTGAGTTGTGTGGCTGGCTGCTCCTCCGTGAGGAAACTGCAGCCAAACGCTAGTACCAGCCTGCTACCGCAGCTCCCGGAGTGGTGCCTGAGGGCTCCCCATGATTCAGGTCCGGTAACTCCTTTCCGCTTCTGAAGGGTCTCTTCCTGCCCCTGCCCCTCAGTTCATTTTCTAAGCTTGGCTTTGAAGCTCAGCGCTCCCAGTTTGTCACAAATATACTCATTTCATTTGTTTTTTTGGGTCTTTGTTGTAAAGAGGGGTCACTGGAAGCGCCTGTCTATTCTGCCATCTTGGCTCCGCCTCTGTGTTTTGTGTTGTAATGCTATCCCAGCCCCCATTTGTGTTTGTGTGTGTAGTTATCTTTGATCCCAGTAGTACTTCACTGATGAGAAAAGAAGTGTACTTAATATATAAATCAAACATGAGCTTCCAAGAGAAGGCCAAAAGCTGTCATTATGCACCGTGTAAAGGCTATCTTCACAGCTGGAATAAAGAAACTGGAGGGGAAAATGGAGTGTTCACATAGCCCACAGTGGTGGAGCAGGACAAACCCAAGGGACCTATGTCATAGTCACCTTTCAAGGTGCAGTTTAGTAATCACAAAAAATTCTTTACCTGTCAACATTAAATTATTGTTGTAAACAAGTTTTTTTAAAAAAAAGAATATTTGCTTTTAACACTCTAGAATGAAGAGCATTAAAAACAATGCACACCTACATTTGTTCTTATGTTTAATTAAATTATTTAAATAAAATAACATCAATACTGAGGGGTGTAGACTTTTTTTTTTTTCAACTTTAAAAGGGGTCTCCATATGTGGCACAGTGGTTAAGAGCTCAGGCTGCAAACCAAAAGGTCAGCAATTCGAACCCATCTGCTGCTCCTTGGAAGCCCTATGGAACAGTGGTACTCTGTCCTATGGGATTGCTATGAGCTGAAATCGACTCAGTGGCAACGAGTTTGGTTTTTTGGTTTATGTGCAACTCAAGATTGGGAATAAATGGCTTAGTGCATGGTAAGTCTTCAGTAAATATTAGCAGCTATTGTTATGGTTTTAAATAACAGGGGCTTTTAAAAATAAACCAGTGTAGTCTGGCTGTCTCTTCTTCCCCACATTTGGCATGCATTCACTGTTGCGACTCAGGGACATCACCCTCGCCCACCCTCGCCGCCCACACACAGAGCAGCTCTGAGCTTGGTCAACACTGACTGCCTAATTGCCCATCCACCAGACATGGAATATGCCACACTCTCTTCTTGATAGGCTGTCCTGGGTGAAACATTCTCTTCTGTTGTTTCTTTAAACCTCCTTCTTTCTTTTTTTTATTTCTCTTCATCTGTAAGCACTACGTTTGATGAGATTCTGCGTTTACCCATGCCTCTCTGTTCATTATATTTTTTATTTCAATTTTTACATTAACTTACAGTAAAATGACCCTTTCTTGTGTGTATAGGTTGGTGGATTTTAACACATGTATGGATTTGTGTAACCACTACCACAAATAGGACCCAGAGTTCCATCACTCCAAAACACTCCCTCCTGCTGTTCCATTGCGGTCATACCCTCCCCCCATCTCCAGCTGCTGGCACCCACCCACTGGTCTCTTCTGTATCACTATAGGTTTGTCTTTTGGAGAATGTCATATAAAAGAAATCATACATGTCAGCTTTTTTAGTATCCCATATTAGTTTTTCCATTGTGTTTTTTTTTAGTGGTGGTTCTAGGGATGGGATTATACATACTTAACATTTTGTAGTCTACACCTTTAACTGGGGTGTGGAAACGTTACCACCTTTAACTGGGGTGTGGAAATGTTACCACCATGTAGGTCCCTTTACCCTCTCCCCTTTATGTTGTATTTGTCATATGTATTGTGTTTACATACACTGAAAATCAGACATAATAAGTTTTGCTTTCAGCTGTCAAACATATGTTAAATAACTCAAGTGGAGAAGAATAGTCTGCTCCATTTACTCAGATATTTACCATTCCCGTTGCTCTTCCTTTGCTCCCGATATTCCAAGTGTCCTGATAATCATTTCCCTTTTGTCTAAAGAACTTCTTTTGACAGTTCATTTAGAGGTCTGCTGACAATCGATTCTCTTAGTTTTTATTCTTCTGAGAGTATCTTTTTTTCACCTTCATTCCTGAAGGATATTTTTGCTGGATATAGAATTCTGTGTTAATAGTTCTTTCCTCTTAGCACTGTGAAAGTAGTGTTCCACTTCCCTCTGGCCCCCATGATTTCTGATGAGAAATCCAGTCTTTCGGATCTTTGTTCCTCTATAAATAATGTGCCGGTTTTCTTTAATTGCTTTCAATTTTTTTCTTTGTCTTTCGTGTTCAGTAGTTTAATTATTATGTGTCTGGGCATGGATTTCTCTGGGTTCATCTTATTTGGGGTTTGCTGAGCTTCTCGAATCTGTAGGTTTATGTTTTTTCCCCAACTTTAGGAAATTTTCAGTCATTTTTCCTTCATATTCATATATATATTTACATTTCCTCCCGCCCTCACCACATTCTTTTCACCCTTTCTGGAACTCTGATGTCATGAATATTAGACCTTTGGCATTGTCCCATAAGTCCCTGTGGTTCTGTTTGTTTTGGATATTTTTCCAATCTCTTTTCTTCTTATTGTTCAGATTATATAATTTCTATTGACCTATCTTTCCAAGTCTTTGACTCTTTCCTTTGTCATCTCCATTCTGCTATTGAGCTCACCCAGTGAGTTTTTCAATTCAATTATTATATTTTTCAGTTCTAAATTTTATGTTTGTTTCTTCTGTATATCTTCTGTTTCTTTGCTGAGACTTTCTATCTTACCATTTATTTCAATACTTACATGTTGGAACATTTTTATTATAGCTGTTTAAAGTCTTTGTCTGATAATTCCACTAACTATGTCATCTCAGCATTGGCATCTTTTGAATGTCTTTTCCCATGCCACGTGAGATTGTCTGGTTCTTCATGTGCTAAGTAATTTCGGTTTGTATCCTGGTCATTTTGATTATTATGTTATGAGACTCGAATTTTTGTTTAAATCCTGTGGATAATGTTGATATTTTTGTTTTATCAGAAAATTGACCTAGTTGGGTTCAGGCCACAAGTTCCGACAGCCTTCTATGCACTGTGATTCCAGTGTCGGTTAAGTTTTCATAGCTTTTGCAGTGGTATTCTGGGTCTGCTCTGCATGTGTGCCAGTCAGTGGCTAGTCTTGGGCTTGGGTGGTTTTCAGTTTTCTGTGTCTGTGTATGCTATTTAGGATCTGTTCTATGCATGTACAGCTCAGGGCTGAATCTAGTAGTTCATAAACACCTTTAAGGGGTTGCTTTCCTAAGCCCCTCCCTTTACATGATCTTCTTGGTACTTTTTGTTTCCTCCAGCCTCCCCTTTTGTTCCTCCAGCTTGAAATCTGGGGCTTTAGTTACCCCATTCTGCCTTGCACTCCTACAGTATATAGTAGTAGGGTTTCTTTTTCTTTTTTTCTTTAACCTAATCCAAGTTTTTGGCTTTTTTTGGTGGGGGTGAGGGCTTTTTATTTAAAAAATTTTCCCGAACCTACAGAAAAGTTGAAGGTATGCCTGAAGGGCATACTTGGCTACCCTTCGTCTAGATTTGCCAACTCTTAACATTTTAGCTCTTCCTTCCTTTCTTGCTCCTTCTCTCCTTCCCTGCCTCCCTCTTTCCTTTCCTTTGTGTGTAATATTTCTGTGAACCATTTAAAAGCAAGGTGAGGGTGCCTCACACTTAAGTATGTATCTCCTAAGAACTAGGATATTCTCCTGCGTAACCGCAATATCATTAGTATATTCAAGAAACTTAACTTTGATATAATAATATTGTTTAATATAGAGTCCAGAATTAAATTTCTTCAATTGCTGCAATAATGTCCTTTATCACCTGGGAGGCTGTGCTCTAGCATTCGACCATTGCATTTAGTTGTTGCATCTCTTTAATGTCCTTTAATTTAGTTCTCCCCCTTTTTTTTTTGCCACAGACATTTTTAAAGATGTCCACGCGAATTATTTTGTAGGAGTTCCCACAATCTAAATTTGGCCAAGTGTTTCCTTATGATCACATTCACGTTAAATATTTTCGGCAAAAAGACCACATAAGTAAAGCTGTGTACTTTCCATTGCATCACACCAGGAGATCTAAAGTGATGGCTTGTTGCATTATTGCTGATGCTTTCTGCTTACTTGGTTGAAGTGCATTGTCCATGTTTCTTTGCTGTAACTAATAAGTAATCTGTTGGCTAATACTTCGAGATTATGAAAATATTGCATCCCAACAGCCTTTCACCCTGTGGTTTAATATCAATAGATGATCCTTCCCTGAATCAGTTATTACATTGGTGGTTGCAAAATGGCATGAATCATTGACTTTCTATAGGTGGTAAAACTATAAGGAAAAGCATGGAAGTGATTATATAAAAATCAGAATGTTGAGTACTTGGGGAGGAGAGGGAGGATGTAGTGCTTAGATGGGGACACATGGGTGGCTTTTGAAATGTTAGCAGCTTTTTTTTTTTTCCAACTGTGTGATAATTAAATGAATGTTCACTTTGTGATAACTCATTAAATTGTATACTTTAAAAACTTATTTTGTTGAGAAATGTACAGCAAAACATATACCATTTCAACAGTTTCTACATGTACAGTTCAGTGACACTGATTACATTCTTTGAGTTGTGCAACTATTCTCACTCTCCTTTTCTCAGTTGTTTCTTCCCCATTAACATAAACTCACTGCCCCCTAAGGTTCCTATCTAATCTTTTGATTTGCTATTGTCAATTTGATCCCATATAGATAGTTGTTAAAAGAGCACAATGCTCAAGGCAGACATTCTTTACTAGTCAAGTTAAACTATTGTTTGATTTTAAGAAGACTTCAGGGGATATTTTTGGTTTAAGGTTTAAAGATCATCTCAGGACAATAGTTCAGGGTTTCATTGAGCCTGCATGGCTTCAGAAAGTCTGGAGTCCATGAGAATTTGAAATTCTGTTCAGCATTTTTCTCCTTTTGATCAGGATTCTTCTATAGAATCTTTGCTCAAAATGTGCAGTGTTATGGATTGAATTGTGTCTCTCAAAACTGTGTATCAACTTGGCTAGGCCATGATCCCCAGTGTTGTGTGATTGTCCACCATTTTGTCATCTGATGTGATTTTCCTATGTGTTGTAAATCCTGCCTCTATGATGTTAATGAGGCAGGATTAGAGGCAGTTATGTTAATGAGAATGACAAATGACTCAATCTATAAGATTTGCTTGCATTTTGAGTCAATCTCTTTTGAGATACAAAAGAGAGAAACAAGCAGAGAGATAGGGGGACCTCCTGCTACTAAGAAAGCAGAGCTGGGAGCGGAGCGTGTCCTTTGGACCTGGAGCCCCTGTGCTGAGAGAAGCTCTTAGACCGTGGAAGATTTATGACAAGGACCTTCCTCCAGAATTGACAGAGAGAGAAAGCTTTCTCGGGGAGCTGGGTTGCTGAATTTGGACTTCTAGTTTCCTAAACTCTGAGACAATAAACTTCTGTTCCACCCACTTGGGGTGTTTTTGTTAAAGCAGCACTAGATAACTAAGACATGCAGTAATGGTAGCCGGGCACCATCTGGTTCTTCTGGTCTCATAGCAAAGGAGGTAGTTATTTATGGAGGCAAATAAGCTACACATTCCATACTCCTCCTAGTCCTGACTCTCCTTCTCTGTTGCTCCAAGTAAGTAGAGACCAATTGTACCCTGGATGGCTGCTTGCAAGCTTTTAAGGCCCCAGGCACTGTGCAGTGAACTAGGAGGTAGAACAGAAGCAATAATTAGCTGTGTAACCCCACCCTGAATCAGTGCGATTTTTCCGTCCCTGTTAACCAGCCCCCTTCCCCATCCAGCCCGTCCCTGGTAACCACTAGTAAGCTTTGGTCTCTATACATTTGCCTTTTCTTGTCTTTATGTAGAAGTGAGGTCATAAAATATTTGTCCTTTTGTGATTGACTTATTTCACTCAGCATAATGACTTCAAGCTCCATCCATATTGTATAAATTGTACATTTTTAAAAATACTTCTCTTTATGTGACTTACATTTCACAATGAAAAAGTTTGTGTTAATATTAAGTTTCACAACGTTAGATTTGTTTTGATGGATTCGTTGCTTACCGTGATTTGTTTTATGTTATACCGTGATTCACCTAGTCTTGATTTCCTTTTTCATTCATTTCTTCACCATCTGAAAATACTTAAAATTTTTTTTCAAGAATGATACTTTTGAGTAGTATACACACATACTTGGGGGGATGGTAAAGTGTCATTTGTCTCTCAAATATTTTCCTAAAGGTCATTTTATTTTATATAAATACATATATATACACACACATATATAGATATAATTTATATATATGTATATATAATACACACATACACCCATGTAATAGTTCATTTCAGTACCGTACCCACTGCTGTCGAGTCACGTCTGACTCATAACAACCCTATAGGACAGTGTAGAACTGCCCTATAGGGTTTCCAAGGCTGTAATCTTTATGGAAGCTGAATGCCACATCTTTCTCTTGGGCAGTGGCTGATGGGTTCAAATTGCAAACATTTCAATTTAGCAGCTGAGTGCTTAACCACTGTGCTGCCAGGGCTCCTATAAGCCATTACCCAACCAACAAAACCAACCCACTGCTGTTGAGTCGATTCCGACTCATAGCAACCCTACAGGATAGAGTAGAACTGCCCCATAGAGTTTCCAAGGAGCGCCTGGTGGATTCAAACTGCCAACCTCTTGGGTAGCAGCCATAGCACTTAACCACTACACCACCAGGGTTTCCAATAAGGCATTAGAGAGATGCAAATTATAACTACAATGAGTTATCGTCTTACCCCTGCTAAAATGGCACTGAGTTAAAAGAAACAGGAAACAAATGCTGGCAAGGAAGTGGAGAGATTGGAACCCTTATCCACTGTTGGTGGGGTTGTAAAATGGTATAATCACCTTGGAAAACAGTATGGTGCTTCCTCGAAAAATAGAAATAACACTACCTTGTGATCCAGCAGTTCCACTCCTGGGTATGTACCCTAGAGAACTAAAACTACTGACATGAGCAGATATATACACACCTATGTTCATTGCAGTGTTATTTACAATAGCAAAAAGATGGAAACAATCTAAGTGCCTGTCACAGATGAATGGGTAAACAAAATGTGGTACATACACGTAATGGAATACTACACAGCCATAAAGAGTCTGGAGCAAAAGAGAAACAAGGAGGCCAAAGACTCAGAGAATAGTCTACAGGACTAATAGTCTACCTGAAATTCAGAAATTTTCTGAAATATTTCTAGACCTTTCTCATTAATTTTGCGTGGAACTTGGTGAGGTTTTTTTTAATAGGAAGACTCAATTATTTTTTCAGCTCAAGGAAAATTTATTGTTTATTTGGTTATTGTGTTTGTTCCTGTTTTCCTAGATCTTTATCCCTGTCTTTCCCTCTCCCCTACCCCGCCCCCGGTCCACATTTTCTACTCTCCAACCCTTTTTGCGTGACTTCTGGGAGATTATTCAAGCCTTTTTTAAAAAAATCTGTTTTACAGTCCGCCTAACTGCCTTCTTTGTGGTTTTTAACTTGACAAGTATGTTTCTGTTTTCAGTAATCTTAAAGTGTTCCCTTGTTGTGGCTTTCTGTTGTTGAATTGATTTAGTGTCCTCTTGAATATTGTTTAAAAAAAAAGAAACCAAACAGTTTCTCAAGGTTTATCCTTTTCATGACGGTATTTTATTTTCTAGGCAGAAGGAGGAAGAGGGAGAGGACATTCTGTCTGATCTTCCTCAGGTCATTCCTTCATTTTGAACTCTTTATTTCTGCCTGTTGTCTGTTTGCTCATCGGCAGATAGCAACCCATGTCTGTCCATTATTAGAAGTTGGGAAGGATTCTAGCTTAGGGAAGGCCTCTGCTACATATATTTAGACCCAGATGAAGAAGGAATGAAAAGGCCTTGGTCTGTGGTGGGGAGGAAGGAGAGAAGGAACAAGAGCCTTTCTGTTGAACCTGGCCCATTTGCTGTGATAAGGTGTGAGCTGGTGTGGCCCAGGGGAGTTTCTCCAAAGCCAGAGTTCTTCCCAGAGGCTCTCCTGGGATCTCCTGAGTGGCCAGCTGGCTTCCTTGCTACAGGGTGCCATAGACAAGCTGTTACCTTTCCTTTGCTGGGACGCAGATTGGTCTTGCCTTGTGTTCCTGGTTTCTACAATATATATGTCAACTTCTCGTAGGGTGTGGTATTATTAGAGATTCCCCCTACTTTATTTTAGTTGTCACTGATAATTTGAAACGTGGTTCTAATTGTAGGGAGTTGTTAGGTGCTGTTGAATCAGCTCTGACTCATAGCAACCCTGTGCACATCAGGACAAAACACTGCCTGGTCCTGCTCCATCCTCACAATCATTGCTGTGTTTGTAGGGAGTAGAGGGTGTTAAGCTGATGCCTCCAGGAAGGCTCTTTATTCACAGTTTTGTTTCAGCATTTTCCTCAAATATTACTAGCAATGGTCTTAGTTACCTAGTGCTGCTGTAACTGAAACACCATAAGTGGTTGGTTTTAACAAACAAATTTATTTTCTCACAGTTTAGGAGGTTAGAATTCTGAATTCAGGGTCCGAGCTCTAAGGGAAGGCTTTCTCTCTCTGTGGGTTCTGTGGGAAGGTCCTTGTCTCTTTAGCTTCTGTTTCCTGGTTCCTAGGAGATCTCCATGTGCTTGGCATCTATATTTGCTCCATCTCTGCTTGCTTGCTTGTCCCAATCTTTTTTTTTTTTTTCTCTGAAGAGACTGACTCAAAACACACCCTACAATAATCCTGCGTCATTAACATAGCAAAGACAACCCATTCCCAAATGGGATTATAACCACCGACAGACATGGAGGTTGAGATTTATAACACATATTTTGGGGGGGACATAATTCAGTCCATAACAGTAATATAAGGGAAAGTCATAATGACAAATGACTTTACCACTGCTAGCATCCATTATGAGCACAAAAAGGCACCAAACTCATTTGAAAATATATAGCACACTTTCTGCCTTTACACAGCGTTTGTGGAGACTGTAATTAGAAGTATAGAAAAATGATGATGTATAATTGGAGTCAGGTATTTTGATGCCATGTGATATTCTTACTGCTTTTGATTCTGTCAGCTTCCTGTCAAACTTTACATTGTCTGTTTTTCTGTTCCATGCTGGAATGGCACTCAAGTGTCTCAAAGCAACACATTATAGAAATACGAGCTCCTTCTTGAAACCAAGCACAAATACTTACTGGGAAGCCACATATCGGTTTTTCTTTGGAGGCTTTCTTCTCAGGAACCTGAAAACAGTCATCTGTTTGTTTCACAGCCTGTGCTCTCAAACCTGTATTTAATTTGTTCTTAATAGGCTGAGGTGAGGGGAGTTTCCACCCAGTGGTCTGCCAGGTGGGAATTCCCCTAGGCTCCCTGGCTGAGGGAATCTCCTTTTGATATTGCAGTGACTGACAAGTGGAGTGAATTCGATTAAACCAGCCAACACTGGCAGTATAAACCTTTAAAAAATAATTGGCAATATGTTTCAAAGTCCACGCTGCAGTCATAGTCACACTTCATTAACTGAAAGAAATGATACAAAAGAAAGAAAATGACATGCAGGGAAGTAGTCGTTGTATGGAGCCCTGGTGGCGCAGTGGTCAGGAGCTCAGCTGCTAACCAAAGTGTTGGCAGTTGGACCCACCAGCCACTCCTGGGAAACGGCATGTCCTTACAGGGTTGCTCTGAGTTGGAGTCGAATCGATGGCAACAGGCTTTTGGTTTTGTTCGTTGCCTACTTAGAAATATAGGAGCATTCTCAGTATCCAGCAATGGGCCATTATTTAATGAATGTTATGTAATGGATTGAATATTTGTAACCATTAAAAATTGTAACTGAAGACTATATCACTACATAAAAAGCACAAATGACATCATGTTAAGGGAGAAAAAGGCTTTTATATATGTTACAATTACATAAAAATGTATACGTTTATGTAAAATCTTTCAAGGGAAGTGACTACAATAGTTATTATACTGGGATGTTTAGATAATGATTGACGTTTTTTCCTCTCTCATTTTAAACTGCTATTAAGTTTTGTAGGGTTGCTATGAGTTGGAATTGACTCGACGGCACTGGGTCTAGAGTCTATTAAGTTTTATAACTTAAAAAATAGAGTTGTTGAAAAACAAACAACAACAACAAAACCTAGTTATCAGAAGAGGTTTCACTGGCAACCAAAACGAAAAACCTTGTGTTTGGTCTGAGTTAAAACCTTCCCCTCTTCAGCGTTGTCTGTTGTTGACTACTGAGTTTTGCTGCATTAGTCTGCGTACACCTGAAGCCAGTTTTCAACTGCAGCAGCCAAGGGGGAGCTGCAGATGTGTGACATTTGACACCACCCTGCTCCTTAAGGGGCCTTACCCACTGACACCAGACCCTGAGGCCTGGTGGTACCACTCACTCCATCTAGCCACCCATGACTGGGCTCTGAGAATAAGTGGTACCTCCCAGTCCCTCCAGCCAAGAGTATTGGTTGCGCAAGGACCAGCTGCAATACCTGCCCCCACCATGCGCTCTAGGGGTCACGGACATGCCCTCCACCCAGGCACCCAGGGGCAGCCTTCAGCCCCCTGTCTTGCTCCGTACATAGCCCCCTACTGCAGCTAGATACCTGTGCCTGCTCCAAACACCCTATGCAGCCCTGCCTGTCTAGGACTATAGGTGAGAGTCTGTACCACACACTTGGTGGCTTACAACCTGGACACCTGTGTCACACCTCTACAGGAAAAGTGAACAGACTCCTGGGCTCACATACCTAGTAGCTGCTCTAACCACCTGGTGACAGGACTTGAGAGCTTCAAAGACGCCAATAACCAAAGTAGCTTACACACCCAGCCTACTTGGGCATATCAAAACAAAATAAAACAAAAAGTTAGGACACAGTAAACAAGCATACTATAAATAAGTATAATAACTTATTGATGCCTCAGAGACAACAGTCAATATCAAATCACATAAAGTAGCAGGTCAAGATGGCTCCAACAAGCGACTAAAATAAAGAACCAGTTAACCTTCCAGAGGAAGGTAAGGTAGTGAAACTACTGAGATAAAATTCAAAAGACTAATATACAGAGCTCTCCAAGAGATCAGGAAGGAGATCAGACAAAACTCAGACCAAGCCAGGAACACACAGACAAAGCAATAGAAGAGCTCAGGAAAACAATACAAGAACAAAACGACAAAATTAACAGGCTGATAGGATCCACACAGAGAAAGTCACAAGAAATCCAAAAGATTAACAATAATATCTCAGAATTAGACAACTTGATAGAAGGTCTTAGGAGCAGAATCAAGGCAATGGAAGTCAGAATTAGTGAGATTGAAGATGAACCTGCTGACACCAATTTATTTGAGGAAAAATCAGAAAAAATAATTTAAAAAAATGAAGGGCATAAAAAAGAATTAGGGGGCAGTTTGTCATATTGTGGTGGCTTGTGTGTTGCTGTGATGCTGGAAACTATGTCATCGGTATTTCAAATACCAGCAGGATCACCCATGATGGGCAGGTTTCAGTGGAGCTTCCTGAAGACAGACTAGGAAGAAAGGCCTGGCAATCTGTTTCTGAAAATTAGCCAATAAAAACCCTGCTGATCACCACAGAACACTGTCTGACTCACTTGCTGGTGGACATGACATCAGAAGGTATCAGTTGCTAGAGAACATCATATTTGGTGAAGTAGAGGGCCAACAAGAGCCCTGGTGACACAGTGGTTAAGTGCTCACCTGCTAACGAAAAGGTCAGTGGTTTGAGCCCACCAGCTGCTCTGTGGGAGAAAGATGTGAAAGTCAGCTTCCATAAAGATTTATAGCCTTGGAAACCTTATGGGGCAGATCTGCTCTGTCCTGTAGGGTCGCTATGAGTCAGAATTGACTCAACAGTAAACAACAACAGGAGGCCGACAAGGACATGGAAGATGAGGTGGATTGGCATGTTAGCAGCAAAGATGGACTTGAATATGCTGGCGGTTGTGAGGATGACACACGATTGGACAACATTTTGTCCTGTTTAGATAAGGTCATCATGAGTTGACAGTAGTTAACAATGTCATGGTTATGAATATTCACAAACTTTAAAAAAACTCCCTAGAAACTCAGATGACATGTAACAGTTGACATAGTTGGTGTCAGACAAAGAATAGTTTGCAGCTGGCTTTCTGATAATGGCAGAGGCTTATTAAGCCTGAATTTTATAACGTATTGAGGCATTAAAACATATCATGCAAACCTGACTGTAATTAGTTGCAAAAGAACAATGTACGAAGAAATGTGCAAAGCAAAACTGTTACTGTGGAATATTCTATCAGGGCATGAGAAATGGATCATAAAAATACTCACTTTTATATATATGGTGGCACAGTGGGTTAAGTGCTGCAACTGCTAACCGAAAGGTCAGCAGTTCAAATCTACTAGCCGCTCTTTGGAAACCCTGTGGGGCAGTTCTATTCTGTCCTGTAGAATAACTGTATATAAACTCAACTATATTCTTTGCTGACCAGAAAAAAGCTGAAACCATGTATCTGAGTCCTTGAATCATGTTTTAGGAAGAATACTGCCTGAATTTAGCATCAGGGTGTCACAAGACCTGGAAATCACTTCCTTAGGGGATCTGCTAATGCTTGGAGCTTAGAGAAGACTGAGATATATTGGGAGAATTGTCTTGTGAAATAAGGAACACTGGTATGTGTTGTTCTAGAAATAACTAAGGTGAAAGCTGAAAGCAGGCAGGTTTTCAGCTCAGTATAGAGAACTTTATAGTAAGTAGAGCCATCCCCAAGTTCAGCCATGGAACTGATTGTGTCGTGAATTTCCATGTTACCAGTCACTGGAAGTGTTCAGCCAAAGGTTAAACATCTAGCTGCCAGGCGTATTGTAAAAAGCATTCCTGTGTAATGGCCCTTCCATCTGCAAACTGGTTCAGTTCACCTAGTAGCTCTAGTAGGTGTAATGAATAGATTCCAACAAACAAATGGAACGTCAGATTAAGAAGAAAATGGGAAGAGGCAAGGTGACTCTGAAGATTTCTAGCTTGGGCAAGCAAATGAATGGTTGTGCCATTAACTGAGACAGTTGCTTTATTGACTATCATAGGACTTCCAATACAGTGTTGAACAGAAGTTACCAGAACAGATATCCTTGCCTTGTTCCCAATCTTAGGGAAAACGTACTCAGTGTTTGACCGTAAAGGATGATGTTAGCTCTACGTTTCCCAAAGATGTCCCTCATCCCACTGCAGATGTTCCCTTTCATTCTTATTTGCTGAACGTTTGTATCATGAATGGGCAGTGGACTTTGTCAGACCCTTTTTCCACACATACTGAGATGATGATACACTTATTTCCTTTAGTCTGATAATTGATTTTTCATCCTTCTTCTTTTCTAATGTATGTACTTAGAGCAATAAACTTCCCTGGAAGCACAACTTTATTTGCAACCCACAATTTTATTTTGGGTTGTCATTATCAACATTCTGTTATAACTTATTATTTCGTCTTTGATCCATGGGTTATTTAGAAACGATTCCCTTAATGTTGGAGGGTTTTCCATTTTCGTTACATGTGTCTGTGCATAATGATGAAAGGTTCCTTTTTATCTCTGGTAGGACTTCCTGCCTTGATGTCTCCCTTGTCTGATATTAATATAGCCATGCTGGCTTCTCCTGTGCAGACACTGTCTCTTCTTTATATTTACAGTGAGCTTCTGGTAAAAGCATATCCTTGGATCTTCCTTTTTTTTTTTTTTTTTTTTAAATCTTGTCTAACATTCTGTGACTTTTAGCTGAGGACTTTAGTCTATTGAATTTAATGTGCTATTGATATGGTTGAGGCATCCCTGGGTGGGGCAAATGCTTAAGCACTCAAAGGTTGGTGGTTTGAACCCACTCAGAGGCACCTCAGAAGACAGGCCTGGTGATCAGCTCCCAAAAGCTCACAGTCTTGAAACCCTTGTGGAGCAGCTCTACCCTGCACACGTGGGGTTGCCATGAGTTGGAACTGACTCAACAGCAAGTAATAATGACAACAACATCCATATGGTCGAGGTGAAGTCTGCCATCTAGATACTTGTGGGGGTTTTGTCCTATTTGCTCTTTGTGCCTCCTTTTGGGTGAATTGTGCATTTTTTTGTATTTCATTTTATTTCCTCTATTTTTTTTAAAGCTGTATCTCTTCGTGAGGTGTATGCATATGTTTGGTTTTCTTCTTTTAAGTGATTGCTTCAGAGCGGCATTGTTCAGTACAGTAGCCACTAGCCACATGTGGCTGTTTAAATTTTAATTAATTAAAATATGAGAAAACAATATGTTCCTGGCTGTAGTATAGAGAAGGAGCCCCAGTGGTGCAACAGTTAAGTACTGGGCTGCCAACCGAAGATTGTCAGTTTGAGCCCACCCTGTGGCTCTGCGGGAGACAGATATGGTGCTCTGTGTGCATAAAGATTATAGCCTAGGAAACCCTATAGGGCAGCTCTGCTTTGTCATATGGGGTTGCTATGAGTTGAAATAGACTCAGTGGCACCGAACAACAACATACTATGGAGAATGGGTTGAAAGGGTTCAGGACTAGAAACAGGAAGATAAGTTAGCACATCGTTTCAGAAAGACTGGCACAATTTTGTGAGATATTAATCACAGTTTAAGAGAATGATAGGATTGAGAGGTACTGGGGAGGCAGAACCAACAACAGTGGCTAACAAATGGAACATCAGATTAAGAAGAAAATGGGAGGAGGCAAAGTGACTCTGAAGATTTCTAGCTTGGGCAAGCAAATGAATGGTTGTGCCATTAACTGAGACAGGGAATAGAGGTTGTTGTTAGGTGCTGTCTGACTCATAGCGACCCCAGGTATAACAGAACGAAACACTGCTTGGTCCTGCGTCATCCTCACAGTCATTGCTATGTTTGAGCCCACTGTTGAAGTCACTGTGTTGTGTCAGTTCATCTCGTTGAGGGTCTTCCTCTTCTTCACTGACCTTCTACTTTACCCAGCATCATATTCTTCTTCAGGGACTGGTCCTTACTAATAACATATCCAAAGTACATGAGATGAAGTTTAGCCATCCTTGCTTCTAAGGCGCATTCTGGCTGTACTTATCCCCAAACCGATTTGTTCCTTCTTCTGGCAGTCCATGGTAATGTATTCAATATTCTTCTTCCTCTTCTGTCTTCCTTATTTGTTGTCCAGCTTTCACATGCATATGAGGCAGTTGAAAAGACCATAGCTTGGGTTAGGCACACCTTAGCCCTCAAGGTGACATTTTTTATTTTTAACACTTTTAAGAGGTTTTTAGGAGCACATTTGCCCCATGCAATAGGTCGTTTGATTTCTTGACTGCTGCTTCCATAGGCATTGATTGTGGATCCAAGTAAAATGAAATCCTTGACAACTTCAAACTTTTCTGCATTTATCATGATGTGGCTTATTGGTCCAGTTGTGAGGGTTTTTGTTTTCTTTATGGTGAGGTGTAATCCATACAGAAGGCTGTGGTCTTTGATCTTCATCAGTAAGTGTCGCTCCCCACAGCTCCCCACTTCTCCCATTGGCCAAGGTGGAGACCCTCCTCTCTGCCCAGTGGCGGGCGCCAGGGCCCGGTTGCTTGAAGTTGATGGGAGGCGAGTGGTGGTGGCGGCGACGAGCTACCGCACTGGGTAACACCAACCCTAATGATGCCACTGCTATGGCAGCCCCTCCCATGGTGCTGCTGCCCACCCGCTGCCACCGCCACTGGTGGACACTGGGGTCATTTTGGTGTCATTCCCTCGGACAGTCTCGGGGGTACAGACTGCACCCCCTTAGTGATGCCACAGATTACCATTAGGTTAACGTCATCCAGGTTTATCCCTTTGGCTTTGTAAATATAAAAGATGGCTAGAAATGATTAGGATCATACTGTATCTGCTATTTTAAGTTTTGATAAGTGCTTAATTTCACTTTAAAAATTAACATAAAAATGATAAACTTTACAGCATTGATTCCTTAGAAGAGATAGTAATTAGTAAAAGGTCCATAGAAGGTTGAGTAACTTACATGCAACGCTGAAGTTCTGGTCATTTAAGAAAGCTGTAAGTTTCACTGTGTTTCACTTTTCAGCAACCAATGCAGCCTTTTCATGAGTGATGAAGCTCAGTGGCTTCAACCCCTTTCCCCCTTTCTTCTCTCCTCAACTGCTTCCTGACTTCTCAGTCATAGTTACTCTGCTGACTCTTTTAACGTTAGGTATCTTTCTGTAATGTAATCCAGTGTTTTATTCTTAGCTCAGTATTTAAATGGATTCAGTTCTATTATCTCTTATGACATGGTCTCTCACTTCTCCATTCTAGATTTTTTTTGTTTTTGTTTTTTAATACACTTTGTAAGACTTTGGCTGCTAACTAAAAGGTCAGCAGTTTGAATCCACCAGCGGCTCCTTGGAAACACTATGGGGCAGTTCTCCTCTGTCCTCTAGGGTCACTATGAGTTAGAATTGACTCGACGGCCACGGTTTTGTTTTTTAGAGCAGTGCTAAGTATACAGAAAACTGTGCAGAAAGCGCAGGGTGCTCCCTATACCTGCTCTCCCCCAGACAGTTTGCTCTGTTAACTTGCACCTCTGTGGTGCATTTGTTCCAACTGATGAGCCAGTATTGATACATAGTTATTAACTAAAGTCCATAGTTTACATTTGGGTTCACTCTGTGAATCTTGACAAAGGCATAATGTCATGTGTCCACCATTACAGCACGCAGAATAGCTTCACTGCCCTAAAAATGCCGTGGGCTCCACTTTTTTCATCCCTCCTCCCATCCTGAACCCCTGGCAATCACTGGTCTTTTTATTGTCCCTATAGTCTTGTTTTTTCCAGAATGTTACTTAGTTGAAATCGGATAGTTTGTAGCTCCTTCAAACTGGATTCTTTCACTTAGCAGCATACATTTAAAGTTCCTCCATGTCTTCTCACACGATGATACTTCATTTCTCTTTAATGGTGAGTAATAATACTCCATTCCCCCACGTGTCTGTCAGTTTGTCGTACTGTGGGGGCTAGGCTGTTGCTGTGATGCTGGAAGCTATGCCACCGGTATTCACATACCAGCAGGGTCACCCATGGAGGACAGGTTTCAGCTGAGCTTTCAGACTAAGACTAGGGACAAGGACCCGGCAGTCTACTTCTGAAAAGCATTAGCCGGTGAAAACCTTATGAATAGCAGCGGAACATTGTCTGATATAGTGCTGGAAGATGAGCCCCCAGGTTGGAAGACACTCAAAAAATGACTGGGGAAGAGCTGCCTCCTCAAAGTAGAGTCAACTGATTGACATGGATGGAGTAAAGCTTTTGGGACCTTCATTTGGTGATGTGGCACAACTGAAAATGAAAAGAAACAGCTGCAAACATGCATTAATAATCGGAACCTGGAATGTACGAACTCTGAATCTAGGAAAATTGGAAATCGTCAAAAATGAAATGGAACGCATGAACATCAATATCCTAGGCATTAGTGAGCTGAAATGGACTGGTATTGGCCATTTTGAATCAGACAATCATATAGTCTACTATGCTGGGAATGACAACTCGAAGAGGAATGGTGTTGCATTCGTCAAAAAGAATGTTTCAAGATCTATCCTGAAATACAATGCTGTCAGTGATAGAATAATATCCCTATACCTACTAGGAAGACGAGTTGATACGACGGTTATTCAAATTTACGCACCAACCACTGGGGCCAAAGATGAAGAAACAGATTTTTATCAGCTGCTGCAGTGTGAAAATGATCGAACATGCAATCAAGATGCATTGATAATTACTGGCAATTGGAGCGCGAAAGTTGGGAACAGAGAAGAAGGATCGGTAGTTGGAAAATACGGCCTTGGTGATAGAAACGATGCCGGAAATCAAATGATAGAGTTTTGCGAGACCAACAACTTCTTCATTGCAAATACCTTCTTTCACCAACATAAACTGTGAGTATACACATGGACCTCGCCAGATGCAACACACAGAAATCAAATTGACTACATCTGTGGAAAGAGACAATGGAAAAGCTCAATATCATCAGTCAGAACGAGGCCAGGGGCCGACTGTGGAACAGACCATCAGTTGTTCATATGCAAGTTCAAGGTGAAACTGAAGAAAATCAGAGCAAGTCTATGAGAGCCAAAATATGACCTTGAGTATATCCCACCTGAATATAGAGGCCATCTGAAGAGTAGATTTGATGCATTGAACACTAGTGACCGAAGACCAGGCGAGTTGTGGAATGACATCAAGGACGTCATCCATGAAGAAAGCAAGAGGTCACTGAAAAGACAGGAAAGAAAGAAAAGACCAAGGTGGATGTCAGAGGAGACTCTGAAACTTGCTCTTGAGCATCAAGCAGCTAAAGCAAAAGGAAGAATGGATGAAGTGAAAGAACTGAACAGAAGATTTCAAAGGGCCTCTCGAGAAGACAAAGTATTATAATGACATGTGCAAAGAGCTGGAGATGGAAAACCAAAAGGGAAGAACACGCTCAGCGTTTCTCAAGCTGAAAGAACTGAGGAAAAAAATTAAAGCCTCGAGTTGCAATAGTGAAGAATTCCATGGGGAAAATATTAAATGACGCTGGAAGCATCAAAAGAAGATGGAAGGAATACACAGAGTCATTATACCAAAAAGAATTAGTCACTATTCAACCATTTCAAGAGGTGGCATATGATCAGGAACCAATGGTACTGAAGGAAGAAGTCCAAGCTGCTCTGAAGGCATTGGTGAAAAACAAGGCTCCAGGAATTGATGGAATATCAATTGAGATGTTTCAGCAAACAGATGCAGCGCTGGAGGTGCTCCCTCGTCTATGCCAAGAAATATGGAAGACACCTTCTTGGCCAACTGACTGGAAGAGATCCATATTTATGCCTATTCCCAACAAAGGTGATCTAACCGAATGTGGAAATTATAGAACAATATCATTACTATCACACAAGCAAAATTTTGCTGAAGATCATTCAGAAAAGGATACCGACAGGGAACTGCCAGAAATTGAGGCCAGTTTCAGAAGAGGATGTGGAACCAGGGATATCATTGCTGATGTCAGATGGATCCTGGCTGAAAGCAGAGAATACCAGAAGGATGTTTACCTGTGTTTTATTGACTATGCAAAGGCATTTGACTGTGTGGATCATAACAAATTATGGATAGCATGTGCGAAGAATGGGAATTCCAGAACACTTAATTGTGCTCATTAGGAACCTTTACATAGATCAAGAGGCAGTTGTTTGAACAGAACAAGGGGATACTGATTGGTTTAAAGTCAGGAAAGGTGTGCGTCAGGGTTGTATTCTTTCACCATACCTATTCAATGTGTATGTTGAGCAGATAATAGGCGAAGCTGGACTATATGAAGAAGAACGGGGCGTCAGGATTGGAAGAAGACTCATTAACAACCTGCATTATGCAGATGACACAACCTTGCTTGCTGAAAGTGAAGAGGACTTGAAGCACTTGCTAATGAAGATCAAAGACCACAGCCTTCAGTATGGATTATACCTCAACATAAAGAAAACAAAAATCCTCACAAGTTGACCAATGAGCAACATCATGATAAATGAAGATTGAAGTTGTCAAGGATTTCGTTTTATTTGGATCCACAATCAACAGCTGTGGAAGCAGCAGTCAAGAAATCAAAAGACGCGTTGCATTGGGCAAATCTGCTGCAGAGGACCTCCCTTAAAGTGTTGAAGAGCAAAGATGTCACCCTGAAGACTAAGGTGCGCCTGACCCAAGCCATAGTATTTTCAATTGCATCATATGCATGTGAAAGCTGGACAATGAATAAGGAAGACTGAAGAAGAATTGACGCCTTTGAATTGTGGTGTTGGCGAAGAATGTTGAATATATCACGGACTCCCAAAAGAAGGAACAAATCTGTCTTAGAAGTACAGACAATGCTCCTTAGAGGCAAGGATGGCAAGACTGCGTCTTACATACTTTGGACATGTTGTCAGGAGGGATCAGTCCCTGGAGAAGGACATCATGCTTGGCAGAGTACAGGGTCAGCGGAAAAGAGGAAGACCCTCAGTGAGGTGGATTGACACAGTGGCTGCAACAGTGAGCTCGAGCATAACAACGACTGTAAGGATGGCGCAGGACCGGGCGGGCAGTGTTTCGTTCTGTTATGCATAGGGTCGCTATGAGTCAGAACCGAGTCGATGGCACCTAACAACATCACAACAACAATACTCCATTGTGTGGATGGACCACAGTTTGTTTATTCATTCACCTAGTGAAGGACATCTTGGTTGTTTGCGATTTTGACGGGTGTGAATAAAGCTCCTATAAACGTGTGTGCGGGTTTTCCTGTGAATAGAAGTTTCCAGCTCGTTTGGGTAAGTCCCTAGGAGTACAATTGCTGGGTTTTGTGGCAGGCATATACTTCGCTTTGTGTGAGAAGCCCCCAGGCCCCTCAAAGCGGCTGTACCACTTTGCCTTTCCCCCGCCGGCAGGTGAGAGTTTCTGTTGCCCCACATCTTGTCTAGCACTTAGTGGTGTCAGTGTTTTCGATTTTAGCTGTTCCAGTAGATGTGGCTCTGGGTGACACAAATGGCCAAAAAGCGTTGAAAAAATAGCCGAAAGTTTGGCTGTTCGAACCTACCTAGAGGTGCCTCAGAAGACAGGTCTGGTGATCTGCTTCCAAAAGGTCACAACCTTGAAAGCCCTTTGGAGCAGCCCTACTCTGCGCTCTGGGGTGTGCTGTGAGTAGGGATCAACTCCATAGCAAGTGACTGCAGCAACAAGAGGTGTGTAGCGGCGTCTCATTGTTGCTTTAGTTTTTAATCCCCTAAGGACATGTCATGTCGAGCATCTTTTCATATGCTTATTTGTTGCCTGCGTGTCTTCTTTGGGGAGATGTGTATTAATATCTTTTGTCCATTTTTTTAATTCAGGTTGTTTTTTTTTTTCTTGTTTTTGAGTTTTGAGTTCTTTATATCTTGGATATAGCCTCTTTATCAGATAAATGTTTTGCAAATATTTTCTGCCGGTCTCTGGCTTGTCTCTTCATTCTCTTAATAGTGTCTTTTGCAGAGCAGAGGTTTTCTAATTTCAGCAAAGTCCACCTTACCGATTTTTCTTTTTATGGATTAGAGTTCTTTCTTTTTAGTCATCTCTTGGTTCGCTAGATTTCATCGTCACCGGGTTTTCACAGGAAGCACCCAGGTGTTCCTTGAAGTCTTCTGTATTTTCTGTTGCCTTTTTACTGACAGGACAGGTTGGCTGGGCCACGCTTTCTTTTCCCTAGAATGTATTGACATTTCTCCTCTGTCACCTGGAATTGTGGGAAACCAGTTTTTTTTTTTTCTATACTACTTTTTTTTTTTTCTTTTTGAGCTAGAATTGCACTTTTCAAAGAATTTGCATGCGTTCTTTACCTTTTTACTTACTGGACTTGAGAGAATTTTTTCCAGGACTCTACCGCAGCTGTATTGCTTTGATGTAAACCGTGGTATTTTTAGAGTGCTAGTCATGCCTCTTTGTCTTCCTTCCCAGAGATAATTGACGACCTTGCCAACCTGGTGGAGAATACTGATGAGAAGCTTCGCACTGAAACCAGGCGTGTGACTATGGTGGACAGAAGGTCAACATCTTGTGGTAAGACATAGCCGTAATTACTGTTTTGCTCCTCTGACTGCTTGCAGGTTTACTCTGCTTAGAGTTTCCCGCGTTTGTCTAATTGCTGTGGGGATTTGGTCGCTCCTCCGATACGGACAGTCCCATTTGATGAAGCATTGACATTGCTAAAGGATCCTTAAATCAGGTTAAAATGAAGGGAATTGTTTTAGATTCAGAGGTAGTATAATACATTGTTAACTTTTTTTTTTTAATTAGGAAAACTTTATGTTTACAGCGGATATAGTTTGGGAAATTGTATGACATCATACAGGTGGTTGGTTGGGGACTTTTTGAGTTTAAAGGTGACCTAGCTTGCCCTTTGCAATCATACGCTTAATTGTTCAAGCTTGGACTGCAGAGTAGTTAGACACCAGGTTCTGAAGTCCTCTGGGGTTCCAACCCTATGTTTAAGTAATGTTTTATTTGAACAAGTCACTTTACGTCTTGATACCTCATGTGAGGGAGCCTTGGTGATGCGGTGGTTAAGCGCTTGGCGGCTAGCCGAAAGGTCAGCGGTTCAAACCTACCAGCCACTCTGCCCCAGAAAGATGTTACAGCCTGCTTCCATAAAGATCACAGCCTTGGAAACACTATGGGGCAGTTGTACTCTGTCCTGTGGGGTCACTATGAGTTGCCATCAACTGGACAGCATGGGCTTGGTTTTGTTTTGGATGCCAAGATAAGAATCACTTGGAGTACTTGCTTAAAGTATTGATTCCTGGGCCCTCCTCTGGAGATTCTGATTGAGAAGGTCTAAGGTGGTGTTTCTAGAGCCCTGGTGGTGCAGTGGTTGAGTGCTCAGATGCTAACTGAAAGGTTGGCAGTTCGAACCCACCAGCCGCTCTCAGGAGAAAGGACCTGGTGATCTGCTTCTGTAAAGATTAAACCCACCCAAGAAATCCAATGGGGCAGTTCTCCTCTGTCATAGAGGGTTGCTACGAAAGTATTCATTATTTAACAAGTACGCCAAGCAATTCTGATGCAGGTACCGATGTGCGTTGTTTAACGTCCACCATACGTTCTGTGAAATAGGACATTATGTGATTTGGATGTTGTACAAACATCCTATTAAAATCTTAGAGGAGCCCGCTTTTGGTCATCCCCGTCCTTGCCCCAGTCCGCACCGCTGCCACTGCTGCTGCTGGAGCGGCCGCAGAGGCCAGAGGAACAGGCAGCAGCAGCAGCAGCAGCTGAGAGCCCAGAGGCAGGAGAGCAAGAGGAAGCGAGGGAGGCGGAGCGGAGCGCTCCGAGCCCAGCCCCACTGCCTACCCAAGGACTTTCAAAGCCCAAGCTTGCGCCCAGAGCCTTGTCCTCTGCCTCACCTGCCTGTATCCTGCCTGTGGTCCAGTGCTGCAAGAGTCTGGGTCTGAGGTCTTTAAAACCATTGGGGGAAATAATAAAGGAAAGAAGAGCCGCTTTCCCTTTAAAAAGAAATATGCGGTATATGCGGTAGGATGGTGGGATGTCGCCCAACTGACATTAAGCAAGGCTTACCTGCACTTGTTATTCCGCAGTCATTCAGATGCAGATTTCTGTGAGGTGTAAATCATTGTCTGCCTACAGTGCCTTCCCCAAAGGCAGGTGATAATAAATGGCCTGACAGCAGCGGTAATCAGCACTTGTTCTCAGAGGCGGACCAAGTGTAAAGCTAACCTCTTCACTAAAAGTAGAAATACAACAGGAATAAAAACTAGTGATCTGAGGACATGCTTTGCCTAACTTTTAGCCCTTTTGATATGAAAAATGGATCCAATCTCTCCAGTTTTAGAACAAGTACCTCAGTACAAGGGTGACCTGAGATGTACGGCTGGAGAATCATTCATTACCTTCCTTGCCTGTGTTTGCTGGTTGAAACTGAAAACTCTACAACAACAGGTGTCAGGCAGACAGCTACCTGGAAGTTGGAGGCACTGGAGCCCTGAGGGGCCCTGCTGGTTTTCTTTTTATCACCTGGCTCTGCTTCCCCTCCTGCTAGCAATTCTCCTCCTTCAGATACCAGCCCATGCCTTCCTGATTCTGTTGGAATTGTCCTATGCTCGTTTCTGCTTCCTGGCAGAAGCAAACCCACCCTGATTTTGCTTTGCCAGTTTTCCCACATAACTTATGTCTATGGAAACTTTGTTTTTCACACTAAATCCTAAAACTTGAGAGACAGAGAGATGTGGGTTCACTCGCACCACTGTCTCTTATTCTCTTTGACTCTTGTATAAACAATCTTGCTGAGCCTTAGTTTCTTCAGCTGTAAAAAAGTGGATACCTGGTTGTCAAAATTCAGTTGTACAGAATATGTGAAATGTCTAATGCGGGCCAGCCTCCCTGGCTCTCCATATGTATGTGGAGAGGCACTATAGCCTTGTGGTCAAGGGTGTGGACCCTAGAGCCTGGACTCACATCCCAGCTCCACCACTCACCCCCTGTGTGACCTCAGGAAAGCCACTCAACTACCCTTTGCCTTGGTTTCCCCATCTCCGAAAAGGGGATAATAATGTCGTGTACCTCAGAGGGTTGTTGTGAGGAATAAATGAATGTAAATATATATACACATACATACACACACCTGTGTGCAATTTTGTGTACGTGTGTGTTTTTTATATAGATCAGTTAGAACGGTGTTTGGCACGTTGTAAGCAGTGAGCAATTATTAGCTTTTATTATTGTATGTCTCAAGTAGGGAGAGTGTTCACAGATTAAGTGACAACTTTCCTGAGGCCGTATTTGTGTGTTGAGCAACCATATTGCTATTAATTTGGAATGAACATTTTTATTGATATATTGGTAGTTTTTTATATTTGCAATATAGTGGTCCTCAGCACATATTCTTTTAGTGGAAATACTTTAGAAAGAAGTTCTTCTCTTATCCCTTCAGTTCTTTTTTCTAATATTTCCTTACTGTTTCACTGATATCATAGCTCAACAACCAAAAAGCGAGCCTTGTATCATTTCTGATGGCTGATACCTGGAAAGGAAAATAACTTGAATTTTTATTTTTTTAAGGGAAGTTTGCAGTTACATATGCGTTTGTTGACATGCAGTGCTAGTTTTGCATATTGATGGTTTCAGGATATGACCTCTAAAGCTCTGGGGAGATCAGACTTGTATTTATGACACCTAACTGGGTGAACAGTTTCCTTCTAAGTCTTCAACTGATTACTGTTAACCCTATGAACACAGGCATATTGTGGAATTTCCTGAGTAGATCCAGTAAACCCTTGGCAAACTGAGACTGATCATTGTCTGATCATTGTTTTGTGTCCAGCCTCTAGACTCTTAGGTATTTTCCTGTAGTCTCTTTCTTTATCTGATAAAGCCCATTTGCAGGCAGGAGTCAGGAACCTCCATAGCCTGAACAGGCAAGCGAAGGGGGAGGGGGGAAATTAAGGCCAGGAGCCCACTTAAATTGGGAAGCGTAATAGACCCTTTTCACATTAAGCTGGGACCCCAGAGAGCCACACCTTCAGGGTAAAAGTGAACGAAATGTGAACTTTCTCCATTCTCTCCAGCTATTGGAGATTGTTGCAGCCTTGGCATTGAGCAGAATAGAGGAAAAAGGAAAGGAAAAAAGACAGTTCCTGACAAGCTGTGGTCACAGAAAGGCCCTCTGTATGGATTTATACCCTGTGCATACATACGCAGGGTGGATCAGGCACCAAAATCAAATGAAATACTGCTCTGGAGGAAGGCATATTTATCCTAGGTCTTTAAGAATCAACTAAAAGTAATTTTTTAAAGGCAATGACCAGCACACACTCAAAGATAGCCTAAGCATACATGTAAACAGGACAGCCTGACCAAGGACCAGCAACAGGCTGTGGAAACCAATCGCATTGACTAAAACAATGTTAGAATTATCAGACACGGATTATAAAATAAACTATGCTTATTCTGTGGAAAGAAATAAATGACAAGCTTGAAAGTATATTCTGAGAACAGGAAACTCTAAAAAGTAACAAAGCAAATTTGAAAAATCATTAAATGGAACTTAGAGAAATGAAAAATAGCTGAAATTTAAAACTCGGTGGACGTATTGGGTAGCAGCAGTACAGAGAATCAACCACAGGACAGATCAGAAAAAAGTAAACCCTGTTCCCTTTGTATAAATGCTAGCGTTTAGAAGAGGATGTTCAAAGCCGTGCAAGTTCATTTAAGACCTTAATAAGAAAGTCATTTGGGAGGCAGGAGATTAGTCCAAGAACCTCAAGACGTAACACAGAGTTAATCACCTGGCCTTCCCAAATTCAAAGCTAGATTGATCATTATATATTTAAAAAACACATGCATACACAAA
The DNA here is from genome assembly GCF_024166365.1 of Elephas maximus indicus. NCBI lineage: Eukaryota > Metazoa > Chordata > Mammalia > Proboscidea > Elephantidae > Elephas > Elephas maximus. The sequence goes on from NC_064837.1 coordinate 11,298,182, forward strand.
ATTGCAGGCAGGGTATGTTTTAACTATTCGTATGTGTGCAGTTGAGTGGGGATTCAAGTGCATGTCGATTCCAGTGTGTTCACACTGCACTTGGTTACAGTTTAACCAGAGGACTCGAGTGAGCTGGGGATAGCAGCCTGTGTATCATCACTTTACTCAAAGGGGTTCAAAAATAGACGATGAGCTATGAAATGTTCTTTAGTTTTCCTGCCCTCGGCATTTCTTCCTTGCTGGTCTGATAGATCACAAATAGATGCTTTAGCAGCGAGTCCATTTCTGGTTGTAAATACAGACCAAATTGCGAGGGGGCCACCCACAAGAAGGCCCTGACGATGAATTTGTTTATTCAGTTGTTCACAAAGGACTCAAGCACCTCTTTGTGGACCTTTCACTTGGAGCCCCCACTTTAGACATTTCCACGATCTCTGCGTGGTTTTCCTTTTTCCTCTCCCCTCCCCCACCCCATTAGTACTATAGGACAGAAAACAAGATATTTTTTTCTAGCTTTTAAACGTACATTAGACTGATGTTTTCCTACCGGTGCCGACCTGTGTTTTCAGGTCTGTGACTTGTATTTAGGAAAAGAAAGAAATAGGGCATTTCTGTAAAAGCAGGACCTGGATCTTGTAATTGCAGTTTAAATATTCAGCGCGCCACGTCCTCATTAGAATTCAAAATAGAGCCTTGTCTGGGTCTGACTGAGGGAGCCAATTGTGAAAGCTCAGACTAAGAATTCTGAATGACTCGGGCTGAGGGACGGTATTGTTTCTCAGCATGTTGACTATTACGTAATGTTGTCTAAGCACATTTATTGTGATTTTAGCAATGTTTCAGTTTCAGTGATGTGGTTAGAAATAAGGCCAGCGGACACAGCAGCAATACTCCCACAGCCTAGAACCATTGATTTTGCCTTCCGGCTCTTCACAACATCCTCATAGTCTTAGGAAGATGGAGTAGGCGGTACTCAGGCCCCTGGGCATGGGGCCAGACAAACCTGGGTCAAAACTTGGCCCCTGCCACTTACAGCCTGCAGAAGTGAAGAGTTACTTGCCTTCTCTAATTCTAAATGAGCATAGAGATTACTAGCAGACACAGTTATTTTGTGGATTAAATGAGAAAATGTAGCTGAGCATAGTGACCGGTACTAGTGAACCCTCAGTAAATGTCAGCTATGAGAAAAATGTTCCCAACCTGCCTGATCAGTTCGGCATACTGTGGTGGCTTACGTATTGCTGTGATGCTGGAAGCTATGCCACCGGTATTTCAAATACCAGCAAGGTCACCCATGGTGGACAGCCTTCAGTGGTGTTTGTAGAGTAAGAGACTAGGAAGAAAGGCCTGGAAATCTACTTCTGAAAATAAACCAATGAAAACCCTATGAATCACAACAGAATATTGTTCAATATAATGCTGGAAGATGAGCCCCCTAGATTAGAAGGCTCTCAAAATACGCAGCGGCCTTCACCATGAACTCAAGCATACCAATGATGGTGAGGATGGTACAGGAGTGGGGAACGTTATGCTCTGTTGTACAGAGTTGTTGTGAGTCACACAACCAATTAACGGCAGCTAACAACAACATTTTAAAATACAGATTTAAAAGGGTTGCTCTTCCTTAGGCTTCTAACTCTGAAGCATAGTGACCCCATAGGATAGAGTAGAACTGCCCTGTAGGGTTTCCAAGGAGCAGCTGGTGGATTTGAACTGCTGATCTTTTGGTTAACAGCTGAGCTTTTAACTACTGTGCCACCAGGGCTCTAGCATAGAAGGCCCTTTAAGGAGAACAGTGATGACTTGAATAAGTTATGCAGAGATATTCCGAAGCTAAGAAGGTAGCATCATCCTCTGAATAGAATTTTTTTTTTTTTTTTTTTTAAATAAACTCAAATTTAGAATTTTGTGACTGAAGCCTGCTCTCAGTCATGGAATCAGTAGATGCCACCTCTAGTGCGGATGTGGATGGTAATGGTGCTTCCTTACCTTTACGTGGCACTCAACATACTTTTCTTATGTGAATTCTTTTGAACCTTAAGAAACCTAGGTAAGAAAGTGGGCTCCAAGTTGTCAGACAGTTTATCTGACTGACCCTAGGGACTCTTTAGTCCTTCAAAAAATTGTTTTAGAAACCTTACCACGAACACTAACAATTTGGAGCAAAAGAATAACTGTGTGAGCTTTTTTAATTACCTCTTACTGTTTACCAAGACTATTTCTTCTTGGTTACTCTTCCCCTACTTTTCTGTCTCTCACCATCCTTTGCTGAGATAATCTAGTTCAGTTCCTCGGACCCCTTCTTCTTCACATGCATGGTGTCATCTCTAAGGCGGTCCCGGGTGGTGCAGGCAGGTTGCCGTCAGCTGCTAACCAAAAGGCTGGTGGTTTGGGCCCATCCAGTGGTGCGTGGAAGAAGGGCCTGGCAATCTGCTTCCATGGAAATTACAGCCGGGAAAACCTATGGCTCAGTTCTACTCCATAACGCCTCGGGTCAGCATGACTCGTAATCAAATAGGACAGCAGACAAGCTTGCTTGATTTGGTGTCTGTCTCTGTACCCTCTGTGTTATCCTTAATTCAGCCTCGCTGAAAAAACGCTCAGTCCTTCAGGCCTTGTCTGCACTCAGAGCTGTCTTCTCCTCAAGCTTATTGCTACCTCATTCAGTGCTTTCATCTTTCATGGCACCGTAGTTATTGTCATCGTCTGTGTGCCAGGCACTGGGCTAGGTACTGGAGCTAAAAGGTAGGGAGGGCGCAGCCCCTGCTCTGAGGACACTCAGAGTGTGAATCACTAATGCCTGCGGGTTACACAGCCTGGAAAGGGCCTCCATAAGCCTAAGTATTCAGAGTCTTCCCAGAAGACATGACACTACAGCACAGGTCTGAAGAATTAAAAAAAAAAAAAAAGCTGCCGTCGAGTCGATTCCAACTCATGGCAACCCCACGTGTGTCAGTTCTACTCTAGGTGGACTAGAACCTCCAATCTGTCCGTTAGCAGCCAAACCCTTTAACCATTTGTACCACCCAGGGAGAATGAGTAGAAGAAGCTTCTTCTGAGTGTGGGAAGTGAAAAAGCAAACCCAGACCGAGCAGAATGTGTACAGTATGACCCCTAAATGGGGGGAGGAGAGAAAGGCAGAGAAGAGAGACCTCATGAAGTTCCGTGTAGAAGTGTTTGTGAGAGCGTGAAGTTAAGCAGAGAACAGGTACACGGCGGACTTAGTTAATGTTGGTTATTTCAGCGCGGTGGGTGGACAAGGCATGGGCCACGGGACCTTGTTAAAGTTTTCTTTATGTGTCTTGAGAATATTTTATAGTAAGCCTGTATTACTTATGTAATTTAAAAATTAATTTAAAATTTTAAGGAAAAAAATTCACATCTACTCTTAATATTTTGGTACTTTATTTCTAGTCATTTTTTTCTGCAAGATTATAATACTGTACTTAAAATCCTTCCCTTTGTCAATGTTTTAAGGTAAGCATTTTCCCTGTTGTCATAAACAAATTTTTTTTTTTTTAGTGGTTAGTACTGTTCTGTCAAGTAGAGTGGCCATCGTTTAATCAAGCAGCTCTGCTTGGGGACGTTAGATATTTCCGCATTTTGCTCTATATAACCATGCTGCACTGGCTGCACAAAACTTTCCTGTGTTTAGGATTTTTTCTTTCAAGTAGGGTATCGGTTAGGGTGCTCCCACATGCCGGAATCAGAGGCTGACTCGTGACAGTCTTATGAGATGACAGTGGGGACCTGACGGGAAGGTTTTGTGAGACCCCGAGCATTGTCAGCAAGCTGGGGGTGGGGCAAAGCAGCCGTCTCTGGGCAGGAAGAGCCTGGTTGGGTGCTGAGGCCAGCCACCGCCACAGCCATGTGGTCAGAGGGGGCACTGCCCAGTTGACCAGACCTGGCAACTTGGGCATGTCCCAGGCAGAGGTGATGCCCTGCGGGACTTCATGTGATGGAACACCCTCAAAACAGGAAACGAGTTGGATCTGGACAGCCAGAAAAGTAAAAAATAGTTATCCATTACAGACACACTATTTCCCAAGTAGATTTATTTAGCCACAGTGTGCAAGTGGTGTTAAGCCTTTTGATGTATATTGCCAGATTATTTTCTAATAATGTATCAGAAACTATAACAGTTAGGTCAATTGTTGACAGATTCCTGCCAACATTCAGTGCCTCTCTTCTGTCTTCATTCTCTGTAACTTCTGGCATTTGAGGTGGTTCTCTCCATCAAAAATAGCTCTTCTTCCTTAGTTTCTGTGACCCAGCATTATCCCAAGATCTATCCTACCACTCTAGGGGCTTGCTGCTTTCCTTGCTTTGCTCTGTTATCATTTAGTGAGTACCACTGCATGTCAGGTTCTGAGGATAAAGCATCCAATACAACCTGGCCTCTGACCCTGATCTCTGACCTCCTGGAGGACTTAGGCTAGTGGGAAGACAGCAAACTCAGGACAGTGTGGTAAAAACTCTAATACACAGGACATGTGGAAGCAACCTGGTTGGGGCAACTCTTGAACTAATTTTAGAAAGTTGAATAGAAATTTAACAAAAGCAGGTAGGAGAAATTGATTTCAGACAATGGGCAATACAGGCTTGAAGAAGGCACTTCACAGGAAACAACACACACTTTCTCAAACTGGAAGTAGAACTGTCTGGCTAGGATTAATGGTGCCTGCCGAAGAGACGTGGAAAACGAAGCTAGAGCTAGGCTGGAACAAGATCATGAGGAACCTAGGGGGCTAACTCAGTCTTTGTGTCTCTTTGGTTTTTCTTCCTCTGCCTCCTCTCTGTTGAGGACAACGTTTAGGTCCCAGTCTTCTGCCCTCTGTTTCTTGACACTTTTTCCTGAAGCTGGTTCATCTACTCTCCAGGATGCTGTCACAACTAACACTTCTACACTGTAAGGCTGTACCTCGCCTGAAGCTCAAGGTCTGTCTCATCTGCTGCCAGTTTCTCCTCACTGCCCCCAACAAGCTCGTACTCACTGCATGTTTTGGGGAGACGTGTTAACTTTATCCCCAAATCAGCTTCCTCTCCTATGCTTCCTATTTTTCCAAGTTCAAAGCTTCCTTCATCCCTTCAGATGCCTTCAGGGACTAGACAGGAACAAGACAGGAGCCTTTATGAATGAAACAGGTAGCTCTGATTGTCCCGTGGCAAACTAGAGAGTAAGCAGCAGATTTCCGCCAAGTGGGAATGTGAGCCTAGAAATGCCAGATCATCTGTTTTTTTTTTTTTTTAAGAGAAGCCTGAAATCTAGATCTTTAAGGGAAATATCCCAATTTTTTAGCTTCAATAATAAATTCGCATTTTAAAAAAGTACATGTGGGTCAAATAAAAATGTATCTGTGGTATACTACTTTGGGACCACTATTTCACATCTACCTAGACAACCCCTATCTGTTTGTTCTCTCTCTGACATTTCTCTCTTTCCTCTTCATTACTTTCTGCTCTCACACCCTATTTCTGGTACTTACCACCTTTACGTGGCCATTATAAATGATAATGGAGAAATTGGAATGCCCGTTCATCGGGAGCGTCCATTGGTGGGAATGTAAAATGGTGCAGCCACTGTAGAAAACATTGTGGCAGTTCTTAAAAGGTTAAATACAGAATTACCGTGTGATCCAGCAATTCCACTCCTAGACATACATGCAAAAGACTTGAAGGCAGGAACTCAGACAGATTCTTGTACACCTGTGTTCATTACACCATTATTCCCAATAGCCAAAAGATGGAAACAACCCAAACGTCCATCAGCTGATGGTAGATAAACAAAATGCCATGTACACATACAATGGAACATGACTCAGCCACGAAGAGAAGTGAAGTTCTGATGCATGCTACAACACGGATGAATCTTAAAACTATTATGTTGCGTGAAATAAGCCAGACATAAAAGGACAAATATCTTGTGATCCCACTTCCATGAAGTATCTAGAATAGGTAAATGCGTAGAGACAGAAAGAAGATGAGTGGTTACTGGGGGCTGGGGGGAGGTGGAGAAGTTAATGTTTAAGGGGCACTGAGCTTCGGTTTGGGGTGATTAAAAAGTTTTGGAAACCAATAGTACTGATGGTTACAAAACATTGTTACTGTAATTAATACCACTGAATTGTACACTTGAAAATGATTAAAATGGCAAACTTTATGTGATGTATTTTACCACAATAAAAAAAATAAAATAACTGATAATGTAGAAGTCTATTTATTGGCACAGAAAAATGTGCGTGATTGTAACTTCGATCACATTTATGAAGACTGTAAACCCCAACTTATGGCTTTGGTACGTTAATGCAGAAAACATCCACCCAGCTATCAGTATTAACAAAAGTAAATAAGATGCTGCTGTTACTGAAACAAACCTTTTTCAATTGATTTAAAACTATGTCCCCCTTTAGGCATATCTGGATTATTTTAGAAAAATGACCTTTTTTCCGTCATGGAGATAACAGATACTAAATGTTGTTGTTTGCTACTGTTGAATCAGCCTGCAGCCTGTGGTGTCCCGGTGCACAACAGGGTCAGGCCGTTGTGATCCATAGGGTCTTCACTGGCTGATATTCAGAAGTAGATCACCAGGCTTTTCTTTCTAGTCTTAGTCTGGAAGCTCCGGTGAAACCTATTCAACATCAGAGCAACACACAAGCCCCCAGTGACAGACAGGTGGTGGCCAAACATGAGGTCCGTTGGCCGGGAATCCACCCCAGGTCTCCCGCAGGAAGGTGGGAATTCCACCACTGGAGCCACCCCTGCCCCCAGACGTGAAGGAGTGAAGTGATACAGTGTAAAAGGCATCGGAGACCTGCTCGTGCGATACAGGAGAACACTCAGATGGCTATTTGGAATTGCTTCCTTCTCACTTCAGGAGGTGAATTGTATAACACGTGGACCTCCCCCTTTCTGTTGGCACCCTAAAATACCAACTCCCATGTCCCGTGGTTGCTCATGAAGTTTGTATAACGCACATGCTAAGTGTTTGTAGTCAGAACGTCCTTTATATGGGACCCTATCACGGTTGTCTGTGTTGGGTTTTTACTGGGGAAAGCCTGTTTTTCTGCCAACAGCATTTATTTGGGGAGTGGGAATAGCAATAGGAAGTTCATTGTTGATGCTTCAGCTTCATCCAGGCAAAATGAAGCCTCTGAGAGAAGCACAAAATGGGAAAGCCTTTATTTAATAGAAAGTGACTGATACGGGCTGACAGCCTCAGAGCTCTCTCCGTGACCACCTTGGAGACCACCACGTTTATCATCTGTTACGAGGCAGTGATTTTTGCTATCATCACAGGGTCAGAGATGATCACAAAGTTGAATTGTTTTTTGATGATTGTTTTTGCTTGGTGTGGTTTGGAAAGATAAGGTGTGATTTCTAGGAGCAGTTTCTGTTCATACTGAGTAATAATTACACTGTTTGGGACTTGAGTGATGATATTACTTATGTTCGTGTTTGTGCGTGTTCTCTGGTAATAGTTGTTCACCAGTTAATTCATCTTCTTTCACCCAGCCCTGTGGGGACAGCAGATACTGGCTGGGCTGAGCAGCATCCCCCGTAGTCCCGAGACAGTGAGTTGTGCGTGCTCACAGTGCGCGTTACCTACTATTCGTGCGCCTACTTAAGGGGCAAAGGGCACCCCAACACCTGCCCGTGTGTGAAGTGAGCGTCATTATTGCCATCGCTCATTCTTATCGCTTCTGTTAATATTGGTAAAGCACACTTAACTGATCACTGATATATACACACATCCAAAATACCGGCAATTTATTTTTGAAGCCTAGATAGAAAATTAAAATTTTATGCCTGGCGTATTTAATTTGCAGTGACTTCACCATTCTTATTTAACAGTTCTCTGACTTTATACTCTTTGAATGATTTCACTAACATCAACTTTTTTAAATCATGTTCTTTATATCCTTGATAAATAAAGAATGCCATTTATTCCATTTTGCTACTCTGACTTCCATTTTGTTTATAGATAATCATGTTTGAAAGAATTAGGGGGTATGCTTTTCATCTTGGTAGGCGACAGGCATATTCTCTGTGACACTGAATTTCTTGTTTTATACTTTCTGTTCCTTAAAAAGGCTAAACTTCCAGTTCTCCCAAAAAACAAAACGAACAAAAAGATGATTATCTTATCTGTATCCATTTTACATTCCTACCAACAATGGACGAAGGTTCCAATTTGCCTGTTTTTTCAATGCTGCTTCTCTCTCTTTTATAAATGTGTTTTGGAACTACCACCTGGGTTTTTTCCTTGTGTAAGTATTTCTTAAGCCGTGTCTCATATCCTTGGTGCCACGTGATGGCTCCAGTCTATTTAATGGTCATAATGTTTTTGTTGTTGCTTAATGGTTATAATGTTTTTGTTGTTGTTAGGTGGCATCAAATCAGTTCCAATTCATAACGGCCCTGTGTACAACAGAACAAAACACTGCCTGGTCCTGCGCCATCTTCACAATTCATTGCTATGTTTGAGCCCATTGTTGTAGCCACTGTGTCAGTCGATCTCTTTGAGGGTCTTCTTCTTTTTCACTGACCCTGTACTTTACCAAGCATAATGTCCTTCTCCAGGGACTGGTACCTCCTGATAACATGTCCAAGGTATGTGAGATGAAGTCTCACCATCCCCACTTCTAAGGAGCATTCTGGCTGTACTTCTTCCAAGATAAATTTGTTTTTTCATTCTGGCAGTCCATGGTATATTCCGTATTCTTCACCAACACCATAATTCAAAGGCGTCAGTTCTTCTTTGGTCTTTCTTTTTCATTGTCTGGCTTTCGCGTGCATGTGAGGTGATTGAAAATACTGTGACTTGGATCAGACTCACCTTACTCCTCAAAGTGACATCTTTGCTTTTAACACTTTAAAGAGATCTTTTGCAGCAGATTTCCCCAATGCAGTACATGGTCTAATTTTTTGACTGCTACTTCCATTGGCATTGATTGTAGATCCAAGTAAAGTAAGATCGTTCACAACCTCAATCTTTTGTCATGATGTTGTTTATTGGCCCAGTGGTGAGGATTTTTGTTTTCTTTATGGTGAGGTGTAATCTGTACTGAAGACTGTAGTCTTTGGTCTTCATCAGTAAGTGCTTCAAGTCATCTTTGCTTTCACCAAGCAAGGTTTATCATCTGCATATCACAGGTTGTAGTTAAGTTTAAATATTCCTCCATCCCCTCAAAAAAATACTTTTACACCAGTAGCAGATGGTAGGTGGATTTTTCAGGGGGAAAAAAAAAAGCCAGCAGACTTTAAGCACTAAATAAACATATTTCCAACCACTTTGCAAAGTAGAGATTATGATCGTGAAATAATTTTATATTTGAAGGAAAAGGAAAAGAAGAATCAACTAGAAAGGCTTCTCTTTCCCCTGTGGTTGCTTCCTCTAGCCTTTGATAAGCTGAGCATAACTTGTTTTTAACAAATCAGAATATTTACCTATTTAAAGGCATATATGGGTTTTTATGGGTTCTTCAAAAAAAGGGGAAATAAAATTACTATAGCTTATACCAATTCGTTGTTATATTGTTATGTTGCCATCAAGTTGGCTCCGACTCATGGTGGTGATCCCACATAGAACAAAATGTTGCCCAGTCCCGTGCCATCTTCATGATCGTTGGTATGTTTGAGTCCATTGTTGCAGCCATGGTGTCATTCCAGCTCACTGAGGGTTTTCCTGGTTTTTGTTGGCCCTCTACTTTACCAACCATGATGTCCTTTTCTAGAGAATGTCCTTTCCTGATGATGTGTCCAAAGTCAGTGGGCAAAATCTCACCATCCTCTCTTCTAAACAACATCTGGTTGTATTTCTTTTAAGACTGATTTGTTCATTTTTCTGACAGTGCACAGTATACTCAGTATTCTTTGCCAGCACTATAGTTTGAATGCACCAATGCTTCTCCTGTCTTCCTTTTTCATTATCCAACTTCCACATGAATATGAGGTGACTGAAAAGTGGTAATTCTCAAAATGAACCTAGTAGTTTTACTATATAAGGTGAAATACAAACTCTTTTTTATCTACAGTGCTCATTTCAGATAAACCCAATCAGGTGTCTTTGGCATTGCTGAATACTTGGAGAACTGTTGGGTTTGTAGGTGACAAAAGGTTATAAGGAACCCTTTGGAGAAATTCTTTTTGGGAATTCGAGGTTCTCTATTTAACCTTTCCTCCCAGAGATGATGTGTTTTTTTGAGAATAGTAACTTCGCAGACAGTAATCTCTTTTCCTCCATGTTAATGATCAAAGTCCAGGCGACGCTCCTTAGCTTCAGTGAGAACATGCTAGAAATAATCCCAACCAGGTCCCTCTGAGCGGACAACCCTGGAGCATGAACAACTGATGGGCTCTGGATTGTCACACATACACCAGTCAAGGAGAGCCTTCATCCATCCATCTTTAAATTACATCTCCTGCCCTGCTCCCGGGCTCTCTCCTGCCTTCCTGCCTTCCACCCGCCTTCTCTCCTCTTTCCACTCTTCTCGCTCTCTTTTTCTCTTCTCCATAACTTTTTAAAAAACGCCTCATATTTTTAAAGAAAAGTCATCTTTTTTTTTTTCTCTCTTCTGTTTTCTCTCAGCCCCTCAGTCTTCCTCTCTTCGCAGCTCTTCTCTGTTCGTTATCTCTGTCAAGAATATTCCTTTCAAAGGCCCCCCACCTCATCCCACCCTCTCAGCCGGTATCCATGAAACCATGCCATCCTGTTTCATTTTTTCTGTCCCAGCCAGCAACTCCCTCTCCGTGATGTGTCAGAGAGCATGCAGCCATCTGGCAGGGTGTTACAGGATACATTAGAAGATAGGAATGGTCCTAGAAATGTAGGTTTTAAAATGTTGTTATGTAATATTTTTACGATATACTCTACAACTTACTTTTAAACAAACCCCTTACGTACCTGTTTTCCTGCCATTTTCATTACCTGTTTTAAAAGTGTGTCACAGATAGTGAGTCAACACCTGGCTGATGTAGCACGGCTGCCTTTTTTGCAAGGTTGAAGATTGACGCACCCTTCTTGCAGCTCAGTTTCATCTCTTCATGAAAGGGTGTTTCTTTTTTGTTTTTGTTTTTGTCATCTTGCAATATGCAAACCATTTTCCTTATTTTTTTTTGCATCAGTCACAACTTATGAAGGGGGTCTGTTACTCACCTGGCTGCTTATTCTGGAAATGAGTGGATATCCACTTTAGTTCACATCAGGATAACTTTGCCATCTTCTAAAGGTGTAGGAATGTAGAGGGCTTCCTTCACCTGCTTCCTGCAGTTGGGCCAAATCAGATCACAGTCCCCTAGACTGCCAAGTCTGCCCAAGACGTCAGACACCAGCCATAAGCCCAGGGAATCCCAGGCCACCCTCACTTCTGACCAGCCGGCTACAAATTCGGGGAGTTCTCACTCAGGTTTGATAATTTGCTGGAACGACTCACAGAACTCACTGAAAGTGCTACACTTATGATTACAGTTGTGTTGTAGCCAAAGGATGTAGATCAGAACCAGCCAAAGGGAGAGGCTCATAGGGTGAGGTCTGGGAGGGCTCTCTCCCTGGGGCATCAGGACGTGTCACCCTCCTGGCACGTTGACATGGGACAGTACAGAAGAATACTAGCAATCAGGGAAGCTCACCGAAGCCTCAGTGTCCAGAGTTTATACTGAGGATTCATTGCATGGACATTATTGATTACATCATTGGCCATGTGATCAAGCACAGTCCCCAGGCCCCCTTCCATTCCTGTGGTCGGGCTGATGTCTTGTGGCTCCAAACCTCTGATCACGTGGTTAGTCCTTCTGGCGTGGACAGCCCCATCCTGAGTCATGTCATTAGCAGAAACTATCCAGGAGCCCACCGGGAGTCACCTTGTTAGCACAAACCATCAGGTGTAGTCTCGGAGACCCACCAGGAATTATAAAGACATTCCAGTCACTTGGGAAATTTCAAGACTTTAGAGGCCACCTCCCAGGAACCAGAGACAAAGGCCAACCAGATTCTGTATTCCACAATAACTTTATCTGTAAACAGAAACCCTGGTGGCACAGTGGTTAAGTGCTACGGCTGCTAACCAAGAGGTTGGCAGTTTGAATCCACCAGGCACTCCTTGGAAACTCTATGAGGCAGTTCTACTCTGTCCTATAGGGTCGCTATGAGTCGGAATCAACTCGACAGCAACGGGTTTTTTTTTTTTTTTTTAATCTGTAGGACAATTTAAGTCAGACTATACTTTTGAAGTCATAACCGTAGATGAGGCTTTGTGCCTTTAGCTCTTTCTGCTAATGAAACTTCTACAGGCTTTTTTAAAAATCCCTGAAGGAGGCTATGTGAGTCAGGGGCCAGTCAGGAAAAAGAGAAACCATAGTAGATACTTCACCCAGAGGAGATTTAATACGGAGAACTTGTTACAATAGTGTCAGAAGGACTGAGAGAATGCAAAGGGGCAATTAGTAACTGTGTAAAGCAGCTACCACCTGTAGATCCAGGAGAACAAAGATGTGGAAGAAGTCTTACCAGAGCCCAAGAGCACACTCACTGCTGTACTCCTGGGACTGCTGCTCAGCCATTGCTGGAACCTCCTCGGAGGGGCTCCTGGGTTAATTCTGGGGCCATGAAGAGATGCCCCCAGACCAGAGGAGGGGCTGCCTTACTCGTTCTGGGGCTGCTAAAGAGAGGCTGTCACAGCTGAAGCGGGGAACACTGAGGCAATGTAGACATTTCCAGAGACACTGCTAGAAGCAGATGGGGAAAGAGAGGAAGAACAGCTTCACCCCTCTTCTTGCTTTCTGAACTCCTGCCAATACCTTATATTGGTAGAACATAACAGGAAGCCAGCTGGCAAGAGAGCCAGGGAAGAGTAGTCTATGACTCGAAGCTCCAGTATGACAACGGCGAAGTTGAGAAGGGCAGGCGTGGGGCTGAGAGGCAACATAGGCCAACAGTGGTGACAGCGTTCTTTGGATAGGGAACGTTGAGATGTTCTGTACCTATTTCACTGAAAATTGTCTGAGATGTTTCCCCAGCCTTTGATGTTTCTTTCAGAGTTTTCAGGTTCTTCATGGACCTGTTGCACTGGAAGAGGCTTATATGTATTCTAAAGGACTGTTGGGTTAGAAGTGTTCTTCAAGTCATGCCGGGCCAGGTGAATTTCAAAATACTCCAAAATCATTGTAGTTAGTAGAAGATTGGAAGATAAAGTTGAGGAGATCTTCCAGAAAGTAGAGCCAGAAGACTAAGGAAGGATATAAAAATTAGGGGATCTGTCCAAGATCCAAAAAACAGGAATGCCACCATGAGAAAATAGGACGGAGGAAATCATCAAAGAAAATAATATAGAGATCTCCCTAGAACTGAAGGAGGACGTAAGTGACCATTTTGAAAGAGCCTACTAGGTACCCAGATTAAGAAATGAAAAAAGGTCAGCGTGAATTTCGTAACATAATGACATTTCAGAACACCCAGATGAAGAGAAGCTTCTACAAGCTTCAAAGGGCTGGAAAACAAAACAAAATGAAAACAGATCATGTTCATAGGATCTGAAATCAGAATGGCCTCCAATAGTATAATAGAAACACTGGATGGTAGTGGACTATCGCAGGAAGCTACTGGCAGACATTTCTCCCTAAATGGGGAAGTAACCTCAGCAAGAAGGTCTGGGATGCCAGAAATGAAGGAATTCCCGGAAGGATAGCAGTGGGAAGACCCAGGATGTCAACTGTGCAGTAGACCAGTAGACCATTGTCGGATGGCACTGAAGATCAAGGGGAAAACAATGATGTGTTTTGCTGTATGAGGATGTGAGAAGGCTTAGCTGGAGGGAATCTAAGCAAATGAAAAAGTGAGGCCATTGTTAACTCCAGGGAAACAAAAAGGAATACAAAGAAAGGAAACATGATTATAGTATGTTATTTGAGTTAACGGTGAGTTTATATATAGCCATAATTAGATGTTAATTTGACCAAATTATATGATACAACTATAAGGAAGATGGGAGAGGGAAGAGGTGCAGTGTAAGAGAGCTAAATTCTCGTATAATCTAAGAAAAGTGACTATGTACTATCTAAAACTGATGAAATTCAGAGACTATAGTATGGGTGTATTATTTGTAGAGGTACATAACACAAACAGCTAAAAGAAGTGAAAAATGAATGTCTACTATAATAATGGGGGTAGTCAGAAGGAGTAGGCAGAGATTGGTGAGTCTTTTTATTGCTATCCTTTGTAGAATTATTTGACTTTTTTTTATTTGTGCATGAATCATTTTGATAAAATACTTTTTTATATTGAGGTTCTTTAGGTATGTAGGTTCTGTTGTGTCTCGGGGGATAAACTTACAAATAGTAAACAAAGATCTGTTAATTAAAAAATACAGAGTTCATTCAGAAAAAATAAAGTCAAATAACTTCTAAACAAAGTACTTCGTACACCCTTTGTTGGGTGTATTCTGAGGGCAATGAACTGTAGAAATCTCGAACTTTACTAAGTAGATTTGTTGTTGGGAGTGGTATTAGTAGAGAAATTCTGGAAAGACTTTGTGTGTTTACAGGAGAGACTGACTAAGGGTATTGATGCTGTTGGGAACCAGGATGGTACAAATTGGAAAAGTTAAGAAAGAACTTTGTGGTGTGTATTAGTTCTCTAGGACTGCCATAATAAAATACCACAAACTGGGTGACTTATAGGGACAGAAATTTATTGTCTCACAGTTCTGGATGTTAGGAGTCCACTCACCTGTTGGCCCGACCACGCTTGGTCTGAGTCTGTAGGAAAAGATCCTTTCTTGTCTTTCCCAGCTTCTTTTAGCCCAGGCGTTCGTTGGTTTGTAGATGCGTCATCACATGGCCGTCCTTCCTGTGCCTGTCTGCATCTCTTCTCCTTTATAGAACACCACTCAGATTGGATCAGGACCCATCATACGCTAGTATGACTTCGTGTTAACATAGCTGATAACATCTTCAAAGACCCTATTTCCAAACAAGCTTATACTTACAGGTACCAGGGTTAGGACTTCAACATATCTGTTTGAGGGACCCAGTTCAATCCATAGCATAGTGTTAGATTTGAATTGGAAATGTTATTATGAACTTGTAATTTAAAAATAATAATTTTCCTATCTTTAACCACTGAAAGAGCCTAGAAGCAATGATACTCCAATGGCAGTGAGCACAATTAGCACCCAGATTTTGGTTTCTAAATACTATTCACCATAAAAAAGGAACCAAGGCTGCTTGTAGAAAAACTGATTCCAGGTCTAGGACAGGGAAATATAAGGCAAGTCTAGAACCCCCTGTGTCAGAAATCAAGGACATACTCAAAGAATAATGAGGTCATTTCCAAGGAACACAGGAGCTGGCTGAAAGGAACTCCTGCTGGTCACACATGGGGCAGATGAGGCAATAAAAAGAATCATGATGGTAATGGGTTATAAACACTGGATTAACAGGTATATCCGTGAATCCACAGTGATGCTGAAGATAGGTAAAAGTGAGGATGGGGAGAGGCTTTTTGCCAGTAATAAATGTCGAAGGGTGATAAAGTCAGAAAATCACCACTTGACAACCACCAGTGTGAATGTTTCAGAATTAGAATGAACGCTAAAACTATGGGGTAAAAGGTTGTGGGAAGTAGCATACTCACCTTTCTCACAGTGTTTTACCCCACAGATGATTCATTAACTACAAAGGAGGAAAGAGACTTGTCTTAGGTATCTAGTGTAGCTGTAACAGAAAGACCACAAGTGGGTGGCTTTAACAAACAGAAATTTATTTTCTCACAGTTAGGAGGCTAGAAGTTCAAATTCAGGGTGCCGGCTCTAGGGAAAGGCTTTCTTTCCCTGTTGGCTCAGGAGGAAGGTCCTTGTCTCTTTTTAGCTTGTGTTCATCAGGGATCTTCAGGTGGCTGGGCATCTGTCTTCCCTCACCTCTGCTTTTGTATCTCAAAAGAAACAGACTGAAGACATACCCTACACTAATCCTGCCTCATTAACATAATCAAGAAAACCCATTCCCAGATGGGATTATAACCACAGGTACCGAGATTAGTATTTACAATGCATAATTTTGGGGGACACAGTTCAATGCATAGCAACACTCTAACAGAGTGACTGAACTGAGCATCAGCAGTAGTGACGAGGTGGCGTTGTGTGGCTCCAAACGGACGCACTGGGGAGCACCAGAGCATCACCTGCATAGTGTTTGTGCCACAAACGTGAGCTTCAGCCTCATCAGCCCCCTCCTCCTCCAGGCGACATCCAGTCGCTTCCCACTCACGGAGACCCCACGTGTGTCAGAGTAAAACTGTGCTCCATAGGGTTTTCAATAGCTGCTTTTTTGGAAGTAGGTCATCAGGCCTTTCTTCTAAGGTGCCTCTGGCTAGACTTGAACCTCCAACTTTTCTGTTAGCCGTCAAGTGCGTTAACCATTTGTACCACCCAGAGGCTTTTAATCTGATGAAGACAAACAATGAGCGTGATTCAGATTGGGGGGCAGCCTGTAACACAACATCCTGGATTGGGGGGCAGCCTGTAAGACAACATCCCGGACTGGGGGGCAGCCTGTAAGACAACATCCCGGACTGGGGGGCAGCCTGTAAGACAACATCCCGGATTGGGGGGCAGCCTGTAAGACAACATCTCGGATTGGGGGGCAGCCTGTAAGACAACATCCCGGATTGGGGGGCAGCCTGTAAGACAACATCCCGGATTGGGGGGCAGCCTGTAAGACAACATCCCGGATTGGGGGGCAGCCTGTAAGACAACATCCCGGATTGGGGGGCAGCCTGTAAGACAACATCCCGGATTGGGGGGCAGCCTGTAAGACAACATCCCGGGTTGGGGGGCAGTCTGTAAGACAACATCCTGGATTGGGGGGCAGTCTGTAAGAGACGTGGACACTAAATGCAATTTGTGATTTTGATTGGATTCTAGATTGGAAAAAAAAACAGCCAGAAGTACATTATTGTAATAGTGAGGACATTTGATTAGGAACTGTATTAGATAATATTGTATGAATGTTGAAGTTCTTGGACGTAACAATGCTGTAGTGATTTTGTTGGAGAATGTCCCTGTTCTTAAGAATGCTGAAGTTTTTAGGAATGAAGTGTCACAGTGTTTGCGGTTTACTTTAGAAAGTTTTAGCAAAACATACACACACACACACACACACACACGCACATATAAAGAGAAAGCAAATGTGGCAAGATGTTAATTGGCGGCTCTCAATGAAGGGGATATAGGTGTTCATTGTACTGCTTTTTCTACGTAGGTTTCAAATTTTTCAAAATAAGAAAGGAAAAAGGGAAATATAGACAGACAGTGAAGTTTCACAGATTAATGTCTTTGTTCACGTTTTGATACGTTATCTAAGGAGAAAATGAATGTTGTTGGTTGCCACTGAGTTGGCTCTAGCTCATGAAAATCCCACGGATAATAGCACAAACCATTGTCCAGTCCTGCACCATCTTCACCCTCATTGGTATCCTTGAGTCCGTTGTTGCAGCCACTGTGTATTTTGAGTGACTTCCAGCCTAAGGGGCTCATCTTCCAGCACTATATCAGACAATATCCTGTTGTGATCCACAGGGTTTTCATTAGGTAATTTTCGGAAATAGAACTCTAGGCCTTTCTTACTAGTCTGTCTTAGTCTGGAAGCTCTGCTGAAGCCTGCCCACCATGGGAGATCCTGCTGGTATTTGAAATGCCGGTGGCATAGCTTCCGGCATCATAGCAACACGCAAGCCACCCCAGTACAACAAATGGATACCTAGTGAAATTTCTAGCAAGCTCTTTCAATCTAGTCTGAAATCTCAGGAAGATATGTGAAGACAAATGCATCTTAATGTGGGCAAGGCATTGCCGTAGCAAACATAATAGGTGCCTCACCTATAGGGTTGTAAGGCTCCAGCCACTGAAGAAAGCAACACCGATTCCACTGTAGCCTTTTTCTTAGAAGAACTTGGACGTCGAGAAGAAGCCAAAGCATTTTAGTCCTTGTACTAAGCTAATGTGCTCCCTCAGCTGGAATACTGTGTGAACTTGTCACTTAGAATTTAGATTTCCATCCTGAAAGCTGGCACTCTGTGGTGAAATTGTTTATCTTCTCACTAGGCCTTGAGCTTCTTGAGGGCAGTAACAGTATCTCTCTGATTCCTAGCAAGCAGCAAAATGATTGGCTTTGAATTGAATTTCTGCAAAAGGCAACTGAGATAACAATGTGAACGGAGATTTTCTGAGTTGTCACACTTTTTGTTTCCAAGGTCTTGTCAGTCTGGAAGGATGAAATTTGAACAGGGATGGAGATTTTATCAGATTATGAACGGTCTATACCAAATCCAAGGGTATACTTGGATTTGTCCCCCATAGTTGACAATGCTCAGATATTTAGGATAAATGAAAACAAGCCACATACTACCCAAAACCAAACCAAACCAAACCAGTCCCAGCCACCATTGTTTGTTTGTTAAAAGCTTCTGCACACACCATCCAATGGTGTATTATTCAGCCATAAAAAGGGATGAAGTACCGATGCACGCTACCACATGGATAAACCTTGAAAACATTGTGCTGAGTGAAAGAAGCCAGACACGCAAGGCCACATTTTGTATGATTCCGTCTATGTGAAATATTCAGGATGGGCAGATCCATAGAGACAGAAAGGAGATTAGTGGTCGCCAGGCACAGGAGGGCTGAAGTTTCCACTTGGGGTGATGAAAAAGCTCTGGAACAAGATAGCGGTGATGATTGTACGACATTGCAAATTTACTTAACGCCATTAAATTGTTCACTTTAAAATGGTTAAAATGATACATTTTGTTATGTGTATTTTACCACAATATTTTTAAAAATGGAGAAAAGGCTTCCACACACAGCATTCCTCCGTTAAAAACAAGGACCGGTTTTCATAAAGAGTAATTTTTCTATGATCCCTTGGTTCCGGGCAGCCCAGGCAATTTGGGAAAGCTGGGGGTTTCCTGGTTTCAAGGATTAAGAACCGCTCTCTGTAGTATGATAATGGATCACTGCAGTAAACTAGGGTAAGTTGGGGGCACATCTAGCCTTCGAAGCTGCTGACAAGGAGAGGCGTTCCTTTTTGCAGCGTGTCCCTCTGTGTTACCGTCAGAAAACCGGCAAGGGAGGAGCACCAGGTCTGACTCAGTGTGGCCGCTCCTGTGGTCTTACTAGCGCCAGTCAGCAAGTTAGGAGCACAAGGGAATCTGCTCACTTCCTGGCCTCCTGGTTTCTGAGTTTATTTTCTTTTTCCCAAAATACTTTATTTGGATACATATGAAATCAGCCCTTAGACCTGCACAGGCTGGAAGGCTCTCCATTGAGTGTTTGATAAAGTTTTTTAGTTTTGTAAAGAACAGTGACCAGATGTGAGCAGTGTTAGTGGTTTGTGGTCCTTGCTTGCTAAACTGATTCTTTCCATGGAACCTCTCAAAAGTTCTTAATTTTCCATGACACACCAGGAAGGCAGAGCACTGAGCAGTGAGGTTGAGTGGGATGGACAGCAGACTTCTCAAAGATGTGTGCTCCTGTGGTAATCAATGGTTGAGTCGAGGCGAGAGAGATGAGGAGGAGAAAAGGAGAGGTGAGAGGAAGGACATTTAAAAGACGAGAGAGGAAGAAAAGGAGAGAAGAGTGGGACCGAGAGGGAAAGAGAGGTGCTCAGTCAAGAAGGCCCCCATGTCCCTGCGTGGAGTCTGCTTCCTCTGCCGTGATTGCCTTTCTTTGTCTTAATAGAGAAGGGACCACCAGTGACTTATTTTTAGAAGATTTCCTGAATCAATTTTAACTGTGAAGAATATGTATGTATTTGGATTAGGCATTGCAGACGTTCAGATATATAGCAAAAAACTAGAAAAGACCCCTACGTTAAAGTATTTCTTCTCCCCACCTCAATGAAATTTGGCATAGTGTTTAAGAGCTATGGCTGCTAACCAAAAGGTCGACAGTTCAAATCTACCAGGTGACCCTCCGCGGGGCAGTTCTACTCTGTCATATAGGGTCACTGTGAGTTGGAATCCACTTGATGGCAGTGGGTTTGGTTTTTATTGCTGTTATTTGGAGAAGGAACCTTGGTGGTGCAGTGGTTAAAGAGTTTGGCTGCTAACCTAAAGGTTGGCGGTTCAAACCCACCAGTTCCTCCGAGGGAGAAAGATGTGGGAGTCTGCTCCCGTAAAGATATACTGTCTGGGAAACCCTATGGGGCAGTTCTACTCTGTCCTGTAGGGTTACTATGAGTCGAAATTGACTTGATGGCAGTGGGGTTTGGTTATTTGTAGACTCGTTTAGGCTAGGGACCACAAATTCAAATGCCAGTCAGGAGAAGAAAATGAGAGCCACAGACAGCCGGGAGTGGTGGGTGCCCTGCAAACTGACTGGGTGCCTTAGGCTGAGATCTCTAGAGAAGCAAAACCAGTGATGCATATATACATTTATATCCAAAAAACCAAACTCAATGCCATTGAGTCAATTCCAACTCATAATGACCCTAGAGGTTTTCAAGGAGTGGCTAGTGGATTTGAACTGTGGACCTTTTGGTTAGCAGCCAAGCTCTTAACTACTGTGCCACCAGGGCTCTGTGTGTGTGTGTGAGAGAGAGAGAGAGAAATGGTTAACTCAGTTGTAGAGGCTGGCAAGTCATGAATCTGTGGGTCAGGTGTCAGGCTGGAAGCTTCTGACTCATGTAGCTGCAGGGACTGATGAACCCAAGATTGGCAGGTCAGACGGCAGGCTGCTGGCTCACAGGCTGTGGAGGCTGATGAATCCTGAGATCGGCAGGCATTGCAGCAGGCTGCTGGCTCAAGTCCCAACAACCGGAGGTCGAATGATGATAAACCGGATGCAGGAACCAGAGCAAGCACGCGAGCTTTGCCAGAATGTCCATGTATACATATATTGGATGCAGGACACACCCTCAGGGAAACTCCCCATACAACTGATTGGCTGATCATATCATGGAAGATGACTGTATCATTATATAACTGCAAATTACATCATTACATAACTGCCAAACTACTGAGAATCAGAATCATGGCACAAACAAGTTAACACACAATCTTAACCATCATACCAGGTGCTATAGATTGAATTGTGCCCCTGAAAAATGTGTGTCAACTGGGCTAGGCCATGATTCCCAGTATTGTGTGGTTGTCCTCCGTTTTGTGATCCTGATGTAATTATCCTATATGTTGTATATGATATAAAAGAGGCAAGATTAGAGGCAGTTACGTTAAAGAGGCCGGGCATAATCTCCACAATCTTTATAGGATTAGGTTGTATTTTGAGTCAGTCTCTTTTGAGATATAAAAAAAAGATGCAAACAGGGAGGAGAGTGACCTCATTACCACCAAGCAAGCAGAGCCAAGAGCAGAGGGTGTCCTTTGGACCCATGGTCCTTGTGCTGAGAAGCTTCTAGACCATGGGAAGATTGATGACAAGGACCTTCTCCCAGAGCCAACAGGGAAAGCCTTGCCCTGGAGCTGGCGCCCTGAATTCAGACTTCTATCCTCCTAAACTGTGAGAGAATAAATTTCTCTTTGTTAAAGTCATCCACTAGATAACTAAGACATCAGGTATATGACAGTCGGGAGTGGTGAGTACCCTGTGAGCTGGAGAGCTCCTGCCCATGTAGAGATGGGGGCTTGCTGTCCACCCCCATTGATTGTTGCTGCTTGAAACTGGGGGTCCAGGGCAACTAGATCTGGTGCCCTTTTTTTTTTTTAAGAAAGAGAGAAACCTGGGTTTATGTGAAATTTGCCAATTTTTACAACACTGCCCAGCTCAAAACATACCTACAAATCAGACTTGGCCCCTTGGCTGCCAAGTAATGATCCATGGTGTAAGTCAACAAATTACTAACACAGGTGAAAAGGTTGAGTTTGGTGTTGCGTAGAGGGAGGTCATAGAGCTTGTTATTCATTTTAGAGCATTTTTTTTAATTGCCAGGAAATCATCCATGTTAGGGGAATTGGTTTATTAGTGGGAAAATGATTTTATAATTTTATAATTTGTGGAGATGAGGGGAGACAGGCTAGATGAGGTGGCACTGTGAATCTTATAGGCTGGGGACAGCTGGGATAGCCGGGTACCTGGGAGCTGGGCAGAGTAGCACTAGGGGTTGGGAAGCGAGCACAGAAAGAAAGAAGTTTAGTATCAAAGGCAGGCTGCCCTGGCCTCAGCATTGTACCTGGAACTTCCACAGTCTTGGAAAGTAGTCTGGGTAGTAAACCTTCCAGAGCTCCCACTCTCTTCACCCCTCCATGCCCAAGTCAAATGGGGCACCTTAAGAGGTGACACCTACAAGGAACATACCATGGACTACCAAAAGAACAAACAAATCTGTCTTGGAAGATATACAGGCAGAATGCTCCTTCAAAGCAAGGATGGTGAGACTACATCTCACATACTTTGGACGTGTTATCAGGAGGGACCAGTCCCTGGAGGAGGACATCATGCTTGATAAAGTAGAGGGTCAGCGACAAAGAGGAATTGACACAGTGGCTGCAACAATGGACTGAAACACAACAATTGTGAGGCTGGTGCAGTACCGGGCAGTGTTTCATTCTGTGGCACATAGGGTCGCTAGGAGTCGGAACCGACTTAACGGCACCTGACGATGACAGCAACAAGGAAGTGCAGGGAAGGCTTCTGTCCCTGTGCAGCACAAACCCTGGGACACGAGCAAGGTAGATTCACTTTGTAACTTAAATTGCTGTGCCATGAGTCAGTTCATATGTACTCATTGTTTGTTGCTCATGTAACATGTTTCTCTCCTTTAAAAAAGGTTAAAGGCAGAGGATGAAAATTAACCTTTATTTTTTAATAGTTACAGTTGATTAACCTGATTTTTTACAAAAGAACCCAAACCAAGACGATGGAAGGCATGGAAGCGCGGAACCCAGAGAGCGTGAAGAGGGAGCGAGGGTGGCAGGTTGAGTCTGAACAGGAGCAGCCCGTGAGAAATCTGGAAGCAGCCGTTGCCAGTGAGCATACTTATCTGTTCCCAGTTGGGAATTCCACTCCACCTCCCCACCCTTGGTCTGACATCCATCTCCACTGCTGCTGCCACCCCTGATCCGATGGCAGGATTTATAGCTTGGTTCTGTAAAAGTGAAAGGGCCTGGCAAGGGGGTGCATGGGAACCAGTTGGGAATTGATAAATGAAGGCCTCTTTAGGGCCCAGGACTATTTTGGCATCTTCCACTTTTGGGTTCTTTGTATGAGAGGCTTTGAGAAGCAGAAATATGGCTAAAAGTATGTTGTGTTTTAAGAGAGAAAACAGTTACAGTGATCATTTCGGCTGTTTAAATAGAGCTAGCTTTGTCATGGCTTCATTGTGACTCTGCCCCTCACAGTAGAGACAATAGTTGCAATGACCCCCTTTCACCAACTTTTACTGTCCCTGGGTAAACTGAGCCCCATCCATCATTCCAAAGGCTAAGTAAAAACTTGGAGTTGTTGGGAGTATCCAGGGTAACAGTTTGGTTTGGTTTCTACAGCTACTTATTGAAGAATTAAATCTCTGCTGTTTCTTGAGACGGCGTAGAAATGTTTCTGGGTTTTGTGGTGCGTTTCGTCTTCAGCGTCCGCTCTTCTTTCTCAGGGGTCTTCTCCATCCCTTAGCTCCAGCTGTCCGCACAGTTCAGTGCAGACCTGTGGTCACACCTGTCATCTGAGTGTGTTCTGGGCCCACACACCCTCCTCTCGATCATCCTGTCATTTTCTGGCACTCGACATGTGTGAAACCAAATTCATCATCTAACCCCTCACCCACTACCATAAACACACACGCACACGCTCACACCTGTACACGTGTGAAGCCAAAGCAAAGGGCTAGTCTCGCTCCAGTATTTGTGTTTCGCGCCAATGTTCTGCCAGTGGCTCGAGCCCGGACCTTTTCTTTCACATTTGATTCCTTCCTCCTCATCTTCCTTCATTACTGCTCACTGGGCATACGTAGCAGTTCTCAGCCACTCGGGTCTCTCCCTTCTGCATCCTCAGTGTCACCACTCTCAGTCGGCCATGAGGGCTACAGCTGTAGCTTCCTGCATAGGCTCCTCTATCTCCCTGTCTGCCCTCGCTTCTCTTCTGTGCACCTTAGATACAGCTACCACCTTGACCATCCTGACCACTGCTCTTCTTCTGCCAGGCACCTCACAGTGAACCTTCCAGAGTGCCTGCCTGCCCCAGAACACAGCCCACACTGCACACTCTTCTGCCCTGGATCTGAGGCCTTCACAGTCTCTCCACCTGCGGTCTTGTCCGCCACCTTGATCCTGTGCCCCTATGGAAACCTTCCGCTCGTGCCTGTGCCCCTGTGGAAGCTTGCCATTCAGCCAGACCACTTCGTTTCCACTCCTCCAAACATGGTGTCGTTAGCAGCTGTCGAGGCAGCCCTTGATTCATGGCTACCCCACACACAATATGGCAAAATGCTGCCCAGTCTATCCCTGTGATGGGTTGCTGATCACACAGTTGTGATCCATAGGGTTTTCATTGGCTGGTTTTTGGAACTAGATCAACAGGCTTTTCTTCCGTGTCCACCTTAGTCTGGAAGCTCCGCGGAAGCCTATTCAGCGTCAGAGCAACACGCAAGCTTCCACGGACAGACCGGTGGTGGTTGTGCTTGAGGTGCATCGGCTGGGAACTGGACCCAGGTCTCCTGAATGGAAGGCAGGAATCCTACCAGTGAGCCACCAATCTCTGCCCGCCTCTGCGAGCATAGTTTGTGCTTTTCTGCTTATCAGCATTTGCCCACACTGGCGTCCTCGCTGCTTCAAATCTTCTTCAGCGTCACTTAAGAGTTGTGTCTTGTTGTAGCTAATACTCTATTTTCTCTCTGTGCTGATATGTTTTTACTCTTCGGTTTATTAAAAATGTTTGGACATGAATGTCTTTGGGAAAGGAACCGTGCCTTCCTCTGTGTTCACCACAGGGCATCAGATGCCTGCAGAAGTGGGGCAGGGACAGGAACAGGTACACTTTGGAGTGGAGAGGCGTTGGACTAGAGACCCCATGCCCTTTCACAAGGCGTGAGCCACAGGTGACTGTTGCCAGGTAGCCATGTGGGCCCGATAGTGCTGTCTCTTCTGATTTTTCAAGGAAATCCAGAAATCTGAATTTCCACGTGAAATTGCTTAATTTAAAATTTTTGGCAGCATACTCTTAAGGTGGTACAACCAGAGGAACCCAGTCTCTTACAGTTACGACTTAGAGACGATTCCACATGCAGCGTGGCCATTAAATGTTAATATGCTCAGTGTACAAATCAAAATAAGGAGAAGAGCAGTTCCCCTTTTTGGAATGGGTTTGGGATCTGTAAAAGTAGATTTTTCTGGAAAATCGGGAATCGAATATTCATACTATGGATTTGGGATTTAAAGGATAGGAGAAAAACACGCCAGTGTTTATCACTTTTACGTTTTTACGGTTGAGTTTAGTAATAAAAGTCTCCGTTAATTCATATAACCAGATGTCTTTAATAATCTTTTTGTTATTTTCATTTTACAAAAATTCAGTGCAATGAATTTTTAAATGGAATTTCACCAGATTGAGATTTGGGGGTTTGGGGGGGTGTTAAATGCTGAGAGTCTCTGTGTATGGGGATGGGGGGCAGAATCACAGCCCTTTCATGGTCCAATGAGGCAGAGAGAGTCACAGGAGGGAATGAAGCAGCTCCCTCTCTGATAGGCTGAGAAAACAGAAGCCTCAGGCCTCAATAGGTGTTTGGAGAATTCCCACACAGGTCCAGGTTCCAAGCCAACTAGTGGACATTACCTTTAGGCTCCTGTGATGTCTTTGTCTTTAGCCCACGCATCACATTTTTATTCAGTCCCTTCCATACCGCTGTGCTCCAGGGAGGACACTGAGGTGCAGAAGCTGTGGCCCAGCCTCTAGTTTGCTTGAAGTCTAACGGAGAGACCAAGAACCATCACAGCCACCAGAATACAAGACAGAGCTGCAACCGCCATAATGTGTGATTAGTGTTTTCCCCGGGAGGTGCGAACTGATAATGTGCTCGGCTGGTGTCAGAAAGGTTGGAGGCCACCTAGAGGCGCCTTGGAAGAAAGGCCTGGTGCTCTCCTGAAAAACCAGCCGCTGAAACCCTTGTGGAGCACAGTCCTACTCTGACACACATGGGGTCCCTGGGAATCCGAATCAACTCAACAGCATCTGGCTTTTTTTAAATGACAATTTAAAAAAATTAGTGATAGTAACAGAGGTAAGGCATTCTCAGTTTTACAGCATACTTGCAGATATGCATAATATCTGTTTTTGTCCTTACCCAAGCTGTAGGAAGGTTTGGATCCAGCCTGTTGATTACCCATGATGAGGGAAACCAGGCACATCCCCCACTCTTGCAGAAAAAGCCCTTTCTGAGCACAGACTGGGTTCAAGTCAGGAACGAGGAAGTGCTTTTCTGCCGTATTTAATTAAGGCGTATACGGTTTTGTTGTTGTTGGTTTTGGAAACACCTTGATTTAGTTAATTTATCATGGATTACTAGAGAGAGAAAGTCAAGACATTTCACTTACTCAATTCCTGAGTAATAGTGTGCCAAGGATGGGGTGCTGAGGTGCAATGTCAGGTTCTAGGATTCTAAAGTGGCCCCAGGTCTCCAGGAGACCGTCATCTTGTGCAGTGATTCTCT
The DNA here is from genome assembly GCF_024166365.1 of Elephas maximus indicus. Taxonomy (NCBI): domain Eukaryota; kingdom Metazoa; phylum Chordata; class Mammalia; order Proboscidea; family Elephantidae; genus Elephas; species Elephas maximus. The sequence continues at coordinate 11,324,819 of NC_064837.1, forward strand.
AGCTCTGGTACTCATGACAGTCACCTGGAGTGCTTTGGGAAATGTAAACATCTGGGCCCCATGCACAGAGAAACTGATTCCATGGGTCTTGGGCCTGGGAGTCTGCATTTTAACAAGCACACTCTCCCCCCCATAGGTGATCCTTGAACTACTCTTTGACAAGCTTTGGTCTGGGAGTAGGAAAAGAAACCAGAACAAACCCATTGCCATCAAGTTGATTCCGACGCATAGCGACCTTATAGGATAGAGTAAAGCTGCCCCGTAGGGTTTCCAGGGACCGGCTGGTGGATTCGAACAGCTGACCTTTTGGTTAGCAGCTGAACTTTTAACCTAACTTCAGAAATAAAGCAGCCTGGTAATAAGGGCCCTGTGAGTGTTTCATCCAAAGTGCTGTTGAGTTCAGGTCCAGAGAGGGGTCATTTCCAGCCACAGTGACTGGAAGGCATTTCGAATCCAGTTAGTGCAGAAAAGATGGGTAGGATTTTGATAGTTTGAAATGAGTAAGGAGTTTCAGGCTAAGGCAAGGGTGGATTATCCAACAAGCTTACTTACTGATCTGTAGTGAACAATTTCACACGGGTTTTACCACGCTACATCAAAGTGAAACCCATGTGAAACTGTTCACTACAGATTAGTAAATAAGCACAAGTAAGCCTGTGCTTACCTTGTGTATTGGATAATCCACTCTGGGCCAAGGGAATGAAATGAGCTAAAGCCCTGAGGCCCAGGGGAACAGCGTGTCTTCAGGAGGTATCCCCAGAGGGCTCAGGGAATCTGAGTCATCTCTAGCTGAAAAACCCTTCAGGGCACCCCAGGGCCCTTAGGATAAAGTCCAAACCTCTTAGCATGGTTTACATAGTTTAGCACTTCTTTCCTCCCTCCGACTTCCTCTCCTGCCATACTGCACCCCCCTCCGCCCGCCCCCCCCACCACACATTCTTCTCTCCAGGGGACTGTAGTCTGGCCATCCTGAACTAGTTGCTACCCCCCACCCCCCAGGTCTTCTTTGATCTTGGTGGCTTTGCACAGGTAGCTCCGTCTGTTCAGAATACCTGCTTTTTGCTGCCTCATTTCTCTTTGCTAACAGTTCAGCACTTCGGCATTCGGTTTAGAAGGCACATCCTCAAGAGCAGGTCATTCAAAGCCCTTGGGGCTCTTGTTAAATACGGACTCGGCCTCAGTGGATCTGAAGTAGGGGAACTGAGAATCCAACAGGCTGGATTCAAACCTTCCCACAGTTGGGGTAAGGACAAAAACAGATATTATGTAGCAGCTGCCAGGTGATATGGAGTGGATGCTGCTGGCCCAAGGCCCGCACACAGACGCACACTAAGTGGAGAGGCCCTAGAACAGCAGTTCCCTGCTCTCGCTACACAGCAGAATCACCTGGAGAGCTTTAAAAGAGAACAGTGCCTGGAGTCCCCCTTCCTGTAAATTCTGATGTCATTTGTCCGGGGTGTAGTAAATCAGGATTTTAAAAGCTGCCCAGATGACTCTAATGTTCAGTCAAGCTGGAACGACTGTGGTAGAAAACCTTCCCGACACCCTTCTCTCCACATCTGGGTGATGGTGGACACATGCCTGTGTGTCCTCATGGAACAGGATGCCCCTCCTCAGTCAGGTACTGACTTTGTTGTTGTTGTTGTTGGTCGCCGTCCAGCCAGCTCCGACTCATGGCGACCTTGTGTGTAATAGAATGAAGCCTCACACGGTCCTGTGCCATCTTCGTGATTGTTGGTGTGTTTGAGTTCACTGTTGAGGCAACTGTGTAGTACCTTCCAACCTCGGGGCTTGTCGTCCAGCATGACATCGGACATTATTCGTGTGTTGATTATTTGTGTCCTTCACTGGACTCTTAGCTACCCCTCAGCAGAGACTATGAAGATTTCAGCCTGGGAAGCCCTATGATGCAGCTCTCCATATGGGGTCACCGTGAAATCGGAATCACTCAAAGGTGACTAAGGGTCACTACAATCCCATTGCCACAGTCGATTCCAACACATAGTGACCCTGTAGGACAGGGTAGACTGCCCCATAAGGTTCCCAAGGCTGTAATTTTTATGGCAGCAGACTGCCACATCTTTCTCCCGCTGTGGGGCTGGTGGGTTTGAACGGCCACCTTTGGATTAGCAGGCGAGCGCTTTAACCACTGCGTCACCAGGACTCCTTAACAATCACAACTCTCATATTCCAGAAGATATTACTATATGCTTAAATTATTATGCTGTACTTGAGTAATTAAGAATGAGAGGCTTGAAAAACTTATCAATTAATAAATAATAAAAAGAGGGAGAGGCATGGAAAAGAAGCGAGTGGCCCAGGAGAAAGTCAAGGCAGCCTCACAGACGGGGAGAGAGAGGGTCCCTAGGGTTTTGTCCTGCTGTCCTGCGGCTGTGGAAATTAGAATAAATCCTCACCCTCCTTTGAAATACCAGTGAGCTGCTGCTTCCACAGCTTCAACAGTGTCTTGTACTCAGAGAAGCAGCTCTTTCTCTTTAATTTTTGTACTTCAAAGTTTATTTTAAGAACCAGTGTGTATTTTCCCTTGGAATTCTCAAGATATTTTTTCACATTCATTTGAAGAGATGACATGTTTTAGAAATCTATCTCCAGTCCTCTTAGGCGTTGTCCAAGAGTCTTCTTGATCTGCCAAGCTCTGGGTTCCCTTTGATTGTTTCCTGAGCAGTTAGGACTACCTGATTCCATTTTACGGGAAAGTTACATTTTCAAGGGAATGTTTTGAGCTGAAATAAACATGTATTTAATTGTTCTGAGCCTCAAGCCCTCCACTCATTTTTAGCTGTAGCCTTGTAGGAACAAGAGAGGAAAGGAACCACAGAACAGGAAGCGAAAGGGGAAAAACCTTGATGAGTAAATATTGCCAGTTTTCCAGTTTCATCCTGGAGTTTTTCCTCTCAAGTATATTTATTACCCCTCTAATTAAAAAAAAAAAAAAAAATTTTTTTTTTTTTAAGTATCCAATTAAAAATTTAAGGTAAGGGTTTATATTCCTAATTCCCAACGTGGTAATTTTGGGCCTATAGATTTCTGAAGTTATATTTGGCACCTAGATCTCTAATGAAGGGGCCCTGGTGGTGCAGTGGTTAAGCGCTAGGCTGCTAACTGAAAGGTCAGCAGTTTGAACCCCCCGGTCCCTGTTTCGGGAGAAAGATGTGGCAGCCTGCTCCTGTTAAGATCAGCCTTGGAAACCCCGTGGGGCAGTTCTACTCTGTCCTAGGGTCGCTAGGAGTCAGAATCGACTTGACAACAATGGGTTTGGTTTTTTTGGGTGGCTCTTTTTCTTCAGCATTCCTTTTGACTGCTCCTCCCTAGTGGAAAGCCTTTTCACGGGTTTGCTCTCAGTATTTGCTTTTCCGCAAGGCGCTGAATCCTCATACTGCAAAAGTTCATAAAGCACTTTAGAAGGGTTTTGAAATGCTAATTTACAGCTGTTGACAGGTATGAATACCCATCAGCCTGGAATGTCACACCTATTCAGAGTAACTGAGCATCCTGGAGTAAAATCTCCCTTAAAACACGGAAATGTGAAACCGGATTGCTTCAAGCTGAGAGAGAAAAACTTCCCCGAAACTTGTGTAGCGGTCTCCTGTCAATAAGCAAAAAGATACACACTTACCCACAGAATCCGCTGAGATGTTGCCGCATAGCCTTAGACGTGTACACCCACGGAGAGAGAGAGAGTGTGTGTGTGAGTGTGTGTGAGTGAACATACACCACCTGGGGTGCCTGTTGTTGTATTGACGTAACTGTAATTTATGTTTCAAAGCTCTTGAGGCGGAGACCCCTGCGTTTACTAATACATTATCTTTTCATAAACGGCTTATTGAAGGTTTTCTCTGATTATAATTGTAGATTTACTGTAGAAAAATAGTTAAGTAGAGAACAGCAAACAAGAAAAATAAAAACCTATCACTTACACTATTAACATTTTAGGTATATTTTAAAATCTTTTTTCTATGTGTATATATATAGACACGTGTTGACCTTTTTTAAAACCGTTGTAGGATCATACCTTATACACCATATGATTTGTTTTTTCTCACTTCCTGAAGTCTGAAGAATTTCTGTCTACATATTTTCCAACAAAGCGTCTCTAATGACTGTGTAACTTTTTGAGAATGTGTATATTATATATGTTTACATGATCTCCAGCTTTAAGCAAGAGTAAACATGTCTACCATTTATTATAAGGTACGTTTTCGCTGGAAAGTTGGGAACCACAGGAAGCTTGGACTCCTGTATTCGTTTTCAGTAGAGAACTGCCCCCATACGGGAAGAACTGAGTCTTGTTCTCATCTCATAGCCCTTTAGGTGTGGCAGCTGGGAGCTTTCAGAGACATTGCATTTTCATAAAGGCAGGTAAAAATAACATTACCTCGTTTGACAAATGGTTTTTGGCTTCTGGTGGGCGCTGTGTGAGGGTTCAACAGTGATCCCTGTCCTCATGGAGCTTATATCACAGCAGCGAGGGAGGAGAGACAGTCAACAGTAAACAGACACAGAAATACAATAATTTCTGATTGTGATACAGTCTAGACAGCCAGGAGGCCCTCTGGATCTAGACTCTGAAAAATGATACAGTTCTGCGTTACTTATTTATTAACATCATTAAGATTTTCACCAGAGAGTGGTTTGGATAACATAAAAAAAACATAAGAGCGTTTAAATAATTATGGCAGCTGAATGAAATACACCACCAATAACTCCATTTTTATGTGTTATAATATAGTCTCCAGTTACTCGTCAACGTGGGGTAATTGAAATGTCATTGAAGATCTAGATCTCTAGAGGAAGAAGGCGGCTGTTTTTGTTGCCTAGTTTGGTGAGTCTGGTCCCCCTTACTTGGTGGGTGACGCGGGTTAGTTAACCAAAGCCAGGGTATTGCACTCGTGATTTGTAAACTCTGTCTTCATTGTTCATTGGTGCTTGGAATGAAGGAAAAATGATGCGATCTTTGCCTCTTAGTCATCCTCCCTGACTCCAACTCAACCCTCATTCCGATTCACCCCTGTTGCCATCACGGAGAAAAGACTGCGAAAGGCTTGGTTTATTTACCTAATAAACTGGCTCTTCAGTTGCCTGGGAAATGCTAAATTTTTTAGCCAAGAGATCCCAGTAACAAGCAAACAGAGGTTCAGCAGTCAGGTCTGAAGAAACAGCAGATGAAGGTCAGCTAATATCGCCATTCTTCTCCTTCCTGGTGGCCCTGACAGCGAGGCCGTTTATTTGAAGATCCCAGACTTCGAATCACTGCTCGCATTGTTCGCCGCCCAAGTGTCTTCGGCTGTGCCAACAGTTTCAGATATTAGTGTGTTCTAGAGATCAGTGAATGAAGAATTCCTCTGCACTTTTTTCCTTTTTAATTTTTTTTCCCCCCTTTCCATACACTTTGTTTGCGGTGTCTTTGTCTGCCAGACGTTGCTGGGCATTTCTAATGAGAAAGCAAAGAATTGCAGGAGGAAAAGGCAAAGGGGGGAGGGAGGGAGAGAACAGGCAAGGAAAAACAGGGCGTGTTTAGCACTTTAACAGTGAGGTGACGTTTTTACAAGCTGGTCAGGTGCACAGGACCCACCGGGGAGAGCTGAGAAGTGGCGGTGCAGATTCAGAGCAGAAAGCTCATTTACGGCCATGCCTGACTCATTGATTAGCTTCTTGCAACAAAAACGGACCCTGATTTTTGAGCATCGTTTTCCCCACAGGACAGCCTGCCTCAGTGTGGTTTTAGTATTCATTCCAGCTTCATTATTGCGTCCACCTCCCAACCCACCCTGGGCAGCTGCTAAAAGGGGGAAAAATTAAAGCAATTCATACTCCCGGTGACTTACTGCTGCAGAATAATTGGTTTCTGTTTGCAGAGAACATTATCACAGCAAAGCCCGGAAAACAGAAAGGCCTGCCTGAGAGAGAGAGAGAGAGAGGGCTACTGGGGATTGGACGGAGGGGGGCAGGTCGTCGGGGAGGTGAGAAATCACATGCTTGAAAAGGCAATTAGATAATAATTGTTTTTTTAATATCGTCCCACCCTAGGACTTGTGTTTAAGGGATACATGTACGTTATGCTGGTTTTTCAGCGTATTCTTTGATACCTATGGAAATGGTAGTGAGGCTAAGCCAGTTTAAAAGCTCTTTAGACAGTGCCGTGCTTTGGGGAAGGCCGGAATGACACGCAGACCCTCCGAGGCCTTCCCTGACACACAAGCAGTCCCTTTGTTTCCTGTTTTAGAAACCAGAGGCCTGTCTACAATTGCAGGGAAAGTGAGAGGAGCCTGAAGAGTTGGCGCTGGAGGCTCGGCTTTCTGTATTTAAAAAGAGAAAAATGGTCAGCTGGTTATTGGTGCCTGGGTTTGATAGGCAGTGTAGGGTGTTTTTGAAGTCCTGAAGGAAGGTTCTCTGAAGATGTGAGGAGGCTCTGTCTTTCACTTAGACTTAATTAAGAAACTTGCTGGCTTTGTCTGTAGGGGACCCATTACGCACAGGCTCCAGTCCCCTCTGAATGGGGGCCCAGCCCGGAAAGTGTATACATGCCATACTGCCTTTGTGTGGTGTTGCCAAACTGGAGACAGGAGCAAGTGCGAAGGAGGCTTTGCCAGAGGTCACCCCATGTTGTTCATGGATGTGAACTCACGTCCCAAACAGAAAGCTAAAGCAAGTGTACGGCCAGTTCTCAGGGACCTAGAACTAATGAACCTTTTATGAAACGAATATAATCAACAAAAAAGTGGTAGGGGGTTGAAAATAGCGGGTCTTGCTTTCCAGCATCTTGTTCATAAATCCTACCGATGGGTTGGAGGGCTAACACAAGAGATAAACAGTGTCCTCCAGGGCTTTGTATGTAAACCAGGGGTGGCTAGAGCCCGGCTCCAGGCACAGTCTCACCCCCAACTTGATTCCATCCAATGTAGGGAGTAATTTTACTGTGGTCACTGTTCTTGTAACCTTGAGAATAATTTCCCCCTGGTGGGCTACTGTGGCCTAGCCTATTTAGAACAAAGTTACTGAATGCTAGAGAATAAAGAACAGTTGGAAGGCTGTGAACAGTGGTTAATCAGCTAATTCGCATTTCAAAAGACGCTAATAAGAGGTGATAAATTCAAATAAAGCCCTGGGTATGAGTACTAGGAGGCACACGGAGCCTCTCTCCTTCTGCTTCTCTCCCTGCCTATCTCTCCTTTTCTCTTTGAATCTGCCAGGACCTCCCAGGGGATCTGCACCCTCGCCTCACTCAGAGCAGGGACCTGTGGGCTGTCACCATAGCGTCACCTTCCTTCCGGCTGTCATCAGTAGACCTGGAGAGCAGGCACCCTTTGGGGTTTGCTGCTCCTAGCAACCCTGGTGGTACAGTGGTTAGGACCTTGCCTGCTAACCGTAAGGCTGACAAGTGGAATCCACCAGCTCCTTCTTGGACCCTATGGGGCAGTTCTCCTCTGTCCTGTAGGGTCCTTATGAGTTGGAATCAACTTGATGGCAATGGTTTTTTTTTGGTTTGGCAACCACCCTGGCTGGCTTTCTCAGACTTGCCAGACCCTGGCCCTTGTTTACCAGGACCCTCGTGTTCCTTTCCACCTTGCTGGGACCCAAACTCTCATTCTCTCATCTTTGCCTCTTCTGATCTGTGCTGCTCATCCATTTGCTATTTACTTGGTTGTGATTTTGTTTCTTTACCATTAAGTGCTCTACCCTCTGGGTTGTAGTTATAGCTGCCCCAATGCCCTGGCTCCCTGCCCTCCTGACTTTGTGATTGCCCAAGTTGTCAGTGGGTCCCTGGGTAGGGCAGACAGTTAAGCCCTCAGCTACTAACCGGTAAGTTGGCAGTTCGAATCTGCCCAGAGGCGCCTCTGGCAATCTACTTAGGAAGGTTCACAGCCAAACCTTACGGAGTGTAGTTCTACTCTGAAACACATAGGGTCACCGTGAGTTGGAGTTGACTCGATGGCAACTGGCTTTTTGTTTTCAGTGGCCTGATAGGACTCAAAGTGGTTCTGTGTCTCCTCGGCCCCTCCTCGCCTGCCTGCTGTTGGGTGGTGTGGGCTCCTCATGAGTGGCCTTTCTGCTCTCATGGAATGATGACCCTGCCCTGTGCCCAGCGTCACTCACACAGTGACTGCAAGTTCACCCAGTCAGCTAGGTGGCCCTCTAGAGACAGAGCAGTAACGTCAGAGATCAAGTGATTTTGCTTCAGCTAAGAGTTCAGTTCAAGTGCTGGAAATTGAGTTTGGCTCAACTCTCTGTCCCGTCTCCCCCAGCCCCTGGCAAAATTTTGAATATTGTTGTTGTCACTTTTTAAACATATTACTTACTGATAGAACATGCCTGTGGAAGGTAAAGAAAATAATTTCCTGGAGCATCCTTGACCCAGAAGCCAGAGGCAGCATCACCACGTTCAGCATGTCTGTTATATTCCCACGGTCATACTATTTGTGTGCCATCTTTCTAGGTGGTCCCTGTTTATTAGGTTTTTTTTTTTTCTTAGCCCATCCTGCTCTGGAAGTCCATCTGGGGCTCAGCCACCATCTTAATTACATACCTGGCACTTCATATTCTGGCCATGAGTGATGCGACATTTCCCTGAACTTCATCCTTGACAATTTAATGACAGGTAGGGATATCCTCACAAGCCCTAAGATGACCACTGACCCTGAAGGTTATGACTGGAAACTGCCCAGCCTTAAGATTTGTCACCTATGATAAATGCTTTCTGTTTAGTGTGCCCTCTGGTTATCAGGGGGGAAATTTTTTTTTTTTTTACTATTGTCCAGATCCTGAATTATTTGTGAAGGATTCCTGCTTTTAGAAAGAGTGTGGCCCAGATGACCTTCAGGGTCCCCCCACGTGGGACAGCTTGAGCGCTCATGTCCGGCACCAGCCACAAAGAGCCCAGCACATTTGCCCTCAGGACACAGGGCCCATTTGCTAACAGCTGAGGGATTCCCTGGGCAGCAGGTCCAGAATGTAGCTCTTGGACAAAATAAAGCTCTCTCTAAAAAAACAATGATAAGGAATTTGTTATTTTTATTGCTGTGTGGCCCGTAATTGATTTTCCCCATCAAGTTCTCTCTCTCTCTCTTAAACCCAGGGAAGGAGAAATTTCCAAGGGTTATTAGTTCATTAGCTGTTAGAAGAAATAATTGATCTGACAACTGAAAGGATTTATGAGGATTTGGCTCACAGAATTCCTGAAAGCAGTAGCGTATGTTTATGTCCTGTATGGAAAGAAAATGTTTCAGAAGGGGCTTCCCCTTAACTTTTTGCAAGATAAAGATTAGCACCACCTCTCTAGTGAGGAAAGGTCCCCTGTTTTTAAGGTCCTCTCAGTTTTCAGGAGCTATAGCTGCAGTGTTCGCACCCACGCCTGGAATAACGGCAACTGCATCTTCCTCACGAGAATGGATTATAAGCATTAGAAAGCCTTTGGTTTCTTCTACTGTTATTTTTCTTGCAAAAAAGAATGAGACACAACTAACATTTCTTCAACCTGAAATGAGTTTGTTTTTTTTTTTTTAAGCAAATGCACCCAAATTGAGTTTGGTTCCCAAAGGAAAGAATGACTGCAAAGCTAACAGACCCATCATGAGCCATCCCTGCCCTCTCAAATGGCCTCTCCCTTCCCATTCCTCACAATGTAGGACTAAGGCCCCAAACAAGGGATCCAAGAGAGCTCTGGACAAGTAATATACAATGGAGTGGGATAAATTTCTTTAGCATAAATAGCAGTCTCCAAGGGTGACTGGTGTGAATGGATTCCTGCTGTGAGGGTCTCTGTGCTTACAGAGGAGATCTGTGGCTTTAAGAGCTGTGGTCCCACCCCCCGGGCTGGGGAAGTGCTCAGCCTCCCCTCTGGGCCTGGTCCACAGGCCCCCTGTGGGCCTCCTCTTTCCTTTCAAGCTGTGAGTCCTAAGGAACTCAGTGACAGCTCCTCTTTCATTCTGCTCTGCAAATCCTTGAGCTGTTCCTAGTTCTTTCAAAAGGAAAATATAAGACATTTCACTTATTCTGTCTAGCAGGAACATGGACGTCTGGTAAGACCCAGGGTTATTCTGGCAGTGGGGAGATCTTCCTCTTTGTGATGATTTGTAGTAGAAGTTCCCTGAGATGACCAGTAGCTCACAGTTTAAACTTCCTACATCATACATACGCTGTGGGGCGCTGTTTGGGTACCGTTCCCCTAGGACTTGTGTACTGCCATCCCGTGTCTGGATAACCCAAGGACAGAAAATAAGATGAGTAGAAATCAACGTATCTAGTAGTACATGTTAAAGGTTAATTTCTTGGTAGTCATGAGCCAAAAATTCCAGTTTCAGAGTAAACATTCATTTTTTAACCTTTTAACATAATCAAATAATACATGTGCACAGTTTTAAAAAAAATCAGCCAGACCTCTGCTGTCAAAAACTTTGGACTATTTTTTGTTTTGCTTCTTCTGGTAATTACTTCTTTTTTACTTAATTATGTGTGTATACTCACTATTTTTTGATTTCTCAACTTTGTTGATGTGGTTGTTAGTTTCCCGTCGAGTTGACCTTCTGTTTAACACAATGAAATGTTGCCTGGTCCTGTGCCATCTTCATGATCCTTGGTATGTTTGAGTCTATTATTTGATTCCAGAAGTTAAAAGATAATAAATAGCTTCCATATTATTATGTCTATATGAAAAACCAAGAATTGAGCCATGTTGATCCCATTTCCTTTTCTATAATTCCAAAGTCACAATCCCTGTGTTAATCAAAGGAGATTGATACATTCCATCATTGGCTTAAAACCATGCTACATTTTATTTTGCTAAGACAAAAATTCTTTTTTTTCAGATTTGATGTTTTTTTCTTTTTTTTTTTTTTTTTGTAGTTCTTCTCATTGTTTTTCTTTTGGGAGAAGAAACGTGTGCCTTCTTTACCATACCCCTGATATCTTCCAGTTTTAAACTCATTCTGTTACTTAGAAGCCATTCCATTCTTCTAGAATCCCACTGACTTCCCGTTCTTATTTGCTTGTTCTAAGTGGCTTTTTGTCTATACTAAAAATTTTTAATACTGCCTTTTATATTTCCTGGAGTTTCCAATTACCTTTCTTTTTTTCTTGCATTCTTTGCCTTTATTATGTATTAAAGGTTTTCTGAACTGAATTCCTTTTTTTTTTTGTGGAGACCTAGATCCTAGAGTCCTTAGACTTCTAATCTGAGTGGGATCTTGACTCTGTAAATATTGTTTACTAGTATTAAGTTATATGCTGCTATTACATTTTCTGTTTTGTTAATGTTTTGATTTTCCCGGTGTTGATAATTCCCTTGTTTCTTCTGTTTGGGTTTCAGTGCACTTTTGGGTAATTTTTTCCAAATGCATCAGCATCTTTATAAAATGCCTTGCAATACTGATTTCCACATTGGAAAATTCATCAGATAATCTATGAGAGTATTTATTTATATTTTGGTTTGTTTGTTATTTCCTGTTTTAACTCGTTGGTTTATTTGTTTTCCAGTGGAGCCCCTTTCTAGACCCCTTCTGCTCCAATCTGAATAATTGGTTTTTTGTTCGGTTTGTTTTTTTCTTGAGCTTATTACACTTCTTGTCATCCTGGCATTTCTATTCATTGTTACCCTGGGTCTTTATACTGTTTCTCTGATCTCATGTCTTCCTTTTTCTCATTTTTTTTTTTTTTTTTAACCTTCATTTTGCTGGACTAGATCCTCGACTTTTTTTTTAAAACAGGAGGTTATGAATGGTATGTCTTATAAATACTTATATGTATGAAAATTCTTTGTTCCCTCATGCTTAATTGGTAGTTTGACTAAGTATAGAATTCTAAATTGCAAATTATTTTCCTTCAGAACTTGCTTTAATGTCTACTACTATCCAGGGTTGCTGAGAAGTCTGATGCCAGTCTGATTCTTATTCTTTTGTTTGTGACCTGCTTTTATGTATCTTCTTTTTGTCATTTTGTTTGTCTTTCATCCTGGAAGATTTTGGGGTCTTTGCTTTATTGCTGCCATTCTGAAATGTCTAAATATCTGGGTGTGGGTGTTTTAATTCCCTAGAGGCTTTCTTATCCTTGGTTCTCTTCCATTGGATCTTGTCCTTTTTTTTATGGGTGCAATATTTTCTCCAAACCTTTTCAAGGATACTAGCCAGCATTTTTTTTTTTGTCTTGTTTTATCTTGGTTTTAAGTTCTCTTCTGTTATCAGAATTATTTCCGTATTCTCCAGGGTCAATTTTCCTATTTGTTTATCTTGTGCTTTTTGTGTTGTGCTTTAGGCTTTGTTTAAATGCTTGATGAATCTTGGGGTCTAGTTCGTATGTAAGAATTTGGAAATAGGCTGTTGGGAAGATCTGTGTATAAATGGATCTGGTTAAGTGATAACCCTCATAGCTAGGTTGCTGGGGGATACTCCCCTTCTCCAGTACACCAAAAAGCAAGAGGATTCAGCTTAGGATGGCAATATCCACACCAGCAGCTCTAGCGCCCCAGAAATAGTTTGCTGAATTTCTGTAGAGGAAACACGACAGCTTCTGGTCGCCTGGCGGTTTTGTCACTCTGTAAGTAGGAGGGGGTCGTACAAAGATCTTCAGTGAATTCCCCTGCTTGTAGCCCCATTTCTCACTCTCGCTGTCTCTAAGTCTGGAATCTCTCAGGGACGGTGCTTGGCCAGTTGGCACCCTCTTCAGTTCTGGCTCCCCTATCCCATTTACCACTGTCTTCAAAAAATCTGTGGAGGTCTCCCTTTCATTGAGGATTCCTCTCTAGTTCTTGTCTTTTTTGCAGAATTCTATAGCTTTTTCATTCCTCTCATCCTCATTATCTCTTCTTAAGAGGGAGAGGAGACAAACATATGACTACAGTCTGCTTTCTTAAACCATAGCTTTTCCAGAGTCAATCTGATCTAATGTCTTTTACTGTGTTTCATCTGCCCAAACATTTCATACAAAAATCTAATAGGTAGACAACCTTAGTGAGACAAAGTTCAGGCTCATCCGCATGTCCCAGATAATAACGACTTAGGTCAATAACCATTCTTTGTGTATGTACTATATTAGGCATTATGGAGTATATAAAGATATAAAAGATATATTCCCAACCTCATCCTTTAGGGAAAAGCCCACAGTATAAGTATTATAAACCCAGTGCCATCGAGTCGATTCTGACTCATAGCGACCCTATAGGACAGAGTAGAACTGCACCATAGAGTTTCCAAGGAGCCTTGGCAGATTCAAACTGCTGACCCTTTGGTTAGCAGCCGTAGCACTTAACCACTACGCCACCAGGGTTTCCATAAGTATTATAGGGCCTAGAATTATAGACATTTTTAGAGGTTTACCATTTTGGTTAGAATGAGCCTCAAACAGATGGGCTGGCCATCTGGCAATCCTTTTCCTCACAGACATTGGAAATCTTAAAGTGATGTAGTGAAAGGTACGTAATCATTAATTCTTCATTCATCAAAGATTTTTGGAATACAAAATACTGATCTAGGAGCTGAGAAGAACACAAAAGTCGGTCAGATATATACCTTGCCTCAAGGAGCTTAGTTCCGTCCAAGATATGAGAAACACATGTAAATAATTTTTAAATATGAGGCAAAAAGAGATTAATGATGTAACAGCAATGTAGGTAAGATGCTTTGGGAATTTAAGGTAAAGGGAGCGATGACTTGCTGTAAGTGTATGTGGAATAAGGGAAATTAAAACTTGCTCCTTGAAAAATGGCACTTTGAGAAGATAAGGTGAAATGAAAGTAAGGAGAGGGAGTTACCCCAGGTAGACAGACCACTGTGACAACAGGCTTGAACTTGTGTGAGTCTAGGGCACATGGAATACTTCATCTTGACTGGAACCAGAATTCCAAGGATGCTTATAATATTTTAAGGATGCCATTATCAAGTAATGTCCTTTCCTAGAACATTGCTTCCAGCTCTACATAATGAAAATCTAGATTTCCTTTCCAGCACATTTCTGTCACTTTGTCGTACTGTGGTGGTTTGCATGTTGCTGTAATGCTGGAAGCTGTGCCACTGGTATTTCAATTCCAGCAGGGTCACCCATGGTGGATGGGTTTCGGTAGAGCTTCTAGGCTAAGACTAGGAAGAAGAACCTGGTGGTCTACTTTGGAAAAAATTGACCAGTGAAAACCTTATGAAAAGCAGTGGAACAATGTCTGATACAGTGCCAGAAGATGAGCCACTCAGGTTGGAAGGCACTGAAAATACGACTGGGGCAGAGCTGCCTTCTCAAAGTAGAGTCGACCTTAATAACATGGATGAAGTAAAGCTTTTGGGACCTTCATTTGCTGATATGGAACCACTCAAAATGAGAAGAAACAACTGCAAATATCCATTAGTAATCAGAACGTGAAATTGTGAAGTATGAAACTAGGAAAATTAGAAGTTGCCAAAAAGTGAAATAGAACACATAAAGATCGATATCCTAGGCATTAGTGAGCTGAAATGGACTGGTATTGACCATTTTGAGTCAGACAGTCCTGTGGTCTACTATGCCAGGTATGGCAAATTGAAGAGGAATGGCATCGGATTTATTGTCAAAAAGAACATTTCAGGATCTATCCTGAAGTACAACACTATCAGTGATAGGATAATATCTATATGCCTACAAGGAACACCAGTTAATACGACTATTACATTTACGTGCCAACCACTAATGCCAAAGATAAGGAAATTGAACATTTTTACCAACATCTGCAGTCTTAAATTGATCAAACATGCAGTCAAGATGCATTGATAATTACTGGTGTTTGGAAAGCAGAAGTTGGAAACAAAGAAGGATTGGTACTTGGAAAATATGGCCTTGGTGATAGAAATAATGCCAGAGGTCGCATGATAGAATTTTGCAAGACCAATGGCTTCTTCATTGCAAATACCATTTTTCAACAACATAAATGGGGACCATACACGTGACCTCACTAGGTGAAATACATGGGAATCAAATCACCTACATCTGTGGAAAGAGACAATGGAAAAGCTCAATATCGTCAGTCAGAACAAGGCCCGGGGCCAACTGTGGAACAGACCATCAATTGCTCATAGGCAAGTTTAAGTTGAAGATGAAAAAAATTAAAACAAGTCCATGAGAACCAAAATACAACCTTGAGTATATCCCACTGAATTTGGAGACCGTCTTAAGAATAGACGTGACACATTGAACACTAGACCAGACGAGTTGTGGGATGATATCAAGGACATCATACGTGAAGAAAGCAAGAGGTCATTAAAAAGACAGGAAAGAAAGAAGAGACCAAAATGGATGTCAGAAGAGACTATGAAACTTGCTCTTGAATGTGGAGTAGCCAAAGCAAATGGAAGAAATGATGAAGTAAAAGAGCTAAACAGAAGATTTCAAAGGGCAGCTCCAGAAGACAAAGTAAAATATTATAATGAAATGTGAAAAGATCTGGAGTTAGAAAACCAAGAGGGAGGAACATGCTCAACATTTCTCAAGCTGAAAGAGCTGAAGAAAAAATTCAAGCCTCGAGTTGCAATTTTGAAGGATCCTGTGGGCAAAATATTGAACGACACAGGAAGCATCAAAAGAAGATGGAAGAAAAACACAGTCATTGTAACAAAAAGAACTGGTCGACATTCAACCATTTTAGGAGGTAGCATATGATCAAGAACCGATGGTATTGAAGGAAGAAGTCTGAGCTGCACTGAAGTGATTGGTGTAAAACAAGACTCCAGGAATTGATGGAACACGAACTGAGATATTTCAACAAACAAATGCAGTACAGGAAGCTCTTACTTGTCTATGTCAAGAAATTTGGAAGACAGCTACGTGGCCAGCTGACTGGAAGAGATCCATATTTGTCCCCATTCCAAAGAAAGGTGATCCAATAGAATGTAGGAATTATCGAGCAATATCATTAATATGACACATAAGTAAAACTTCGTTGAAGATCATTCAAAACTAGTTACAGCTGTGTATTGACAGGGACCTGCCAGAAATGAAAATGGCACAGGATGGGCAGTGTTTTGTTCTGTTGTACATGGGTCACTCGCTATGAGTTGGAAACAGCTCAGCGACACTTTCTGTCATCCCTCCTTTCTCACTCCTCCCAGACCTGCTCTTTAACCTCACAGTGACCTTCAGTCTCCTGATCCTTCCCTATTCGAACACATCAGCCCAGCTTGCTTGCTTTCCCTGTAAGCCTCAACCCCATGGCACTAATTTCAACTCTTGTTGTTGTTAGGTGCCTTTGAGTCGGTTCCGACTCATAGCGACCCTGTATACAACAGAACGAAACATTGCCTGGTCCTGAGCCATCCTTACAATCGTTGTTATGCCTGAGCTCATTGTTGCAGCCACTGTGTCAATCCACTTCATTGAGGGTCTTCCTCTTTTCCGCTGACCCTGTACTCTGCCAAGCATGATGCCCTTCTCCAGGGACTGATCCCTCCTGACAACATGTCCAAAGTATGGAAGACGCAGTCTTGCCATCCTTGCCTCTAAGGACCATTCTGGCTGCACTTCTTCCAAGACAGATTTGTTCGTTCTTCTGGCAGTACATGGTATATTCAATATTCTTCACCAACACCACAGTTAGAAGGCATCAGCTCTTCTTCGGCCTTCCTTATTCATTGTCCAGCTTTCACATGCATATGATGGCTTGAAAATACCATGGCTTGGGTCAGGCGCACTTAGTCTTCAGGGTGACATCTTTGTTCTTCAACACTTTGAAGAGGTCCTTTGCAACAGATTTGCCCATTGCAATGTGTCTTTTGATTTCTTGACTGCTGCTTCCATGACTGTTGATTGTGGATCCAAGTAAAATGAAATCCTTGACAACTTCAATCTTTTCTCCGTTTATTGTGATGTTGCTCATTGGTCCAGTTGTGAGGATTTTTGTTTTCTTTGTGTTGAGATGTAATCCAAACTGAAGGCTGTGGTCTTTGATCTTCATTAGTAAGTGCTTCAAGTCCTCTTCACTTTCAGAAGCAGGGTTGTGTCATCTGCATAACGCAGGTTGTTAATGAGTCTTCCTCCAATCCTGATGCCCTGTTCTTCTTCATATAGTCCAGCTTCTGGTATTATTTGTTCAGCATACAGATTAAATAGGTATGGTGAAAGAGTACAACCCTGATGCACACCTTTCCTGACTTTAAACCAATCAGTATCCTCTTGTTCTGTCCGAACAACTGCCTCTTGATCTATGTAAAGGTTCCTCATAAGCACAATTAAGTGTTCTGGAATTCCCATTCTTCGCAGTGTTATCCATAGTTTGTTATGATCCCCACAGTTGAATGCCTTTGCATAGTCAATAAAACACAGGTAAACATCCTTCTGGTATTCTCTGCTTTCAGCCAGGATCCATCTGACATCAGCAATGATATCCCTGGTTCCACGTCCTCTTCTGAAACCGGCCTCAATTTCTGGCACTTCCCTGTCGATATATTGCTACAGCCGTTTTTCAGCAAAATTTTGCTTGCGTGTGATATTAATGATATTGTTCTATAATTTCCACATTTGGTTGGATCACCTTTCTTGGGAATAAGCATAAATACGGATCTCTTCCAGTCAGTTGGCCGGGAAGCTGTCTTCCATATTTCTGGGCATAGACGAGTGAACACCTCCAGCGCTGCATCTGTTTGTTGAAACATCTCAATTGATATTCCATCAATTCCTGGAGCCTTGTTTTTGGCCAATGCCTTCAGAGCAGCTTGGACTTCTTCCTTCAGTACCATTGGTTCCTGATCACATGCCACCTCTTGAAATGGTTGAATATCAACTAATTCTTTTTGGTATAATGACTCTGTGAATTCCTTCCATCTTCTTTTGATGCTTCCCGCATTGTTTAATATTTTCCCCATGGACTCCTTCACTATTGCAACTCGAGGCTTGAATTTTTTCTTCAGGTCTTTCAGCTTAAGAAACGCTGAGCGTGTTCTTCCCTTTTGGTTTTCCATCTCCAGCTCTTTGCACATGTCATTATAATACTTTGTCTTCTCAAGATGCCCTTTGAAATCTTCTGTTCAGTTCTTTTACTTTCATCCATTCTTCCTTTTGCTTTAGCTGCTCGATGCTCAAGAGCAAGTTTCAGAGTCTCCTCTGACATCCACCTTGGTCTTTTCTTTCTTTCCTGTCTTTTCAGTGACCTCTTGCTTTCTTCATGGATGACGTCCTTGATGTCATGCCACAATTCGTTTGGTGTTCGGTCACTAGTGTTCAGTGCGTCAAATCTATTCTTCAGGTGGTCTCTAAATTCAGGTGGGATATGCTCAAAGTCATATTTTGGCTCTCGTGGACTTGCTCTGATTTTCTTCAGTTTCAGCTTGAACTTGCATATGAGCAATTGATGGTCTGTTCCACAGTCGGCCCCTGGCCTTGTTCTGACTGATGATATTGAGCTTTTCCATTGTTTCTTTCGACAGATGTAGTCAAATTGATTTCTGCGTGTTCCATCTGGCGAGGTCCATGCGTATAGTCAGCATTTATGTTGGTGAAAGAAGGTATTTGCAGTGAAGAAGTCACTGGTCTTGCAAAATTCTGTCATTCGATCTCTGGCATTATTTCTATCACCAAGGCCATATTTTCCAACTACTGATCCTTCTTCTTTGTTTCCAACTTTCGCATTCCAATCACCAGTAATTATCAATGCATCTTGACTGCATGTTTGATCAATCTCAGACTGCAGTAGCTGATAGAAATCTTATATTTCTTAAGCTTTGGCCCTGGTGGTTGGTGCATAAATTTGAACAATAGTTGTTTTAACTGGTCTTCCTTGTAGGCGTATGGATATTATCCCATCACTGACAGCGTTGTACTTCAGGATAGATCTTGAAACGTTCTTTTTGACGATGAATGCGACACCATTCCTCTTCGAGTTGTCATTCCCAGCATAGTAGATTATATGATTGTCTGATTCAAAATGGCCAATACCAGTCCATTTCAGCTCACTAATGCCTAGGATATTGATGTTTATGAGTTCCATTTCATTTTTGACGATTTCCAATTTTCTTAGAGTCATGCTTTGTACATTCCAGGTTCGGATTATTAATGGATGTTTGCAGCTATTTCTTCTCGTTTTGAGTCATGCCACATCAGCAAATGAAGGTCCCGAAAGCTTTACTCCATCCATGTCATTAAGGTCGACTCTACTTTGAGGAGGCAGCTCTTCCCCAGTCATCTTTTGAGTGCCTTCCAGCCTGGGGGCTCATCTTCCAGCACTATATCAGACAATGTTCCGCTGCTATTCATAAGGTTTTCACTGGCTAATGCTTTTCAGAAGTAGAGTGCCGGGTCCTTCTTCCTAGTCTGTCTTAGTCTGGAAGCTCAGCTGAAACCTGTCCTCCATGGGTGACCCTGATGGTATCTGAATACTGGTGGCATAGCTTCCAGCACCACAGCAACACCCAAGCCCCCACAGTAGGACAAAGTGACAGACACGTGGGGGATTTCAACTCTTACCAGCCCTCAATTTCCTCAATCCTTTGACCTACTTATGCATCTTCTGCCTTTTAAGCTATCCCTTAAAATATTCTATGCTGGTCTAGGTTTCTCCCCTATAGTTAAGAGTAATTTTAGCTGATACTTATAAACTGGTTGCTATGATCCAGGCACTTTTCCAAGCACTTTAACCTATGAATTCATTGAATCCTCACCACAGTCCAGTGAGACAGGCACACTTAATGTCCATATTTTACAGATGAAGAACTGAGGCACAGAGAGCTTAAGTAATTTGCCCAAGGTCACACACCTAGCTAGTTGTTGAGCTGGGATTTGAATAGTTCATGTTCTTAATAATTATACTGTATTTGCATTCCCTCAGTCTACTATAGTCAAAATTGACATGGGAATACCAAGATATCTGTGCATCTTTACCTAGGTATCAAAAACATTTTTTTCCTGTTTAACTATAAATGATGATTAATATTTCACTGTTAATGTCACCTATTAAGGTTTATACAAGCAATACTCCATTAATAGAGCCACCAAATTTTTTTCTGTTTTTTTTTTAAGTGAAAACTGCTTCTTTCTCCCTTCTGTATTATTTCCTTGATGTACTTTCTGATTTGAATCTCAAATCTGTTTTGAAATATACTGTTATACTATTGCAGATAAATGTTTCAGACAGCAATTGAATAGGTAGGGTGATGTTTTTTGTATATTATCTCAACTTGCTGGTCCTCTTTCAAAATATCAAATTTGTTATATCCAGTAGTATGTATTCTGATAAAGTACAGCAAATTTGGAATATCAATTAGTACTTTTTTCTCTACTGTCTGGCACAGTGGTCACCAGCGGCTCCTTGGAAAGAAACCGTATGGGGCAGTTCTACTCTGTCCTGTAGGGTTGCTATGGGTCAGAATCGGCTCAGCAGCAGTGGATTTGGTTTTTTTTGTTTTTGGTCTTTTAGGGTAAGTTTTTTTTTTTAGTGTAGTGTTTTTTTTTTTTTTTAGTGTTTAGACTTTGGGTTCCAAAATCAGACAGACAGATTTGAAATCCAGCTCTAGCATTGAGCTTCTGGTATTTTATCTATAAAAATGGGGATAACCATATTGTAAATTGAGTGTGAACAGATCACCACAGACCACCCCCAACTCCTGCCCCACAAGGCTAACCTCAGCAGATTATATCACAAAAAAAAGTTGCCATCCAGTCGATTTTGACTCACGATGACTTCATGTGTATAGAATAGAACTGTTCCGTAGGGTTTTCAAGACTGTGTGACCTTTGAGAAGTAGAATCATCAGACCTTTCTTCAGAGGTACCTCTGGGTGGCTTTGAACGACCAGCCTTTCAGTTAGTAGTTGAGCACTTAACCATTTGCAGCACCCAGGGACTCCATATCACACTCTCCTCCAAAAATAAGCACATACTCCTTATGTACATGTAAAACCGGCTCCAAGAATTTTTGAAAAATTATATGGTTTGCTGAAGGTTTCGTATTCAGAGAGAAGAGCAGGCTGGATTAAAAAATAAGAGGAGACACTACTTTTTCATCCAGTGCTCTTTCCCCAGCTGCCCTCCTCAGCCTCAGTGGTCCTCGCCTCTTGTTCCATCCGACCACCCAGCAGAGACTCTGCTCACTCCAGGTCTTCCACTTTATCCAACCAAAACCAAAAGCCAAACCCACTGCCCTCGAGTCGATTCCGACTCAAAGCGACCCTATAGGACCGAGGAGAACTGCCCCATAGAGTTTCCAAGGAGCACCTGGTGGATTTGAACTGCCGAGCTTCTGGTTGGCAGCTGTAGCACTTAACCACTACACCGCCAGGGTTTCCCTTTATCCCACAGGTGGGAGGAGACCTGCATTCCTGGGAGTTAATGACTATGCCATTTGTACAAGAAGAAGCAAAAGTGTTTCATTCTATTAAACAGGCTCAGGTGTGCTTGTTAGCTACCTTCATGTTGGCCCCAGACTCCTGGTGACCCCATGCACGATGGCGCAAAATGTGCCCATTCCTGTGCCATCCCATGATCTATGTACATGATCAGCTGGTGATCAGACTCTTGTGATCCCCAGGGTTTTCAGTGGCTAATTTTCAGAAATAGATTGCCGGGCCTTTCTTCCTAGTCAACCTCAGTCTGGAAGCTCCACTGAAACCTGTTCAGCATCATACCAAAAACAGAAACCAAACCTGTTGCTGTCGGGTTGATTCCGACTCATAGCGACCCTATAGGACGGAGTAGAACTGTCCCATAGGGTTTCCGAGGAGTGGCTGGTGGATTTGAACCACCAGCCTTTTGGTTAGCACCCGAGCTCTTAACCACTGCACCACCAGGATTCCGTTCAGCTCATAGCAACATGCAGTCCTCCACTGATGGGCGGTGGCTGTACTTTAGGTACATTGGCTGGGAATCGAACCTGGGTCTCCCACATGGAAGGCAAGAATTCTACCACTGAACCACCATTTGCCCCATCAGTTTTACTTAGAGAGTTGGTAATTCTTTGAGTATTTTCATGTGAGTGCTCTGCCATATTTTGGATAACTCGGGTTGCTCTTGTGCTCCGTAGTTTATCTGACTGTTCACAACGCAGTAGCTGCAAGTATAAATTCCACACTGATCCTAAGAGTCTTACAGTGAAGTTCTCTTATTTAGATTCAGGTTATCAGAGCTCCTGGTTGGTTGGTTTGTTCTTTGTTTTTGCTTCTTGCCAGTTTTGAGGGTTTATTTTCTTTCTCCAGCTCATGTCTACATTTATTCAAGTCCCTTTCCTGGACATTTTCTTTTCAAAAACGTCATTTCAGGCTGTTCATCAACTTGATTAGTAAGGTCATCAACACCTCATAAGGAAGTACTTCTAGAGGAAAGCCTGTTTTTGTCACAATAGATTGAAGATTGTTGTTAATTGAACGCTAAATGGTTTCTACTCATATGAAATTATGAGGTTAACGAAAAGAAGTAAGACCATATTTTCCAAGAGTAATCATTTTATTGCCTTTAGGTTTGTACTTTTATTATTTTGAAATGTAAAAAATATTAGCAGTCTGAAACCTCCTTTCTTTTAATTTGCGTATATGATGAATGTCACTCATCAGGGCCACAGAACTGTTGGAAAAGTTAAATGAAAATTCAGCGGAGTGGGAGTATTTATTGCCTCCAAAGAAGGTTCTTCATTGCAGATGATCCAGGAGTCAGTAATGAATGTGTACTATCAAGGGCCAGGAATTTAGGGGGATGAATTTCCCAGGGTTTAATCATTTCATAAGGCCTCTGAGTGTGACTTTTTCCCCAATAATCTACTTATCTCAGTAATTTAGCCCTCCTGCTGCCTTGCAAGGAAAATGAGTCTCCCAGGTTGTTTGCATGATAAGTAGCTGGGAATTGTGTGAGCCTTTCAAGAAGCAGCCCTGAGTTAATTGTAGCAGCCTGAGCTAATGGTTTCCCAAGTTAGCTGGCAGGTTAAGTGGAGAAGAGGGCTTGAAAACACCCTTTATCACAAGTACCGTGCATTTGAAAAGCTGAAATCTGAAAAATGTTTGCTTCATGGAAGATATTCTCCCTCACAACATAAATGAGTGAGAAAAATGTCCATCCAGAGGTAGGACTAGCAGTTTGGCAAATAGCTCTGGATGTTGGCTGCTTGGAAGTGGGGAGGTTTTTATTTTTCCAATGGACCATGCTAATTTGCCCCACCCCCCCTTTTTTTTTTAGTTGAATGAGAATTTAAAGAATAATCTAGTTATGGCAAGCAAACAACTAGACAAGATCACTGCAGAAAAAATGAAATATACTTCTTGAAGTTTTTTTATTTTTTTTTTTAGGTTCATTTCACATTTATTTTTTTAAAAATTCAATGCCATCAGCTAACAAGTACAAAATAGATTTTCTTTTTAAATATATATATATATCTCATTAGAATACAGTGTAGTCAGAGAGAAGGAATCCGAATATTCTGCACTGTGTCTTTAAAGGACAGAGGGATACACACAGTCTTTTTGAAATGAAAGTATGGAGTGTGATGAGGTTGATTCAAAAATTGGGTCAGAACAAATATGCTATATTGCCCACATCACATAGCTATTAGGGAAAACTCAGAAAGTTCAGAGGGAGGAGAGCAAATTCCTGCCCAAAGGAAGGCTCTCGGAAAAGAGAAGGACCAGAAGCACCTGCCTCCTCTCTTTCTGTTCAACCTCTCACTTCCTCAGGGGAGCCTTTTCTGACTTCCATACCAGGGAGTTAGACACTCCTACACTTCCTTCCATAGCGCTTTTCCAATTGCAATTTCACATTTTTTGTATGATCAAATTATTATCTCTCTCTCCACAAGAATTTAAACTCCTATGAGTATGCAAGGATCTTGTCTGCTTTTACACACCATTGTAATCCCAGTACCTGGCCAATACTAAAAAAAAAAAAAATTTGCTGGATGGAGGGAGGGAGGGGAGGGGTGAGAGAACAATGGTTAGGAAGATTTCTGACAAAGGTTATTCAGGTGAGTTAAGTAGTAAAGTGATGGCTATACAGAAAAAATTTAAGAGGCTTATCAAAAGGAGAAAGAAGGAGGAAGAATCATGAATTTGGAAAGTCAAAAGATACTTTGAGAGCAATAATACTGTGGCATGTGTGCGTGTGAAATATTCCCTGAATAAACTGGCCTTGGGATCTCAAAACAAGAAAATAATAAAATTTTTATTTTTTTAAAAAAACAGATGAGTGAATTTATCAGCCAGGTTTCCAGCAGGAAATATATGGCACACTAAACTGGGATTTTGGAAATAATTTAATCTACAGAGGTATGGGCAGGGATAAGGGAACGAACAAGAGATATTGACGCACCTAGAGACTAGCAGTAGTAGGAAGCTGTTACTACCCCTGGACGCAAAGGAGCAAGGGGGAAAGCAGTGCTGTGGGAACTCCTTAAGACTAGAGCCACACAGAAGGGGACAGAAGACAGGAGGTATGGTTGTAAGGGGATGCAGCCATTGCCAGAACCACAGTGCTGAAGCAAGGAAGAAACAGGAGAAGAAATACCCCAGCCTCTCTCCTGACCTCAGTCCGCTAGCCTGTGCCTCCATTGGCAGAGCCCAACAGGAAACCAGAAGGTTGGAGAGCCCTGGTGATGCAGTGTGTAGCAGTCAGTCCCCGGAAACAAGGTACAGAGAAGAGTGGAGAAAGGATCTAGAGAGACAAATGGAGAATAATCAGCCCAGTGGTGAAACTTTAGATTCATGGTTTTTTGTTTGTTTTGTTGGAGTGGTAAAAATATTTGTAAATATGGCAAAACCTGAGAAAGCCAGAACCTGTGTTAAGGCAGGAACCTGTCAGAGGAGGAAAACTCAAATATTTCCTATTAAACAGGGAGCGATAAAAAAGGGGTAATTGCACCCTATCAAAGGCAGCAAACTTGCGAGACCTGGAAAAGGAAGGCAGTCCCGTCAAGTTCTGGCGCTCACGGGTGTCACTGCATCTCAGCTCTACATTGCAGCAACACTGATCATTTATGGAGAACATTGGTGAAGGAGTCATTTTAATTGTCAACATTTTCAATACCCGTAATTTTACTTAAATTTTTTTATTATTGTATTTTAGATAAAGGATTACAGAGCAAATTAGTTTCTCACTAAACACTACACATCGTTTATGTGACATTGGTTGCTACCTCCACAACATGTCAGCGTTCTCCTCTTCTTGACCTTGGGTTCCCTGTTACCAGCTTTCCTGTTCCCCCCTACCTTCTTGTCCTTAATCTTGGGCTGGTGTGCCCATTTCGTCTCATTTTGTTTTATGGGCCTGTCTCATCATTGGCTGAAAGGTAAACCTCAGGAGTAACTTCAGTACTGAGTTAAAAGGGAGTCCAAGGGCCATACTCTCAGGGTTTTCCCAGTCTCTGTCAGGCCAGTAAGTGTCTGGTCTTTTTTTGTGTGTTAGAATTTTGCTCTACTTTTTTCTGCAGCTCTGTCCAGGACCCTCTATTGTGATCCCTGTCAAAGCAGTCATTGGTGGTAGCTAGGCACCATCTAGTTATGCTGAACTCAGTCTGGTGCAGGCTATGGTAGTTGTGGTCCATTATTCCTTTGAACTAAGCTTTCCCTTGTGTCTTTGGTTTTCTTCATTCTCCCTTGCTCCAGATGGAAAAGGACCAGAGTAGTATCTTAGAGGAAACCCTGGTGGCATAGTGGTTAAGTGCTACGGCTGCTAAC
Organism: Elephas maximus indicus; assembly: GCF_024166365.1. Classification (NCBI taxonomy): domain Eukaryota; kingdom Metazoa; phylum Chordata; class Mammalia; order Proboscidea; family Elephantidae; genus Elephas; species Elephas maximus. The sequence goes on from NC_064837.1 coordinate 11,350,423, forward strand.
CAAAGGGTGGGCAGTTCGAATCTGCCAGGCGCTCCTTGGAAACTCTATGCAGCAGTTCTACTTTGTCCTATAGGGTTGCTATGAGTCGGAATCGACTCGACAGCACTGGGGTTTTTTTTTGGGGGGGGGGGTTGGTATCTTAGATGGCAGCTCACAAGCTTTTAAGACCCCTACTCACCAAAGTAGGATGTAGAACATTTTCTTTATAAACACTGTGTTGTGCCAGTTAAGCTAGATGTTCCCTCAGACCATGGTCCCCAGCCCTCAGCCCAGTAATTCGGTCCCTCAGGGAGTTTGCTTGTGTCCATGGAGCTTCCATGACCTTGACTTGGTCAAGTTGTGCTGGCTTCCCCAGTATTGTATACTGTCTTACCCTTCACTACTTAATGTTGTTTCCTCCCTACCTCCCCCCTCCTTTGTAGCCATCAAAGATTGTTTCTTTTGTGTGTAAACCTTTTCATGAGTTTTCATAGTAGTGATCTCATACAGTATTTATCCTTTTGTGATTGACTTACTTCACTCAGCATAATGCCCTTCAGAGTCATCCATGGTGTGAAATGCTTGACAGATTCATCGTTGCTCTTTCTCTTAGTGTAGTATTCCATTGTGTGTATATGTACCATAGTTTGTTTATCCATTCTTCTGTTGATGGGCATTTAGGTTGTCTCCATCTTTTTGCTATTGTTAATAATGCTGCAGTGAACATAGGTGTGCATATGTCTATTCGTGTGATGGCTATTATTTCTCTAGGATAGTGGGATTGCTGGATCATAGCTTTTTAAGGAAGTGCCGTATCGTTCTCCAAAATGGTTGTACCATTTTGTATTTCCACCAGCAGTGCTTAAGAGTTCCAATCTCCCTGCAGCTTCTCCAACATTTATTATTTTCTGTTTTTTTGATTCGTGCCAGTAATGTCAGGGTGAGATGATACCTCATTGCGGTTTTGATTTGCATTTCTCTAATGGCTAGTGATCATGAGCGTTTCCTCATGTGTCTGTTAGCCATTGGATTGTCTTCTTTGGTGAAGTATCTGTTCATATCCTTTGCCCATTTTTTAACTGAATTATTTGTCTTTTTGTTGCAGAGATGTTGGACTTTCCTGTAAATTTTGGAGATTAGACTAAGTTTTTAAAATTTACTTTTTATTTTGAGTATATACTATAAGGAAACCCTGGTAGCATAGTGGTTAAGTGCTATGGCTGCTAACCAAAAGGTCAGCAGTTCAAATCCACCAGGCGGTCCTTGGAAGCTCTATGGGTCAATTCTACTCTGTCATATAGTGTCACTATGAATTGGAATCAACTCAACGGCAATGAGTTTATATACTATAACCACCAATGTAGTGAAGAGTATACTCTGTGAGTTTCACTCCCCTCTCCCTGTCTTCCCCACTCCCCTCTTCCCCATATAACCACTTTTATCAACTTCTCATGTCTCCTTCTAGTATTTCTTTTTGCAAATTCAAGCAAATATATATATATATATTCTATGTGTATGTGTGTGTGTATATGTATATATATATATATTCCGCATATGTATGCATGTGGAAACCCTGGTGGCGTAGTGGCTAAGTGCTATGGCTGCTAACCAAAGAGTCAGCAGTTCCAATCTGCCAGGCACTCCTTGGAAACTCTGTGGGGCAGTTCTACTCCATCTTATAGGGTTGCTATGAGTTAGAATTGACTCGACAGCAATGGGTGGGTATGTATGCGTGTATATATATACATTCTATATTTCCTTTCCCTTTCTTATATGAAAGGTAGCATATTATGTATACTCTTCAGCACCTAGCAGATAAATCATTTTATATATGTGTAGGATTATCATTCCTAGAAGTGGAAATTTTGATAAATTTGCCCGTTTGCTCTCCGTAGGTATTAAACCGTTTTATAATCCCGGCAGCACTGTATTAGTGTCTGCTGCCCCCACAGCCTCACCAGAAGAGTGTGTTGCTCAGCTTGTAGAATTCAGTCAGCCTGATAGATGAAAAATGCCATTCCATCGTATCAGGCCTAGACACGTAAAATTGCCATCGCGTAGATCAGAAATTGTTAGACGTTGGTAATTTCATATGACTTGACCTGATAGTTTTTATTTACTTATCTTATTATGAGTGAAGTAGAATACCTTTTGATATATTTGTATTTCTTTTTTTCCCCTCAACTGTCTATCAGCGTTCCTGGTGCATTTTTCTATAGATCGCTGATCTTTTTGACTCGACGGCAACGGGTTTGGTTGTTTTTTTTTTAATTAGGGAGAAAAATCCTTTGTGATAATGAGTTTCAAGTTTTTTTTTTTTTTTTCCTAATTTGCCATTTGTCTTTGCTTGTGATATTGTTTTGTTGTTTAAAAGTTTCTAATTTTTATGTAATTATAATTGTCAGTCTTTTCTTTTATGACATCCAGATTTTGAATAGTTGACTCCAAGGATATAAAGGAATTCTTTCGTGGATTTTTTTTCTAGGACTTTAAAGATTCTCTTTGTTGTGTTTAAATTTTTGATCTTTTGGAGTTTATCCTGGTGTGAGATAAAGGTTCAACTTGATGTTTTTTCAAATGGCTACTCAGTTGTTCCAGCACCATTTATTAAAAAAGTTCGTCCTTATTCCTACTGATTGTAGATGCCACCTTGATCACTGATTTTGAAAGGTTAATTTTTAAGTGCTAGAAATTTATTTTAACTTTTTGGCTGAAAATATATCTAAAATATGTGACATTCCTTAAAATATCTTCTTTTAATGTTGTAAAATTAATGCATATTTCTGAAGAGAATACAAACAAAACTTGAAAGATGAAGTGACTCTAATTCTGCCATTCCCCAGTGCTAACACTTTCATGTCCATATAAATTCCTTAAGAAACCAGATCTTTCAAATCAAACATATAAAGAGATGTTAGTAATAGTCCAAAAAGCAGCATTCATTGCCAGCACTGTTGATAGGGTGGAGAGGTACAGAGTATTGACAAACCCTGATCTGTTGCCGTCAAGTCCATTCCTACTCATAGCAACCCTATAGGATAGGGTAGGACTGCCCCTAGAGTTCCTAGGCTGTAATCTTTACCCAAGCAGACTGCTACCTCTTTCTTGCATGGAGTGGCTCATGGGTTCAAACCGTTGACCTTTCGGTTAGCCGCTGCACCACCAAGGCTCCTTCGGGCATTGACGGGGTAGCGTAAGTGCTCTGTAAACTTGGGCAAGGACTCAGTCGTTTTTCGTTTAGAGACTGCTGTTAGGATAGGTCAGATGGCATATTATGCCACAGGGGAGGCTAATGAAAAGGCTAATCTGTAACTTTTGCAAAAGGATGACTATTTAAGCACAGTTATAAATTAGAATGGAAACTCTGGGGGCGTAGTGGTTAAGTACTACAGCTGCTAACCAAAGGGTCAGCAGTTTGAATCCGCCAGGTGCTCCTTGGAAACTCTATGGGGCAGCTCTACTCTGTCCTATAGGGTTGCTATAGGGTCGCTGTGAGTCGGAATTGACTCGACGGCTCTAGGTTTGGTGTTTTGATTTTATAACTTAGAATCCTCACAGGAATAGAAGAATATAAACCAGAAAAATGAGAGTAGATAAAGTGAGGATTTTACTTAAGAATTTAGACCAAACCAACTTAAAGAATGAAGGACAAAAAAAGGTCATTACGTTTGAAAACATATAAATGGTAGGTTTATTAATAAAAATAAAAGCTGCCTCTTTGGAAAGTCTAATTAAATAGATTGGAAGAAAGACCTGGTTAACTATTTAGGGGAAAAAAATCAGCCATTGGAAACCCTATGGAGCACAGTTCTACTCTGACACACATGGGATGGCCTTGAGTTGGGGTCAACTGGAGGGCCACTGATGGTGGTGGTGGAACTAAATAGATAAATGTATGTTAAGCATTATAACAAAAAAGAAAAAACCCGCAAGGACACCATATTAAGAATGAGAAAGGGGATGTAAAACACAAATGCTGAGATTTTAAAAATAGGAGAATATGACATAGATTTATGCTAATTAATAACTAAATGAAGATGTTTTCTAGGAAACTACTAATTTCCAAAATAGTTTAAAGAAGAGCTACAAAACTTGAACAGGGTAGTAACTGTGAAAGAAATTTGAGAAGCATACAAAGAATTATCTACCAGAAAATACCCTGGTGTTAGGCAGTCGTATAGGAAAATTCTTTCAGGCTTTCCAAGAACAAACACTTTCCAGGCTATATAAGCTGTTCAGGATACAGAAAAGAAGGAAAGCTTCTCGGTTCACTTTATGAAGCTAGAATAACTCTGGTATCAAAACCCAACAAGGATAACATTACACACAAATGTACAGGCCAGCCTCACTTATGAATATAATTAGAAAAATCCTAAATAAAACACTAGGAAATTGATTCCAGTTCTCTACTGAAAGATCAAAACACTGTCTAAGTCAAATTGATCTAAAAAATATAACCAAAACCCTGTTGCCATCAAGTCGATTCTGACTTACAGCGACCCTGTAGGACAGAGTAGAACTGCCCCATAGAGTTACCAGGGAGCACCTGGTGGATTCGAACTGCCAACCTGAACTGCCAACCTGTTGGTTAGCAGCTGTAGCTCTTAACCGCTATGCCACCCGTTTTCCCGAAAGTATGAAGAGAGCTTATATTAGGAAATATATTAACATAATTCATCACATTATTAAACTGAAGGAGAAAAGCCATGTGATCAACATAGTAGATGTTAAAAAGACATTGATGGAGCTCAGTATCTGTTCCTAGTTTAATAAAAAAAAAAAAGAACTGTTCAGAAACTAGGACTTAAAGTGTACTCCATTGCCACACTAAATTGTAACTGTCACAAACTAACACCAAAAAAAACTGAACCCATTGCCATAGAGTCCATTCGGACTCATAGTGGCCCCAGGGTAGAATTGCCCCACGGGGTTTCCAAGGCTGTTAACTTTACAGAACCAGAATGCCACATCTTTCTCCCACTGAGCTGATGGTGGGTTTCAGCCCCAACCTTTCGGTTAGCAGCCAAGTGCTTAATCACTGCACCACTAGGGCACCTTAATGACAAATTAAATACAATCATTTTGCTTAATGGTGAAAAGTTAGGAGATCGAGTCAGGGACAAAACAAGAATGTCCCTTCTCACCACTGATCTATATTAATTTGGAAGACCTAGCCTCTGCAGTAAGCAAAGGAAAATAAAAGAGGAGAAAGGAAGATCACCACATTTGCAAAGGGGTAGGATTTCCTGTGTCCACTCAACCAGCTCCTATCCTTATCTGCCTTCTCATCTCGCCTCTGGAGAGGAGCTGTCCATTTAGTCTCCTGTATTTACTTGAATTAAGAAGCACACTCTTCACCAGTATTATTTTATGTTTTATAGTCCAATCTAATCTTTGTCTGAAGAGTTTGCTTCAGGAATGGTTTTAGTTCTGGGTTGACAGAGAGTCCGGGGGCCGTGTCTTCCGGGGTTCCTCTAGCCTCAGTCAGACATCAAGGCTGGTCTTTTTAGGTGAATTTAAGTTCTGGACCCCACTTTGTTCTTGCTCCATCAGGGGTTCTCTTGTGTTTCTTGTCAGGGCAGTCATTGATGGTGGCCGGTACCATTTAGTTCTTCTGGTTTCAGACTGATGGAGTCTCTGGTTGATGTGGCCCTTTTGTCTCTTGGGCTAATATTTTCCTTGTGTCATTGGTGTTCTTCATTCTCCTTTGCTCTAGGTGGGTTGGGACCAATTGATGCATCTTAGATGGCCGCTCCCAAGCTTTTAAGGCCCCAGGTGTCACTCACCAAAGTGGGATGCAGAACGTTTTCTTAATAAACTTCGTTATGCCACCAGTTGACCTAGGTGTCCCCTGAAACCATGGTTCCCAGACTTCAGCCCCTGCTACTCTGTCCCTCAAAGTGTTTGGTTGTGTTCAGGAAACTTCTTAGCTTTTGGGTTAGTCCAATTGTGCTGTCTTCCCCTGTATTGTGTGTTAACCTACCCTTCACCTAATTCTTGTCTGCTATCTAGTTAGTGAATTCCCCTCTCTCACTCTCTCTACCCTTGTAACCATCAAAGAATGTTTTCTTCTGTGTTTAAACCTTTTCTTGAGTTCTAGTAATAGTGGTCTCATACAGTATTTGTCCTTTTGCGACTGACTGATTTCACTCAGCGTGATGCCTTCCAGATTCATCCATGCTGTGAAATGGTTCAAGGATTCGTCATTGTTCTTTATGGTTGCGTGGAATTCCATTGTGTGAATATACCATAATTTGCTTCTCCACTCGTCTGTTGATGGGCACCTAGGTTGCTTCCATCTTTTTGCTGTTGCGAACAGTGCTGTAATGAACGTGGGTGTGCATATATCTCTTGGTGTGACAGCTCTTACTCCTCTCGGGTATATTCCAAGGAGTAGGATTGCTGGATTGTATGGTGCTTCTATTTCTTGCTTTTTAAGGAAGGGCCAAATAGTTTTCCAGAGTGATTGTACCATTTTACATTCCCACCAGCAGTGTATAAGTGTTCCAGTCTCTCCACAACCTCTCCAACATTTATTATTTCGTGTTTTTTGGATTAATGCTAGCCTTATTGGGGTGAGATGGTATCTCGTTGTAGTTTTGATTTGCATTTCTCTATTGGTTAATGATCGTGAGCATTTCCTCATGTATCTGTTAGCCATCTGAATGTCTTATTTGGTGAAATGCCTTTTCATATCCTTTGCCCATTTTTTAATTGAGTTATTGTCTTTTTGTTGTTGAAGTTTTACAGTATCTTACAGATTTTAGAGATGAGACCTTTATTGGATATGTCGTAGCCAAAAATTTTTTCCCAGTCTGTAGGTTCTCTTATTACTCTTTTGGTAAAGTCTTTTGATGAGCATAAGAGTTTGATTTTCAAGAGCTCCCAGTTATGTAGTTTCTTTTCTGATGTTTATTTATTGTTAGTTATGTTTTGTATTCTCTTTGTGCCATGTATTAGGGATCCTAGCATTGTCCCTATTTTTTCTTCCATGATCTTTATCATTTTAGATTTTATATTTAGGTTTTTGATCCATCTTGAGTTAGTCTTTGTGTGTGGTATGAGGTCTTGTTTAATTTTTTGCAGATGGATATTCAGTTATGCCAGCACCATTTGTTAAAGAGGCTGTCTTTTCCCCATTTAATGGATTTTGGGCCATTGTCAAATATCAGCTGCTTATAAGTGGATGAATTTACATCTGAATTCTCAATTCCTCCATTGGTCTAAGTATCTGTTGTTGTACCAGTACCAGGCTGTTTTGACTACCGTGGGGGGTATAATATGTTCTAGTGTGATACCTCCCACTTTGTTCTTCTCCTTTAGTAATGCTTTACTTATCTGGGGCTTCTTCCCTGTTCATATGAAGTTGGTGATTTGTTTCTCCATCTCGTTCAAAAACGTCATTGGAATTTGATTGGAATTGCATTGTATGTATAGATTGCTTTGGGTAGAATGGACATTTTCACAATGTTGAGTCTTATTATCCATGAGCAAGGTATGTTTTTCTGATTATGTATGTGTCTTTTGGTTTCTTGCAGTAGTGTCTTGTAGATTTCTTTGTATAGGTCTTTTACATCTCTGATTAGATTTATTCCTAAGTATTTTATCTTCTTGGGAGCTACTGTAAATGGTATTGATTTGGTGATTTCTTTTTGAAGTTCTCTTTGTTGGTGTAGAGGAATCCAACTGATTTTTCTTTGTTTATCTTGTATCCTGATACTTTGCTGAAATCGTCGATTAGTTCCAATTGTTGTGGATTCTTTAGGGTTTTCCGTATATAAGATCATATCATCTGCAAATAGAGACAGTTTTACTTCTTCCTTACCAATTTGGATGCACTTTATTTCTTTTTCTAGCCTAATTGCTCTGGCTAGGACCTCCGACACAGTGTTGAATAAGAGTGGTGATAAAGGGCATCCTTGTGTGGTTCCCGATCTCAGGGGTAATGCTTTTAGACTCTCTCTGTTGAGGATAATGTTGGCTGTTGGCTTTGTATAAATGCCCTGTATTATGTTGAGGAATTTCCCTTCTTTTCCTATTTTGCTGAGAGTTTTTATCATGAATGAGTGTTGGGCTTTTCTGCATCAATTGATAAGATCATGCAGTTCTTGTCTTTTATTTATGTGATGGATTACATTGATTGTTTTTCTAATATTAAACCATCCCTACATACCTGGTATGAATCCCACTGGGTCATGGTGAATTATTTTTTTGATATGTTGTTGAATTCTATTGGCTAGAGTTTTGTTGAGGATTTTCACATCTATGTTCATGAGAGATATTGGTCTGTAATTTTCTTTTTTTGTGGTGTCTTTACCTGGTTTTGGTATCAGGGTTATGCTGGCTTCGTAGAATGAGTTTGGGAGTATTCCATCCTTTTCTATGCTCTGAAATACCTTTTAGTAGTAGTTGTGTTAATTCTTCTCTGAAAGTTAGGTAGAATTCTCCAGTGAAGCCCTCTGGGCCAGGGCTTTTTTTTGTTGTGAGTTTTTAAATTACCTTTTCAATCTCGTCTTTTGCTATAGTTTTATTTAGTTGTTCTACCTCTGTTTGTGTTAGTTGAGATAGGTAGTGTGTTTCTAGAAATTTTGTCCATTTCCTCTAGGTTTTCAAATTTGTCGAAGAACAATTTCTCATAGTATTCTGTTATGAATCTTTTAATTTCAGTTGAGCTTGTTGTGATATTGCCCATCTCATTTCTTATTTGGGTTATTTGCTTCCTCTCTTGTCTTTTCAAAGAACCAGATTTTGGTCTTGTTAACTCTTTCAGTTGTTTTTCTATTTTCTATTTCTGCTCTAATTTTATTATTTCCTTTCTTCTGGTGCCTGTGGCCTTCTTTTGCTGCTCTCTTTCTATGTGTTCGAATTGTAGGGTGAATGTTTTGATTTTGGGCCTTTCTTCTTTTTGGATGTGTGCATTTATTGCTATAAATTGACCTGTGAGTACTGCTTTTGCTATGTCCCAAAGGTTCTGGTAGGATGTGTTTTCATTCTTACTTGATTCTGTGAATTTCTTTATTCCATCCTTAATTTCTTCTGTAACCCAGTAGGTTTTGAGCAAGGTGTTGTTCGTTTTCCATGTATTTGATTTTTTGTCCTTGCTTTTTCTGTCATTGATTTCTACTTTTATGGCTTTATGGTCAGAAAAGATGCTTTTTTAATATTTCAGTGTTCTGGATTTTGTTAAGGCTTGCTTTGTGGCCTAATATGTGGTCTATTCTGGAGAATGTTGTACCTGTATTAGAAAAGAAAGTATGCTTGGCTTCTGTTGGGTGGAGTGTTCTGTATATGTCTGTGAGATCAGGTTGGTTGATTGTGGCATTTAGATCTTCCGTGTCTTTATTGAGCTTCTTTCTGGATGTTCTGTCCTTCACCAAAAGTGGTGTGTTGAAGTCTCCTATTATTGTTGTAGAGCTGTCTATTTCTCTTTTCAGTGCTGTTAGAGTTTGTTTTATGTATTTTGGAGCCATGTCATTATGGTTATGTCCTCCTGGGGTACTGACCCTTTAATCGTTATATAGTGTCCATTATCCTTTGTGGTGGATTTTGCTTTAAAGTCTGTTTTGTCAGAGATTAGTATTGCCACTCCTGCTCTTTTTTTGGTTGTTGTTAGCTTGATATATTTTTTTCCATCCTTTGAGTTCTAGTTTGTTTGTGTCTTTGAGTCTAAGGTGTGTCTCTTGTAGGTACCATATAGACTGAGTGTGGTTTTTTATTCACTCTGCCACTCTCTGTCTCTTTATTGGTGCATTTAATCCATTTACATTCAGTGTAATTATAACTTTTTTTTTTTATGAGTTTAGTGCTGTCATTTTGATGTATGTTTTTGTTTTGTTGACAGTTTCTTTGTTCCACTTAATTTCCTATTCCGAGTCATTTTTCTTTATGTGTTTTCTTTTAATCTTTTTCATTGTTGTTGATTTTGTATTTGCTAGGTCTTTTATGTTTTTCTTCTTTTTTATTTTGATGTATAGGATTGTTAGTTTCCTTTGTGGTTACCTTAATATTTACCTCTGTTTTTCTAAGTTTAAACCAATCTTTTATTTCTTAATATGGCCTTGACTTACTCTCCATATCAAAGTTCTATGACTAAATTATTTAGTCTGTCTTTTTTGTTTAACGTTGTCATCTTTTACATAATGGTGTCTCTGTTTCCCTATTTTCAGTGTTTTTGCTTTGATTCATTTTGATTTCCCTATCTGGGTTGATATCTGGTTGTTCTAGTCTTGGGTTGTCATCTGATGTTACCGGTTTTCTATCCAGAGGACTTCCTTTAGCATTTCTTTTAATTTTGACTTGGTTTTTACAGATTCCCTTAACTTCTCTTTATCTGGAAATGCTCTAATTTCTCCATCATATTCAAGAGACAGTTTTGTTGGGTATATAATTCTTGGCTGGCAATTTTTTCCTTCAAGGCTTTATCTATATGTCATCCCATTGCCTTCTTGCCTGCATAGTTTCTGCTGAGTAGTCAGAGTTTAGTCTTATTGACCCTCCTTTGTAGATGACTTTTCATTTTATCCCTAGGCACTCTTAAAATTCTCTTTATCTTTGGTTCTGGGAAGTTTGATTATAATATGTCTTGGTGACTTTCTTTTGGGATCTACCCTGTGTGGGGTTCAATGAGCTTCTTGGACAGCTATCTTCTCATCTTTCTTGATATCAGGAAAATTTTCTGCCAACAAGTCTTCAATAATTCTCTCTGTGTTGTCTGTTATCCGCCCTCCCCCCTTCCCCGCCCCGTTCTGGTATTCCAGTCACTCTTAGGTTATTCCTCTTGATGCAGTCCCACATAATTCTTAGGGTTTCTTTATTTTTTTAATTCGTTAAATAAGTTGGTGCCAAGCGCTTTATCTTCAGTCTCACTAATTCTGACTTCCATTGCCTCAATTCTGCTCCTATGACTTTCTATTGAGTTGTGTAATTCTGAAATTTTATTGTTAATGTTTTGGATTTCTGTTTGCTGTCTCTATATGGATTTTTGCAGCCTATTGAATTTGTCATTATGCTGTTGTATAACTTTCTTATGATCCTCTGTTGCTTTGTCTGTGTGTTCCTTGGCTTGGTCTGCATTTTGCCTGATCTCCTTTCTGATCTCTTGAAGAGCTCTGTATATTAATCTTTTGAATTCTACCTCTGGTAATTCCCAGAAATTATGTTCCTCCAGGAGATTTCTTGGTTCTTTGTTTTGAATCTTGCTGAAGCCATTATGGCCTGCCTCTTAATGTGATTTGATATTGACTATTGTCTCTGAGCCATCAAGAAGTTATTATATTTATTTTATGTTTGTTTATTGTGTCCTAGCTTGTTGTTTTGTTTTGATGTGCCCCAAATAGGCTGGTCACGTGAGCTGTTTGATTATTGGTGCCTTTGAAACTTTCACATCCTGTCATCAGGTGGTTAGAGCTATTACTAGATATGTGAGCCCAGGAGTCCATTTACTTTTCTTGTGTGGATTCAGCTCAGGTGTTCAAGTCGTCAGTCACCAAGCTTGTGGTACAGGCTCTCATCTACAGTCCCAGATGGACAGGATGGAGAGGGGTGACTGGAGTAGGCACAGGTATCTGACTGCAGTACAGGGTCATGTGCTGAGGAAGGCAGGGGGCTGATGACTGCCCCTGAGTGCCTAGGTGGAAGGCATGTCTCTGTTCCCTAGAGCACATAGATGGGTAGACTTTGAAGCTGGAGTTTGGGTACCCAATGCTGTTGGCCAAGGACTGGGAGGCACCACTTATTCTCAGACTCCTGTTGCAGGTGGCTAGGTGGAGTGAGTGGAACCACCAGTCCTCAGGCCCCTGATGTGGGTGGGTGAGAACCTTGTTCAGTGGGCAGGATGGTATCAAATGTCACAAATCTGTCACCTCCCCTTAGCTGTTGCAGTTGAAAATAGGCTTCAGTATATATCCTGTTGTACTGTGCTAATTAGAGCCTACGCTGTTGAAATGAGCCCCCACAGGTCTAGGCAGGGTGAAAGGCATTCAAATTCCATGGACCCCTTATGCCTGTGCCTAGGCAAAGGGCTGTGGCTGCCCTAACTTCCTGGCTTAGGGGAGCTGGCAGATTATTTTTTCCTCTCTGTTAATTTTGTTCCCTCTCCAAAGCTGGAAGAATGACTTGGGGTACATGATGGGTCCTACTTCCGATCTGGGGGCTGTGGCAATCGCTGAAGCTGGACTGCGCCCCTGAGCAGAGTGGGGAGGGGACAGGTAAATGGACGAGAAGTGCTTCTGGGGGGGGGAGGATTTTTTTGATCTGGTGCTGTAGGTTAGAGGCTTATACTTAACTTTCACTGATTCAGCACCACTTCTCCCTGGTTCCGGAGGCTTGAGCAGACTCTCCACTATGCAGTTTCTCCCGATGTGGAAAATGCATCCTAAGTGCTACTGCTTGCCTCAGCCCGTGCATGCCAGGCAGTCCAGCCTGCAGGGTATGGGCCAGGTCTGGTCTAGCAAATCCTCACAGCTTCTGAACTGTCTCTCTCTCCCCCCGCCACTCAGCCTAGCTCCTTAACTTTGTCTTTGATGTTCAGGGCTCCTAGATTGTCATATATAATTGATTCACTTGTTTTTTCGGGTCTTTGTTTTAAGAGGGACCACAGGAAGCGTCTGACTATTCTGCCATCTTGGCCCCACCAAAAGTGTCAGTTAAAAAAAAAAATGTTTGCATGGGAAATAATGTTGGTAAGAAAAACCAGCAATTGTATTTTGTTTTTGTGTTTGCAAACGGCATGCTTCTGGGAAAGTAAACCCATGTCTGAAAAGGAAAGAGAATGTGTAACACATGATAGGGCTTTGTAAATATGTGTCATGCCTAATTTCTTCAGTTTTTGAAACAGTTGGGGGAATTTTCAACTCTGAAAATTTGTAAAAAGAGGCAAAATCAATGTTGATCTTTTGTGATTTATGTTCACAGCATGCCTGGGTTCAAAGATCTCTACTAGATAACTACTTAAAGATCTCTTCATCCTCAAGTGTTGGAAAAATTAGTTGATTAAGGTAAACCCAAACAGAAAGTAAAGGTGTTTACATTAAGTTCAGAGTAATAAAAAACCTGAAAGGATAGATTCTAAAGACAGAAAACCCTGCTCCACTGATTGGAAGCAAGAAGTGATATGATCAGTGTTGAACAGTGTGAGAATGGTGCAGAAACAGGCACGTCTCTCCTTCAAATAATTGGGATTTTATAGCTAAAATCCAGTTCTTCAGTTTGCTTTGCAAATGATATGCAGATATGGTGAGATTCAGCATTCTGAGTAGCATGTGTTCCGAATTAATCAGGTAACCACATTCGCACCAGCTGAAGTTGCAGCTTAAAAAAGTGTGGAAAACTGTGGTGAGATAGGAATCTGAGAGAGAAGGTCACAGTGCCTGTGCTGAACGCATGCTGGAAAGAGCTTGTCCTGGTCACCAGTGCCGTCTGAAGCACAGAAGCATATGTGAACCCAAGGTGGCCTTCAGACTGTGAACCCCAGGCCAAAGGGAAATGACCTTCTTGAGCTAATGGAGAGCGAATGAAAGTAAGAGCCCTCACAGAACACAGACAAGAGAAAAACCAGGTGGTGGTAAGGTGAGCGCATCTGGCCGATTGGTCACAGACTGTAAGTTTCCCTCAAGCATCTTTCTTTTAAGCCACATCTGCCCTCACTACTTATACTTAAAAGGACCTGGGTCCTCTGAGAGGTGGCGGAGGAATGTTCGCAAGCGTGGATGCCACTCAGATTTTTTTCCTTTTTGAAGTGGAACAACAGAAGTATGTCTGCTTACAGAGAAGTCCTTAGACGAGGGAAAGGATAAGGCAGGAATAGGATAGGGTGAGGGAGAAGGTGAAGGGACACTTAGGAAAACCTCAGTTAGTTTCCCTGCCAGCTTTTCCATTGCCAGATCCTCTCTTACGCCTGTGGGTTCCAGCGCTGGCTCTGGGCAAAATGAAGGATGTGGGAAAAGTTCCTTTTTTGTGCCCAACCTTTTTGCCGAGGCCCACCCCCACCACTCCTATGCTTAACCACACCCACCCCTCCTGCAGTCGCTGCGCTCTTTCCACATCCACCTCTTCTGCTCAAGAGGAAAGGACTCCAGTGGGTTGATTCATGCTCAGAGGAATCAGCATATCGGGGACTGAATGGGTTTTTCCAGCCAGCAATATTTCCATTTTAAATGGGAACAGAGGAGGAGAAGGACCATGACCCAAACAGGCATCCACCTGGGTGGCAGAATTTCAGGCACCCTGATGCTGTGCTGGGAAGATATTTGGGAGCAGAAAGGACTTCCTCTGAGTCATCAGGTTAGGCCCGTGTGGGTGACCACTTGGTCTAGCCTTGTAAGGTACATAGACGGAGCTTTGTTTATAAAGGAGCACTGGGAGCCCAAATGGCTGTCCAGAAAGTGCCTTCTAATCGTGTCCCTGGTTAATAAACATGTGTTTAGTACCCGTTCTTGCCTGGCACTGAAGCTGTAACACCTACCCAACTAGTTTGAGAAGTCACATATGCTAAAATTAAGAGCTTCCTTTTTTCATTCCCACGTATCAACCAAAGAAGCTTTTCAAATCTTTTCTATTGCCTCCCTTATCCCTGCTTGTAACTCTAAACTTACTAGGCATTTTAAGTAAGTGAAGAGTCAGGAAAGACGGTCATTTACCCCGTTAAACTAGAGTGGCGGTAACGAGATTCCTAGATGAGTCCCACTTGCCCTGGAGTTGATTCTGACGCGTGACCACCCCGCGTGTGTCAGAGTAGAACTGTGGCCACAGGGTTTTCAGTGGCTGATTTTTCAGAAGTAGATTGCCAGCGCTTTCTTCCAAGGCACCTCTGGGTGGAGTTGAATTGTCAGCCTTCCAGTTAGCAGGTGAGGGTATCAACTGTTTGCACCACCCAGGGACTCTTGAGATTCTTATACTCAGCTTTAAAGGGGAGTTGCTGTGTTCACTAAACTGTACTGGGAGCAGCAGGCACGTTTTTCCCCCTTAGGTTGGACATATATTACCAGGCTATATGAAAAATAATGTGTAAGGTTTGAACATCTGTGAATCAGTTTTAGAATTGCAGTGAAATGAGGCCACCATACCTGCATAATGAGAGCTGACATTTGCGGAGGATCTGTGGGCATCGGGCACGGCAGAGCTGAGTGCTTCACAAGCATGTGTCGTTTAGCCTGTATACCTACCCTGTGTGGTGCTGTTGTTGTTGTTGGGTGCCACTGAGTCGATTTCAGCTCATAGCGGCCCCGTGTAATAGCCTCATAGGGTTTTCTTGGCTGTAATCTTTATGTAGGCAGATCACCAGGTCTTTTTCCCATGGAGCCATTGGGTGGGTTCAAACTGCCAACCTTTCGTTTAGCAGCCGAGCATGTAACTCTGTACTACCAGGACTCCTTACCGTGTGGGTCTAATAATAGTACCCTATGGGACAAATACTATTATTATTCCAATTTACGAGATAGGGCAACTAGAAAATTATCCAGTTCTTCTTACAGTTAGTACACTATTCTGTGTATGTATTATACCGAAAAAAACCAAACCCAGTGCTATCGAGTCGATTCTGACTCATAGCGACCCTACAGGACCGAGTAGAACTGCCCCATAGAGTTCCCAAGGAGCGCCTTGCGGATTGGAACTGCCGACCTGTTGGTTAGCAGCAGCTGTAGCACTTAACTGCTATGCCACCAGGGTTTCCATATGTATTATACTTCAGTAAAATTTATGTTTTTTAAAAAAAAAAAAAAAAAGAAAGACGGGGCCTTTGAGGCCCAGAGACGTTAAGTAACTTGCCCAAAGCCACCCAGTGGGTATTAGCAGAAACAGGATTTGGTCATGACGATTCGGCCATGACCTTTTTCTCACTCTGGAGCCGCCTAGCCCCTACTCTGTACTGCCATCCTTTTCATTTAATTATAAATCACAGTCATGTTGCATGGTAGGTGGTAGTTCATGCAAATAACCGGTATTCGTATTCTCTCACACAGCTAATCCTTATTTTGTCATTTCTTCATTATCTAGAAATGACCTTACTTATTTTAAATCTTTTCATTCAACAATTTACTTCCTTTTTTCCCAGCCCTTTACTGAGGCATCTATCCTGTGTTCCCTCTGCACGTGCTGTTTTTAAGACTCCTTCCCATACATCCTGCTTGACCCAGGAAGTCTTTAAATAGTGATCCAACTTTTCCTTGCTTTCTGTTCTAAGGAATGTAAGACAGCCAAAACGCTTGCTTACAAAGCCTCAGGCTTTGGCTGGTCCACCATCGTCCGAAGCTGGCCATGGTGGAGAATCAGCGATTGCTTTCTACTCAGGGACCTTCTCTTTCAGGGATTCTGTTCTGTCTCCAGTTCTCCCAGCCATTGGGGCCCACAGTAAGGGCTCAGAAAATGTGAGTTCTCCCCTTTCCCCTTTAGCACCACCAGGCCTTCCAGCTGGAGTTCTATTTCTCATTTCTTGTGTTCTGCCGCCCTTCTTGCTAGTAGTTCTTTGGTGGCCCTGTGAGTCAAGTCAGCATGATATAGTGGCAAACAGCGCTGTAATAGGTGTCTCAGAACCCAGACCCTAGCCACCAATGAGCTGGGCAGGTCACATCATCTTTCTGAGCCTTAGTCGCTTCATCTGTAAAATGAAGAAAAAAAAACTTATGGCTACAAGTTGTGACCAATTAAAAAATTTAAACAAATATAACACCCTGGGGTTATTGCAAAGCTAAAATGGATAATATATAAAGATTCTTTGCCAGGTACAAAGTGCAGTATTCATTTCAGAATCGATTATAATATTTTATTTTTATAATGTTTTCTGGGTAGATCATTGGACCTTCTCACATCTCCTGTCTCACTGTAGTTACGTACTAGAAGGAACTTAAATCTTTGAGAGTTCTGTGAAGCTGTCTCATACATGTGAACCATTTGTCCCACGTGCCCATTCGCGTTTTATAAAACACTTGCTAACGTTCCAGACCTTCTGTGAACCCTTCCTAAACTGATTTAAAAAAAAAGAGAGCTGCAAATGGCTTCCCCAGGAGGCTGTGGAACACAATAGTTAAGAGTGAGGGTTCGGCAGCCAGACTTTCTGCCTTTGAATCCAGCCAGCTCTGTTAGTGCCAGCTTTGTGGCTTTGAGCAAGTTAGGAGTCCCTGGGTGGCACAAACAGTTAACGCAGGCAGCTGCTAAACCAAAGGCTGGCAGTTCAGATCCACCTGGAGGCATCTTGGAAGAAAGGCCTGGGGATGAAATGAATTAAATTCTTTATAGCCCTTAAAACAATGCTTGGTACATCGTAAGTGCTCAATATTAGTGACTTTTTCTCATCTTCCCGGTAGACATGAAGGTATATGACTACTGCCTCCCCATGGTTATTTGGTGGTTCAACCCAATTCAATAATGTTGGTGAGTTGAATTTAAATTAACCAACCAGTACCCATGATGAAAGCTAGCAAACACTCATGCTCTATACCATTTTTCATCACTTTGTTTAAAAATTTTAAACCGTATTAGAAATAGTTTTCACAGAACCTGCTGACCAGGAATACAGCTGTATGTTTTTGAGGGCGGGGGTGCGGAATGCCATTTGCATACCTACTGGTATTTGAAGACTGGGGGCACAAGAACTGGGCCAGGCAGGTTCTGAAAGACAGCCAGAGGACAGAGAGTGAAGGGAAGCCTTGTTGGCTCAAAAAGAAATTCCACCTTTTGCAGACCTGTGCAGGGTAGTTAACAAGATGATTCTGCAAGCCTTAGTAAGCTAGAGCCAGGACTGAAATCTCTGCTGCTGAAGGGCTTCAATGTCAGAGTCAAGAAGGGGCATTCTTTTAGTTGGAGGTGGGAAGAGGGAATTTCTCCCTGTAGGCCTTAGAATGAAGCCTGCTAGAGATTAGCCATTAGCAGGTAGCTATTTTTTAGAGAAATATTTTTTTTTTTAGAGAAATATATGGGTGCTAAAGTGATTCCAAGGAACCCTGGTGGCACAATGGTTAAGCACTCAGCAGCTAACCAAGGGGTCGGCCATTTGAACCCACCAGGGGCTCCATAGTAGAAAAGACCTGATGATCTGCTCCCGTAAAGATTACAGGCAGGAAACCCTGTGGGGCAGTTCTTCTCTGTCGTATAGGGCCACTATGAGTCAGAATTGACTCAACAGCACACAACAACAAGGTGATTCCAAGGTCCCTGGGTGGTGCAGGCAGTTTGCAGTCAGCTACTAACCTGAAGGTTAGGTGTTTGAATCCATCCAGTGGTGCTGTGGAAGAAAGGCCTGGCAATCTGCTTCCATAAAGATTACAGCCAAGAAAACCCTATGGAGCTATATATGGGTGCTATAGGAAGCTATAATGTTTAAGAGTGCTGTAATATATATGGAGCTATTTTTTTTTATATATATGGGTACCAGAACACTTAATTGTGCTCATGCAGAACCTCTGCGTAGACCAAGAGGCAGTCGCTTGAGCAGAACAAGGGTTTAAAATCAGGAAAGGTATGCATCAGCGTTGTACCCTTTCACCATACTTATTCAGTGTATATGCTGAGCAAATAATCTGCGAAGCTGGATTATTTGAAGCAAAATGACACAACCTTGCTTGCTGAAAGTGAAAAGGACTGATGGAGATCAAAGCCCCACAGCCTTCAGTATAAATTCCACCTCAACGTAAAGAAAACAAAAATCCTCACAACTGGACCAATAAGCAACATCATGATAAACGGAGAAAATATTGAAGTTGTTGAGGATTTCATTTTACTTGGATCCACAGTCAACGCCCATGGAAACAGCAGTCACGGAATCAAATGAGATACCTCTTTGGAGGTGGAGCCAAGATGGTAGTATAGACAGATGCTTCTGGCCAGCCTTCTTTACGACAAAGACCCAAGAAAACAAGTGAAACAAGTATATTTATGACAAGCTAGGAACCCTAAAGGCAAGCTTAGAAAACGAACTGAGGAGCAGGGAGAGGAAGAGATGGTTCAGAAGCGGAGAGGAATTACCAGACCTGAATCGCAGGAAGCCCTCAGGCACCATTCCCGGAGCGGAGGTTGTGGGCTGGTACTAGCGTTCGGACACAGTTTCCTCAGGGAAAAGCAGCCAGCCACACAGCCAACTTGCACCGCTGGAACCAGAGAAGAACTGCGCTCTCGGCAAAAGCTAAGTACTTGCTTATATTTTAACGTCCCCCCTCCCACCCCCACTGCCCCTGCCCAAGCTGGCCTCAGTGGCTGAATTCCCTGGGCCTGAGACAGACCCTGAAGAGTGCAGAGAGCCATCCTCCCGACCTTGGAGAAGGAAAAAATTTGCAATTGGGAGAAAAGATAATTTGCCAGCTCCACTAATCAGGGGAGCTCACGACAGAAGTGGCTCCTGTCCAGGCATAAACAGTCCATGGCCTTTGAGTACCTTTCCCCTCTGCGTGGACCTGTGTGGGCCTATTTCAGGAGAATAGGGCCTTGTTGGCAGACTCCAACCGTTTCAGCTGTGTGGCAGAGAGTTGGGTGTTTGATGTTTGACATTGCTTTGCCTATTAAACAGGGTCCTCACCTACCCACATCAGGGCCCTAAGGACTGGTAGCTCCACTCAGGTCACCCAGCCACCCGCACCGGGGTCCAAGCATAACTGGTACCTCCCAGTCCTTACAACCAAAAACACTGAGTACCCATGGTTCATCTGCAGAACCCACCTATCTACGCTTTAGGCATCACGGCACACTTTCCTCAGAGACAAATGGGGAACAATTCTCAGCCTCCTTCCTTCTTCAGAGTGTGACCCCCTGCTGCAACCAGATACCGGTACCTATACCAGTCACCCCTGCCCCTCTAAGACTGTAGGACAGAGCTTGTACCACACACTTTATGATCAGCTACCTGGACACCAGAGCTGAATTCATGCAAGAAAAGTGAATGGACTGCTAGACTGATACACCTGATAACAGGTCTGGCCATCTGGGGACAGGATGTCACAGCTCCAAAGGCAAAAATAATCAAGCTAGCTCACTCAAGCAACCCATTTGGGCATATCAAAACAAAACAAAGCAAGAAGCTACGACACAGTAAGCAAACATAAAATAACCTAATACAATAACTTATAGATGGCTTGGAGACAACAGCCAATATCAAGTCACATAAAGAAACAGACCACGATTGCCTCAACAAGCTGTCAAAACAAAGAATCAAGGGATCTTCTACATGAAAGTGCATTCCTGGAATTACCAGAGGAAGAATACAAAAGATTAATACACAGAACCCTTCAAGACATTAGGAAGGAAATGAGGCAATATGCAGAACGAGCCAAGGAACACACAGATATAGCAGTTGAAGAAATTAAAAAGATTATTCAGGAACATAATCAAAAATTTAATAAGCTGGAAAAATCCATAGACAGCAATCAGAAATTCAGAAGATTAATAATAAAATTACAGAAGTAGACAACTCAATGGAAAGTCAGAGGAGCAGAATTGAGCAAGTAGAAGCCAGAATTTCTGAACTGTAAGATAAATCACTTGGCACTAATATATTTAAAGAAAAATCAGATAAAAGAATTAAACAAAATGAAGAAACCTTAAGAATCATGTGGGACTTCTATCAAGAGAAATAACCTACGAGTGATTGGAGTACTAGAACAGGGAGGGATAACAGAAAATACAGAGAATTGTTTAAGATTTGTTGGCAGAAAACTTCTCTGATATTGTGAAAGATGAGAAGATATCTACCCAAGATGCTTATTGAACTCCACATAAGGTAGATGTTAAAAGAAAGTCACCAAGACATATTATAATCGAACTTGCCAAAACCAAAGATAAAGAGAGAATTTTAAGAGCGGCTAGGGATAAACAAAAAGTCACCTACAAAGGAGAGCCAATAAGAATAAGCTCAGACTACCTGGCAGAAACCATGCAGGCAAGAAGGCAATGGGAGGACTTATTTAAAAAATTGAAGGAAAAAAATTGCCATCCAGGAATCATATATCCAGCAAAACCGTCTCTTAAATATGAAGGTGAAATTAGGACATTTCCAGATAAACAGAAGTTTAGGGAATTTGTAAAAACCAAACCAAAACTACAAGAAATACTAAAGGGAGTTCTTTGGTTAGAAAATCAATGATATCAGGTATCAACCCAAGACTAGAACACTGGGCAGGGCAATCAGAAGTCAACCCAGACAGGGAAATCAAAAAAACAAAGCAAGATTAAAAAAATGCTCAAAACAGGGTAACAGCGATGTTATTGTGTAAAAGAAGACAACATTAAAACAATAAAGAGGGACTAAGAAATGTAGTCATAGATCTTCCATATGGGGAGTATCAGCAGAGTATCGGGATAGAAGATAAACATACGAAACATAAAAAATCAATTGGATTCCTCTACACCAACAAAAAGAACATCGAGGAGGCAATCACCAAATCAATACCGTTTGCAGTAGCCCCCAAGAAGGTAAAATACTTAGGAATAAATCTTACCAGAGATGTAAAAGACTTATACAAAGAAAACTACAAAACACTTCTGCAAGAAACCAAAAGAGACCTCCCAGAAAAAAAAAGACCCAGTGCCGTCGAGTTGATTCCGACTCATAGCGACCCTATAGGACAGAGTAAAGAGACCTACGTAAGTGGAAAAACATACCTTCTTCATAAATAGGAAGACTTAACATTATAAAAATGTCTATTCTACCAAAAGTGATCGGTAGATTTAATGCAATTCCAATCCAAATTCCAGTGACATTCTTTAATAAGATGGAGAAACAAATCACCAACTTCGTATATAAGTAAAGCATTACTGAAAAACAAGAACAAAGTGGGAGGCTTTACTCTACCTGGTTTTAGAACCTATTATACCACCACAGTAGTCAAAATAGCCTGTTACTGGTACAACAACAGGTACATAAACCAATAGAACAGAATTGAGAATCCAGACTTAAATCCATCCACATATGAGCGGTTGATATTTGGCAAAGGCCCCAAAACAGTTAAATGGGGAAAAGACAGTCTTTTTAGCAAATGGTGCTGGCATAACTGGATATCCATCTGCAAAAAAATGACACAAGACCCATACCTCACTCCATGCACAAAAACGAGCTCAAAATGGATCAAAGACCTAAATATAAAATCTAAAACAATAAAGATGATGGAAGAAAAAATAGGGACAACATTAGGAGCCCTAATACATGGCATAAACAGTATACAAAACATTACTAACAATGCAGAACAGAAACTAGACAACTGGGAGCTCCTAAAAATCAAACACCTATGGTCATCCAAAGACTTCACCAAAAGCATACAAAGATTACCCACAGACTGGGAAAAAGTTTTTAGCTATGACACTTCCTTGCAGCACCTGATCTCTAAACTGTACATGATACTGCAAAAACTCAACTACAAAAAGACAAATAACCCAATTAGAAAACAGGCAAAAGATATGAACAGACACTTCACTAAAGAAGACATCCAGGTAGCTAACAGATAGGTGAGGAAATGCTTAGGATCATTAGTCATTGGAGAAATTCAAATCAAAACTACAATGAGATTTCGTCTCACTCCAACAAGGCTGGCATTAATCCAAAAAACACAAAATAGTAAATGTTGGAGAGGCTGTGAAGAAAGTGGAACACTTACACACTGCTGGTAGGAATGTCAAATGGTACAACCACTTTGGAAATCAATTTGGCGCTTCCTTAAAAAGCTAGAAATAGAACTACCATACAATCCAGCAATCCCACTCCTTGGAGTATATCCTAGAGAAATAAGAGCCTTTATACGAACAGATATATGCACACCCATGTTCATTGCAGCATTGTTTACAATAGCAAAAAGGTGGAAACAACCAAGGTGCCCATCAACAGATGAATGGTTAAATAAATGATGGTATATTCACACAATGGAATACTGCACATCGATAAAGAACAGTGATGAATCTGTGAAACATTTCATGACATGGAGGAATCTGGAAGGCAATATGCTGAGTGGAATTAGTCAGTTGCAAAAGGACAAATATTGTATATGACCACTATTATAAGAACTTGAGAAATAGTTTAAACTGAGAAGAAAACATTTCTTTTGTGGTTATGAGAGGGGGGAGGGAGGGAGGGCGGGAGCGGGGTACTCACTAGTTAGATAGCAGATAGGAACTACTTTAGGTGAAGGGAAAGACAACACACAATACAGGGGAGGTCAGCACAACTGGACTAAATCAAAATCAAGGAAGTTTCCTGAATAAACTGAATGCTTCAAAGGCCAGTGTAGCAGGGGCAGGGGTTTTGGGACCATGGTTTCAGGGGACATCTAAGTCAATTGGCATAATAAAATCTATTAAAAAAACATTCTGCATCCCACTTTGAAGAGTGGCATCTGGAGTCTTAAACGCTAGCAAGCAGCCATCTAAGATGCATCAATTGGTCTCAACCCACCTGGAGCATAGGAGAATGAAGAAGACCAAAGACACAAGGTAATTATGAGCCCAAGAGGCAGAAAGGGCCACATAAAGCAGAGACTACATTAGCCTGAGACCAGAAAATCTAGATTGTGCCTGGCTCAACCAACGACTGCTCTGACAGGGAACAGAACAGAGAACCCCTGAGGGAGCAGGAGAGCAGTGGGATGCAGACCCCAAATTCTCCTAAAAGACCAGACTTAATGGTCTGACTGAGACTATAAGAACCCCAGTGGTCATGGCCCCCAGACCTTCTTTTAGCCCAGGACAGGAACCATTCCCAAAGCCAACTCTTCAGACAGGGATTGGACTGGACAATGGGTTGGAGAGGGATGCTGGTGAGGAGTGATCTTCTTGGATCAGGTGGACACTTGAGACTTCGTTGTCATCTCCTCCCTGGGGGGGATCTTCTTGGATCAGGTGGACACTTGAGACTTCGTTGTCATCTCCTCCCTGGGGGGGAGATGAGAGGGTAGAGGGGTTTAAAAGTCGGCGAGATGGACACCGGACGAGAGAGTAGAGGGATGGAGCAGGCTGTCTCATTAGGGGGCGAGCAATTGGGAATATGTAGCAAGGTGTATGTAAGTTTTTTTGTGAGAGACTGTCTTGATTTGTAAACTTTCACTTAAAGCACAATAAAAATTAAAAAAAAAAAAAGAAATCAAACGAAATATTGCATTGGGCACATCTACTGCAAAAGACCTCTTTAAAGTGTTAAAAAGCAAAGGTGTCCCCTTGAGGATTAAGATGTGCCTGACTCAAGCCATGGTATTTTCAGTTGCCTCATATGCATATGGAAGCTGGACAATGAATAAGGAAGACCCATGAAGAATTGATGCTTTAAATTATGGTGTTAGCAAAGGATATTGACTATACACCATGGACTGCCAAAAGAACGAATAAATCTGTCTTGGAAGAAGTATAACTAGAATGCTTCTTAGAAGCAAGGATGGTGAGAGTTCGCCTCACGTACTTTGGACGTGTTATCAGGAGGGATCAGTCCCTGGAGAAGGAAATCATGCTTGGTAAAGTCGAGGGTCAGCGAAAAAGAGAAAGACCCTCAGTGAGATGGATTGACACAGTGGATGCAGCAATAGGCTCAAACATAGCAACGATTGTGAGGATGGTGCAGGACTGGGCAGTGTTTTGTTCTTTTGTACATGGGGTCAGTATGAGTCAGAACCAACTTGATGGCACCTAACACATAGGTTAACACGTGGGATTGCCATGAGTCAGAATCAACGTGACTGCAAGGGGTTTGGTTTTTGGTTTAAGGCGATTCAGCGGCAGAATTCTCACCTTCCGTGCGAAAGGCTAGAGTTGGATTCCCAGCCAGTGCACCTCGTGTGCGACCACAGCCTGTCCATCTGTGGTGGATCCCATGTTACTGTGGTGCTGAACAGGTTGCACTGGAGCTTACGGACTAAATAGACTAGGAAGAAAGACCTGGCAAGGTACTGCCAACAACCAGCCAATGAAAACTCCATGGATCACAATGGTCTGATCTGCAACTGCTCACGGGGATGGTACGCGACTGGGCGGCATTTCCTTCCGTCGTGCATGGGGTCACCATAAGTTGGGAACCGACTTGGCAGCAGCTAACAACAGGGAAGTATATGAGTGCTTCCTCTTTATTTTGTCTGCTGTAAAAGTTATCTTTCTGAAGTCTGTGTTGTGTTATGAAAGAGACAAGGTTAATAAAAACAGATTCCATTTTTGTTCTGAGCTATGGCTTAGAAAAGCTTTTGAAGTCCCTGAAGCAGAAACCCACTTGGTTCTATGTGCCTGTTACTCTCTGTTCCGCCACATGGTGGTGACACATCTAAGCTGCAGGGGCTAGTCTCAAAGCCAATCAACACTTGAAGCCCCACCAGTTGGCACCTCCCTCCGGATTGTGTCACTGAATTTAAAAGCGCTTCTGCCTTTACCCTATATGATTCCTACGTTCAGTGTCTATTTATTTGTCTGGTGCTTTTCCTTGACCGTGAAGAGGAATTGCCGGGGGGCAGGGACAGCATCTATCCACGTTTAGCCTGGTTCTTACCTCCTGGATTCTCAAAGTGCATCAGCCCCCAGCTCTGACATTCATTCCCAAATTCTAGTTCTGGTCTAGTTAGCTGGCACCACCATATCCAGTACTCAGGAATACGTAGACATGAAAAAAATAAATAAATAAATTCCTCTTTCCCTTAGTTCAACTAAGGCAAGGCTGGAAGATTTTAAAAAGAACTTTTCCTTGGAAACAACAGCAAAACATACACAAAAGCATAAATAAATGGGTAAGTTCACAGAGTTTAGCTTGTAGAGTATCCAAAGCCCCATTTCTTCCTCTGGCCTCAGTCTCTAAGAACCTTGTAGAGAAAACCAAGAAACATAGCCCAGCCTCTCTCTCAGGATTGATTTTATTTATAATTTGTAAACCTCCATATTTCAAAGACGACATGGGGTAACTTATAATAAAAGACATTTATATAACCAAGCTGTAAAAGAAAATGTTTAAAGATTAAAAAAAAAAACCAAAAACCCAGTTCCCATCCAGTCAGCTCCAACTCATGACGACTCCATGTTTGTTAGAAGGGAGTATAAATACAATATATCAAACCCGTAAACTGATAGCACATTTGATCCTTGAGTTTAGCACCGAGAACCCTGGAAAACCAACACAAAAAGGGAAATGTGATGTGTTACATAATGATAACGTCTCACAGAAAAAAAAAAAAAGGAAACACTATTCCAAGAGAGGCAAGATTTTTCCGGGTACTCAGTGTTTGTCACGGTCATTAAAACACGTAACCCCACAGTAATTTGACAGAACACACAGAGACTTGCTCCATTTGGTTGATAGCAAGGTTCATTTGAGTTGACACTCTTGGATCTGATGGAGTCCTCATTTCTTCCCAGCACTGGTTTCCATCCTCACCTCACTGTGAGGCTTCCCTCTTCGAAGCTGACCTTCCCTAAGTGGTAGAGGTCCCACCGGGTAGCCTCCTCAGCACAGGGTGCTAGACAGGATTGAGCCTCCTGGAGAAGGGAGTTTTCAGGGCCTAATAGGAAGGGTATGTGCTTGGGAAAGGTCGTTTCCCCAGTTCCTTTTTTCCAGATGGGAGCCTTGAGGAGCAAAACCAGGTTTTCCTTCTACCTTTGTTTGTTACAGTGGATGTGTTGCAGGTGATTAAGTTTGTCATTTAGTCATAGTATGGACCAAGTTGGGAGTCCAGAGACCCAGGACTTGTTGAATGGAGGTCCCAGGACATTCCCTGTGTATACAGTAGCCAGATGTGATTTGAGACTTTTTTCCCTTTGGGAAGGAAGTTGTTATGGACTGAATTCCTCCCCCACCAAAAAAAATAAAATACGTGTTGTAAATCCTAACCTCTAAGCCTGTGGTTATAATCCCATTTGGGAATGTGTTGTCTTTGTTATGTTTATGAGGCAGGATTAGTGTTGGGTGTATTCTGAGTCGGTCTCTTTTGAGATGTAAAAGAGATTAAACAAGTGAGCAGAGGAGAGATGAGGCGAGAGAGAAGCCAAGCCAAGTGAAGATCACCCAGGAGCAGAAGTTCAAAAGAGAGAAGGACCTTCCTCCAGAGCTGACACAAAGAAAAAACCTTCCCCTGGAGCCGCACCCTGAACTCGGATTTCCAGCCTCCTAAACGGTGAGAGAATAAATTCCTTCTGTTAAAGCCTCCCGTGTGGGGTGTTTCTGTTACAGCAGCGCCGGGTAACTGAGACAGAGGTGCATGCAGTTTCGGCTGCACATAAACAAAAAACAGAAATAAAAAAACCCATTTGCCGTTGAGTCGATTCCACCCCGTGGCAACCCCGTGTGTGTCAGAGTAGGACTGTGCTCCACGGAGTTGTCAGTGGCTGTGATCTTTCTGAAGGAGATCACCCGGGCTTTCTGTGAGGCACCTCTGGGTGGATCTCAACCATCAACCTTCTGGTTAGCAGCCAAGCGCCTAACTACTTGTGCCACCCAGGGGTTTTGTTGGTTGCACATGGGAGGGCCATGTTAAGCAGGTAGATGTATGTTAGATTATTGAAATTTTGTGTATGTGTGGGTTTGTGTGCCGGGCAGCCGAGGGGATCCTTGCATGGACATCTGTCTTTGTCTTCTGTCTTGTACCCACTGTCTGCTTGTTCCATGTGGTTCAGATGAAGTGAGACTCACCCCTCTCCCCCACACCTGCCCTTGATCCCCAGGCCAGACCACAGAGGTGAGCTTTTAATGTAGAACCTGGCCTGGTGATGGATCAAAATAATATCTGGGCATAGTTTTAAAAGACAAATAGTACTACGGGGTGTATTTAAAAACAAAATAGAAACCAACAGTTACTTGTTCCACTCTCCTTTCCCCATTCCACTCCCCAGAGGCAAGTACTTCCAACTCTTTTGTCTTCTACATGTTTCTTCTGGTTTTACTTCCATATTTCTATATAATATGCTGAAGCTAATATGCTTTGATTTTCTTAAAATTTTAGATGTTGTCTGTTAACTTCCTGCTATGAAAGATGTCAAGTTAGTCGTCTCCCTCCCCCATTCCACATACAGGTACTCCTCCCTCCACGTGTTAATAGGGGGAAATCACAGTTGTTAGTTGATCCTTATTCAGTGATTTCCATTTTGACTATAGCAACATTATTAGGTGGCCACATAGTTTACTATAATTAGATTTCCTTTTTTTATACACTATTTTGTTTTTCCTGGACTTATCATATTTCTTTCCTTTGCTTCTTACAATTCTTTCCCTAAATTACTGCAGAGCTATGAAATTCTTCTGGATATGGTCAACACTCATCCAATAATCTGTCTTTTCCATGTATTCCTTGGAGCCAGCCCTCCAGGAACCTCCATCCTTCTGTTCCAATCTGAAATGGCCGTTCTCGAGGAGGCCTACTGTTCTAAGACTTCTCTTCAATATCTTCCTGAGAATTGCCATCACCTCTCTCTTTTGTCAGAGCCCCTGTTTCCTCGAACTCATATCTTCTTCCTTGTTTTACAGAATCCTTCATTGTGATGGAACATGTCTTCCCCCTGGCTTTCTCTTATTGACTCTCCTTCGTAGGTGACTTTTCATTTATCCCTAGCTGCTTGTAAAATTCTCGTTTTATCTTTGGTTTTGGCAAGTTTGATTATAATATGTCTTGGTGACTTTCTTTTGGGATCTACCTTGTGTGGGGTTTGGTGAGCTTCTTGGATAGATATCTTCTCATCTTTCACGATATCAGGGAAGTTATCTGCCAACAAATCTTCAACAAATCTCCCTGTGTTTTCTGTTATCCCCCCTGTTCTGGTACTCCAATCATTCGTAGGTTATTCCTGTTGATAGAGTCCCACGTAATTCTTAGGGTTTCTTCATTTTTTTTTTTTTAATTCTTTTATCTGATTTTTCCTCAAATATGTTGGTGCCAAATGCCTTATCTTCAGTCTCACTAATTCAGACTTCCATTGCCTCAGTTCTGCTCTTAGGACTTTCTATTGAATTGTCTAATTCTGAAATGTTATTGTTAATCTTCTGAATTCCTGTTTGTTGTCTCTCTGTGGATTCTTGCAGCCTATTAAATTTGTCATTATGCTCTTGTCTAATCTGCTTAAGTTCTTCTAATGCTTTATCTGTGCACTTCTTGGCTTGTTCTGCATTTTGCCTGATCGCCTTCCTGATCTCTTGAAGAGTTCTGTATATTAATCTTTTGTATCCCACCTCCAGTAATTCCAGGAGGTTCTCTTCATCTGGAAGATTTCTTGAGTCTTTGTTTTGGGAGCTTTCTGAAGCCGTCATGGTCTGCCTCTTTATGTGATTTGATATTGACTTTTGTCTCCAAGCCATCGATAAGTTATTGTGTTTATTTTATGTTCGCTTACTGTGTCCTAGCTTCTCATTTTGTTTTGTTTTGGTATGCCCAGATAGGCTGCTTGAGTGAGCTTGTTTGATTATTGGCACCTTTGAAGCTCTAACATCCTGTCACCAGGTGCTTAGAGCTGTTACTAGATATGTGAGCCCAGGATTATTCGCTTTTCTTGTATGGATTCAGCACAGGTGTCCAGGTAGCCAGTCACCAAGTGTGTGGTACAGGCTCTCACCTACAGTCCTAGACAAGCAGGAATGATGGGTGTAGGCACACGTATCTGGGTGCAGTAAGGGGTCACACAGCTGAGCAAGGCAGGGGGCTGACAACTGCCCCTGAGTGTCTATGAGGAAAACATATCCCTATTCCCTAGAGCGCGTAGGTGGTTAGGCTTTGCAGCGGAACTGTGGGCGCCCGGTGCTGTTGGCTGTAAGGACTGGGAGGCACCACTTATTCTTGGACCACTGTTGGGGGTGGCTAGGTGTTGTGGTGGAGCCACCAGTCCTCAGGCCTCTTAGGTGAGTAGGTGAGGACCCTGCTTAATAGGCAGAGCAGTGTCAGATCTCACAACCCTGCTTCTCCACCATACAGCTGATACAGTCGAGGTTAGACTTCAGGCATATACCCTGTGCTAACGAGGGCCTACCTATGCTGTTGAAATGGGCCCACTCAGGTCTGTGCAGAAGTGAAAGGCATTCAAAGTCCATGGACAGCCTAGGCAAAGGAGCTGTTTCTGTCCTGAGTTCCCAGCTTAGGGGAGCTTGTAGATTATTTTTTACCTGTTTGTTAATGTGTTTAGTCTCCAAGGCCAGGAGAATGGCTCAAGGCAAGTGCAGGGTCCTTCTTCCGGCCCAGGGGATCAGCCAAGTGGGACCCAGTGCAGAGTAGGAAGGGAGCAGTTCAGTGAGAGAGAGGTTTTTCCCAAAGAGGTATTTTTGGATCCGTGAGGTAGGTTAAACTCAGGTAGTTAGTCTATTGCCGATTGAGCACTGCTTCTCACTTGGTCTGGAGGGTTGAGCAGACTCTCTGCTGCTCGTTCTCTCCCAATGTGGAAAAGGTGTCCCAAACACCACTGCTTGCTTTACTGCTCTCCAGCCAGTGGAATTGGCCTGTGGGGTGTCGGTTCCTGCCGGGTCAGGTCTTGCAACTCCTTACAGCTTCTGTACTGTTTCTCCCTCCCCCTGCTACTCAGTCCAATTCCTCAACTTTGCCTTTGATGTTCAGGGCTCCTAGCTTATATATAATCAATTCACTTGTTTTTTCAGGTCTTTGTTGTAAGAGGGACCACAGGAATTTCCTGACTACTGTGCCATCTTGGCCCTGCCCCCTCCCCTTAGCTTTCTGAGAAAGAGTATGTGAGAAGTAAATTTCTTGAGATATTTACATGCCTGAAAATATCTTTATTCTTCTCCTTTCAGTTGATTGATAGACTGGCTACAAGTAGAATTTTAAGTTGGGAACAGTTTGCTCTTGGAATTTGGAAGGTATTTTTCATTGTCTTCTAGCTTCCAGTGTTGATGGTGATGCATTCTGACTCCTGAACCTTGTTGCATGCTGCTTTGCCTTTGAGAGCTTCTCCTCAGCCTCAGTCTGCATTTCACAGAGAAGGCCTTAGAGTGACCCCACCCCTCTTTGGTTGAGTTGAGCACTTTGTAGACACTTCAATTCAGAAACTCATGCCCTTCTTTTCTGAAAAAAGTTTCTTATAGTGTAACTTTGATAATTTCCTGCTGTGTTTTCTCTTTTCTTCCTTTTGTTTGGTACACCCATTAATTGGATATTGTGCTTACTGGTTTAATCCTTTAATTTCCATATTTTTTTTCTCCCCTATTTTTTATTTTTTTGTCTTTTTTGTTCATTTCTAGGGCATTTCTTCAGGTGCATCTTAAAATCTGCCTATCAGATTTCTTTACTGCTGCTGTCTTATTTTTCAACTTTCAAGTTTTGTTTTCTAATCTTTTAATGCCATTCTATTTTAATTTAGTTTCATAGATACAAAATCTTTTCTTACCTCTCTGAAGATATTGATTATACTTTCTTTGAAGTTTTCTTTCATTCTTTGCATTGTATCTTTTCGCTGACTTCCGTTTTTTGTTGTTTGGTGGGGGAGAGGGGGAGCTTGTTGTTCTTTTGTTTTCTTGTTTCTGTTTCACCTCCCTCAAATGTCTAGTGATGCTTGGCCCCCTATGAATGTTTAAAAATGAAGCACTAAAAGAAACATTTAAAAGTGCTACATGTATGGGTGGCACCTGTTGTAGGTTTCAGAGGAAGATGATCAGGTAGGGAAGGACCTAGTCATTTTACTAGGGGATCCCAAGTATCTGAAGGTCGTTTCTCTTTGGTTGGTCCATTTTGGCTAAGAAGACTGGAGGAGTAGAAGCTTAGCTGTTAGTGCTCTGGAAGCCTGACAAGGGAGGGGACAGTGAGCTCCCCATTCTATGTGAAAACTTTACTTAATCACCCTATTTTCAGCCTCTTTCCTTACTCTTCCTTCTTCTGTGCCTGTTATCCTCGTGGTCCAGTTTCTTGGGTGAACCTCTCTTAAGAGGACAGGGAAGTAGTTTACCTGACTGTATGGGGTGCAGGAGGGGTTCTGGGTGTACCTGGGCCTCATGTAGTCTTTAACCAAAGCACCAGTTGCTGTCAAGCCAAGATGACCCCACGTGCGCAGAGTAGAAGTATGCTCCATAGGGTTTTCATAGCTGTGACCTCTTGGAAGCAGGTTGCCAGGTCTTACTTCTAAGGCATCTCTGGGTGGGTTCGAGCCACCAAGTTTTAGGTTAGTGGCCCAGAATTTAACTGTTGGCGCCACCCAGGGATTCCAGTCTTTAACCAGCCCCCCGTTTCCAGCTCTGCCTTCAGAAGTGCCTCCTACCACTCAGCTTCCTGCTTTGGATTCTCACCCCGTCCCCACTCAGCTCCTTGGTATCGTCTTCCAGTCTAAGTCATTTCTCACCTGTGCATTTATTTCCCATCTCCAACACGTTGTTGCTAAATCTGATCTGATGTCACTTTCTCTCCTGTTCGTCTGGTTTATGGATTTATGCCATTTTCTCTCCTTTCAGTGGAGTTTTGGGAGGAGGCAGGATAGCCGTGGGTGTTCAGTTTGCCCTGTCCAACAGAAGCCAGCGTATCACACACATCCTCCCTTCCAGGCCTCAGTACAGCCCTGTGAGCTAGGTCATGTCAATCCCCCGTTGCAGATAAGGAACTAAGCCTCTGAGAGGTGAAGGCCCTTTTGCAAGGTCCTGTAGCTCAGCAGTAGCCAAGTGGCAGTCTGAACCCAGGTATGCCTCTGAAGCCCACGCCCTTTCTCCCACGTCGCACTCTTCCTGATTTTCTGGATCTCTCAAGGATTCCGCCTTGCCACACTGAGCAGTGTTAATCAGTAATACATACCACACACAATCCCGTGGGGCCGTGTGGTTCAGCTAACAGGGCTTTTTTTCCCTTTCCTTTGTTCCCTGAAGCCATAATTTCTTTATTTCATTTAAAGACCTGACCTCTGCAGCTGTGGCAGACAGCTTAGAGTTGTGTGAAGGTTGTAGAGGAGAACCAAAGCCATGAGCTTATAAGCTATCAAACTTGAAAGATGTATTGAGTTGAAATACCACCGTAAAGCCTCCTCACCAAACCTTTTTTAAGTGCTCTTTCTTTCCAGAATGAAAAAGATCCGCTTGTACTATCCATGCATAAAAATCTTCCGTTCTGGCCGTGCTGGAGACAAGGTTTTTTTGTAACTGACCACCCCAACATAGCAGGCAGCGTAGGTTTCCAAACCCAGAATCATTGTGTGTTGCTCACCGATACCTAGAGGTCAAAGATCAGTATCTGGCGGGGGGCGGGGGGCGGGGGGCGAAACGTGCTTTTCCTTCTCCCTTTTGGAGTAGAATCCTGTGTTAACAGTTAAATAACTTTCTTTTCATACCGAATATTTAAGTTGCGAATCCGAGCCATGTGGGCAGGGGTTTGAAATCAAGACAGCTGAACTGCCACGGTGCTTTTGGAATCCACCCACTTGGCTGGAGTGCACGCTACCTTCATGGGTAATCGTTCAAGTGGGGTTTTTCATCCCACTTAGGACCTTGCCTATTTTCTCAGCCCTACCGAGTCTGAAATTTCCTTTGGCATCACCAGAGGGGCCCATATAGTTATTGGCAGTGTGAGATGCTGTACCATGGGAATTCCAGAAGAAATTCATTACAACTTTTCAAAACTATGGAGTAAAGTCAGCACTTTTGAAGGAAAAATGTGCAAGTATTGTTCGTCTTTCAAGTATTTGTTTTTCTGAGCACAAATGCCTTAGCAGCCGTATGTGAGGATGGTTTATTCCAGCAGAGTTTGTAGTAAACAACGTGTTCATTTACCACCAGACTATGGTGGATGTGGTAGCTTTGTTTGCGATTTCAGGCGTGATATAACCTGCCTATAACCATTCCAAGGCATTTTACCACTCTGTATTTATTTAACCAAGGGAATCACTGTTTCCAACTGCCAGACTTGCATCCATAGGCACTCTAGATCTGTGCCAGACAGGGGCAGAGAGGCATCTCTCTGTCAGTAATACTTTGGGCTCGACCCTGGCCTCAGAGAGGTGGTCCCATCCAGGTCAGTGGACAGCCTGGAGTCCCAGGTGGACTGAAATGTCCTGGATGCCGCTCCTTTGTATCACGACTTAGGATCTCAGCACAGCTCTCCCTGGTTCCTGTTGTTTTACATCTGACACGTGCAGAATAGAGCCTGGAGGCTCATCAGCACCAAGGGCAGTGTTTCTGTCAACCAGATGCTGCCTAAGCTACTTGCTAAAAATGCAGATTCCTGAGCCTAACCTCAGACTTATTGAACCTGACTCTCTGGGTCTTCAGGCCTGGGAATCTGCCTCTCCCTCCAAGCAGCCCCTGGTGAGTCTTAGGCAGATCTTTCGTCCAGGGGCCATGTTTCCCAAAGTTCCTTGATGATAAGAATCACATGATGTTCTCGCTAAAAATACAAAGTCCTGGGCCCCATCCCAGAGCCACTGAATCAGAGTCTCCAGGGGAGGAGCCTGGGAATCTGGGAGAATGAACCCTGTATTCCAGAAAACTTACGATCTTAAGGCCAAGGTTGCCTGCTGGAAACCATCAGAGGAAAGAAACAAAGCTCCACCCGTCACTTTGAAGGACTTTGTATATGTCAGTTTAAAACAAAGCTATGGGGAGAGGCCAAGGAGAATGAGGGTATTTGAGCCCCAGGCAAGTCCAACCAGGTGCTTTTTTAGGTTAATTTTACCCATTTACCTCTACCATTCCTAAGAACTTTGGGAGTGCTCTAATTCTGCTAAGTTGAAGTTGAGATGCAAAGTCCTTACTATTCTGCTGACTGAAAGATCTAGAGGCAACTTGAAATGTATTTTCTTTTTGTTAATTATTTTAAAAAGTACATTTCAGTAACTCGAAGAATGTAGTCAGTGTCACTAAATGGTACATATAGAAACTGTCAAAAAAATAGCACATTCTATTTGCCTTGACTTTGTAAAGGCAAGACTGGCTTTTTATGCTTTAAAAGGAACTTTTTTAAACACCTGTCATTTACTGAATCTTCTGAAGTCTTCTCCCTCACCCATATGTAAACTGCGAGCCTCCGAGGTCCACAGGAACATGTGTTGTTTACCTCTGTATCCCCGGTGTGTGGATCTGTGCCTGGCACGTTACATGAGTGCTATACGGATTGAGGGGAACAGATTTTCTTTTACGCTCTGGGTTTATTTTCTTTAGCTAAGATCTTCAGAGTTAACCTTTTCCTTTTCTTTCACTTTCGTTATTATTATTATTTTACTCACTTGGTGAGGCCTCTTACATGTGGTTGGTTATTGGTCTGTTAGAAGATTTATGGAGGTAAAATGCTGATTTTTCTAAAAGAATAAATAAAACAGAGAGAGACAAACCATACAATTGTACATACCTGAAAAGAGATGCCCATATCCCCTGTACCCTGCTCAGGAAATTTCATTGCATAAATGGGTTACTATTAGTTGATGGAAAAATTAACTTAGCTGGAATCCCCAGTTCACCAATTGTACCAGTTAACTGAGGTATTAGTGTCCTGT
The DNA here is from genome assembly GCF_024166365.1 of Elephas maximus indicus. Classification (NCBI taxonomy): domain Eukaryota; kingdom Metazoa; phylum Chordata; class Mammalia; order Proboscidea; family Elephantidae; genus Elephas; species Elephas maximus. The sequence continues at coordinate 11,385,718 of NC_064837.1, forward strand.
TTAAAATCTCAGAGCTATTAAATTAAATGGTCGTGACATGAAACCTCAGAAAAGTCTTATTGTTGTCCAGCAAGATTGTGTACAGGTGTTGCTAGTCTGCCCTAGGATAAAAAAAAGGCTTCAGTATTCTCAAAAATCATTTCCTCTCCTGAGGAAACGCACCCCAGTCAGAGAGCCGTGCCCAGTACCGTGATTGCTGGCTCTCAGCATCAAAAGAAAATCCCTGATACTATTCTGGCTACAGTTTCCATCAAACTTCTCTGAAGAGACTATAATAATTTTGTGTATTTGATTAAGAAAATGATTCCAGAAAATAAAAAGAACTGTAATTTAATCCATATAGACTGAGAAGTTGTTGGAAACCTTTGGTACTTATATATATATTTATAGATATACATATATTTATATATATATAAATTTTAAAAGGTGAGTACGTTTTAAGCGTATTAAATGAACAGAGTATCACTCTACCATTGCAAAAGCTCTGCATTCCAAGGTGCCCTGGTCGGCACTTGTCTTGAGGTGATACTGTAACCCCAGTGAAATGAGAACTCTGAGAATTCCGTCTCAAACACTGAAGGCTGGGTATTTATATAGAAAGGGAAAAAAACTCTTCCATTTAAAAAGAGTAATCTCTGATTACCCACAACTTTTTGACAGAGTGAAGGATATTACTTGATGGCAGCAAGATTCAGGACTTTCTACTGGCAGCCCCGTGAGCTTCCTAAAGTAGATCCTCTGAGATCCTGCTCACTTGGGGTCACAGCCAGTTTGTGAACCTCCATTTTTTCCCACTGAAGATGCTGTCAGAGTTTCTGGACTCCTTTATTCCCTGGGACCCCTGTCTGTGTTCCACAACAAGTACATAAACTCTCTTGCTTCGTGACTTTCTACCACCTTGTGCCAATATCATAGATATCTGTTGGCTAGAAGCCAGATATGTGCAAATCCTCACTTGGCGGGTATTGGGGGTGGGGGGTTCATCCTTCTAAAGCTACTCTCTCATTTCATGTATTCAAATTTGCAAGCTTAGCTCTTGCCTGGAAATTCCCTCTCAGAATTATTCTTTCAGTTAGGTGTGCTGCCACCAGGTGAGCAGGAGAATCTCAGTTCTGTTCTTCTTGGCCAGATAGACTGACCAGGTAGGAGTCTTAACAGAGAAAAAGGCTACCTTTCCTTTGGCTGACCTTTTCCCCTCACACTCTGATAAACAGCTAAGTATAGGGATTATTGTTCGTTGCCCTCAGATCAGCTCCGGTCCATGACAGCCCCATCTTCAACAGAAAGAAACGTTACCTGGTCCTGTACCGTCCTCATCATCCTTGGCATGCTAGAGTCTATTGTTGTGGTGTATTTTAAATGCCTTTCAAGCTAGGGGGCTCATCTTCTAGCACTACATAAAGGACAATATGCTGTTGTAATCCATAGGGTTTTTGTTGGCTAATATTCAAAAGTTCTGGCCTTCCTAGACTGTCTTAGTCTGGAAGCTCAGCTGAAACCTGTCCACCATGGGTGACCCTGCTGGTATTTGAAATACCGGTGGCATAGCTTCCAGCATCATAGCAACATGCAAACCACCACAATACAACAAACTGACAGATGGGTGGTGGAATATATAAGAATTAGGGTGATGCAGGTAGTTATAAGTTAAGAAAACAGACACTTAGAGACTTTCCTGAGCACTAAGGCTTCGATTCCGACTCATAGCAACGCTGGTGGCTTAGTGGTTAAGAGCTACGGCTCCTAACCAGAAGATTGGCAGTTTGAATCCACCAGGTGGTCCTTGGAAACCATATGGGGCAGTTCTGTGTCCTACAGCATCGCTAGGAGTTGTAATTGACTGGACGGCAATGGGTTTTTTTTTTTTTTGAATGCTTCGTTAATAAATAGGATGGCTTCCAGTAACATGCCTTTCTGTTGAAAACTTTCTTACCATACTTTGAAACAATGTAAGAAATGAAGGTATGTACTCTGGAATGTCAAGGGGGAAGAATTATAATAAGAAAATATCATCAAGCATCAACCAAAATGTACAAAAACATAAAAGTGTCCATTTGGGGAGTCTTGGGGTAAAGGGAAGAAAATGGAGAAATGACATCTGACTTGGCTCCCATAGGATAGCAGCAGAAAGTTCCCAAAGAGAGCCTGCTGGGGAGGCCTCTACCAGCCAGTGGTGCTGGACCATGTCCTAGCCCTCTTAACACTTTTGTAATTGCTTCAAAGGACTATATCAGCTTCACATGTAGGATGCTAAAAGTAGGTATAGTTCTTCCCCCAGCCCCCACCAGATAGGACATTTTCCCCAATTGTCTGCCAGCCCAAAAGACAAGTTCTCTGCAGTCCTGGTAAAGAAAACCAGTACTATACTGTCAAAGGCTTGTTCAGAGTAATACCTAGCATGTCCAAAACTGATTTCCTGATCTCCAATCCTGCTTTTCTTTCTCTGTTTTCTTCTTTGGAACCCTGGTGATACAGTGATTAAGAGCTACGGCTGCTTACCAAATGGCTGGAAACCCTCTAGGGCAGTTCTACTCTATCCTATAGGGTCGCTATGAGTCAGAATCGACTCGATGGCAACAGGTTTTTGGTTTTATTTTCTACTTTGATAAGCGAGACCACCAACCACTCAGTTTCTCAAGGCAAATACCCGGGAATCATTCCTGCCTCTTCCTTCTCGCTCAGCCCCCCACATCCAATCTGTCGCCAAGTCTTGTTGGTTCTCCCTCCTTTTATCTATGCAATCCATATCCGTCATTCCACCCCCACACGCTGAGTCTTGTTGGTTCTCCCTCCTTAATATGTATACGATCCGTACCCGTCTTTCTGTCCCCACACGCAGCCTTAGCTCGGGTCCCTCTCATCTCCTGGGTTCCCATTCATGCCCATCTTTCCGTCCCCACGCTCAGCCTTAGCTCAAGTCCCTCTCATCTCCTGGGTTCGCCCTGCTGTTTCCTAATTGACCTCCCTTTCTCCAGCCCAGCTCCCTTCCAGTCCTGTCTCCACACTTAAGCCTGAGTGAGCTCTGGAAAACACAGATTTGCTTTTATCAGCCCTTCCCTTTCTTCCCTTTCACTCTCACTTCTCCCCCTAAAACCTCTCAGAGGCTCCCTGTTGCCCAAACTCCTTGTGATGACACTTAGGACCCTCCAGGATCTGCTTCCCTTCTTATCTCCTGCACATGCACCCACATACACACATAGCAACGTACAGGCTTCCTTGTAGCTCCTCACGTTTGCAAATTGCATTTCATCTCAGGGCTGTTCCCTTTCCTTGGGATTCCCTTCCATCCCCTTGATCCTTCCTTGATTTCTAACCCACGCCCCACTCTTTCCCACCCACTCTCGCTCAGTCTCACCTTGGCTTGGTTCTCCTCTCTGCTCCCACTGCATGTTTTACATGTTTCTGTCATAGCCCTTGTCACAAACTCTGGCTGTCTGTCATCTCTCTCATTAAACCAGGGGTCAGCGAACTGCAGCCCATGAGTCAAATCTGGCCGGCCACCTGTTTTTGTACAGCCTGCAAGCTGAGAATAGTTTTCACATTTTTAAATGGTTGGGAAAAAATCAAAAAAGAAGAGTAATGTTTTGCAACATGTGAAAATTGTTCGAAATTCAAATTTCAGCATCCATAAAGTTTTATTGGAACAAAGCCACGCTCATTCGTTTACATAGTGTCTATGGCTACTTGCCATTTACGATGCAGAGCTGAGTGGTTGTGACAGAGATGTGTGGCCCACAAAGGCTAAACTATTTAAAATCTAGTCGTTAGCAGAAAAAGTTTGCCAGCCCCTGAGCCAAATAATGAGCTCATAGAGAGCCTCTGTCTTATTTGCCTCATTGTCCCAGGGCCTAGCCCAGCACCTGGCACATACAGAATGCTAAATATATGTTTGTGGACTGCATAACAAGGAATCTATAAGTGAAAACAATTGATACCAGATCCTTTCCTCTTTGAATTGAAAAAAAAAAACAGGAACGAGTTTGCCATGGAAGTAGAGTTTTCGTGGCTTAGAAGGCAGACTTACCTGCGCAGCTTTGCCTCACGTTGCCCTGTTGGTTTCCAACAGGAGCTGCTTCTAGAAGCATTCGATTTGCATCAGTGCATGTGTTTGGGTAGTGGTGCCCACCAGCTCTATCTGAGTGACTTCTGAATGCGTGTTCTTTAGCTTTGTATTTCATTTTCAAAATAATGTATTTTTTCAAGGCCTTTATCAATTTCATCAAATGTTACTCATTGTAATTCAAAATATTGGAAACACACACCAAGTGCTAATTGCTATTTAAAAAAAAAAGTTGCCATGGAGTCGATTGGCACATGGTGCCCCCATGTAGATCAAAGTGGAACTGTGCTCCGTAGGGTTTTCAGTGGCTGAGTTTTGGGGAGTAAATCGGCAGACCTTTCTTCCAAGGCACCTCTGGGTGGACTCAAACCTCCAGCCTTTCAGTTAGCAGCCAAGGATGTTAACCGTTGGCACCACCAAGGGACTCCATTTGCTATCAACCAGTGCATAATCACTGTTTTGTCATCAGATTTTCACAGAGTTCTCTCCGCTCACTGTGGAGCTGCCTCCGAGAAGAGCCATGGGGGAGGGATGATGGAGGGGAAGATGGGAGGATGGACTCTTAGGGAGAATATGGAGCACCCTGACACAGGATTTTTAAAGCCATTATTCTTACGCACAAATGCCCAGCAGCCCCGGTAGGGTGCTGCCTGTGGGGTGCTGCTCTGTCCTGGGGAGGCCCTGGGAAGCAGGTGCACCAGTCATATTCCTTTGGTCCGAGCTGTAACCAGTGGTTCTGAGGTTTTTCACAGGAGAAGGAGATGACAAACTAGAGATTGGGGCTTTGGTGATTCTGACCTGATTTCCACCAGGTTTGGGAACGTGAATAGGGACATACCTTCTGGGGCAAAATTGGTACCAGTCCAGAGGGCCACGTAATAGCTTTGTGTTTTGAGGGGCAAAGCTACTGGCCTTCTTCATGCGACAAATAACCCAAGAAGTTGGAGGAAGAGTGTTCTCTCCATTTTCCCTCCGCCTTTTTCGAACCCACCTGTCGGTTTGTTGTACTGTGGTGGCCTGCATGTTGCTGTGATGCTGGAAGCCTCGCCACCAGTATTTCAGATATCAGCAGGGTCACCTATGGTGGAAAGCCATTTTTGATTGGAACCTTTTCCTGTTTTCGCTTTTCTTTTTACAAATCTTTCTTGGAAAAAAAAAAAAAATTAAAGATCATCAAAAACCTGAAGTCCTGCCAGCCAGAAATAACCACTGTTAATTAATGCATTACATTCTGCTCCGCTTTTTGTCTGTTTTCTTTATTATTATTATTTATCTAACAACAATGAGAAATACCATGCTGTATTTTCCAGTGTGCTAAATCAAATAATATCATGGGGGAAATTTTCTGTGTCCATTGTAAGTATACTCTACAATATGCTTTTTAATACCTATATAATATTAAATTTTATATACATATATTTAACCTGCCCTTTTTTGTTGTTGTTGTTGGACATTTAGGGTATTTTTAATTATTTCACTCGTAAACAATTCTGCAGCAAGCAACTATGTAAGTACCTTGTTCTGTGCCACCACATTTATTTCCTTAGAATAGATTCCACTTTCTGAACCTCTCTAAGCCTTAGTTTCCTCATCTGTAAAATGGGAATAGTCCTAGTGGCCTCACAAAAAAATTGGCAAGTTCCTGAACACCCAGCTGTTATTTTTAATATAATTGATTTAGATGTTTATATTAATTTAGAGAGAACTGACATGCTGACTTTATGGAATCTTCCCATCCAGGATTAGGGGAATGTCTCTTTTATTATTCAGATTCTCCTTTATGTCTCTCAATAAAGTCGTAGAATTTTTAAAACATCAGCTATGTACGTTTTTGTTAACTCCTTTGTCCTGTGTTTCTTAGTTTAGTTATTAATAAACTTGTTTCATTATGTTTTCTAATTGTGTCTGGTTTATAAGAAAGCGGTTGGAATTTATCCAGTTATTTGTTAACCAGCCTCTTTCCTTTAGTTCTAATAGTAGTTCTTGAGGGGAAACTAAGGAATAGATGTGGTTAAACTCTTGAGTTCATAGTTAGGAAGAAGGTTGACTTGGACGGCAAAAGGGAGGCACACAGCTACAAGGGGTGTTTTATGGTAGAGACCAGAGAGACGACGGGAAGAAATCCGGAGCAGACTAGGCTGGAACTGAACAGCAGGCCGCGGAGGCAGAAGAGATGGTTTGCAGGTTGGGTTATCGGCACTCTTAGGTCCTTTTGTACTTACACGCAGCCTTACCTTTATTGTAAACTCTTTATGGCTATGACTGTTGGAGTTAATCAAACCGGGGTTCAAAGCCCAGGTCCAACACTGAAGAGCTCTGAAACCTTAGATAGATTGCTTAACTTTTCTGAGCTTCGGACCCCAGGTTACTCAATGACCATAACGATACCAGTGTTCAGGACTGTTGTGAGTACTAGAGATGATGGACGTAAAACAGCACTGTGCTGGGCACACGGTAGACACTCAGTAAACGCCAGCTGTCGTGGGTACTGCCGCTGCTGTCGTCTTCAGATAGTGGTAGAGCCACAGACGTCCTTTCAGTCCTCTCCTTCACCAGCTCTTGGTCCTAGCCTTAGAAGCCCCCAAACTTGGAGCTCCTGCTCTCTACCCTCCCCATTCTTACCTCCTCCTGCTGCTGCTCCTCTCCCCACCAGGGCTCCGCACCCCCCAGGATGTTTCCTCTCTCCACTCCTGTTTGGCCTCACAATCTGTCACCATCATCCCGACAAAGACCTCTCTTCTGAGCTCCAGATTGATACTGCTCACCCAACTACTTATTTGCTATCTCAACTTAAATCCCTCTACAGCGTATCTGTACTCCACCGCCTCCCCGCCCAGTATTCTCCGTCTCAGTAGATGGTATCCTACTGACCCAGTTATTCAAGGTGAAAATCTTATTTTCTTTCACCACTCCTCTCCCATTCTTATGCAGAAGGAAACCCTGGTGGTTCTACTCTAAAATACCCCGTTCCTGGCCACCCTCTTACCTGGATACTGCAGTAGTCCTTTTGAATGGTCTTGCTGACTTTACTCACAGTCCCCTCCAATCCCATCTCTACACAGTGGCCTAAATGATTGTATTACATAAATCTGCTTAAACTCATAAGTGTATTCACTTGTACTTAGAATAAAATCCAACTGCTTACCATGACCCCCAAGAGACTTAAGAACTTGGCCTTTGCCTTTCTCACCAAACTCGTCCTGATCTCTGTCCTCACTTGCCAATTCTAGCCCCAGTGGCTTCCTTTCTGGTCGGTGGAATCACCAAGTGCTCTGTGCTCCTCCAGCTGGTATGGTCTTTACCCAGTTTTTCCTGTAACTGGCTCCTTAACTTTCAGGTCTCAACTTATCACCACCTCAGGAGGCCATACCTACCCAACTACCCACCCCATTAAAGCAGTTCTTATCATAGCACCGTTTGTTTCCTTCTTAGCACTTGTCCCTGATTTGCGATTTCTTAAATTGTGTGATTATTTGAATAATGCCTGCCTTCCCCATTTGCATGTTCTTCGGGGGCAGATGTCCTGTCCATCTTGACCATTGTCGTATTACCAGCACCTAGCATGGTGCCTGGCACATAGTAGGGGAGGGATGGATGGAGGAGGACTGGCTTCTCTTCTGTCTACTCAGCCTAGACTCCCCACTTAAGTTCTGCCCTCACTAACCAGTTGTCATTTCTGGCTATCCCTTTTCCTATATCTCCACCTATACCCTTTTCTCCAGAGAGCTTCAGGCTTTCTTATTTGAAAAGTAGTGGTAGGGATACTCTCCAGAGTGACAAGGAAGTTAATCAGAACAGAGTTTGTTCTTTACTCACCTTAAACCATGAAGTCTTTTATCCTGATGAAACCTACAGACAGCGTAGAACCTGGGCTGGAAATGCAGGTGGATGTTAAAAGGCGGCTTTGACTAAAGCTGATATTGTTCATATCTTAAGCATGTTAATGGCCCAAAAAAGTCTAATTTCAGAAGTGATCGAAAGCTTTCTATCCATCTTGCTGATGACCCCAAATTTTGCAGTTAGAAATTTATTCCTTTAATCAAAATCTGTCTTTTGTTAAAAGTGCCTGTATCTATAGCATAAGATACAGTGAAACCTGTAAAAGCTAGAAGTCAGTGGGACTACCTTGTTTTTCCGGGTCTTTTCAAGTTTTCTGCAGTCTTACCACTTTTGTACCGCCTGTTTAAGTGGGAAATATTTGAATTTTCCTTCTTTCACGGGTTTCTGCCTTACACAGGCTCTGGCTTTCACAGGTTTTACTGTATAAAAAAAAAAAAAATTTTTTTTTAATTAATTAAGGCTTTTTCTTATCGGGATCTTTGGGTTGGGAAAAAAAGCACACAGAGAACCACTCACATTACAGTAGGAGAGGTAGACTTATCTTAAGGACACAAGTTACCGTTGTCAGGACTGAGACAGACCTGGCAAGCCTGCATTGCTCCTTATTTTCTAGTTTTATTCCAGAGAAAAGAATCTCATTACCCAGCTCAGCTCACGTGCTGGGCTATAATGGGTCACAGGCGGCTGGCCAGCCTGTCGATTGTATGCCCAAGTCACCCATGGCTTGATGGCTGCAATCATGGGTATAAACCACAGCTGCCTTTGCTCACCCCTCAGCCAGGATTTTGGTCAAAATAGATCCCATTTGAAGAGGCTTGTAGGTATACTGTGAAACGTGTGAAGCCTTCGTTAGAAGAAAAGCGAGTGTTTATTGAGCACTTACTGTGTTACACATACTCTTCCCAGCATACTGAATATACAGTAAAACCTGTGAGCGCCGGAACGCAACAGGACTGCCTTGTTTTTCCAGGTCTGACAAGTTTTCCACCTTTCACAGGGTGCAGTCTTACCTACCACTTTTCTATCACTCTTTTTAGTGAGTTTTCCTTCTCTGACACTTTACCCAGGTTCTGGCTTTCGTAGGTTTTACGGTACTACTGTTATCCTCCTTTTACAAGTAAGACCCAGACGGGTCAAGTGGCTTGCCCATAATCACCCAGAGAGGGGGTGGGTAGCTAGGATTTGAGCCCAGGCAGGCCGGCTCTAAAGTCCATGTGTTTGACCACTCCGTAGAAATCACTGGGAGTCATCAGGTAGTCCAAACAGTTAACGCACTTGGCTGATAAACAAAAGATTGGAAGTTTGAGTCGGTGCAGAGGTGCCTCAGAGGAAAGGTCTGGTGATCTGTGTCCCAAAAATCATCTCTTGAGAAGCCCTGGGGGGTGCAGTTCTCCCGTGACACACGGGGGGTGGCCAGGAGTTGGGGCCGGCTTGACAGCAACTGGCTGCTGGCTGCAGGTCACTGGCACTGTACGGATAGAGAGGGGATGACAGGGTATATCAGTGGGTGAGGGGGAGCCCGGGGAGGGGGCTCGGAAGGAGGAGTCAGGTGTCGGGGGGCAGCTCTATTTACAGCGATGGGGGAAGCCCTAAGGGACGGGAGCGCAGCCTGGGCGGTGGTGGAGAGCTCGTGAATGCTTGGAGTGAGAGTGGCAAAGAAGCCAGGAGCTCTGGGTAGACCACTCCGTCCTGCCGGCCAGAGCTAACGAGAGCGTCGGTGTCATCAGAAGCAAAAGAAGAGGAACAGAAGTAAAGAGACCATTAAACTTTAATAGTCAAGTCATTAAGATTTTGGTGGCTTCTATGACTTGGTGACATTCGATACAACTATTTTAGAAGACTTTGTTTAAACAAATGTGGCTATCACCCATAAATCTATTTTCTAGACATTTATTCGTAGAAGTGATGAACAGAAGATAAAGCTGGTATCAAGTTCTTCCTGGAACGGAACGTTGATCGAGATCATATCCCCACCTGAGCCAACAGGCAGGTGACACATCTGAACGGGAAGATGTGTCTGTCCTATAAACAAACCAAACTAGATCGAAATACAAAATGGGAGAGTAAAGAAGCTAGTTCAGTTGGCAAGCCTGGCCGCTTTAATAAGAAGAAGAACCTTCTTGCCTGACTTTCTTGCAGAGAATGCTCAGAACCACGCACTAGTTATGACTGGTTTTCCAGAGCCAACACGGTCCTGTAGTGATAACAATGTGGGTTGTGATTTGCTTACTGTAATCTTATGTTTGGTGCCCTTCAACGAGAAGGAAAAAGCAGCGCCCGTCATGTCCAGGAACCTGTCAGAAGGGACCGCTCCCAGCAGCTTGCAGAGCATGTTAGACTATACACCAACAGAGACGCTGAAGTGAGGTCTAGCCACGTAAACACAGGCCCGCTTCGAGGCCAGACTGCGCAGCTTGGACTTCCAGCACGAGGCTCGGAACCAGTGGGGAATCGCCAAAGCAGAAAGGCCTCAGGCCAATTATGCAATTAGCCAATAGCCTCTGCTGGCCTCCATGTTTGTTTAGATAAATTTTGCAATCATCAGTTAACTTGTGAGCCAGATTCTTCCCTCCGTGAGGAGAAAACCAGACTATATAAACCTGCACAGCACCCGGCAATATGGGTGTAGGGCAAGTTCTGTTTCCACCCCAGGCAGGAGCAGAGAGACCTCTGTTTGTGTGTGGCCGCCTGGCTCGGTCCTCACTAGAGCGGGGGCAGGGTCGCTGCCAAGGGTGGCGGCCGGAGCTGGCCCTCGCCGCCGAGCTGCCATAATCACACTGCACGCCTGGTCTGCCACATGGCCCACCTCAAGGCTCACCCGTGCCACCTTCGAACCTTCAGAGGGGACGTTAATGAGCCATGACTGGAGGTCCAGGAGAGGAGGCAGCGTTTAGTCCTCTCCATTCCAAGAAGATGACCTTTTGGACCCAGATTGGAGAACTGGGCTCCAGTTGCACTTATTCAAGGCCCTCAGAGTACTTCCCACGTATCTCATTTATCCTCATGACACCCCAGAGAGGTAAGCTTGTTTGAGATTTATAAAAAGTTATGATTATGCCTATAGATTTGAGTTCCTGCCTCTCTGTCATTCTAAACCTTGAGTCTCGTCCCCATCTCACTTTTCCTAACATAACTAAACCCTTTGGGGAATGAAATGTCTCAGGCGCTCGCCTAGCCAAAGGGTGATCGCCCTGCCCCCCGCCCTTCCTTCTTTGGTGTTGTTAAGTTTGATTTATTACTTAGCATTCTAGCCAGGCTCCACGGATGTTCGGAATATTATAAATAATGTGGATTGAGAAGATTGTGCTGAAATGTTTATTGCATTCTTAGAGAGCGAGCAGTGGTGTGGAGAGCGTGGCCGTGGTGAGGGAGGGACATGAGCAGGGAGGGAAGGCGGGTCCCGCTTTAGTGTGTCAATAAAGACAGTGCTCGGGAAAGAAAGAACTCCTCTCGTAGCCCTGCCATCAGGAATGCTGCAGAAGTGTTCCAGCGGGTGTAAAGAATGGAAGGCCCATAAGGAACTAATCATTAGACATTCCCTCTCTCATTTCCTCACCCACGGCGCTCTGAGAGGCTGGGGTACTTGGAAACACGCTCTTCAGCAGGCCGGCCTTGGTGAGCCCCCGTGATGACAGGCAGCTATGGCTAGCTGTGTGTGAGTGAGGGGCAAAGCACCTCTTTATTTTGCACCCAGCACTTCAGAATCTGGAATCTTCAATCTTTAGGTGCCCTGGAAATAACAAGATTAGGATCCAAGGTTCGGATCCCTGTGCGGGGAAGTAGATTTCACACTGGGCCTATCGAATCACATTTGAAGCGGAAATCACGCCAGCCGCTTCCTGCCCTGTTGTCCACATCTACAGCTCTTCCTGCTCTCTAGAGCCTTTTCTGTTAGAAAGAGGAGTTCCTTAGCAGCTAAGGCCATCTGTGTTAACCAACCTGATGCCAGGTAGAAAAGTCCAGCATTCCAGTCGAAGTTATTCTAAGCAAGGAGCAGTCTTTCGGTCACTCCATCTGCTGCTATGGGTCCTGCAGAACTCCTCAGAACAGAACGTTCTTGTCAAGAGGAATTGAGGCCCAGGCAGTATTGGCATGAGGGTGGGGGTGATTATGAGGGCAAATGAGTTTTGAGGGTCAGACACGTCCTATGGTGCTCCACGTCATTGCAAAGTGGTACATCCAGCAGGGACAGTCATTGGGTGCCTGCCTTGCCCTTAGGACTGACCTTCCCACCAACTGGGGACGCTGCCATGAGCTTCTGTGATTTATTGCCTCCATCCTGTTCTCTTCCTGGTACCCAGGGAAAGCCGCAGCTCTTCCTGTCACGTCGACAGACAAGATTTCATTTTGTGGTGCAGAGCTTTTGATTCTGACCTCTGAACCAGTGGTTCTCCCACTTGCACCAGAAGAATCACTTGGAGAGTTTGTGAAAACACAGATTCCTGGGCTCGCTTCCAGAGATTCTGACTGATTAGGTGTGAGGTGGAGCCCTTGATTTTGCTCTCAGGTGACGCTGATGCTCCTGGGCCCCCATCATACTGTGAGTAACCTGCTCTAAACACAAACATTAGCATTTCTATTGTCGTGTAACTTTTGGTTACTTCCCAGGAATGTCTGTAGTTGTAAAGTTGTATTCCATAGCCTAGCCAAGTTTACAAGTAAAATAAGCCATCACAAGGGTGATAGAAAGTTACAGAGAATGAATGGAAGGTGAACTGGGACAGTTTGATGAGATACAAAAAAGGTCCACTTGGCTGAAAACTCTGAGTCATTGGTGTTAGAAAAAAACCAACGAGGGTTTGGTAAAACCCTGTAGCAGGTTTTCTCACGAGGCTGTTTCACACAGAAAGGGTAGAAAGTGGGGAAGGGTACATTTCGGGCAATCTCGTAGACATCTCACTAAAATGTAACTCTGTTCATTTATTTGAAAGATAAGTATAGAGCTGCACATGAGGCGTAATGGCAGGGAATTGAATCCGGGACTCCTGCATGGAAGGCAAGGATTCTGCCACAGATAAATTTGGTGAAGGGTAAGGTAGTACACAATACTGGGGAAGCCAGCACAACTTGTTCCGGGTGAGGTCATGGAAGCTCTCTGGACATATCCAAACTCCCTTAGGGACTGAATTACTGGGCTGAGAGCTGTGGGGACCATGGTTGTAGGGAATATCTAGCTCAATTGGCGTAACATTTTATAAAGAAAATGGTCTACATTCTACTTTGGTGACTAGTGTCTGGGGTCTTAAAAGCCTGTGAGCAGCCATCTAAGATACTGCACTGGCCTCACCCCTTCAGGAGCAAGGGAAAATGATGAAAATCAAAGACACAAGGGACTACTAGACCACAACTACCATGGCCTCCACCAGACTGAGCCAGCACAATTAGCTACCACCACTGACTACTCTGACAGGGATCACAATAGAGGGTCCCAGACAGAGCTGGAGAAAAATGTAGAACAAAATTCTAACTCAGAAAAAGACCAGACTTACTGGCCTGACAGAGACTGGAGAAACCCCGAGAGTATGGCCCCTGGATGCCCTTTAGCTTAGTAGTGAAGTCACTCTGGAGGTTCACCTTTTAGTCTGAGATTTGACAGACCCATAGGACAAAACGAGGCTAAGGGGTCACACGAGCCCGGGGGCAAGGACTAGAAGGTAAGAGGGGACAGGAAAGCTAGTAAAAGGGAAACCAAGGTCGAGAAGGGAGAGTACGGGCATGTCATGGGGCTCTTAACCAATGTCATAAAACAATATAGATACTGTTTAATGAGAATCAAGTTTGTCCTGTAAACCTTCATCTAAAGTACAATTTAAAAAAGAGTTCTACCACTGAACTGCCAATGCCTCAGGTATATGTATATGTAATACATATATATGTGTATATATACACACACGTATAACGTACAACACACATATAACATGTATGTATGTATGTGTGTATACATACATGTATATGTGTATATGTAATTTGTCAATCTCTGCTAGGCACGTGTGGATACCATGTTGGGGACACAGATCATAGAAACGTGGTCTGTTCTCCCAAAGAATTTACAGCCTATCAGGGAAGGTGCATCATGAACCAAGTAGTTAACTTCTGTAATGTAAGTGTTCAGGATGCAGAATAACTATAGGACAAGCTTCTAGGATTGCCTTGGGCCTGGGAGAGAAGGCGTCCCTGGGGAGGGAGTATCTTTTACCCAAGGCCTAGGGCGTGTCAGCTTGCTGGGGTGTAGAAGCAGGCGGAGGACGTGGGAAGCAGTGTGGAAAGGTTCTACCAAGGCCCAGAGTGGGGGCGAGTGTGGCATGATGAAAGTGGGGGGCCAACATGGGAAAACTGGGTAATTTCCTTGGGAATGCGTCAGAAATAAACTTTATTATTCTGCTTTGAAATGAACTCTGAAGTATCTGACAGACCATGTTGGATGAAAACCAGCAGATACCGCAGAGCCAAATCGAACATTTTGAATTGTCTGTGCTGCTTCTTTCCAGGGTACTGGGCAAGCAGAAGTTGCTGACATTATTTTAATATTATTCTTAAGCACCTTTGATTAGTTGCACCAACAACACACACCCGAAGGGCAGATATTTTGTGTCCTTGTGTGTGGTACTGATAGGCAAATGCCTGGTATTACCATAACTCATGACACACGGTTGTGGCCTCAGTATGCCTCTTCACAACTCTGTCTCTCTGGCCTATTTAAGACCCTTCCACGGTGAACACCTTAGGAGGAAAGGACTTTTACCTGGGTTGCTCTATCCCTGGAAGTGACTTAAGCCTGGTTTCTTATAACAACAGCACTCCAGCTGGTTTCCTTGGGTGAAGCCATTTCCCTGACTTTCAGCTCTGCCAGTGAATCCTTGGGCCTCAGATACTTCTCTCCATCCTTCTTGCTGGTAGAAGCCTTGTTCAACAAGTTTTGGCCTGACCATATTCTAGAATTTGTGGTTTGCCATCTCGCCTGTTTGTTCTTGGTAGGCTCGCTGGTGACAGGGTTGAATCTACTCCTAGAGCCTGTGGGGCTGTGTCCAAGACCCACGTAGGGGCATTGCAGGGCACCAGTTCCTACTCTTAAGTTTTCACTTGGGACCACTGACCGTCAGCCACTCCACGACAGCAAACTCTGAAAGTATCAGCCTCCCTGTATGCCAAGGTCATGTTTTGGGGATCATATTCTCCTCATGGAAGGATCTCTTTGGGGTGGTGGAAAGTGTTTGTGAATAGGACTAGATGGTGGTGACATAACTGCAGTGTTCCATCATGACGAAGGAGAGGCTGCTTCACTCCACAGTGTGAGCATGTCTGTTCACACCTTGCCTTGGTGCGAGGGCTCTGCAGCCTGTCACTGTGTCTCCCACGTATTTATTTCCTTGAATGAACTGCGTGCCCCAATGCTGCATTTGGTAAGAGGCCCTTTTGCCTGACCCATGTAGAGCAGTGTAGAACTAAATCTCTATTTCGTTCTTACTCCACTGCCCTTGGTCATGCCTGTTCCAGGGCCCCGGGTCTGATGGCTCTCTTCCTGCTACTAATGAAAAGTTAGCAGTCGGCCTCTGTGCTGGGCCACTGTCACGCTGTCCCCACCATCCAGTGTCTAACTGCAGTGATGCTGTTGGGTTAGCGTCCCAGGCGTGGAGGGGAGACCACCAGGGCACTCTGGGTAGAAGAGACACGTCCTTTCTGATAGAGTAAATAGGAACTGTATTTTATGGAGGTGTTCTTTCTTAATTTAGACATACAGGCCTTTGGAGAAGCCTGTATGACAGTCTTTGAAGAGTGAGCTAGAGAAGATTTTCAAGCAGTGATGGCAACCACGTTTGGTTACACGGATGGCAGTTGTGCCTGAGGGCGGGCAGTGGCTGACTTCCCCTCCAGCCCTTTCTTGCTGAGTGTCCTGCAGTGCGGAGGGCATGGCAGCCCTAGAGACTCAGACTCTGACAAAGCAGTGCCTCTGTGACAGCCCCCATGACGTGGTCACGGTTAGGGAGTGGGTCAGGGTGCCTTCTGTCTAGGGATTGATGGTTGTGAATGCTACTTTTATAGCAAGAACAATTTCTAGCAGGTAATGATAGCAGCTAATATCAGTCGAGAACTTACCATGTGCCAGGTGATGTGCTCAGCATGAGCATGAAGCATTATCTTGGTTTGTCTCCATGACAACTCTGTGGCTAACAGTTGTTATTTTTCCTATTTCAGGCTTAGAGGATTCAGTAACCAGCTGCGGTCAAGTCATTTCCAACTCATGGTGACCCTGTGTGTGTCGAAGTAGAACTGTGCTCCATAGGGTTTTCAATGGTTGGTTTTTCAGAAGTTGCTCTCTAGGCCTTTCTTCTGAGGCACCTCTGGGTGGACTCAAACTTCCAACCTTTTGGTTAGCGGCTGAGTACACTCTCCATTTGCACCACCCAGGGCCTCCAAAGAATTGGGTGCCTTACCCCAATGACAGAGCCATGATTTAAATGGAAGCCGACTGACTTCACAGGCCGCAATACAACTTCAGTTGGGACACTCTAGGGCTTCCGAGAGAGGGCAGCTTTGCATCCACATCCACGCTCGGGCCCTCCGCCGTTTTGTTGCGCCGCTGGGAAGTCCCACATATGATGCAGGAAGTCAGGGGCCATAGATCTTAGGACCACTTAATGGTGGCCTCTTGAACACAGTGGAGTTAATTTTTCTGCCTCAATGATGCGTATAGGTTTCGCAGCCAAACTGAATAACTATGATGTATGTTCTGATTGATTGAGAAAAGATGAAGCTTTTTTTTTTTCTCTTCTTTCACAGCCCTTAACAGTCATCTTTCTTCTGCCCTCCCTACTGTGGCTCTTGATTATATATAATGCATGTCACCTTGGAGGCCAAAGGAATGCCAGGATTAAAAACCAAACCAAACCCATTGCTGTCGAGTTGATTCTGACTCATAGCAACCCTGTAGGACAGAGTAAAACTGCCCCACAGAGTTTCCAAGGGGCACCTGGTGGATTCGAACTGCCAGTTGTAGCTCTTAACCACTGCACCACCACAGTTTCCAGGCCAAGGTTAGGTGGGAGGAAATGTGGCCTCGAAAATGACAGAGTAGCTCTCCACCCAAGGGTGTTCTAGTGCTTGCAGCCCCCACTGTAACTGAAATGCGTTTGCTCGAGTTCTTCCAAACTTTTGCTGACATTGTGCGTCGACTATCTCATCCTCCTCCTACCACCACAAATTGGCTGCCTTCTGATTTCAGCAACCAGCTGGTGGCCAGCCCTTTGCAACCCTCAGCTAGTATGAAGTGCAGTGGCCCCTAATAATGGCACAGAGCTGTCAAAACAGCCCTCCAAGAGGTAGCCGCTCTCCAGGAAGCAGCATGCCACTTCTTGCTTCATGTTAGACCACATGTTCCAGCAGACCAAGCAGGTACCAGAGCTGGCGGGCCAGCATACCCTCTCCTGGAAAGTGCTGGGAGCCCATCGACAAGTCCTTCCTCTCCAGTTCTCCTTTTTCTACACTCATAATAAGTCTCCTTTCTGTTTCCAGTTGTCATTACATCACTCTTCATTCCAACCAACTTGCATAATGTGTTATTTCTAAGCTTACATATTGTTGACATTTAAGGATGGCAGTTTCCTGATGCCATGTAGGAAGGCACCCTGATCTTACCCGCAATATGTTTCCAAATCCCACTGTATGACTGCTCGTGTCTGGGAAGTATTAGCGCTCCCTCCCGCATATGCCCCTAGAACCTGAGGGAAAGGGGCTGTGTATCTTTCAGCTACCATCTAGGAGGCACAGTGGAAGAGATAAGTTGTGTTTTTCTTTATGACACTTACCACCTTCTAGTTCACTACATAATTTACTTATTTTGTTATCTCCACCCTTGCCACTACCATAAAAAAAAAAAAAAAAAATCTGTTGCCGTTGAGTCAATTCTCATGGCGACCCTGTAGGACAGTAGAACTGCCCTGTAGGGTTTCCAAGAAGCACCTGGCAGATTTGGACTGCCAGCCATTTGGTTAGCAGCTGAAGCACTTACCACTACACCACCAGGGTTTCTACCGCTACGATACTAAAATATAAACTCAATGAGGGTAGGGACTTTTGTCTGTTTTGTTCATTGCTGGATTCCCAGTGCCTACAACAGTGCTGACACCTCTAGATGCTCTATAAATATTTTTTGAATAAATTAAAAGCCACCATAGAGATGCAAAATAGGATATCAAGATTGGCCTTGCTTTACTAACCACATCCAGAGTGGCGACCTCCCATTTCTTTGTCGATTGAAGTTATTGAGCAGGAGATAATGAGGGCATCAGCAATGGTCATCATCACGGCTCTTGTGAGAAGCACTGTAGCAGAAGGAAGACTGTGCATTTGT
Source organism: Elephas maximus indicus (assembly GCF_024166365.1). Classification (NCBI taxonomy): domain Eukaryota; kingdom Metazoa; phylum Chordata; class Mammalia; order Proboscidea; family Elephantidae; genus Elephas; species Elephas maximus. Next base: position 11,403,966 of record NC_064837.1, read on the forward strand.
CTGGGACCTGCCTGAGCCAGGCAACTGATGTGCCCCGACACAGTGCTCCCTGGGGAAGGAGGAATCCCCAACATGCGGCTACTTCACCCTATCCAGGGTCTTCTTGTTAGCTTTGATTCCAGTGGGTGAACTCTCCTGGCCTCATCTTTGCTCAGGACTTGAGCCTATCTTTTTTATTTAGTTTGACTGTTTGGGGCTACATCTGCATCATTAATCAAAGCATACTTGTAAATTAATAGGATATGTGGCTGAAAGATAAGAGTTTGGTATCGGGAAAGGCCTCTTAATGGCAATAGCTAGTCTGTTGTGGCCCTAACTAATCAGAGTTAGGCTTGATGCAGCAGGAGACTGTGTGTCCCGAGGAGCAGTGCCGTTGTACAGTCCTTTCAAGACAAAACTAGGAAAGCAAAGTTGTTCCCATGTTACTCTTATATTTTTTTTAAGTAACTAGAGACACATAGTTATTTTTGATGACCTCTTTACCGAAAGCTCTTGGTTACAATTAAAAGGAAATGACTCTGGCTCACTGGGGGGTTTAAAAAAATGTAATTTATTTGAATAAAGTTGTGAGAATCTCAGGAAGTGTGGGAATTTAGGCAGGTCCTGGCACTTTCCAGCCTGAGGTTGTGGGCCACTTCTCCCAAGTGTTACCACTACTGTAACTCAGCCCCAGCTGGGCTCAGTTCAAAACCCAGAATTCCTGGAGAGGAGAATGCAGTTGGCCTCACTGTAAGCTCTAGACCAGTCAGCTACGTCTCTGGAGGCAGGGTCAAGTGGAACAGACATGACCCTACGGAGTGTTGTTGTGAGGTTTGGAGCTCAGAGGCCTGGTTCAGATCTCCTACCCAGTAGCCTCTTTGCATTTTGGTCAAATGCTTTGCTTTTTTAAAAAAAAATCACATGGAGAAGCATTTGATGTATTTAAGAAGCATCCACTCGATGGCCGTGCCTCTCTGCCCTGCCTTTCTCCACCTGAGTGAGAACGTTGACAACTGTGCCCTCTGTTACCTGTCTGGGTATTCCTAGCTGGTGCCAGCTTCTGTGTCCCAGTCCACAGAAGACAGATGAAGGGATCAGGAATGGCGAATCCATAGCCTTACTGGAGCCATCCAGACATCGTTTGACACACCGTCAAGGGGGAATTGTCAAAACAAGATATCCGTAGCAGAGTTCCTGACTGTCTTTTCAGAGACGCTTGAATTTCTGCCAGACTCCAGGCAGACTCACGTTCCCAGGAGTAATACTCAGCGGCCCAACGAGGGGCTGTTCCCTAGCAAATACTGATGCGTCAGAGAATTGGCATTAAATTATTGACTTGACAGGTCCTAATAAGATACTTTTGCTTGCTGATAGGAAGGATTATCTATTTACAAGTGAGCTCTGCTGTTGGACTGTGGGGATTGCTAGGAGGAACTCATTTCAGGGACGGGAAGTGAATAACATGTTAAGAGCACAGGTAGGGCCTAGAAACTCTTTGGCATTTTCCGTGGAGGAAACAACGGTGAGTTTTTACACTCTCCCTCTGGGAACAGTTATCACTGGCAGAGCTTTGTTTTGTTTGGGGGCATGGATAGGGCTGACTTTCTGCCTCTCTCATGAGACCGTGAGGCCCGCAGAGAGCCAGGTGGACATCTTAGCATCCAAAGGGCCTGACCCATAGTAGTGTTGTTGTTCAGTTGCTGTCGAGTCGGCCCCTGACACACGGCAACCAGTGACCTCCATACACAACAGAACAAAACGCTGCCCTGGTCCCAGACCACTGAGATCTGCAGAATGTTCATTGGCCAATCTTGGAAGTAGATTGCCAGACCTTTCTTTCTAGTCTGTCTTAGTCTGGAGGTGCTGCTGAAACCTACCTATTCAGCATCATAGCACCACGCAACCCTTCACTGACAGACAGGTGGTGGCTGCACTTGAGTACCTTAGCCAGGAATCAGACCTGACTCTCCCACATAGAAGGCAAGAATTCCACCACAGTCGTGTCGTTAGGTGCTATCATAGTGATGCCATGCGACAGAGTAGAGCTGCCCCGTAGGCTTTTCTAGGTTGTGATCTTTACGGGAGCAGATCAACAGGTCTTTCTCCTGTGGGGACACTGGGTAGGTTTGAACCACCAACCTTTCAGTTAGCATCTGAGTGCTTAGCTGTTGAGCCACCAGGGCTCCTTCACCATGGTAGCAGGCAGCAAACAAACATTTGCCAGATTCAGTTCTGCTGTGGGTAAGTCGAACTCCGGGACTCCTCTCTAGGACAGTGCTTGTGACCAGCTGCCCGTCGAGACAGCTTGGCCAGCAGGTCTGAAACTTTCCTTGCAGCCTGGTCAGCCCTGGGCTGGCGAGATGCGCTCTAATGGCCAGGCCTCCAAGGCCTTTGGGTTCTGCTGTTGCTCCAGAGCCACCTGACGTCCTAGAGGTGCCTGGGCCCTGGACTCCAGACCCCAGGAGCTGCCTCTCACACAGCCAGCGCCCAGCTCTTCTGCCCCGTCTTGTGCACTCCTAATCCCCTTTAATTTCCTGTTGCTAGGCAAGTCCTTTTTCTCTCCTCCCAACCCCCACTCCTCAGGTGACCTTACCCTGATTCCCACTTCCTGCCTGAGAACGCACTCACTCTCTCTGGGCCCCAGATGTGTCTCCACACTGCCTGCCGTCACCTTCCTGAGAGCTAATTCTCTTCCAGTTTCTGTATTTTCACCGCGTTACCGCTCGTCCACATTGAGGTGGGGGACCAGGCTGGGGACTGGGGAGGTGAATTTTCACCAGGTGGGAGCTTGGCCTTTGGAGGACAGGGGTGTGTTGCCAGTGTAAGGAAGGCCTCTCCCAGGGTCATCTCAGCTCAGCCCAGACACACCCGGTGGCACTGGGCTGGCCACTTCACAGAATGACCTCAGAGAAAAGCACAGTTCTGACCTTCAAGAAGCTTGCACTTTTTAAAAGAAAGGAGCCAGCCTTTAGTCAGCACTGGCCGTGTGCAGACAAAACGTCATGTCATCCTCCCGCGGCCCTGGGAAGTGTACGTCATCCTGTTACCCACGAGGAACCCGGACTGCAGCAATGTGGGCCACCTGCCCACACAGGCTGGAAAGGCCACCTGGAGCCAGGGCCCCTCCCCTGCCCACTGCACCGTCCTCTAGGCCGTCATCGTTTTCAAGGCATTCAGTGAGCATGGTATAAAGATCTGGCTGGTTCAGGTGTTTGTTTTCAGTCAGAACCAAAACAATGTTTGGTGACGATCCTTTGCCTTTTAATGTATTTCTTTGAGGAGTCATGTTGTCACTTCTGTGTCAAAAACCTTGTTTTCTACCTTTGTCCTGCAGAACTCCCATGTTCTGTCCTGCTCCCCAACAACCCAGGCAGGCTGAGCCCCGGGGTGCTCCCTCCCAGAGAACATGGTCATTTCTGCTGCTCTGCTGTGGGCATGCTGCCTTCACAGGGCTCTCTCCAGGGCAGCATGGGGGCTGGGGCTCGCTGGGAGGCAGGAGGAGAACTGGTTTCTAGCCTCGGTTCTTTGCTTCGCTCTCTGGGGTATGTTGCTTAACCTCTGAGCCTCCATTTTCATACCTGTAAAATGGGGAGAATTGTTAGTGTACTAGCCTCATTGCCTTACCATGAGAATAATACAGAATTTGGATACTGTCGAACTTTCTGGTAGTAACAGTAGTTCTTAATACCGTGACTTCTATTTCCTGTTATGTTTCTGTTACTATTATCATTGTTATTACTACATGTGGCAGCATGGTCAGACTGCCCACCCCTGCTTCTTCTCTGTGCTGTTGGCCACGTTATAACGTCAGGCACGACGGCAGAGCTGCCCTCAAGTTTTCTGTCAGTCTTCCAGGTTCCCCTTTTGGTTTGCTTTAGCCTTCTCTTCTCCTGCCTGTGACCCACCCTGAGTGCGTGTCCTGCCCTGACCTCGGCTGCCTCCCTGGCAGGCCTTTCACGTGGCTGTTTTTCACAGCTCCCCTCACCTGGTGTCCACGGGATTGTGTGACGCCGCCTTTTGACCGAAGCCAGGATTTAGCCCCGAGCAGCTGCCCTTCCTGTGGCTAATGACTTCAGCGGATGCTGCCAGATCTTCCACTCTGAACTTCCAGCCTTTCGTGATGCCCGTCATCACCACCCGGCCGTGGTGTAAACTGGCCTCTTTGCTTCTAAACTGAATGCCAGCCAGGTGTCTCTCTGTTTTTGCTCCTCTCCCCTCTGTTTTGGAGTGAGTGACGTTTTATTTCTGTTGTTAACCTGAAACTGGCTTTCTCCAGAACTCTTATGGAGTGTTGGCCGTACACAGTCCCCGTTCTGAGGCAATGGGTTATATATACCAGCAGTAATCATTGTTATTGTCATAGCTACCATTTATCGAGTGCCAGCTATGTTATAGAAGTTTTATATTAAAAAAAAAAAAAAAAGTTGCCATCAAATCGATTCGAATTCATGGTGACCACAGGTGTGTCAGAGTAGAGCTGTACTCCATAGGGTTTTCAATGACTGTTTTTTTTCGGGAAGTGGCACCTCTGGGTGGACTGGAGCCACCAACCTTTTGGTTAACAGCCAAGTGCGTTATCGTTTGCCACACACAGGGGCTCCACAAGTTTTATATACATCATCTTACTGAATCCTCATGACAAGCTTGTGAAGTCAGTATTTTTAGTCTCATTTTATAAACTCAGAGAGTTCAGGGACTTTCCCAACATTGCATAGGTACTAAGTGGCAGATTGAATTCAGGTCTGCTCGATGCCAAAGCCAGGGCCCTCCTACCCCACCAAACTGTATGCTCCCTGTTTGTGGAGATCCTACCACCTAAGGAAAAAATAACATAAGAATTGAAAGATGGAAGACAAGGAACTGTAAATGCTTCTCTGACTTTGGGGGAGGCCAGAACTTGACCGCAGAAGTGGAATCTGAGCCGAGCCTTTGAGACTTTGGCCCTGAGATGGCAGGAGAAGGGAATGGGGTATGAGCAGAGGGACAAGAGATTGTAAAGTCTGTCTGGGAGGTGGATGGTGGCCCCGCTGAGCCGCAGAGAAATGGCTAGCCACGGAGCAGAAAAAGGAAAGCCTGAAGGGATAAGCTGGCTAAGAACCAAAACCAAACTCAGAAAACCAGATAAGACTTTTGCACAGTGTTTTCCTGAAAGCACTGTCTGGGGGAAATTAAAAACTGTGGTACTGCCGGGTAAAATAGATTCAAAAGGGGAGAACAGGGAAACAGGAAAGCGCCCTTTGCCCCCACCAGCGTGCCGGCAACCCCAGCTCCCAGTGTTGGCTCCTCGACCCAGCTGAGCCTCTGGGCCCCCAGAGAGTGGCTGGCTGCTGGTGACTGTGAAGCGGACTAAGTCAGCGTCAGCATGGGCAGGTCCTGGTAGGGCAGTGACCTGGAGGGGAGCTGTAGCCCTCAAAGCATTCAATCCGAAAATCAGAATGTAAATATGTTCGCCTTCTCTGCACAGCGTCTACCCTATTCTGAGCTTATTTGCCCAGTAATGGGATTAAAGAGGACATTTACATGAACTTTTGAAAACAAATATTCCAGTTTTGTCTTTTCTCCTACTTATTCCCCACCTAAACTCAGGAGTCGGCTGCAAAAATTCTGTTTGATCAGTGAGAACCGACTGGTTAATTCATAAGCAAATGTCACTTATTGACAGGCAGAACTGGGGCGGGGGGGCCCTCCATGAGTCTTCCATGAACGTCCCCTGTTGGTCTTTCCCGTATGAGCTACGTGGGGTGGGCATGGTTGGTTGGCCCTGACTTTTCCAGTATGAGGTACAAGAGGATTCATATTTTGGTTCAATGCAACCAACAATAACAGGCAGCCAGTATGGCTTTCTCTGGGAGTCCCTGGGTGGTGCAAACATTTGACACACTCGGCTGCTAACCAGATGGTCGGAGGCTCAAGTCCACCCAGAGGCACTCAGGAAGAAAGGCCTGGGAATCTCCTTCCCAAAAATCAGCCATCGAAAACCTGCGGAACACAGTTCCCCTGTGACACGGGGCATTGCCATGAGTCGGAGTTGACTCCAGGGCGCCTGGTTTGGTTTTTTTGGTGTGTGTGTGTGGCTGGGGCGGGGGGGTGGGGGGTATTACACAAAGCCAGATAAAAGCACTTTCACATCAAACTGCCCTCAAAATCTCCCACCCCACCCACCCCACCCCATCCCGTGCTCCCATGATTGTCTTCCCACATCCCCCATAGCTAAAGGGTGGAACCGGCCAGTACAGAGATCCACGGTCACTCTCTCAGGGTACGCAGGACCTCATGTTTCCTCCTCCTCCTCATCTTCCTCAGATGTCAGTTAGTGCTAAGAGCTGTTACCTGTGCCCAACTGTGGCAGCCTCCGGAATTTCCTGGTTTCCAGTCTTTCACTGGAAAAAAAACATGAACCAGATGAATGATCTTCAGAAAACACAACACCGTTCCTTTCCCAGTTTGGAAAGGAGTTTGTTTTCTTACATCTTTTTTTAATTGCTATGAGCTGGACTTACAAATATTGTAAGTGGTTGAGTAATACTCATCTGGTAAACTGACCAAAGGAAGCGGACATTTTTTTCCACTCTGGAAACTCTGGCCTCCCATTACTGCCCTGGAGAGGGATACTGGGTACTGGAAGGGAAAACCCGCCCCTCCAGGTGCCCGCAGGCCAGTGCACAGAGCTGAGTGACGCCTGGTCGGAGCTGCTGCCAGGTGTTCTTGTGCTCAGGTTGGTGGCAAAGAGCACCATTGTCTAAGAATTTGGCAGGTTCCCAGAAATTCAGTTGTCTTTCCTCGTTCTGAAATGTCAGACATTTCCTTCGCTGGGGATGGATGACCAGCTCCCCTGAGGCTTAAGCTATTCGGAGGCAGAAGAAATAAGTTCCCTCCCTCACACGTGACTGCGTATTATTCAAGTTCTCCTTGTGTCCGGCAGGAGGGTCTCCCTATCCACTAGGATGAACCACTTGCCTGCATCCCAGCCAGAGGCTCTTCTCTGGCTCTGTCTTCAAGAAATAGCAAACTGTTTGTGGCTGTGTGGGGTGTGTGTGTGTGTGTTTTGTTTTTTATAATTTTTATTGTGCTTTAAGTGAAAGTTTACAAATTAAGTCCAGTCCCTCACATAAAAACTTCTATACACCTTGCTGCATACTCCCAGTTACTTTCCCCCTAATTAGACAGCCGCTCTCTCCCTCCACGCTCTCTTTTTGTGTCCATTTCACCAACTTCTAACCCCCTCCACCCTCTCATCTCCCCTCCAGGTAGGAGATGCCAACATAGTCTCAAGTGTCCACCTGATCCAAGAAGCTCACTCCTCACCAGCATCCCTGTCCAACCCATTGTTCAGTCCAATCCATGTTTGAAGAGTTGGCTTCAGGAATGGTTCCTGTCCTGGGCCAACAGAAGGTCTGGGGGCCATGACCACCGGGGTCCTTCTAGTCTCAGTCAGATCATTAAGTCTGGTCTTTTATGAGAATTTGGGGTCTGCATCCTACTGCTCTGCTGCTCCCTCAGGAGTTCTCTGTTGTGTTCCCTGTCAGGGCAGTCATTGATTGTAGCCGGGCACCATCTAGTTCTTCTGGTCTCAGAATGATGTAGTCTCTGGTTCATGTGGCCCTTTCTGTCTCTTGGGCTTGTAATTACCTTGTGTCCTTGGTGTTCTTCATTCTCCTTTGACCCAGGTGGGTTGAGACCCATTGATGCATCTTAGATGGCTGCTTGCTAGTGTTTAAGACCCCAGACGCCGCTCTTCAAAGTGGGATGCAGAATATTTTCTTAATAGATTTTATTATGCCAAATGACTTAGATGTCCCCTGAAATCATGGCCCCCAAACCCCTGTCCCTGCTACCCTGACCTTTGAAGCATTCAGTTCATTCAGGAAACTTCTTTGCGTTTGGTTTAGTCCAATTGTGCTGACCTTCCCTGTATTGTGTGCTGTCTTTCCCTTCACTTAAAGTAGTTCTTATCTACTTTCTAACTAGTGAATACCCCTCTCCCACACTCCCTTCCTCCCCCCTCTCATAACCACAAAAGAATGTTTTCTTCTCAATTTAAAGTATTTCTCAAGTTCTTATAATAGTGGTCTTATACAATATTTGTCCTTTTGCAACTGACTAATTTCACTCAGCATAATGCCTTCCAGGTTCCTCCATGTTATGAAATGTTTCACAGATTCCTCACTGTTCTTTATCGATGCGTAGTATTCCATTGTGTGAATATACCGTAATTTATTTATCCACTCATCCGTTGATGGGCACCTTGGTTGCTTCCATGTTTTTGCTGTTGTAAACAGAGCTGCAGTAAACATGGGTGTGCATATATCTGTTCGTGTAAAGGTCCTTATTTCTCTAGGATGTATTCCGAGAAGTGGGATTGCTGGATCATATGGCAAGTCTATTTCTAGCTTTTTAAAATAATAAAAAAAAAATTTTTTTAATCGATTTCCAAAGTGGTTGTACCATTTTATTTCCCAACAGCAGTGTGTAAGTGTTCCAATCACTCCACAGCCTCTCCAACATTTGTTATTTTGTGTTTTTTGGATTAATGCCAGCCTTGTTGGAGTGAGATGAAATCTCATTGTTTTGATCTGCATTTCTCCAATGGCTAATGATCATGAACATTTTCTCACGTATCTGTTAGCTACCTGAATGTGTTCTTTAGTGAAGTGCCTATTCATATCTTTTGCCCATTTTTTAATTGGGTTACTTGTCTTTTTGCAGTTGAGTTTTTTCAGTATCATGTAGATTTTAGACATCAGACGCTGATCGGAAATGTCATAGCTAAAAACTTTTTCCCAGTCTGTAGGTAGTCTTTGTATTCTTTTGATGAAGTCTTTGGATGAGCATAGGTGTTTGATTTTTAGGAGCTCTCAGTTATCTAGTTTTTCTTCTACATTCTTTATAAGGTTTTGTATACTGTTTCTGCCGTGTATTAGGGCTCCTAACATTGTCCCTATTTTTTCTTCCATGATCTTTATCGTTTTAGATTTTATATTTAGGTCTTTGATCCATTTTGAGCTCGTTTTTGTGCATGGAGTGAGGTATGTGTCTTGTTTCATTTTTTTGCAGATGGATATCCAGTTATGCCAGCACCATTTGTTAAAAAGACTGTCTTTTCCTCATTTAACTGTTTTGGGGCCTTTGTCAAATGATCAGCTGCTCATATGTGGATGGATTTATGTCTGGGTTCTCAATTCTGTTCCATTGGTCTATGTATCTGTTGTTGTACTAGTACCAGGCTGTTTTGACTACTGTGGTGGTATGATAGGTTCTAAAATCAGGTAAAGTAAGGCCTCCCACTTTATTCTTCTTTTTCAGTAATGCCTTATTTATCCGGGGCCTCTTTCTCTTGCATATGAAGTTGGTGATTTGTTTCTCCATCTCATTAAAGAATGTCGTTGGGATTTGGATCAGAATTGCATTAAATGTATAGATCGCTTTTGGTAGAGTAGACTTTTTTATAATGTTAAGTCTTCCTATCCACGAGGAAGGTACGTTTTTCTACTTAAGTCTCTTTTGGTTTCTTGCGGAAGTGTACTGTAGTTTTCTTTGTATAAGTCTTTTACATCTCTGGTAAGATTTATTCCTAAGTATTTTATCTTCTTGGGGGCTACTGTAAATGGCCTTGATTTGGTGATTTCCTCTTCGGTGTTCTTTTTGTTGGTGTAGAGGAATCCAACTGATTTTTGTATGTTTATCTTGTAACCTGATACTCTGCTGAACTCTTCTATTAGTTTCAGTAGTTTTCTGGAGGATTCCTTAGGGTTTTCTGTATATAAGATCATGTCATCTGCAAATAGAGATACTTTGACTTCTTCCTTGCCAATCTGGATGCCTTTATTTCTTTATCTAGCCTAATTGCTCTGGCTAGGACCTCCAGCACAATGTTGAATAAGAGTGGTGATAAAGGGCATCCTTCTCTGGTTCCCGATCTCAATGGGAGTGTTTTCAGGCTCTCTCCATTTAGGGTGATGTTGGCTGTTGGCTTTGTATAAATGCCCTTTATTATGTTGAGGAATTTTCCTTCTATTCCTGTTTTGCTGAGAGTTTTTGTCATGAATGGGTGTTGAACTTTGTCAAATGCCTTTTCTGCATCAATTGATAAAATCATGTGATTCTTGTCTTTTGTTTTATTTATGTGGTGAATTACATTAATTGTTTTTGTAATGTAGAACCATCCCTGCATACCTGATGTGAATCCCACTTGGTCATGGTGAATTATTTTTTTGATATGTTGTTGAAGTCTATTGGCTAGAATTTTGTTGAGGATTTTTGCATCTACGTTCATGAGGAATATAGGTCTATAATTTTCTTTTCTTGTGTTATCTTTACCTGGTTTTGGTATCAGGGATATGGTGGCTTCATTGAATGAGTTTAGTAGTATTCCGTCCTTTTCTATACTCGGAAGAACCTTTAGTAGTAGTGGTGTTAACTCTTCTCTGAAAGTTTGCTAGAACTCTGCAGTGAAGCTGTCTGAGCCAGGGCTTTTTTTTGTTGGGAGTTTTATTACCTTTTCAATCTCTTCTTTTGTTATGGGTCTATTTTGTTGTCCTACCTCTGTTTGTGTTAGTTTAGGTAGGTGGTATGTTTCTAGGAATTCATCCATTTCTTCTAGGTTTTCAAATTTATTGGAGTACAATTTTTCATAGTAATCTGATAGGATTCTTTTAATTTCAGTTGGGTCTGTTGTAATACCGCCCCTCTCATTTCTTGTCCGGGTTACTTGCTTCCTCTCCTGTTTTTCTTTTGTCAGTTTGGCCAGTGGTTTATTAATTTTGTTGATTTTTTCAAAAAAGCAGCTTTTGGTCTTATTAATTCTTTCAAAGGTTTTTCTGTTTTCTATTTCATTTAGTTCTGCTCTAACTTTTATTATCTGTTTTCTTCTGGTGCCTGTGGGTGTCTTTTGTTGCTCTCTTTCTATTTGTTCAAGTTGTAGGGATAATTCTTTGATTTTGGCCCTTTATTCTTTTTGGGTGTGTGCATTTATTGATATAAATTGGCCTCTGAGCACTGCTTTTGCTCTGTCCCAAAGGTTCTGATAGGAAGTGTTTTCATTCTCATTGGATTCTATGAATTTCTTTATTCCATCCTTAAGGTCTTCTATAATCCAGTGTTTTTTGAGCAGGGTATTGTTCAGTTTCCAAGTGTTTGATTTTTTTTTCCCGTTATTGATTTCTACTTTTATGGCCTTATGGTCAGAGAAGATGCTTTGTAATATTTCAATGTTTTGGATTTTGCTAAGGCTTGCTTTATGACCTAATATGTGGTCTATGCTAGAGAATGTTCCATGTGCACTGGAAAAGAAAGTATATTTGGTTGCTGTTGAGTGGAGTGTTCTGTATATGTCTACAAGGTCAAGTTGGTTGATTGTGGCATTTAGATCTTCCGTGTCTTTATTGAGCTTCTTTCTGGATGTCCTGTCCTTCACCGAAAGTGGTGTGTTGAAGTCTCCTACTATTATTGTGGAGCTGTCTATCTCACTTTTCAATGCTGATAGAGTTTGTTTTATTTATCTTGCAGCTCTGTCGTTGGGTGCATAAATATTTAATATGGTTATATCTTCTTGGTATATTGTCCCTTTAATCATTATATAGTGTCCTTCCTTATCCTTTCTGATGGATTTAATTTTAAAGTATTTTGTCAGAAATTAATATTGCCACTCCTGCTCTTTTTTGACTGTTGTTTGCTTGATATATTTCTTTCCATCCTTTGAGTTTTAGTTTGTTTGTGTCTCTAAGTCTAAGGTGTGTCTTTTGTAGGCAGCATAGAGATGGATCTTGTTTTTTAATCCATTCTGCCACTGTCTGTCTCTTTATTGGTACATTTAGTCCATTTACATTCAGGGTAATTACGGATAGGTATGAATTTAGTGCTGTCATTTTGATGTCTTTTTTTGTGTGTTGTTGACAGTTTCTTTTTACCAGTTAATTTTATGCGCTGAGTAGATTATCTTTATATATTGTCCTTTCCTCATATTTGTTATTGTTGATTTTGTTTCTGGTGAGTATTTTTTTCTTGTTATTTTATTTTTATGAGTAGGATAGTTTGTCTCCTTTGTGGTTACCTTAGTACTTACCCCTATGTTTCTAAATTTAAACCTAATTTTATTTCTTTGTATCACGGTAACTTCCTCTCCATATGAAAGATCTATATTTACATTTCTTAGTCCCTCTTTATTGTTTTAATGTTGTCTTCTTTTATAGAATAACGGCTGTTACCCTGTTTCGAGCATTTTTTTGTTATAGTCTTTCTTTGTTTTTTTCGATTTCCCTGTCTGGGTTGACTTCTGGTTGCTCTGCCCAGTGTTCTCGTCTTGGGTCGATACCTGATATTATTGATTTTGTAACCAAAGAACTCCGTTTAGTATTTCTTGTAGTTTTGGTTTGGCTTTTACAAATTCCCTCAACTTGTGTTTATCTGGAAATGTCTTAATTTTTTTTTTTTTTTTTATTTAAGAGACAGTTTTGCTGGATATATGATTCTTGGCAGGCAGGTTTTTTCCTTCAATTTTTTAAATATGTCATCCCATTGCCTTCTTGCCTGGATGGTTTCTGCCAAATAGTCTGAGCTTGTTCTTATTGGATCTCCTTTGTAGGTGACTTTTCGTTTATCCCTCGCTGCTCTTATAATTCTCTCTGTATCTTTGGTTTTGGCAAGTTTGATTATAATATGCCTTGGTGACTTTCTTTTAACATCTACCTTATGTGGAGTTTGATGAGCATCTTGGATAGATATCTTCTCATCTTTCACGAAATCAGGGAAGTTTTCTGCCAACAAATCTTCAACAGTTCTCTCTGTATTTTCTGTCATCCCTCCCTATTCTGTACTCCAGTCAGTGGCAGGTTATTTCTCTCAATGGAGTCCCACATGATTCTTAAGTTTTCTTCATTTTTTAAAAATTCTTTCATCTGATTTTTCTTCAGATGTATTAGTGCCAAGTGATTTATCTTCAGGTTCAGAAATTCTGCCTTCCACTTGCTCAATTCTGCTCTTCTGACTTTCCATCGAGTTGTCTACTTCTGTAATTTTATTGTTAATCTTCTGAATTTCTGATTGCTGCCTGTCTATGGATTTTTCCAGCTTATTAAACTTTTCATTATGTTCCTGAATAAACTTTCTAATTTCTTCAGTTGCTTTATCTATGTGTTCCTTGGCTTGTTTTGCATATTTCCTCATTTCCTTCCTGATGTCTTGAAGGGTTCTGCATATTAAACTTTTGTATTCTGCATCTGGTAATTGCAGGAATGCACTTTCATCTAGAAGATCCCTGGATTCTTTGTTTTGAGAGCCTGTTGAGGTGATCATGGCCTGTTTCTTTATGCGACTTGATATTGAGTGTTGTCTCCAAGCTATCAATAAGTTATTGTATTAGTTTATGCTTGCTTACTGTGTTGTAGGTTCTTGCTTTGTTTTGTTTTGGTGTACCCCTATGGGTTGCTTGAGTGAGCTAGCTTGATTATTTTCACCTTCAGAGCTCTGATGTCCTGTCCCCAGATGACTAGAGCTGTTATCAGGTATATCAGTCTAGGAGTCTATTCAGTTTTCTTATATGAATTCAGCTCAGGTGTCCAGGTAGCTGATCATCAAGTGTGTGGTACAGGCTCTATCCTACAATCTTACAGGGGCAGGGGTGATTGACGTATATACCAGTATCTGATTGCTGCAGGGGGTCATGCTCTGAACAAGGCAGGGGCCTGAGAACCAACCCCCAAGTGTCTCTGAGGAAAGCATGTCCCTGTTCCCTAGAGTGTGCAAGTGGGTGTGTTCTGCAGACAGACCATGGGCACCCAAAGGTTTTGGTTGTAAGGACAGGGAGGTACCAGTTATCCTTGGACCTGTGTTGCAGGTGGCTTGGTGACCTGAGTGGAGCTGCCAGTCCTTAGGTCCCTGATGTGGGTAGGTGAGGACCTTGTTTAATAGGCAAAGCAATGTCAAATGTCAAACACCCACCTTTCCACCACACAGCTGAAATGGTTGGAGCCTGCCAACAAGGGGCTGTTCTCCCGAGATAGGTCCACACAGGTCCACGCAGAAGGGAAAGGTGCTCAAAGTCCACAGACAGTTTATGCCTGGACAGGAGCTGCTTTTGTCCTGAGCTCCCCCGGTTAGTGGAGCTAGCAAATTATCTTTTCCCCCAAATGCAAATTTTTTCCTTCCCCAAGGCCTGGAGGATGGCTCTAAGTGCTCACCAGAGTCTATCTGAGGCCTAGGGATTCAGCCGCTGAAGCCGGCTTGGGGGTGGGGTGGGGCGCAGTAAAGTATACTCAAGTGCTTAGCTTTTGCCCAGAGCACCGTTCTCCTCAGGTACTAGAGGTGTGAGCAGGCTGTGTGGCTGGCTGCTTCTCCCCGAGGAAACTGCGGCCAAATGCTAGGACCAGCCTGCCGCTGCCGCCGCTCCGGGAATGGTGCCTAAGAGCTCCACGTGATTCAGGTCCAGTAACTCCTCTCCGCTTCTGAACCGTCTCTTCCTCCCCCTGCCGCTCAGTTCATTTTCTAAGCTTGCCTTTGAAGCCCAGGGCTCCCAGCTTGTCACAAATATACTCATTTCACTTGTTTTTTCGGGTCTTTGTCGTAAAGAGGACTCGCTGGAAGTGTCTGTCTGTTCCGCCATCTTGGCTCTGCCTGTGTGTGCCTTAATGATGCCTGACCTTTTAGTGGGAGTCCCTTGGTGGCACAGATGGTGTAGCGTGGGCTATTAATCAAAAGCTTGGCAGTTCGAGTTCACCCAGAGGCGCCTCAGAAGAAAGGCCTGGCGATCTACTTCTGAAAGATCACAGCCATTGAAAACCCTTCAGGCGCAGGTCTACTGTGACGCATGTGGGGTCACCAGGGTTTGGGATTGATGTGACAGGAACTGGTCTGACACTTTTTGTTGTTGTTACCTTTTAGTGATACTTGCTGGAGTATTTATAGAAGAAATATGTCTGGGATTTGCTTTAAAATAATACACTGGGGGCGGGGTGCAGGTGAAGGTATAGGTAAAGCAAGATAGGCCATGAACCAATAATTGTTAAAGCTAAGTGATTAGGTGCCATTCATTACACTAGTCTGTCTACTTTTGTATAATGTTTAAATTTTTCCATAATTAAAAATTGAGGGAGGGGGGAAGGAAAGAAAGAAGAGGGAGAGAGAGAGAAAAGAAAGTAGGAAAAAGAGAAGAAAATCTTCATCTCAGTCTTTCATCCTGAAGGATGAAAGCCTCTCTCCCTGATAAAGCCCACTCTGTTATAAGTTGGGATCCCCCGGCAGGCTCCCTTGTGTGCAAGAAAGGGTTAAAGCATGGACTGAGGGACCAGACCCACCTGGGTTCCAGTTCCAGCTCTTCCTCTTACCAGCCATAGGAGTTTAGGTAGGTTAGCCTTCTAGAACCTCAGCTTCCTCGTGTACAAACTGGAGCGAGGAGCTCTTTGTTGGGGAGAATCAAGCAAGGTGATATACCTGTAGCGCTTGTACAAAGCCTACAGGTGTGAGTATTAATGTACGGTGTGGCATAGCTGTCCCTGGTTTTAAAAAGACCCTCGGTTACTCACTCCGAAACACCACCCTTCAGAGGAGAGAAACTCTACTCAGGCGAGGTGCCAGGGCTGTGATCGTATTCCAAGAAAGCCAAATTTCTCCAAAAGAAAGGATTGCACTGATAAGGTGTGCAAACACCTTCTCTTTGACCAAAAGAATCTAAAGGGCTACAATTGATTTTTGCTTATCACCGTCACTTGCCATCGTAAAATGACTTTGTCACTTGACCCTGAGTGCATACCAGTTTACTTAAACCTGTTGAACTTCTCCTACCTGGAGGACCCCTGTTTGCTCTGAAAGGGTTTAGAATGTAAAAGTCATATTTGTCACTGCTCTTAAAGTCCCACTTTTCGTCTTTGAACAAGAGCCTGGTTTATCCCATATCATCAGGTTCCTATCTCAGATGTCACAGCTGAAGTGCAGGTTCATTTTCCACAAGTCATACCTTTACTTTCACTATGGCAATGGGAGGGAGTCCCCGGGCAGAGCAAATGCTTAATTAACGTTCTTGGCTGCTAACTGAACGGTTGGAGGTGTGACTTCACCCAGGGGTGCCTTGGAAGAAAGACCTGGCAATCTACTGAAAAATCAGGCATTGAAAAATCCATGGAGCACAGTATTACAGTGACACACATGGGGTCTCCATGAATTGAGGTCAACTACATGGCAACTGTTTTTTTGTTTTGCTTTGTTTTTTATGGCAGAATTAGAATAATTTAGTTTCTGTGATGGAAAAATTAGCAGCTGTGAAAGAATCACTACATTAATAATGGTTTGTATAAACCCAGCCGCCATTTGCTAAAACTGTCCTCTGTCCTCATCCCCTTGGGCATTTTGTAGTGTTCGTTGGTGGTATTGACCACTTCTTGAATTTTCTCTTCTCTCAGCCTCCTTAACATATTTTCTCAGTCTCTTCCCCCCTGCTGACTACTACTTCTGTGTTTTTCTTATTGGCTCCTCTCGTTCCTTCCAGGTATTCAATACATATACTCATTTATTCAGAAAAATGTTGGAGCTCTTTTGTGTGCCAGGCTGTGTTCTAGGTCCTGGGGATATGGTGGGGACAGGACGGGCACAGTCCCTCTGTAGAAGCTCACGTGCTGATGAAGGAGACAGATGAGAGACAGCTCAGCACACGTGTGGTGATGGAATAAGGGCAGCTGCGGCAGAACCAGGGGATGGAAAGAGCCAATGTATGGAGGTCAGGAAGGAGTTCCTTGAGGAGGTGACACTGCTACCAAGTTTTGAAGGACACGTGGGGATTAACTAAGCCAGAGAGAAGAGTGCGCTTGGGGCGCAGAGGACACACGGGAGAGCCAGGAGGCGGGGAGGAGCACAGCGTGCGGAAGGGACAGGAGCAGGGTGCCCGGTCACAGGGCACGGAATGTGGCTGCAGGGGCCAGACCGTCAGTGCCTTCTAGACCACAACCAAGAGTTTGCATTTCAGTGGAAGCTGTTGGAGGGTTTTCAGCAGGAAGTAGCATCATGTTACGTACGGCCTAAAAAGATCGGTCCTGTTGTTACCTGCCATTGAGTCACCACCAGCCCCGCCCCAACTCATGGAGACCCCATGCACAATGGAAGGAACCGCCGCCAGCTCGTGTGCCACCCCTGTGATCGTTTGCAGATCTGACCGTTGTGATAAACAGGGTTTTCACTGGTTGCTTTTCAGAAGTAGATCGCCGGACATTTCTTTCTAGTCCACCTTAGTCTGGAAGCTCTGCTGGAACCTGTTCAGCGTCAGAGCAACGTGCAGGCTTCCACTGACAGATGGGTAGTGGCCGTCCATGAGGTGCGTTGGCCAGCCATTGAACCCGATCTCCAGCTGGAAGGTGAGAATTCTACCACGGAACCGCCACTGCCCCACCTAAAGGGATTTCCTCCAGCTAACCTGTGGAGAATAAATTGAGGAAAGCAAGCGCAGGTTAGCAGATCATGGTGGTGGTCCACACAGGAGATGGTGGTCACAACTGATACTGTGAGGCCTCTTCCCTTGGATCTCAAGCTTCACGTGTATAAACTAAGACTGGTTGTATGGTTTTTCTCTCCCACCCAGCTGTTCTTGGTTTCTTTGTTTTCATCACTTGTTCTTCTGTTCACATAATCACCCAAGGTCACGTTTTAAAAATGATTTATTCATAGCCATCCCTTCCTTATCTCACTCTCCTGGCCTCAGCTGTCTCGTCAGGCCATCGTGACCTCAGTCCAGAGCCCTTGCTGTAGAAAGAGCTTCTCTGCTCAAGTACTCTCCCCACTGTGATCCGTGAGCAGCAGTAACAATGCTTCTTCCTAAAACATCACTCATCACCTCCCTGGTTTTCAGAACTCAGCTCCTCCCTGTTGCCTGTAGGGTAAGGCTAGGCTCCGGGGTGCCATTAATGCTCCCAGTATGGCTCCATCCCAGCCCATCCACCCCTCTGTCTCCATTATTTTCTCCTGATACTGTACCACGTAAGCCTTCCATTCCAGCCTGGAACAAGTTTTTCACCAAACATCATGTACGTGGCAGAATGACCAAGAATTAGTGTGACTCCTGCCCAGGTGAAGCCTTTGGTCACCCTGAAGATGTGAGGCTGAAGTAAATGAAAAGGACATTTGTTCTCCTGGTTTTGGCAACAAAGTGGACTAAGATAATATTAACACACACACCACGCAAACAGAAACCTAGCTACAAACATCTTGAAATGCTGGATAAAACATTTCACCCCTTCCTCCAAATTGTTAATGCATAGCTGAATTTGCGAGGAAGAAAGAGTAACCCCCCCACTGAGAGAATGGAGAGAGAACAGGAAGCCAGCAGTGCCCGAGTGAAGGGGTGCAGCCATGATGGTGGAGTGGAGGGGTCGGCACACGTGTTGTGTAAAGGGATGGGCAGTAGTGGTTTAGACTCGTAGGCCGCCTATGGTGTCTGTTACATGTTCTTCCTCCTCTTCAGTTTTTTTTCTTTTTTTAAAACCTATACAAATGCAGAAACCATCCTTAGCTGACAAGCTGTACAAAACCAGACCACAAGCCATATACGGCCCATGGGCCATAGTTTGCTGACCCCTGATATAGAGGCTTGAGTGTCCGTCCTCAGGAAGCCAGGAGAAAAACCCTTAGGGCCCTGAGGGAGAGGACCCTCCAAGGCTATATCCTCAGAGAAAGAAGGCGTATTAGGAAACATTTATCTGCCATCACAGGGAGATGACAGGGAAGCATGGCATGTATTTTTAAGTTGTTTCCCAATATTTAAAACCACAGGCTAAAATTTACACTACCAGACCTCCGTGAACTCCAGGGATCAGTGGATAGAATTCAGGGAGTCCATGAACTTGGATGGGAAAGAAATTGCATTTTTGTTTTCACTAGCCTCTAATTAAGGAGCACGATGATGCAGCGGTTAAAGCGCTCAGCTGCTAACTGAAAGGCAAGCAGTTTGAACCCACCAGCTGCTCCCCAGGAGAAAGATGTAGCGGTCTGCTTCCATAAAAAACACAGCCTTGAAAACCCTCCGGGGCAGTTCCATTCTGTCCTACAGGGTCACTCGGAGTTGGGAGCAACTCAACAGCAATGGGTTTTGTTTTTTCATTTTGGTTTTGGTTTGGTTTTAACCTCTAATTGAGGGTTAGTATTTTCTTAAATTACAAATGTAGGCAACAAACCATAGCAGTATTAGTAGTACTTGTGACTTTATCATTAATGGAAGTCACAGGTGTTTTCACATCAAAGTCTAGCACATGTATTATCTCAGAATTAAAAACAGGAAGGTATTTTGATAAGCATGCTTTAATATACTTGCAAATTCAAAACCACACCTCTAAATAATTATTGGGCCAAAGAAGAAATCATCATTGAAATTTTTTAAATATTTAGAATTTAGAAATCAACAACAAATGACGTTATGCCATATCAAAACTTACAGGCTTAGAAGGTAATATGTAGGAGGAAGATGGAAAACGAGTTAAGTTCCAATTCAAAAGTTAGCGAAAGAGCAATAAAGTAATTCCAAAGAAAATCTATGAGTACAGTTAATAAAAATAAAAGCAGAAATTAATAAAACAGAAAACAAAGAAACGAGGTGATCAGCAAAGTCAAAATTTGTTCTTGGAAAAAGTTACTAAAAATAGACACAGTGTGGCAAGCAAGGGAGGCCAGGAAAAAGAAGGCACAGCTAACGGATGTTAGGAATGAAAAGGGCGTAGGTGCAGCGTCCGTTTTAAATTATAAGAGAATATATAATGAACAGCTTTATGCCAATAATTTTGAATATTCAGAAAAAAAATGGGCAGCTTCCTAGAAAAATTATAATTTAACAAAACCAACTCAGGAAGAAGAGAATGCAGAACTCGTAAAAACTACCCAAGTATAGAGTGAGGGTTTAAAAGACATGGGGCAGCCATTCATTCATGTATTCTTCAGCACATCTGTGTGGCGTCTCCACTGTGCGCCAGGGCACTGTTGTAGATGCCGAGGATACAGGGGTAAATAAAATAATCAAAACCCCACAGCAACACCAGTGCTGTCCAACAGAACCCTCTGCAATGATAGGACTGTTTTCTGTCGTCCCATATGGTAGCCTTTAGCCACATGTGGCTAGTGAGCACCTGAATATGGTTACTGCAACTGAGAAACGGAGTTTTTAATGTAATTTAATTTGAATTAATTTAAATAGCCACATGTGGACACTGTCTCTCTAGAGTCCAGCTCTAGCTAATAAGATAAATAAATAAAATTATTTAGTATGTTAGTGATATGCCCCAAGTAGAAAATACTAAGCAGAGAGAGGTATAGAATGTGTTTTTAGATCTGGTACCAGAATTGGCCTCTCCAGGCCTATGACACAGTCTGACAGATTGGATGTGGGCCCAAGAGAAGGGAGAAACCAAGGATGGTAAGGGTCTTAATTGAAGCAGCTGACCGGGCGAGGCTGCCGTTTGCTGAGAGGGAGATTGGCATGCCAGTCAGGTGTCCAGTGGGGCTAAGTGGGTCGCGGGTGTTTTATTTTCTGTTCTCTGATTAAACTTTTAAATACATACAAGACCTCTCAGTCCAAGATGGTCAATGACAATGGCCAAGTGAACAGGACAACCGGGCGTATGCCCAGAGCTCAGGGACGATGCCAGGATTCCTGGAGAGAAAGGAATACATCTTCCACTGGGCCTGAGAAGTAGGTGGGACTTGACTGGGCAGAAGGAAGTGAGGGCCTTTGGGAACAAGGCTGGGAGTGGGGAAAGGATGTAGGTTCTGGCCAGGGAAGACTGTCCTGGAGCAGAGTAGTCACAACAAAAGCCAGCATCCCCAAAGTGCATGTTATAAAGTCAGGTGCTGTGCCGGGGAGTGTGCTAGCTCACTGCCAACAGCGGGGGAGAGAAGCCCATGCTGAGGGCAGGGCCTGTGCACATTCCCACAGCCTCTCCACGGCACCGCCGCTCGCCCTGGGCCTCCTGTTCTCCTTTCTCTCCCAGTGTTGCAAGAAGGAAGACACTTTGTCAGAAGATTGTGTGGTCTGAGCAGGAAGTAAGGAAACTGATTCCCTATAGCCCTCACAGTGCCTACACGGAACATCCTTGGTGGGCTCTGCAGCTGTCCCCTGAGGGATTGCGGGAGGAAGGTCTTCTGACAGGGGCCTCCTGAGGGACTGTGGGAGGAAGGTCTTCTGACAGGGGCCTCCCCAGGGCATTTTCACATCCTTGTCTCGTCTGTACCTGACTTCCATCTTGGGCCATCTGTAGCCCAGGGGCTCTTCAGCCCACCAACTTGGGTGAGTGCTCACCTTGTAGCAATAAGCTCTAGCCCCTAGGCTGTAACTACATTGCGTCTGGTGCCTGGCTCTTGGTAGTTGTTAGCTGCAGTCCAGTCAGTCCCAGCTCGTGGTGACCCCATACACAATGGGATTGGACCATTGTGACCTATAGGACTTTATTGCCAGGCCTTTCTTCCTAGTCCATCTTAGTGTGGAAGCTCTGCAGAAACCTATTCAGCATCATAGCCACACGTAAACCTCCGATGACAGACAGGTGGTGGTTATCATGAGATGCATTGGCCAGGAATCTATCCCAAGTCTCCCGCATGTGAGGCGACATTTCTACCGCTGCTTCCCATGACACGTGGGACGCGCTCATTAAATACCAGGTGAGTAAATGTGGAAGACGGGGCACTAACTGAGTGTGGGCTGTGTTCTCTGGGGCCTGATTCATCAAAGTCACCCTGGGGGGGTGAGGCAGCGTTGGGTTCAGAGCAGACTCGTTGGAAGGGCTGATGCTCACCTTGGTGTTTTCCAGCCAAACGTTTTATCTTATTTGGAGACTGCGAGTGAACTTTTTTTTTGTAATTGTGCTTTAGGTGAAGGTTTACAGAGCAGGTTAGTTTCTCATTAAACAATTCATACACATATTGTTTTGTGACATTGGTTGCCAACCCTGCAACGTGTCAGCACTCTCCCCTTCCTGACCTGGAGTTCCCCATTTCCATTTGTCCAGCTATCCTGTCCCCTCGCTGGGCTGGGGTGCCCATCTAGTCTCATATACATGGTTGAGCTGTGTGTACTATTGTTAGTTTTATGGGCCTGTCTGATCTTTGGCTGAGGGATGAACCTCAGGAGTGTCTTCGGTACTGAGTTGGAAGGGTATCTGAGGGCCATACTCTTGGGGTTTCTCCAGTCTCCATCAGACCAGTAAGTCTGGTCTTTTTTTGTAAGTTTGAATTTTGTTCTATGTTTTTCTCCACCTCTGTCTGAGACCCTTTATTGTGATCCCTGTCAGAGCATTCAGTGATGGTAGCTGGGCCCCATCTGGTTTTGCTGGACTCAGTCTGTGGAGGCTGCGGTAGTTGTGGTCCATTGGTCCTCTGGACTGATCTTTCCCCTGTGTCTCAGTTGTCCTCATTCTCCCTTGCTCCACGTGGGGTGGGACCAGTAGACATATATTAGATGGCTGCTTACAAGATTTTAAGAACCCAGACGCTACTCACCAGAGTAGGATGTGGAACATTTTCCTTATTAACTATGTCACGCCAGTTGAGCTAGATGTCCCCCGAGACCATGGTCCCCAGCCCTCAGCCCAGTAACTCAATCCCTGAGGGAGTTGGGATGTGTCTGTGAAGCGTCTATGACTTTGTCTTGGTCAAGTTGTGTTGCCAGCCAAACATTTTAGGAAATAAAACTAGAAAATACCAATTCCAAAAATAGTAAGAAAAAGTCCCTCTATTGAGGACTGTTTTTACAGATAGTGATATCTTAGACTCAAGAAGAAAAGGTGAAGCCATGTGGCTAGGGGAGAAAATGGACCCTAGAATTAATGTTTTGTAACTGAAGCCCTTTACTGTGTCTATGCTTCATCAATGCAAAAGCTGACTGGGTCATGAGGGGGCATTTTCAGCAGCTTCCACTCTCCCAGATCCCCCGAGTCTTGCAGTCAGCAGTCCTGGCACTTTGCTGGCACTACTCTTGAGGGGGCTGGGCTATTTCTGGTTTCCCTGGAGCACCTCCCCACCACTACCAGCAGCCTGCAAAGCCAGGGTTGAGAGCCCGCTGCTGACCCCTATCCCTCCCCAGAACACTTTCCTCAGAGAGGCCACTGCTGACCGCTGTCCCCCTTCAAGAAGACTGTCCTCAGAGAGGCTGCTGCTGACCCCTTTCCTCCCCCCAAGAAGACTGTCCTCAGGCTGTTGCTGATCCCCATCCCCTCCCCAGAAGACTGTTCTCAGAGAGGCTGCTGACCCCCATCCCCCCCACAGAAGACTGTCCTCAGAGAAGCCGCTGCTGACCCCTGTCTTCCCCTGCAGAAGACTGTCTTCGGGCTTCTGCTGACCCCCACCCCCCCATAAGACTGTCCTCAGAGAGGCCACTGCTGACCCCTGTCACCCCCCAGAAGACTGTCCTCAGAGAAGCCACTGCTGACCCCTGTCCTCCCCCCCCAGAAGACTGTCCTCAGAGAGGCCGCTGCTGACCCCTGTCCTCCCCCCCGAGAAGACTGTCCTTAGAGAGGCTGCTGCTGACCCCCATCCACCCACCAGAAGACTGTCCTCAGAGGGAGTGAACATGTGGAGAGCTGGGCCACCCTCTTCTCCACACACAGCTGACAGGGCGTGCGAAGATTTCAGGTAGGAATCATTAAGGAGATTTTCCGCTTGTCTTTCAGGGATGATAGTGGTGATTTTATTGCTGCTCGTGGCTATTGTCGTCGTGGCAGTCTGGCCTACCAACTAATGCAGCACGGGCTGCCACCTGCTGACACCGGATCAAGGCCCGGCACCTCCTGGTACACAAAACCTGCCTTCAATAAACGCCCTCTGTGCTTTGAACTCTCCATGTGCGTTGTTTCAGAAAGGGGGCCAGGAGGGGCAGGCCTCGTGTGGCCGAGCTCCTCGGGGGACCGTGCAGAGGCTCCTCAGTGGTCACTGTAACCAGGGCAGCTGGCCACGGCCACCAGTGGACTCTGGCCACCTGCCCTGTGCTGGGCATCCTGGGGTACAGAATTAATAGGCGGTTTGTAATGCCCAGGATCTGGTCGGCCTGGGGAAGCACATGCCCATGTATGCAGCAGCTAGTGAACAGTCAGGGTCATGGGTGTACAGGTAGGGGAGGAGCAGGGTGAAGGCGTGGGGAGGGGCGGTAGGCTGCCACCTGGCTGGGCATGTGGCCCCCACACCAGGACTCCCACAGGGGCGCTGGCACTGTACCAAGCCACAGCACTCCTTTTGGTGGGCTCGCTGCCATTGCTCAGAGGTACTCTCGGGCTCTACTTTGGGAACCACCCTCAGAACTGGGAGCACATCCTTTTCTGGTTCCTCAGTGATAGGGACTCCTCATTTTCCAAGGTGGATGGGGCGGGGTGATCAGGCTGGCGGCGTGACAGGAAACGCCTGACTTTAGGAGAACAGGGTCTGTATTTGGCTCCTATACTGGCTCTGAGCACGCAGTGTGGGGTACATGTGCACACGCGTGCGTGTGTGTGTGTGTATAAAACACGGCAGACACTCAGGGTAGGCCCGCAGAGGATACCAGCTCACAGGCGCATTGGTGAGGTCTGAGGTGGAATGGGGTGGGGGCCGTACTGTGCCCTTTCTCTTCTGCATCGGGAGGCAGAACGAGCCAACAGGCCGGGCAGGCCCACCATGGCATGAGGAAAATGAATTGGGGTTGGTGGTGGGCGGTTTCCAAAGCCCAGGGTTCCACTGATTTCACACTTGAGAAAAGGAGAACGTGGGCAGGTGGTGGGGCCTGTGGGACCCTCTTGTGGATTTCCCAGATACTGCCTGCCTCTGTCATCAGAAGTCACGACCGGAAGCCCCCTCTGGACAAAGATGGCCGTCAAGAGGAAAGCCGCAGTGCAGCCTGCCTGGCGTTATGTCCTAGGACCTGGAGACCTTTGGTCCTGAGACCCCAGGTGCTGAGAAGAGCCATGGTCTGGGAGCCCAGGCACCTGGCTGCCTCAGAGGGGATCCTGCCTTCCAGTGTTTTGGGAGCTGTACGCAGTGACGTCCTGATGGCAGCTCTCCCAGAGAGGTGCTGGTCACTCCCGGCCCTGCCCGCCCTGCTTCACCTGAGCAGCCCTGCCTCCGTGCGCTGCGTGCACTAGCTAGTGACCCTGTGCTTCTGGAGGCAGCCCAGCACGTGGGTTAGGGTGCGGGCCCTGAAGGGGACTGCCTGGCTCATACCTGGGCCAGGGGCTCCAAACATGTCTCCTCATCCAGAGCCCAGGCTGGTGGGACAGCCGCCGTCTGGACTGCCAGGTCTCTGGAGCAGAGAAAGAGAGGGCTTTGGAAGGTCACCTTCACCTTTGCTCACAGCTCACCGGGCAGAACTAGTCCCATGGCCCTCCTTAACGGTGAGGGGACCAGGAGGTGCCCAGACGGCAGAGAAAAGAAATGTGTGCAGGGACTTGCCCTAGGGACCACCACACCACTCACAGCCACGTGACCAGAGGCAGAATGCCCTTTCTGTGCCTTCTTCTTCTCAGCCTGGAAGATGGAGATCAGAACATTGGGTCGTTGTGAAGAGCGAGTTAGTAGCACATGTCAGCACACGGCCCCCTGTTTGGCCCGGCTGAAAAAAGGGTACTTCCTCTACCACAAGTCTAAAAAGACAGTGGACCAGATGGCCTCCGAGCAATCTCAGCTCCAGAGTAAGGGGTTCTAGCAATGCTTTCAACCGAGGCACTAGAACAAACCAGCATGAGGACAGACAGTGGACAGAAACTATGGTGAGGACAGACACATGAGCCCAGGCTCCCGTCTGTTCAGACCCCAGTCCGGGCTGACCTCCAGGGTACCAGCCACACGCAGCCAAGGCCTTGGGGTTTAGCTAGGCAGATTCCACAGCATGGCCAGGGCCAAGCTACGCCTGGAGAGGGCAGAGCGGTGAGAGGGTGGGGAGGTGAGCCTGAGGAGGGTGAGCCCTGCCGTCAGGGAATCGGATGGTGAAGGGAAGTCACTTGCCCTGGAAAGCACTTCCCTGGTCGGGGGTGGGTGGTTGCCACTAGATCACCCGCTGGAAGAGCAGGAATCTGCAGGGCCGTGTCTCTTCGTTCTGCCATGTGAAACCCGGATCTGGATAAACAGCCGTCTCTGGGGACTCCCCCACTTTGGGGCTCCTGCAAGGCGGCATTGAAGGTCTGTTTGACTTTCTCACCTCCTCTTGACTTGCTCAGCACGGAGCCCCGGCAACTCGTAGGGTGTCTTTGAGCCAGAGCCACAGAGTCCTGGCTCCGTCCCATTGAAAGGCCTTTTCAGCCACAACACCGAGCCCATGTGTGCACACAACAGCCTCTGTTCTCTGGACCGAATGGGCCCCAGGCCCAGCCCCCACACTGCTAGCTGTGTGGCTCTGGACACGTTACTTCACTTCTCTGGTCCCACAGGTGGGGAGGATGGATTGTGAGGCCCCGATGTGGAAGCCTCAGGTGGTGTCAGGCAGCAGAGGTGGGGAGGTGCCAGGCAGGAAGGAGCTGCTTTCCTTGGTTCATCTCCCTCAAGGTGGGGGCTTCTCCCGGGAGACCGCCACCCCAGTCTTAACTGAAGGGCAGACCAAAAGTGGCACAGATACCCAATCCCTGGATGGGCCTCTTTTGGGATCTGTTGCATCAAGACCCATCCTAGCTAAGGTGGCTAATTTGAAGGTGGCATTTCCAGTCAGGTTTGGCAAGGCATGGCCTTTTACCCCAAAGGTGTCAGGACTGCAGTCCCGGGTGGCCTGCGGTGCTGTGGACATGATGGGTGAGCCTTGAGCCCGCACCCCAAGCATAAAGAATAGAGGCAAGGCACAGCCTCGGCCCTGGGCTTTCTCAATGAAAATATGCTTTGTTAAAATAACAGTGTAAGTATTGTTTAACTTACCTGATTATTAATTATAAACACTTTAAGTCTGGATACCATATAAAGAAATACAAATATCTGGGTACAACTGGTGCTTTTGTTCCATCTAAAGTTGGTGACCATTAATAACTGTAACTAAGTCTTAGCTCTTGTTAGCCCCCAGAAGTGCTGTTCAGGAGCCCGCAGGCCTGGCCTGGACACAGTTGGTTGTGGTTTGATGTGAAAGATACTCCAGCTGCTTTCCTCAGCTGCCCGCAGCCTTCTAGCCGAGATCCCTGGACCTTTCCTCCACGCGACCGCTGCTGAAATCCTGGCTGCCCTGTGTGCGGGGACTGCCAGGTCTCTCCCGACGAGTGGACAGAAAGAGAGCCGCGGTCTTACCTCCACGTTTGCCTCCCCACGGAAGCGTCCCTCAGCTTCCTTAGACACCTGTGCTCCCGGCTTCCTCAGGTTCAGAGTTCCCCTGAGCCTCTGGCACAGACTAAAGATCACCTCCTAACTAGCTGGGTTTTCTAACCTTGCCCTGCTGAAGTTAAGTATTTGTTTTCTTCTTATGTCAAAAGGAGGCTAAGACTTGTCTTTCCTCTCACTGCTTCAGACAACCCCACAGACTCCCTCCAAACCTCATGCCAGTGGCAGAAAGCATTTGCCTCTTCCCTGAAGTGACTGTCCTGTGGAGCCTCCCGTTGATAAGGCAGCGAGCTAACCCACCCGTACACTGTACTTCTCGCTGGCACTCTGTTGGTCCTTTCCCTCCCAGCGTCTCTTGGCATATTTCTCATGTCTTTAGTCCCAACAGAGCATAGGAAGGGATGGCCGTACATCAGAACCTGAAACCTACGGGTGTCTCTACCCTGAGTGGCCAGTACCCATTCCAGGCACTCTCTCTGGGGGGCTAAGAAGGGAGGAGAAGAGGAGCTTTCCACATGTGTGAGTCCCCTGGAATGTCAGGCAGGCCCCAGGGAGCTTTGTGACCTGGCAGGGGCCTGGGCTTTGGACTGGACTGCCCTGGACCCTGGGTCCCTGATGGGGATCACTCAGCAGTCCCATCTCTAAAATGGGCTTTTCCAACCATCCTGGGCCTCTAGGTCGCTGAAGCAGCTTACTTCCCCTACTGTTTGAGTTGGGCGGATGTTAAAGACTTCCCTTCCCACCTAGAGTGTAAGCCCCCAGGAAGCAAGGGTGAATGAGCAGCCTGCAGCAGAGCTGTTGACCATTCACATTCTGACAGAGTCTCTGGTCAACAGTGTGCTTCCTCTAGGCCTGGGCATGGGGTGGCAGCTGCCCCAGGGATTGGCTGTGGGGAGTCCCAAAGGAAGCACTGCATCCTCAGAAAGGATGAAGATAGCTACATGGCCAGCGTCCTTGAGAACCAAACCCTCGAGTAAAACGACGAAAACTGTGTGTGAGTCAGACTTCCAAGAGCAGCACAGAAGTCTCAGTCCCCGTCTCAGAGGGGTCTTCAATTACGCAAATGCTCCAGTTGGGTATGAGTTGGCCCTAGGGAGAGCCTGAGACTGCACAACAGGCTGCCAGACCCCCTGAGACCTGCATCCCGGGTCCTGTCCCTGCCAACCCACTGCCAGGCACGGCATTCCAGCAGGGACATCAAGACCACACATGTATCCACCGGCCCCAGAAGGAGGCTGGGCTGGACCTGTTTCTTCTGGAGAAGGAGCTCAAGGCGTTTCCAGCCAGCCCTCCATGCAGCAGGGATGTGCTTTTCATGCCTCCGGGGCCAGCTGAGCCCAAACTGCCTAGGGGCTGACCATGCCCCATGGCTGAGGCTTCTCGTCAAAACAGCTGGGTGCAGAAACCACGGCTTCCTGGTGATGACCAGCTCCACTCTGCGTGGCAACACAACGTGTTCCTAATGACTGAGTTGTTTATTTAATAAAGAAATCACAACCATGCAGAGGTTTAAATATAGCCTCTCCAAACTCAGCAAGCTCAGCTCCAGGGGGCTGCCGGCACTGGCGTCTGCCCAGTCTCTGGCTGCACGAAGCCTTGAGCAACGGTCTGAAAAAAACTCTTGCCAGATCTCTTGAGCGTCACTAATCCTGTCGCATTTTCTTATGAGCCTTTATCTGACTCTGACTAGAGGAAACTGGTTATGTGAAAGGCAGGAACCTTGCTGGCAGGTTCTGAGTCACAAGGGCATGTTCCAGGGTCCCCTTTGCCCTGCTGTTGTTTGGGGGGCAAGTGGGAGGAGCCCCTCATTTCTCATTCCTGTATTCCCCCCTGTCCTGGAGCCCCAGGGAGTGGCAAGGAGAGCACCCAGGGATTGTTTCTTGGGGAACTGAAATAGAGATGGTCCCACTTGAGGGCCTTGTAGCTCAAGATTTCAGCAAGCCCCTGGGACTTCCCCAGTGAAGCTTCCTTATCCTGCCTTCTCAGGGTGAGTTAGGGTTCTGTCCCGTACACCGAGTGAAAACCCTGGGGTCTCTCTCTTGCCGGGAATTCCTAGGCCAGAAACCACATTCCTTAAGGGGTCTGAAGACTCGCCATCCTTCTCCTCCCTCCCACACGCCCGCCACCCCAGAGACCTGGCCACCAAGGAAGACTGGGAGATAGAGAACAGTGTACAAGAGTTTATTGAACTGATATCTGAATTTAGTTCTATCATGTGGGGCCCACGTTACAAGTTCCATCTGGGTCCATTACAACTCTAGCCAAAAAAAAAAAAAAAAAACTTAAAAAAGAAAAGAAAATCCACAACTTTTTCCATGTCATTAAATATATTCATATATAATAACCATAATATATTAGTATGCATTGGGAAGGAACACTGACCCAAACAATATGTCATGGTCACAACTAAACATTTACAATAATTTTGAGGGAACAGAAATCCGACATCCAGGAGGGAGCCAAGGGAGGATGGAAGTGCATCTGGGAGCAGGGACTGGGAAGAGGTGTCCAGTGACACCAGGGTGGGGGTTTGTTTTTGGCAGGGTAAGCCCCAGAGATACACATTTGGGTACCCCTGGGGTATGGCACGGCTCGGGCTCTTCAGATGGCCTGTCCAGGAGCCGTGATGGCCCAGTGACCCCATGAGTCTAGTCTGTCCACATTCTATGCCTCAGGGGGGCTCCCCTTGGATGTTGAGACCCCAACATTCTTCAGTTTCCTAAAGGGACCCCTTAGGGTCTCTTCTTGATTTCAGTCTCATTCCAACCTGGGGCAAGTCCAAGAAAGTCTGGACCCATTTTCTACCTGCTACTACTGAGGCAGAGTCCCAGGAGGTCACTCGGGACCTGGGGGTAACTCCCAGCTTCCCTGGGGGTTGACCAGAGGTGTCCTTTCCTCCAACTTGAGGGCCCCGAGGACGCCACCTACAGGTGGGTCCAGGGTCCCACTGTCTTCCTCAAGTCAGGCAGGATGGGGTGGGGGCTGCCCCATGACCCCCCTTCCTCCACCCCAGGTCCCCAGCATGGCTGTGTGTCAGTAAAGCAGGCAATCAGCTGTCAGAGCCACCAGACCACCCAGCAGATAAGAAAAGGGGCAACTGGGGAACCTGTTTTTTTTAAAAAAACTAATTTGATATGTTTTTCTTCAAACACCTACATAGCACAATTCTGGTTAATACACTCTTCAAAATCAAATCTATCCCATTTTACATCCCTTCCTAACTGTACAACCGGAATACCTCCAGTCCTATTTCTGTCTCTTCCTTGGGGCCAGGGGTGAGTGGGGGGGCTTCCCCAGGGACAGGGCCTCCCCACTGAGGGTTGGTGGCTGGACTCAGAGAAGAGCAAGGGTCTGTGATGTGGGGAAGGCAGCCTGTGATGACTGGGAGGTCCCAATAGTGACCTCTTCTCCTACCTGACATATCCCCGGGAGCCAGGCCACGAGGTGGACAGCCTTTCCCTCTGGGTGCTAGAGGGCAAGGCTGGAGGGTGGTTGAATTTAAGCAAGATACCATGTTGCCTGCCGGGCTGCTGCCTGTGGAGCTGGAGGGGCCTCGGAGGCCACAAGTACAAGCCCCTCATTTGCCCCAAGAGTGAGACCCAGGGTGGGCAGTGAGACCCAGAGTGGGAAGTGTTAGGGCCAAGCTGCCATCCAGCTGAGAACAAAGAAACTCAACAAGTGCCCTAGAAATCCTTTCAAGGACTGGCCCAGGAAAACGCAGAGGCCTGACATATTAACAGCAGCCAGCAAACCAGCATCACCTTCCGGCCTCAGGGGCCTGGACTCAGGGACATCAGATACCCCTTCCCAGGGCCACTGGGTCTTCTCCTGGCCACTGGGTCTTCTCCTTGCCCCTGAAGTCAGCTCCACCCGACTCTGCTGGAATCCCTCCAACCAGCCCCAAGCAGCTAAACCTCCTTTCTGATGACTCTTGGGAACCACCAAGGGCTACCTTCCTGGTGCCCCACCCCACCCAGCATGGGCTGTCCTCTGACAAGTCTACACCCCGCTTCACCCACAGCCCCTGCTGCCACCTCCAAAGGTGTTATTGTGCCCTCCCTAGCCCCCAGACTTCTATTCTCCAGGCCAGATGCAGGATCTTAGGGGCAGTAACTAGGGTGTCTCCATGGCGCCCCCTGGAGCCCACCCAGGAGCACCCGCTGCCTGCTTTGGGAGGTAAGTGGGTGAGCTTCTGAGCAGTGTGCAGGGCCAGGCCGCGCGCCCGTGATTAGAAAGCCTGGCTCTGGGGTCTGGACCCCAGTTCTGCCACTGACTAGCAGAGCCACCTGGGGCGTGTGTGCTTCCATTTCCTCACCGGTGAAAATGACAGAGCATCTCGCCTCCCAGGGCTGTCACGAAGATGACATCACGTGTGCAAAATGCCCAGCCCAGAGCAAGTACTCAGGGAACAGCAGCCATTATACAGGCAGCATCAGGAGGCCAAGGGAAGCCAGCCCACCGAGGGCTGAGCTTCATTCCTGGTACAACGTGTTGAAGCAACCAAATTCAGGCAGAGAAAATGAAACCAATTTTCTGACTGCGGGGGGGTGCCAGGCCTCCGATTCAGTGCGGGGGGTGTAGGGACAGCTAGTGGCCCTTCGGCAGTGCATAGAGCTGGGGAGGTCAGGAGCCTGGAGGCCCAAGAGCACAGGAATATGAGGCATCTGGCCAGAAGGCCCAAGGATGCCTGCTTGGGGGCAGTGTCTCTAGGAGGCTCTGGAAGGGGGTCTTGGGCACACTGGGGGTATGGGAGTCAGCAAGGTGCAGCCCAGGCTAGACCAAGACAGCCATGGGCACAGCCCCAGGGTGGGGGTGGCTGCTGCAGGCTTTCTTGGCCCAGCAGCCTATGTTCCTTCCCTTGGGGAGCCGAGAGGGAGAGCAGCAACAGGAAGTGGTCATGGCTTCCTTGGCCCCAGAAAGCTGGCCGTCCCTGCCCTGCCTGTCCGTGGCACTCGCTGGGCCAGCAAATGCTCCCCTGACCCAACAAGCCCCTTCCCCCCCGGCTGGACCCACCCACCCTTCCAGGCTACATTTCATGCCCAGCCAGGCCCTTCCAGCTGTTGACATTGCTGAGGGGCCTTGTGGGAGCTGATGTCATTATACAAATAGTGTCACTGCCCTAAACCCAGCCAGTGCCCCCATCCCCCTTCCCTGGAAAATGTCATAAAAGGCGCTGGTTCCAAGTTTCCAAAAAGGAAACTCTCTGGGAGGTTTTGCCTTCGTAGTGCCTCCTCAAACAGGCAGTGCCAGCATGAGGCAGTGACCACCCGGCTCGGGCTTCTCAGGGGTGTCCTTGGGCACAGTGCCCTCTGCATGGGCCACAGTCTCGGGCCAGCTCCCAGTCCCCTGCTGGACAAGGGCAGGTACCAGAGGGGTCTTCTGTCTCCCACCCCAGGGCCCCACCCAGGGAGGACCAAGTCAGCAGGTGGCAATGGAGACCTCCAGGACACGTGGGGACTGCTTCCCCTTCCCACAAATGCTTGCCAGGCCCCTCCACATAGGCCCAGGTCATCCCAGCCAAGCCCTCTGTGGGACTTCCCAGAGAAAGGCTGGGGAGAAGGGACGGAGCTTTGCCGGCTTTCGTGGTTGGGGTGGTGGTTCCGCTGGGCTTGCTCAGCCCCTTCCCCCCTCCCCGTGGCTGCCGGCCTGAGACTTCACAGTTCTCCCTCGCCGGTCCCCTTCTCGCAACCATCAACGACCCCAACCGTGCGGCTCTGGGCCAGTCCCTCGGGCCCCAGGTCAGGCCCCCAACCCCTCCACCGCCACCCCGCCCAGCCCTAAGGAAGCGCGTCTCAGCTCTGGAAGGAGCCCCGTGAGGTAGCTAAGTGTCGTCCTCATTTCTCCAGGGCCTCGCCCGCTCGCACCGCGCACCGCGCACCAGGCCGGGGGCTCGCAGGGGGCGGGGAGGGGCCGCCCAGGCCCCGCCCCCGGGCCGCCCACCGCCCCTCCCCACCCCCCACCCCGCTGGGAAAGCCGGCACCGGCCCAAGTCCCTGCCGGGCCGTGGGCGTGGCCGGGCCGTGGGCGTGGCCGTGGCACTGGGCGTGGGCGTGGCCGGGCCGTGGGCGTGGTCTGGCCGCGGTACTGGGCGTGGGCGTGGCCGGGCCGTGGCCCTGGTACCGGGTGTGGGCGTGGCCTGTGCGTGGGCGTGGCCTGGCCGTGGCCGCGGTACTGGGCGTGGGAGTGGCCGGGCCGTGGCCGTGGCCGGGGCCGTGGCCCTGGGCGCCTGCGCGCTCGCCGCCCGCCCGCCCCGGCCGCCGCCGCTCCGCTAGGCCTTCTTGCACTTGCCCTTCTTCTCGCGCTGCTGGAACTTGCGCAGCCGCCGCGCCCACGTGTCCCGCCACTGGATCACTAGGCTGCTCTTGTCGGCCACGATGCCGCTCTGGTCGGGCGAGTCCTCCGCGTTGCCCAGGAGCAGGTACTTCTTGAGAGGCTTGATCTTGGGGCACTTGCAGGCGATGTCCCGCGAGCGGACCCACAGGCTCTGGTCACCACGGCGGATGCGGCTGGTGCCCTGCTTGTACACGGAGATGATGTTGACCGTGAACTTCCACCAGTCCCCCGCTTTGTCGGCCTTCAGGATGTGAATCTGGACGGCTGTGAGGAAGCACAGGCAGCGGGTGGGCCACGGGCAGGGGTGCACCTGGGCCCCCAGCTCCTCAGGCTGTGTCCACCCTGCCTGCAGAGGGCGCCTGGGGGAGGGGCAGCCCGGTTGGTCTGAGGAAAAGGAGACCCAGAACTGGGGGTGACTGCACAGCGTACCCCACAGTGGTGGCAATGCCGATCCTGGAACCCTCATCCCCGATGCCCGGGCC
This sequence comes from Elephas maximus indicus, assembly GCF_024166365.1. Lineage (NCBI taxonomy): Eukaryota > Metazoa > Chordata > Mammalia > Proboscidea > Elephantidae > Elephas > Elephas maximus. Next base: position 11,437,966 of record NC_064837.1, read on the forward strand.
AGGGCCACTGCTCCAAGAAGCCGTTCCTGCCTGTGTCTCCCTGTTTTGAAAGTGCCACCCAGCACTACCCTCGGGGACGAGCCCCCTCTTGGCAGTTGCTTCCCACCAAGGCCCAGGAAGGCCAGAGGAAGCCTATAGGTGCCCTCAGAGACCAGTGCCAGCCTCTCCTCACAAGCTGGGGACATGTCAGTGGCCCCCAGACATTCCCCCATCACTTCACACCCGGCCTCCTGACACCCCACACATGCCCTCAACCCAAACTCAGAAAACCAGAATGGGGGCCCAGTGCCCACATGCAGAAGGTACTGGAGTCTGGCCCTGTCTCCTCAGCCTTCTCTGAAGAAACACAGAGCCTTCTTCCGGCATCAGGGTCCTGTGCTGACACCTCCTTCCCTCCTGACCCTCTCATGTCCCCAGATTACTTCCTGTCCTCCCCACTCCCTGACAGCATGCCCCCTGCTATGGGCATTCTCAGACTGGAGTGTGGGTGAAGATCACCTAGAGGGTTTGTGAAAACACACATTCCTGGGCCCAGCCCCAGAGTTTCAACAGATCTGGGGGCAGGGGAGGAGGGCAGGATATCCACTTCTGACAAGTTCCCAGGTGATGTTGATGCTGCTGGTCCAGGGAACATGTGGGAGCATCACCGCCCTGGTAAATTTTAACCAACGTTATTTCTGTAGGATATTAAGAAGTGTTTAGAAAAAAGGAGGAAAATGCCCTTTAAAAAAGAGGGGGAACCTTGCTCAATAAATTTGTGCAGAACTGGAATAATCAAAGGGAACAGGTTTCCTTACTGCAAGACTTTTCAGAGCCTTTAGTCTACTGCTTTGTGTGTGTGTGTGTGTGTGTGTGTGTACTAGTTTCTCAAGCAGTCCACCTACCCAGGAACCTTTGGCTGGGGTGCATCTCAGTCACCAGAGCATCGTGGACCCCACATGGGAACTCCCCGTGGGACACCTGATCACTCCCCCTCCCCAGTCCAGGGGAAATGGGGAGGCTGCTGCCCCACTACCGTCCATTCAAGGACAACTTGGCCATCTTCCCCTCCCTCCTGGCACAGCTCAGAGCGAGGCCTCTTGCCCCTGCTGAGCCCGCCCACCGTGCCCTGTCCCCTCCCCCGCTGAGCAGAGAGAGACTTGTCCCCTGGGCCAGGCTGAGGACTGCACTGGCTGCTGAGCAGACTGAGCCCAGCTGAGCAAGGAGGAGTAGTTTGCCCCTCTTGGTGACCTCCACACCCAGCCTGGGACAGCCACGAGGCTGCATCCCCCAGAGAGCGCCCATGGAGGCGGACATCACTCCCAGTCGTGTATCCAGGCAGCGTGCCCACCCCCAGCTCCCCTGCCTCCCCGTGCTGCCAGTTCTTCCCCAGGTCTCTGGGGACCACTCTGCCCTCCTCCCAGGGGCCCTTGGGGCTCTCCTCCTGTGCTCACGCTTGGACAGGGTCATGGGGAGGGGCAGGGGCCAGCAGGGCCCAGGGGCCCAGCAAACACCATCTGACTCATCCTTCTCGGGTGCGAGAAGTGGTGAATTGTCCCATATTTTTGTTTCAGCTGTTCCTGGGCACCCTGAACTTTGCACTCCAGTCTGAGGGCTCCAAAGGATGGCTGCCATGGCAACCGTTTCCATGTTTTTGTCACCAGGGGACTCAACACTTAGTATGAACTCGGAGAGGGGGCGGGGAGTCCTCCAGCCTGGAGAAGTGGCTGGGCTGTGTGTGTTTGACTGTGCAGACCAAGGTCGCCGTGGCAACTGAGTGCCCCTCCGCTAAGCAACAGGGGAGACCCCTCCCACCCCACGTCCCTGAGAGCCCTGGTTTCCTCTCCCCAGGGCTGAGCCGAATGCAGAATGAGCCTCCCTCAGTGTGTGGCTGTCTCCCTGTGCGGCACCTCAGACCCTGGCCGGATCACAGTGTCCCCCTGGCTGGGGAGGTGCCTCTGGCTGAGGCCCCGGAGAATGCAGCTTCGAGGCCACGCACCACGCACCTCTGGGGTCTTGGTAGGCCTCAGCTCAGGGCGGCTGCGAGGGCAGATCTTGCTGAGCAGCGACCTCAGAGAGAGCTGGCTGGACAAGGTCTGCCCTTGGATTGGCCTTCCAGTCCCCCAAGGGACCTCCTCACTCCCTGGGAGACCTTCACAGCAGGGGCTAAGTGACCCCTGCTCCACCTTCCTGGTCTTTGGACTTCACCCTTCCCTCAGTGAACGCCCAGAAACCCAGACAGGACCCTCACTGCCACCCCAGGGTGTGCTGCAGCAGCACCTGAGCAGGCTCCCTGTCCCCAGGCATAGCCAGCACAGGACCGAAGATGACCTGATTTGCCACTGGGGACACAGCACTGAGAGGTGCCCTCCCTGGACACCTTGCTGTCCTCGAGAACCCAGAGGGACAGAGAAGTCGACACAGGTCAACGGGGACAAAGCAACTGGCCCTTGTTCTCCTCCCACCCTGGACGCACCCCGGGTGGGAGTGGCCCCCGCCCCCGCCCCCGGGGAAGGGTGATGGTCGGATTCATGTGACCCTGCTGGAAGACATCCACAGTTCCGCCGCACTTGGCAGCGCCCAGCGCATTACACAGCCCACCAAGTATGAGCTGCGCACGCGGTGCACGGGCCAAGTCCCCACAGTGCACACACAGCTGAAAATATTCACAATACACGCTGAGCACTGACCTCAGGCAGGCCTGCGCCGCACGCTTGGTGGGGGCGGGCAGCAGCGCGCAGGCTCGTGGCCAGCGCTGCCGCCACCGAGGACGGCCCTGTTTGGCTGCAAGCCGGCAACCACCAGGGTCTCGGGGCTACAAGGAGCCTGGGGCCCCACCAGCCCAGACATTCCTGTGGGATCGCCCAGCCCAGGACCGGGGGCACAGGCAGCCATACCTCATCGTATGACCATGGCCCCCCAGGGCAGCCCCCTTAGACCCACGCTACTGAAACTTACCCCGAGCCACTTAGCCTCAGCTCGTAAGACACACAAACCCCACTGCGCGTGCTTGCACTCCTGTCCTCAGTTGTCCTCAGCCAGGCCCAAGCACGGGGCTACAGTGTGGACCCCTCACCCCAATTCAGAAGTGAGGAAGATGAGGTCACCTCAGAAAGACCAGGTGCTGTCAGTGGACTCGGACTCCTGGCCACCCCAGGTGGGTCACAGGGGAACTCTGCTCCACAGGGTTCCAGTGACTGCTCACCAGGTCTTCCGAGCCACCTTTGGGTGGACTCAAACCACCAACCTTTTGGTTAGGAGCCAAGAGTGTTAACCACTGGCACCACCTACTGAGTCCACCCTCACAAAGGCAGACCACGAAATCAGACCGGGTGTAGGGCTGCACTAAGTGCCCTTCAGGGGAAGAGACTGTCTATAGGGAGAGGTACCAGCATTAAGTGGGAGCAACCATCTCCTGAAGTCGAGACAAAGAGTCACTGAGGCAGAGGCTGGCACGGTCCCCAGCCTTTCTAGGGGAGTGGGAGCCAGGGCTGGTACAACTTGAGGTCCATGTTTGAATCCCTCCCTTCCTCTGAGTCCTTGTTCACCACACAGAATGAGGGCTCAGGCTGGGTCTAGAAGGGTTCTTTGAGAGTCTCATAGCTTGTCCCCCAGGCTCTGTCCCGGAAGAGACCTCTGCTCTTGGTATAGACACGGTCGGTGCTGGGGTTTGAGAACTGGAGCCCGAGCAGCCGACCAGGTTAGGCTGGCTATGGGAAGCCCACCTGAGGGCAGTGGCACCCCCCCCCGCCCAGGGCCCCAAGCAAGCTGTGGGGGCAGAGGGTCTGCAGGGTAGAGCAGGCCCCCAGGAATACAAGAGAAAAGGCAAAGAGCCGGCCTCTGCGGTCCAGGACTCTGTGGAGCAGAGCCCAGGCCAAGCTGGACTGTGTCTCCTGCCTGCATGTGAACCCTCGTTCCTCTAGCTGGCCCCCCAGGACCGTTCACCAGGCCAGGCAGACAGCAGCCCCCACCTCAACCAGCAATTCTCGGGTTCACAGAAAAGATTTCTGTGCAGGGAACCCTTCTCAGCCCCAGGGCAGGAGGAGTATCAGGGCTGCCTCCCTTGCCCTAACCCAAGGGCTTAAGCATTGTGGCTGGCAGTGGGCACTTACTCTGTTTCTCGGTACCCACACCTGGCTCTGAAGGGCTGGCCAGGGCTGTAAGGGGCTGAGGAGGAGGCTGAGGGCCAGGCCCATGGAGACCAGGGTTGGGAGAGGCAGACTGTATTGGGTTGGTTCTGGCCAAGGATGCAGGAGGCCAGGAGGCAGGGCCAGGGGGAGCTGAGTGTCTTGAGGTGCACCCTCTTGGGCAAGAAGGGCAGAATACAGCCTGCCCTGCCTAGCACCCCTGTGGGCCTGACTGCCACACCTTGGGCCACATTTCAAGGCACCTGCGTGTCCTCCCACAGAAGCAGGCCTGGCCATCCTTCCCAGGGTCCTTGACCTTCCCAGAGTCCCAGTGTTGGGGGCATTATCAGGCCACCAAGTGCAACAGCTTCAGGTCACAGCCTTGGCATGGATGCCTCCAAAAGGTGGCTTGCTGCCTGCAGCACCCCTGCTTTCTGTCCAGAGCCCTGGGGATCCAAAACCTGCTTCCTCCCCTCCCTCTTTCCCTCTCCGACCCCAGGAGCCACCAGAGCCTGTCACCTCCGGGCCCTCCAAAAACCTGGTATTGCCACCACCATGGAAAGCTAGTGGCTGGAGGCAGCTTGGCAGGGACTGCCGGCCTTGCATGGGTTGGGGACCTCCTGCTGGGATCAAAGCTCCCACTTGGGCCGGGCAGGTTCTGGTGGAGCTGCTTGGCCATCGTGGAGAACCCAGATGTGCTCACTCATCTGCCTGTGGGGAACCGACGCCCAGCAGGAAAATAACCTGCTGGAGCGCCTCCCCCAGCCAAGCTTGGGGACACGCCTGCAGGGAGTCTTCCTGCCTCCAGGAGGTCTCCTGGATTTATGGGATGCTCAGGGTGGCCCAGGGACCTTGCAGCGCTGCCCCCCAAAGGAGGCTTGGGTGGTGAGTCTCTGACCGCACCACCCCTCCCCCCACCCCAGCCATACCTTCCTGTTAGGCCCGTCAAGCTCAGGAAGGCTTGTCACCCATCAGCCTCAGGGACAGTGGCCAGGACTCAATGGGGGAGGACACTAAGCTCACAGCAACCATTAAAACCGCACAGCCCCATAAATCTCCCAGTATAGAAAGCATGTCATGAGTTCCAGCTGCCTTCATAAAACGCAGCTCTGACCACATGTTTCCCAGCCGCCTATGAAGGCAGAAACCGCCAGCAGAGCCAGGTCCTGCATTCAGGGATACGGCTGTGCGGGGGTGAGCAGATGCAGCAAGGGCGCCAGGGGGTGCTGGGCGGGGGTGCTGGGCAGGGGTGCTGGGCAGGGGTGCAGGGCGGCCCAGGCCAGCTGACACCCAGGACAAGGTGTCACTACAGCCCTGCCCCACTGCCATTAGTGAGGTGGAGGGATGGAGGTTCACTGTGAACAGACCCCGCCCACCAGCCACAGCCACCAGCTCCGGGAGTCCTTGGGAATTGGGGCAGCCACTTTCTGCCATGCCCCGCACCCCCCCCCCCCCGCCCACTGTATCAGGTCTTGGAAAAGGAGGAATCCCCAACTTAGGCCTGGCCATTGGTTTTCCTCTTCAGCTAAAGAAATAATGGTATGCCCCTCACTGAACCAACACGGATACTGCCTCAGTTTCCCCTGCTGGGTCCTGGTGCTGGGGGGCTTTTCTCAGGAGAGGAGAGGGGTGCCGAGCTTGAGACCATCTATCACTTGCTGTGATCCCAGGAGGAGGGACCGTCAGAAGGTTCAAGTGCTGGGCTCCAGGAAGGACACTGGCCCTATTCCCCAGGGGGTGGCCCAGTCTGGCCCAGCTTGGCCACCTGCACCCCCAGGCTCTCGGGGAGGAGAGAGCACCCTACTTTGCAAGGGGCTCCAGCTTGGTAGAAGTGTGCCACCGGCCCCCACCCTGCCTCATCCCAGGGTGGAGGCTGGTCCCGCCCACAAAGCAGCCCAAGGGAGGCTGCCTCGCTCTCCCTGTGTGCCCAGGAACTGGAGCGGCCCGGCTGACTCCTCACCCAGTGCTCTTCCCCCGCCCTTGAGGTGGGCTGCCCAGGGCGGGACATTAGAGGACAGCCCCTTGAGAGGTCTCCATTGCCCAGATCCTCAGTCCAGTGTTCGAAGCTTGGCTGGGCAACCCAACCCAGCCCCGCCCACAGACGGGGGCGGGTGGGGCCTTCTGGGTGCGGGGAAGGTCTAGCAGTGAGGGTTCTCCCAGACCAGGGCCCTTGGCATTAATGAAGCTGGGCTCTGGAGGAGGAGAGGTGAGAGGGCCGGCCTACCCAACAGGGCCTCAGCCCAGCCCCCTTCATCCCTGGGTCCTTCCAGGGTTCACAGGAAGCTTGGTGCAGAGGGTGTTTCTGGCCAGAGGTTCATCAGGGTTGCAAATTCATGCCCATACCGGAGAGGAACCCACCACTCGTCTGTCAGTTTGTCGTACTATGGGGGCTTTTATGTTGCTGTGGTGCTGGAAACTATGCCACCGGTATTTCAAATATGAGCAGAGTCACCTGTGGTGAACAGGCGTCAGGGGAGCTTCCAGAATAAGACAGACTAGGAAGAAAGACCTGGAAATCTACTTCAAAAGCAAGCAATTGGATCGCTATGGATCACACAGAATATTGTTCAATATAGTGCGGGAAGATGAGCCCCCTAGGTTGGAAGGCACTCAAACTACACAGTGGCTACAAAAGTGGATTCAAGCATACCAACGATTGTAAAGGTGATGTAGGAGCAGGCAGTGTTTCCTTCTGTTGTTGGCGAGGTCACTGTGAGTCGGGACCAACTCGAAGGCAACTAACAACAGGAACCACACGGAGGGGAGCAGCCCATGGGGAACCCTCATGTAACAGACCTGCCCACAGCCCATCCCCACATCAAGGCCCCACAACCAGTGAGCCCCTCTGCATGAGAACAAAGCGGACCCCCTCTTCCCCCAGCTGGCCATGCAGGGCAGCGCTCCCTACCAGCTCCAGGACACGGCCTGAAGCCCAGCCTGGGTCCCCCCATGCACCCTCATGTGCCGCACCCTCTCTGAGCACTTTCTGTCCATCCCTAAAAGTCAAACCCTCCTCAAGGATCCAACCTGCTTCCCCAAGGAAACCCCAAGAACATGCCCCAGGTTCTGGAGACAGGAACCTAGGAAGACCCCGAGGAGAGAGGTATAGTGGAGCCCTGCTAGGAAGCCCCAGGTTGGGGGGTGACCTTTGTCAGTCACACGCACTCGGATGGGTCAATGCTGGTGCTTGAGATGAAAAGGTGCCTCCTGATCTCACGCCACACCCCCTACTGGTAGGAGGGTGCAGGGTCCAGGGCAGCCTCAGAAGGGCGGGTCTGCCCCATCTCTCATGCGGGGGGCGGGGGGAGTGGGGTGGTGGGGGGTTGGGGGTGGGGGTGCTGCAGAGCCGGTCTCAGGGAGGGAGCCTGGCAAGAGCATTTGGGGTGCTGGAATCCTGGAGGCCATAACACAGTAATCCATGGAAGGCAGGTGGAGTGTCAGGACCCACCACACCACCTGGTGCACTTCCTGGGAAACACACACACCCCATCCCGCCTCGGGTTAAGGGGGAGCGCTCTGTGATCACAGGGGGCCTGGTTAGCAGCAGGGCTGGCTGGTGGGCTCTCTGTCACCTTGGACAGGTCCCTAACCCCACCCTACCCTCTGAGCCTCAGGGTCCCTGGCTGTAAAAGGAGAGACCATACCTTTCATTCGACAACCTTGAGGCCCCTCGGAGCTTTCCTTGCCCACTCTTCCTTCCTAAAACCAGAAGGCTCAGAGCAGGGGGGACCCAGGTATGGAGACTTCAGGAGGAAGGACATCCCAGGGAGAACAGACTGATGAGGGCTGGGCCAGACTTTGCCCATCCAGGGCAGGCCACTCTGGAGCCCACCCCTCCCTCAACACAGCCCCTTGCCATGCTCTGGGGAGGCCTGAGCTGAGGCTCTGTTGCCCTCACTGTGGGAGTGGGTAGCTCTGCTGGGATGGGCTCTGTCCACCCCAGACCTGGCCACACAGGAACCCCCTGGCACACAGTGCCCCCACAGCCTGGCCCTCAGTAGCAGAGTGTCCTGTGGGCTCGGGGGCTTTCTGTCAAGCTGTGACTGGGCCCAGCTAGCTCTCCCTGCTCAACCTGGTGGTCACCACATCCTGAGACCTCAGGCTGACTCACACGAATCCAGCTCCACATCTGGACTCCATATGGGGCTGGCACTCATGGGGGGAGGTCACATCTGGCTGGGGAAATTGGAGGATCCCCAGGAGGCCAGTGACCCCCAGGGAAGGGTCAGAGAGCCTCTGAAATACCACGCCACGTGCTGCTGCCTGGTCTCCTGAGGACAATCCCGGGAGGTGGCCTCTCCAGCCACCACTGCCAGCTGCCTCCCTGGCCTCAGCTGGGGCCCTGTCAACTGCCTGCCTCCCCATGTGACCCTCCCATTGGGGGACAGCCCCCGAGTGCTACTCTATCATCTGTGCCCACACCCAAGCCCCAAACTCACGCCATGCTCTCAATGCAGGAGCTTCACCCACATGCTGGGTGGGTAACCTGTCTGTTCTCAGCACTTGAAGGGACCAACCCTGACCCGAATAGCTATTGACCCCCAGGTCAGAACAGGAAGGGGAGGGGTGTAAAAAGGGAGGAAAGGCCACCATGTGAGAGGCCCCATGTCCCCTGGGCTAGATGGAGGAAAGAGGTCCAAATTGTGTGACCCCCCTCACCACCCCGACTCCCCTTCTATCCAGCAAAAGGGACCAGACAAGAGCTGGAGGAAGATGGGGCTCCACCTGCACCCCCACTGCCACCTCCATCCCTACCACCACTGACACTACGATCTAATCCACATCCAAAAGAACTCAAGTCACTTCAACTCCGAGCGACCCCACGTTACACAGTAGGGCTGCTCCAAAGGGCGTTCTTGGCTGTGATCTTTACAGAAGCAGACTGCCAGGACCTTCTTCCACAGCGCGACTGGGTGGGTTCAAACCACCTACTTTAGGTTAGTAGTCAAGCGCAAGCCATTTGTACCACCCAGGGACCTTCGATCCACATCAGCACCCTGGCAGTCTCCACCATTTCCACCATTAGCCTATCTCCACCTCACCTCCACGGGTGGCGGGACTGGCCACCAGCCGTCACAGATCTCCCCATAACCTTCCTCCAGCCCCATGGCCATGCCCGTCGCTGGAATGGTCAGGCCAACCTCACCTCTCCCAGCATCACTGACAGCCCCCCCACCACGGAGACCGTTCCTGGCTCTGTCCATGAAGGTGTCTTTGTGGCCTGTCTGCCGAGGCTGACCAAGAGCCAAGAGTCAAGAATCCCGTTGGTCAAGGGAGAGTCAAGGTACCAGTTCTGGAGCCTTCTAAGGAACTGCTGTGCCTGCTCCCCATGCTGCCAAAGGCTCAGCTCCCTGGTAGGAGGGAGGAGAAAGATCTCAGGCCTTGGAGTCCTGGTCTTGGGAGTGTTACATATCTGGTTGAGCCTCGGTGTCCCATCCACAGGGATAAAACTCCCTCTGTCGCACCACATTGGTGAGGGTTCAGTAGGGATGAGAATGAAGGGGGTGAAATGCCTAGTCCAGTGCCTGGCCAGGACAGGAAATGGGAAACCCTTCTCCTGGATTTCTGTTGCCTCAGAAGGTGCCAGAGCACACAGGGGGTGGGGTGCATGTGCTGATATGTCATAATCTTGCTTAGGTCCCCAGACCACCCTCTGCCACCAGGCCCCCAAGAAAGTCCACAAGCACACAGCCTAGCAAACCAGCTTCTCCCCACAGATGCTGACAGGACTTGCCCCCTGAGCGGCGTCCTCAGGACTAATCCTTATGGGATCTCAGGATGAAGACTGGAGACAAACCATCTTGTGACAAGTATTTTGATTTTTCCATCTGGCGGTGCCAAACTGTCTTTCAACAAAAGGGGTGACTAATAAACATTTCTGGGAATGGGTAATTTTTCCAGGAACTGGCAAAATTGAGATGATCTCCCCTTTCAGAGTGAACGGTCCATCTTCCCCGTTGTCCTGAATCCCAGGGTGGCAGAAGGGGCAGGCAGCAGCACCCAGGCCATGCTGGGGTTCAGGCAGGAGCCCCGTGTGCCCCCCAGCCAGAGTGGCTCTCCATGGGGTGAGAGTGTTATTGGGGCACAGGCTTGCCCTGAGGCCTTCCAGGGACCCTCCCTAGCCCCCTCCATCCTCCCTGTGCTGCTCCCTTGTACCCAGCATGCTCCCTACCGCCCACTCGCTGTTCTCTGATTTCACGGCCTGTTTCCAGCTTCTGTGCCCTGGAGAACTTCCCCCTCTGCCTGGGATCCCTGCTTTGCTGGTAAACACTGGCCCCTTGGGCACCCACCTCGGGCTGCACCTGTGCTGACACCCACGGCACCAACCACCTTCTGTGGCTCTCATCTGTGTCTCTGTCCCCTCCTAGACTGTAAGCTCCGTGAGGGCAGAGGCCACGTAACCTCACACATGCAACCTCAGCACCACGCTGGGACGGGCCTGCAGCTGCTGCTCAATGAACGATGAACGTGTGGAGGGAAGGCCTGGGGGCATGGGCGTGTGAGCAGCCAGGATTTCTTGAGACGTGCATCCCTGTGCATGTGTGAGTGTGTGCATGTGAGTGCTCATGTGTGCATGTGAGTACGCACATGTGTGCGCACGTATGCAGTGTGTGCTCATGTGTGAGTGTGCGTACGTATGGGTGCATGTGGGTGTATGTGGTGTGTGCTTGTGTGTGTGGAGGGTGCCTGTGGGCTACAGCTGTGGGAGGCGGGGAGGAAGCAAGTGAAGGCTGCAGGACAGTGGAGCCTTTACGCTCCTGTGAGCAGCTGCATCCAAAGGGGACAGGGACAGACAGAATAAAGACAGCAGGGAGCTGGAGGAGAGAGTGCAGGGGGCTGGGGGAAGGCCAATGAGCCTCTTACAGCCGGGGAAAGGGTGCGGAGTGGGGAGAGGACCTGCCAAGAGGGGCTGGGGGCATTCACAGCAGAAAGCCAGGAGAGCGGCAAAGCCAGGACCTCTCTTGGCTCCCAACTTCCGTCTCAGGCCAGAGCAGAGGCTAGAGGATGCTGTTTTCTACACCAGCCAAAGAATATTCCAGGTTCCAAACCTTCGCCAGGCCTCAGCCTAAAGTGCCCAGCCCCCACTCAGGCCTGGTCCAACATCCCTAACAAAAAACCCAGGTTTGGGGACCATGAGCACAGGGAACCAGTGCCATCCTCACTGCCTTGAGTCAACTGGTGAAGCCTGGTTTCCGGGTAAATGCCCCATCAGACAGGCATTTAACCACCACAGGGAGGCGCTCTGCCCATGGTTCGCAGGCCCAAAGGAGGCAAACTGTGTGTGAGCACATGCGAGCACGTGCACCACACAGCACAGTCACGCACACACATACACACTCACACACGCACGCGTGCACAACTCAGAGTTTTTCCAGAGAGGAAGGGCCCTCTGAGGTTAGGCTTCCCTGGAGAACTTGGCAGGAAATGCTAAAACGTTTGAAAATAAGAAAACCCCTCTTCCCTTTACTTGGCCTTCTGTTCGGCTCTTTTTCAGGCATTTGCAAGGTGAACTGGATTCCCCTAGAGGGCAACAGAGGACAGAGGTGGCACCCCAAGATGTGAGCAAGGGAGATGGCAGCGTCCCCACTGACCCCGGTGCCTTACAGATGGCGCCTGGCGTGGTGGGGCCTTCTCAGTGTCTCATCTGGAAAGGCGCCATGTCCCCAGGTCACATTGCCATTTGATGAGTGAGGAAACTGAGGCCCAGGCTGTCCAAAGTCCCACAGCAAATTGGGAATCACATCTCCAGACTCTTGGGCCAGTGCTCCTTGCCCTACAGATGGGCACAGGCCACGCTTCCCTGTCACGGGGTCTCTCCATGTGAGACGCATGGCAGGGCCTTAGCTTTGAAAACAAAACAAAACAAAAAAACCCCATCCCATTGTCATTGAGTTGCTTCTCACTCACGGCGACCCCATGTGCTGTAGAGTAGAATTGCCCCATAGGCTTTTCTGGGCTGTAATCTTTACAGAAGCAGACTGCCAGGCCTTTCTTCTTCAGTGGCACTGGGTGGGTTTGAACCTCCAACCTTTACGTTAGTAGTTGAATGCAAACTGTGTGCGCCACCCAGGGACCTAAGGCGGCCCCCAATTCCTTCTCACCTTGCTCAGTGCTCATCCCAGCCCTCCTTGGTTGGGCCCTCTCTCATTAGTAAACAGTGCCAGAGAGATCACAGGGCAGGACCAGCCCACTCCAGGCCACTTCCCAAGCCCCCTCCCCACCTGTCATGCACTGGCCCCTTCACAGGGTCCGTGAGGCCCAAATCTATGTGCTCCAGCCACACAACATCAAGACCCTCCTCAGCTGGCCTTGAAACAGGAAAGGGGTCCTGGGGCTGCTGGGGGTCTGTCAGAGCAGGGCTATGCTGGCCCTGGGCCTTTCCCTCCCAGCCCTCCTTGGCCTGGCCTCACCTGCTCTCTGGCTCCTCCTCCTCTAGCTCCTCCTTCCCCCAAGGGTGGCCCAGGTCTGCCCAGGAAGCAGAGAGGTATGAGAGGGGTGCCCCTCCACACTCCATGCAAAGTCTCCACACGATCAGGTAGACCCCAACTTAAGACCTCACTCCCCAGCTCAGAGCAAGGCCTGCACCTGCTGCCTGGGCTGCCCCCACCCACAGCCCATGGACCCTGGGCTGTTCCCATTGCCCACCCAGGCCCTGTGGGTGTCACTCCCTGAGGCGCCGCCCCCCTCAACAAGCCCAACACTCATTCAACCCCATCCTGACGCTTTCTTTGTCCTGCCTCCTGCCTGAACACATGAGCCTAGAAGCTGAGCTGGGGTGGGCATGACTCCCCAGCTTTTGACAAGTGACCCCAAGAATGCCAAGGACAGCTCTGGGGACTAGAAACCCTAGAAAGGGTACAGAGGGGTTTTGGGGAACGACGGGGCAGTGCCAGTCCCAGCCTTGGGGAGGCAGACTGGGGACCTGGTTAGGAGGACGTTAAGGCTGACAGCCCAACTGCTTCAGCTCCATCAGCTCCCTGAGGCGGCACCCGCTTCTCCCCACCCCACGCGCTGCTCCTCAGTCTTGTCCTGCAGCAGGAATGTGGAGGTCCCAGCAACACTCCAGGAAGGACCATGGTGGCCAGGTATGGTGAAGTCTGGAAGGCTGGGCACGCTCACCTCTCTTGGTCCTGTGACAGGTATGGCCCTGGGGCCTAAAGGTGGTGGGGGAGGGACAGCCCTGGAAAGGCAGCACTGGAAGGAGAGGGAGGCTGGGCCACCACCTGGCTGTGGCACTAGGCTGTGTGACCTTGCCTGGCTGGGCCAGCATCCCCATCTGGGACATACATGAGAGAATGACGCTGCTATCTGAAGCTGCTATCTTTGGCACCTGCTTTCACACCGATAACCCATGAGGAAGTGAAAAGGACAGGTGAGGTGTGGGGCCTGAGGTGGGTCAGGGCAGGGCGGGGTCAGGCGCACAGGGCAAAATGGAACCCAGAGGCCCTCCCCTCCCCGCCCCAAGAGGGCGCCGCCAGCAGGGGCTAAGGGGCTCTTGAGGGTCTATAAAAGAGAGGGCCAGGCCCCCTTCAGCAGATAGAGGGGGCTTGCCTGCTGGTGTGCGAAGGGTCCAGGGCCACACCAGCTTATTTTGACACAGCCTGGGGCCTCTCTATGCGGCTGCCATCCTGGCTTGGAGGCAGCACTTCCTTTATCTTTAAACAGTCTCACAGTGTGTTTGCAAAATCAGGATTTCTTTTCCCGTGGGAGTTTCCATACTACCTTGGGCCACAGGCACTTTAACGGGGCTGTTGAGAATTTACTGTGAAACCCAGAGGGATTATGAAGGTGGACTTCCACAGCCCCATGAATTCTGAAATGACACGCTGAAACCTGCCAGCTTGCTCTGGCTTCATCCTGGTGGGGTAGGGGTGGGGGATCAAGCAACCTGGGGGGTGGGTGAGCCTCAGTGTGTACTCTGTATGTATGTACATGTGCACACACACACACATGCACGCGTGCACACACACAATAAAAAGAGAAAGTTTTAGAAGTTCTCAAAATTCCTTTAGGGTCCTTGGGGCCTCATCATTCATTCCATTATGATAAAATTTCCTGACCATTTTCCTTATTAAAGGGAAAAAGCCCTTAAATCTGGTTTCCAACAGCTGGACCAGTTAGGACCCACGGGGCTGGAGTTCCAAGGTAGGGCTGCCAGACCCCCGGCCCCGGAGCTCCCCACAGGCCTTGGGGACGGAGGCGGGGCCCTGGACAGTAACACTTCCTCCACAGCTGGTCTTCCCTTCCTCACCTATCTCTTCCTTCCTACCTTTCTCACAACTTCCTTGGGACCAACAGTGGTAGAGGCCATTCCTACTGGGTCCCCAGTAGGTACCCTGGACGGCAGTGCTGGGTGCTTTCCACACCGGCGCAGCAGGTGGTATCATCTGTTTTACAGACAAGGAAACTGAGGCTCATATAAGCGCCAGCCTCACCCCAGGTCCCACTGGACTGGAACCCACGTCTGAGTGGTTCTGAGGCCCCCTTCTTGGAACGTACGGGGGCTATGCTGTGAGCACTCTCCTTCAAACGGGGCGAGAAGGAAGAGGAGTGTGATGCGGTGGCCTTGGGAGGCTGGCTGGCAGAGCAAGGCCATTCTATCCCCCCAGAGGATGCCAGGCTCATGCTGGGGTTGCGGGGCTGCCGAGGACTTGGGCGGGAACTTGCCTCCAGGACCAGCGGGAGAGGGGACAAGCAAGACAGGACGGGGCGGGGAGGGAGGCAGGCAGATATGCAAAGAGCAGGCACAGCCCTGGCCTGAGGCAGCCAGGCTGACCAGGGTCGGGATGAGGGCCCCATGGTGGAAGATCCCAGGCCCCAGACAGCAGGACCACACACAGGGACCAAGCCCCACAGAGCCTGCCACAGGCTGGGGTGGCTGACGAGAGCCTCAGCAAGTGCTCAGAGCAGGCAGGTAAGAAGGGTCAGATGGAGGGGGGTCCACTGTCACCGGGGCCAAGGAGGATGGGGTGCAACAAGAGTGGGGACAGGACACGCTTTCCGGTGAAGGGAACCGGAGGGTGCGGCTGACAGGGAGGCCCTCACCTGGGAAAGGCCCTCAGGGATCCCCCCTTGCAAGATACTCAAACTGCAAGTGCATCAGAATTACCAGTTGTTGCTGGCTGCCATGGAGTCAGGCCCCCGACTTACGGTGACCCGCACGTACAACGGAATGAAACACTGCCCCGTGCTGCACCATCCCCACAATCAACTGCAGATCAGACTGTTGTGATTTATAGGGTTTCACTGGCTGATTATTTAATGGTTGCCAGGTCTTTCTTCCTAGTCTCTCAGTCTGGAAGCTCCACTGAAACCTGTTCAGCATCACAGCAACATGCAGGCCTCCGGTGGCTGTGCGTGAGGCGCATTGGCTGGGAATCGAACTCAGGTCTCCCACATGGAAAGCAAGAATTCCATCACTGAACCACCAAAAAGTGCAGCTCCCCCCACGCTACCTCGGCCTTGCAGAAGCGCCTCCCTGAAGGGTGCAGCCTCAGGGCCTGCATGTAAAACACACATGGAGTTCCCACCCCTTTCTGCCTGCCTGGAGGACTGCACTCTGAGAAACACAGACTCAGGATCAGTACGGTACAGATGAGGAAACTGAAGACCAGAGAGGTAAAGCGATTGGTATACAGTCACAAAGTCCATTGGGGCAAAGTGGGGAACCAGAGCCCAGCTTGGAAATCCCAGCCTCTGGACTGCTCTGCTGGCCTGAAGGCCTCCCCACAGGCCAGCTGGGGCCCCCTCACACCCCTTGCCTCCGAGGGCCAAGATGGAAGAGATGAGAAATCCCTGGGCATAGAATCCATCCGGCTTGTCGCCTGCCTGTGTCCACAGGTTGGGCTCCTGGCCTCCCACACCCACCCAGGGCCACCTGCACCCCAGCCCCACTCCCCACTGGTCCTACAGTCCCTCCCCCTCCCCAGACACTGGGGATCCCCTCACTCACCATAGTCCTTCTTGCAGTACTTTTTCATGTTAATCTTCAGCTTCCCTTTGGAGGCCTTGCAGTAGGAGTCGCAGTCTGAGGGCAGGGGAGAGAGCAGAGACAGAAGCTAATTAGGCTGGCGATGAATAGCCTGGTGGGGCGGGTGGGAGGCCGCCTCTCTGAATACCCGCAGCCCTGATACCCCTCGGCCAGGCCTCGGCGCGGGCTCAGGCAGGCGGCCATTCAGGGCAGGCCCGGTCTTCTAAAGAGGCATTGGGACAAAGGGCCCCCAGCCAGCCCCTCCTCTGGCCTGACGAATCCTTTAGCCGCTGCCTGCAGGCCGCCCCAGCCTTCGTGAGACTCCGGGCACTCGTATTGTGCCACCCAGGGCTTCTGAGCGCCACACAAATTCCCCCTGTTCTTAAGACGCAACTGGAGCCTGATTAAAGCCGATAGAGGCCTCATTGTCACCCCGCGCCCCGGGTCTGTGTCAGATGCTGGCTTTCACAGCACAGAGCCTCTGGCTGGGGTCAGGCCCCAACAAAAGGGGTCACAGAGGAAATTAGCAGCCCATGAAGCATTAGAAAACCCCTTTGGTGTCCACTCTACTGGAGTGTGCAAATAAAATGCCCCACGGAGGGAGTTCAGTTCTAATGGGCTCTACTGCTGAGAGGCAGGGTTGCCCAGCCTGCTGCTGCTGGTGTCACTTCAGGGGCTTCCGGAGCCCGGAACGAGCAGGCAGCGTGTGCGGGGTGCCCAGGCCTGCCAGCAATCGGACTGCTTCTTCTGGGGCAGCTGGCATCTACCCCAGATACAGACCTCCATCCCACCCCACCATGCCCTCTCCCTGCCGCCTCTTCCTGCTCTTTGGGAAGGTGATGTAATTCTGTCACTAGGTCCTCATGCCTGACAAGCACCCCCAACACTTTACATGTGGACTGTATCCCATTCTCACAACTATGCCTCAATGTGTTATTCCTATTCTGCAGACAAGAGAGCTGAGGCCCAGAGAGAGCATTCTACCCGCCCAGTGAATTACAGACAGTGCCAAGACTGGGCCTTGAACTTGGGTCTGAGTTGCCGAGGCCACTGGGCTCTTGGTATGTCAGGCTGCATCTGGATAAACTCCAATGGAGTCCCACTCAGTGCGAGCCAGGTGTGAAGCACAGCTGGAGACCAGCAGCCAGGCTGTGTTCTAGGTGTCGAGGTGAGGCACAGCTGGTCATGTGGGCTGGGTGTGTGCTGGTGACGGGTGGCCAGAGGGCAACTGGGCATGTGAGGGGATACACACACACATCAACAGGTGACCTCTCAGGAGCAGCTGCCAGCCCCTCATCCTGCATGGTGAAAAACCCAGGCTCAGGTGGGGGAGGGGAGACTTGCCTGGGAGCACAGGGCACAGCCAGGCCCCCCAGCGCCCCTATGGCTTAGACCAGCAGGGAGTATTCAGAGGACAGAAGAGCAAAACTGGAGACGTCCCCCATCCTAAGTCAGCACCCTGGCCTCGTGGGAGGCAGCTGCCTCCTAAACTCTGGGGTGCACTGACTGCAGCCTCAACTAAAGTCGATCCCACCCAGTGTCCTGCAGCCGTGGGCCTAGCAGCCCCCTGCCCCTCCCGGGCCAGTTCTTGGACCCCAGTTAGCAACCAGTCCCAAGAAGTGAGAGAAAATCAGCCCCTTCCCACTGCCCTGTGGGACACAGGGATGGCAGAGTACAGAGATAGTCCACCAGCTGGAAGACTGGCTGGTTATCCAAGTAGGGCCCTGTTGGGACGGAGGGGCTGGGTCATCCAGGGTGACCTTCATTCTACTATGGCCAAGCCCGAGGAGTCAAGATGAGAGGTAACGGCAGTTCTGATACACAGATCAGCACGTCGTCACCACCATCATCATCCCTTCCCTCAACTACGTCTCTCAGCCGTGTCTCTGCCAGCTCACGGGGCAGATGACGCACAGCAAAGCCACTATTGTGGCTGAACCCGGCTGTGAGCAAGTCCTGGCAGTCCTGAGTGAGCCGGCTGGGCTCGCCCCACTTGCGCCACTTAGGAAAGTGTACTGGAATGCAAGCAGGCTGAGTGACATCCCCGCAGGACAGCCATGAATCCACTCTAACGTCTTTCTTGTTGGTCTTTAAGGAAGGCTCTCGCCCATGTCAGGACTTAATTCCCATCACAGGAAATCACGAGCTGCCTCCTCTCAGCGGGTCGGGACACGTTGCTGCGTCCTGGCCCTGCTGTCAACTGCCTGGGCTCACAGAGCGCCCCTTAGCATGTCAGCCCTTCTGAGCCTCAGGACACCTTTGCGAGAGAGGTGTTGCTACTCTCACCTTGAAGATGCTATTCCCAGCCACAGCTCAGACAGACACTAGACGGGCCTCCCAAATCCAGCCCTGCAGTGCGGGGCAGAGGGCAGCAGCCGAGTCTTCCCAACAGTCTGCCGTCTGCATCGCCAGCTCACCTCCTCTCCTTCCCTCTGCACCACTCTCCCGGCTGGGGAGGATCTTTGTTGTTGTTGAATGGCAACCCCACATAAGACAGAACGAAACACTGCCTGGTCACGTGGCGTGCTCATGACCACTGGCATGCTCCAGTTCACTGGTATTTTCCAACCTATGGGCTCATCTCCCAGCACTTTATTGGACAGTATACTATTGTGAGCCATAGGGCTTTCACTGGCTGATTTTTGGAATTAGTTTGCCAGGCCTTTCTTCCTAGTCTTAGTCTGGAAGTTCCACTGAAACCTGTCCACCATGGGTGACCCTGGTGGTATTTGAAATACTGCTGGCACAGTTTCCAGCATCTAGCTACATGCAAGCCACTACAGGATGACAAACGATAAACGGTGTTGGAGTAACCCATCTCCATCTAAAGCTCCCATTTTCAGAGCCAAGTATCCACCTGGGACAGAACTTGTCCAGAAGGTGTGGCACCCATTGCTGGCCAATTAAATCAAGCTCCCAGGCCCTGTCTTGACAAATCACAAGAGTGACTGAATGAACTGTGATAACAATGAGGAACTGATGAATACCAAGAGTCTGCACCTCAAGAACCGCAGCCACAGACATGGCGCTTTCAAGATGTCACTGTTCTAATGGTTTACATGGCTCCTCTCAACTCTTCCTTTAGCCCATTTTACAGAGGAAACTGAGGTACATAGACCTCAGGGACTTGACCAAGGTCCTGTGGCTAGTGAAGCAGCCTGGCTGCAGAGTCTACGCTCTCAACCCAGTGGCCCCCAGTGCTGCTGTACAATGGAACCACCAGGGAGCTTTAGAGACCACAGATGGCCTGGGTCGCACACCCACAGATTGTGATTGAGAGAGCAGCCTGAGGGTCTGCATTTTCAAAGCTCCCCACTCGGAGGATTCTCACAGGCAGCCGGGGTTAGAGCCCCTGTCGTAACCAACTGTAAGATGTCAGGAGGGCAGGCCCGGGGTCTCTGCATCTAAGACGTACACAGAGCACCAGCTTCCTGGATGAAAGGCCTGGACGGGTGCTTTACTGACTTAAGCTGGAAGAGAACCTCGAGCTGTCTACCCTTACAGCAACTGGCGTCAGCCTCGGAGTGCTGGCAATTATTTATTATTTTTGGTGGGTTTACCGTCTTTCCTCTCAGTCAGCTGAAAATTCTTGTCCAGTGTGCTTGTTGCAAAGCGTCCCCTACTTCCTTCAGATCTGCTGACTCTAACTCAGTTGTGCCATCACCCACCTGTCAGTTTGTCCTACTGTGGTGACTTTCATGTTGCTGTGATGCTGGAAACTGTGCCGCTAGTTACTTCAAATACCAGCGGGATCAGCCACAGTGGGCAGGTTTCGGAGGAGCTTCCAGACTAAGACAGACTGAGAAAAAGGCCTGGTGATCTACTTTCAAAAACCAGCCAATGAAAACCCTATGGATCACAACAGAGCACTGCCTGATATAGCGCTGGAAGATGAGCCCCTAGGATGGAGGCACTCAAAATACACAGTGGCCGCAACAACGGACTTGAGCACACCAACCATCGAGAAGATGGCTCAGGACTAGGCGATGTTTTGTTCTGCTGTGCGTGGGGTAACCATGAATCCGAGTCCGCTCTACAGGAACTAATAAAGACAAATCCGTTGTGAGCTACGACGATTGAAAAACCAAGCTTGTTAGTATTGTATGTAAAACATGGGTAGACAGTCTTGGGGTGAGAGACTGAAATGTCCTCCTTCGGGGTAAAATGAATAACCTTCAGGATGTGGACATTGTAAGAACTGCTTGGCTGCTTGGGAACTACTTGTTTTGGTCATATTCCAGATAGCTGCATTGGACAAGTGACCCTGGATAAGAGAATTATTCCTGTAATTTCTTCCTCTATCAAATATACACCCAGCTTACAGAGACAGCTTTAGGTAGACAAACCACAGCTTTCACATGCAGCTTTGACTTTGTCTTCAGAATGGTATCTGCTTGGCAGCAACCCACATAGGCTCTCCCAGTTCTGTTCTAAAATAGCTATTAAGACAATGAAAGAACGAAAATTCGCAGTAACACCAAAAACGAAACTGATAGATGACCCCATGTTGGAATCTGGGAGCAATCTCCAATAATTAGAGGCAGATGGGGGTGGAATAAGCAAAACCTGCCCAGGTTTTACCTCCAGACATAGCCCTTTGTCTGATGAAGAGAAAGATCCTGGAAGGAGGGAGGATGACAGACAACCACCAGGAAACACGTGGGCAGGGGCCATGGTGGTGACGCCATCCTACAGGGAGAGGAAGCTCAGGAGGGGAGGCAGTGGTGGCAGTGCAGATGTGAACGTGCATCTTGATCTAAATCACTGATGCAAAGACTCAGAAAGTCAGTCAATGGGAAAAGGGCAAAGATATCACTTCCAGGGAGCAGAAGTGACTCTACATAAAAGCCTAGTAGGAACAGGAAACTGGAGACGGAGGTGGGCATGTCCCCCTGCCACCCAGTGTGGATTTGAGACAGGAAGCCAGCCGTCACTCTCTAGTACAAGGGTCAGCCATAGACGGTAGGTAACCCAATGGAGGTGGCAGACTTAAGCTCTAAAAAGACACAGCCTCTGTGAAATAGGGGCAGAAAACCATAAGGAGAGGCCAGGCTGTGCTGAAAAGGCCGTGTAGTGATATAAAAAGGGCCATACAAGACAGAAAGAAGAGTTGATAAAACAAAAGCTAGAACAAAAACCTAAAATCCCAGTAGCTCAATTAAAATCCACTTTGGAAGCAGTAATGGGAAATGATATTGTAGAAAATTGAATCAGAAACGTGGAGAATAAATTGGAAAAACTCTCACAAAGTTTAGGGGAAAGCAATAAAGACATGGAAACTATGAAAGAAAATGATAAAAATCTGAGACAGAATGTGAAGGGGTGACATGTGATTAGTAGAGAACCAGGGCAGAGGTTAAATAGAGTAGAAACAAAAAGCAAACATAGGATTCCTGTGATGAAGGCAGACCTAGGTATCTGGAAGGGAAACCCAACCCATTGCTGTCGAGTTGATTCTGACTCATAGAGACCCTATAGGAGAGAGTAGAACTGCCCCATACGGTTGCCAAGGCTGGATTCTTAATGGAAGCAGATTGCCACATCTTTCTCCCATGGAGCAGCTGGTGGGTTTGAATCACCGACCTTTCGGTTAGCAGCCGATCACTTAACCACTGTGCCACCAGGGCTCCTTTGCAAAAGGGAAGGGCTACTCGAATTCTTGGAAAAATCAGGGAAAAGAGACCAACATGTAGACATACATTGGCAAATGTATGAAATACGGTATAAGGGAAAAATGTAAAGATTAAGAAAATAAATAAAAAACAAGTGGCCAAACGACCACGGAGCAATGTCTATAAGGTCTTGAGGGGGAAAAGTTTGTGACTGGAGAATTTTATACCTAGCTAGACTGTCTTATATGTGTGCAAGCCATAATAACGAAAAATATTCTCCACTGTGCAAGGTTCAGAAAATACTCTGATCATGCATCCTTTTTTGAAAAAAGTACTTGAGAATGTTTTTCAATCAACTGAAGTGAATCAAAAATATGAGTTTAAGAGGGGAACGTCATGCTATAAATGGGCTATGATGAGCACTGAACCAGTGAACAAACAGATTTCAAATTTGGTTTTAAAAGTGAATACAGACATGAAAATAAATTTTAAATGTCCGAGAGGAAATATCAGCCTACACAGGCGTAAATAACTATAAAAACTTAGTTTGAAACTTTAGATCATGTTGACAAAAGCTAAGCAGAATGAGGCAGGGAACAAAAGTGCTGTGTCCTGTGTTAAACACAGAGAACGCAAAAGGTGCTATCTTATGCTTGACTCCGACCAATAAGAGCTAACAGATCACATAATGCTTTTGAAACACTAAAATATACCCACAAAATACTGGAAAGATAGGAAATAAATAGTGATTAATATGTCAAAAGGCAAACCAGAAAATAATAGAAAAGATAAAAAGCAAGTATGACAGATTAGGATAACAGAAAAACAACCACCTGAAAAATAAAATAATAACTCTAATGGACTCAGCTCTATGGGAAAGCTGATTTAAAAATATTAAATAATGCTAAATAAAGCGATTTTAGAAAAAGCTCATAACGGAAGCAATGGCAAAGGCGTATCAGCAAATGAAAACCGAAGACTAAAACAACAGGTGCAAACGCTAATATCAGACAGAGCAGAACCCAAGGCCAAAGAATTTAAGACAGACAAAGCAGACGCCCTGGCAATAAGCACATTTATCGTTTTGTGTGGAATAACATCTCAAGGAAATAGATTAAGCAAAAACTGATAGAAATACATAGCGCAACAGAAACACGGAAGTAGTGAGAGGTGGCTAAATGAATTCCAGGAAGCTGAAACTGTACAGGCCACATCTCCTGACCATGGCATAACAATAATTTTCCATCATTGAACAAGAAAGAATGAAAATAAATGAAGCGTACTTAAGTCTAGAAGTTAGAAGATGAGTAAACAAAACCTGAAGAAAGCAAGCAGAAGGAATTAATAAAAACAGAAGCAGAAATTAGAGTGCTTACTGAAAAAACTCGAAAATTACAAATACATCCAAGAACTGATTTCCTGAAAAGCCACAAAACAAACAAACAAACAAGAAACCCAACAAAACACTGTCATGTCTAATTATGAATAAAAGAGAGAAAACAGGCACAATATAGCAAGCAATGAGAAAAAGGGCATAACCACAATGCAGAGAACACTTTATAAATTTTAAGACTATAATATACGACTGGAGACTAAAATTTTGGAACTCTGAATGCAATGCATTATTTTTTAAGGAAGATATAAATGACCAGGTTGAGCTAAAGAAGAGATATAAAATCTGAATAGACTAATAGTCTTAGAAATCTTTGGCTCTAGACAGTTTCAGACAACGGTCCATTGAAACATTTAAAAGGCAGTTCATTTTTATGCCATTTGATCTGTTCAGAAACACAGCAACAAACAGAACGCTATTAGGCTGAACGACTCGAAATTGCCGATAACCAATTATTCTTCAACTACAAAAAAAAAAGAAAAACACGGTTCAGCCTTAATATAAAAGCCTGTTGTTGTTTGTTGCCGTCAAGTGGATTCTGACTCATGGCGACCTCCTGCGTGCAGGGCAGAAAGGGTTTTCAAGGCTGAAACGGTTCAGAAGCAAATATAAAAGCTAGCATAACCTTAAATGCACACAAGCCCTGTAGACTAACTGATCCATCTCATTTTTGAGTAAAGACTGATCCCCATCACCTGGCCGAGACTCTTGTCCAGTGGGTGCTTACTCCGCTTGCTCAGGGGACCCTTGGGGCTGACATAGAGGGTGCAGGTAAGTACTGGCTGACCTGCAGGATCACCCTCCTGCCCTCCCTAACAAGAGACAGGAGTTGCCAGGGCTGGGTCTGGGTACCGCCTGGCTCCCTACTTGCACACGCTCAGTCCCAGGGAGAGCCGCTGAGACCGGAGGCCGCCATCTGCCCAGCTCACAGCGGGCCCATCCTGGCTGGCTGGCATCCGGCTCCTCCCGGGAGCAGCCTGCCCTTCCTTTTATTCCTCCCACCTGCTCCCCTGGCCAACCTACAGCCAAGCGCCAAGAGGTGGCCCTGCAGGCCCAATCCCAGTGGCCAGCCCTCCCGCCCTCTTCCTCCACCTTGGGTAGCTCGCCCTCTGGTCTGTTCCTGGGCGCCAGGTGCCAGAAGCCTGCTGGGCAGGCCTGCTCACCGATCGGAGCTCATCTCCCAGCATATGGCAGGCAGAGCCACGTCCCACCACCGGAGCCAGGGCCACCGCATCTGGCACCTCCCCTTGGTGCAGGGCGGGGAGCTGGCAGGGGTCTCGCTCTCAGAGCCCCAGCACAGCACCTCTGCTTCTCTGCCTCTGGGCTGTCGGGCTCAGGAAGGCGGGTGGTGGGTGTAATGAGTGATGGACACCCCACCAACATCCTTCCTCCCCAGGGCAGAGAAACCTGGAGGGTTGGGGTTTCAGGCGCCAACAGGAAGGGTGGGCATGGTGAGGGGCCCTGGGTGAAAGAGCTCAAGAAAAAGGGGGGTGGGGTTAGGAGGGGCAACCAGCATTTTGACTTGGCCTCTCTGCCTACCAGCAGGTGACAAAAGGCAGGTGAGGCCAGGCTCCCCAGAGAGTTTTGGCTCCACCTGACCTGGAGCTGCAGAGTTGCTTGGGATCTGCCAGCCGGTGAGCCCAATTTTCAATGTGTTTGATTGTCAAGGTGCTGCAGGTGTCTGTGGGTTTGACGACAGCCATCACAGGGAAGGCTCACTGAGGATGGAGGAGACACTCCCCGCCATGCCAAATCTCGCACCCTGGTCCTGGGCTGCAGGTGGCTCCATGACTCTCCCCCATCACCACCCTCTTGCTGCCCTCACCAACAAGCACTTTGTCCAGTGGTCTGGCCACCTCCCTGGGACAGCCAAGTCCACAGGCAGTTCTGTAGCCCCCACGTATCTCTCCAAGCTTGTGTTGGTCTCGTGCACCCACTTCATCACCCCCAAGCCCTACCTGCCTTGATAGCATAACGTGCGTTTAACTTTGTGGTCTAGGGCATAGAGACCAAGAGCCTCCCACCCCTGCACATGAGGCATTCTCTAGCAATGGACTGGCAGGGGGGCTAGGCGTGAGGTGCTTTGTGACTTATGAGGGCAAACGACTGGTAAAAAAAACAAAAAACAAAAAAAACAACCCTGTAACATAGCAAAAGATTGGTATCTTTATAAAGAATTCTTCTGAATCAATAAGAAAGATAGCAATCTAAAGTACAAATGAAAGAATAGCTAGTTTACAAACCCACCACAAGGGGATGAAAAAATGTTCTACTTCAAATAATCCAAGAAACACATCTTAAATCACCAGGAATATACCACGCTTGCCTAGGAAGTTAGCAAAAGCAAACACACACACCCAAGTGGTTGGGGGTGCAAATTAATACAGACTTTCCTGAGAGTACCTGGCAAGCACACACACCTTTGGTGCAGCAACCCCACTTCCATGAATGTATCATCCATTCCCCCCATGTGTCTGTCAGTTTGTTGTACTGCGGGGGCTTACGTGTTGCTGTGATGCTGGAGCTATGCCACCGGTATTCAAATACCAGCAGGGTCACCCAAGGTGGACAGGTTTCATCGGAGCTTACAGACTAGGAAGAAGGACCCAGCAGTCTACATCTGAAAAGAATTAGCCGTGAAAACCTTATGAATAGCAGTGGAACACTGTCTGATACAGTGCCGGGAGATGTGCACCCCAAGTTGCAAGGCACTCAAAATATGACTGGGGAAGAGCTGTCTCCTCAAAGTAGAGTCAACCTTAATGATGTGGATGGAGTCAAGCTTTCGGGACCTTCACTGGCTGATGTGGCACGACTCAAAATGAGAAGAAACAGCTGTAAACATCCATTAATAATCGGAACCTGCAATGTACGAAGCATGAATCTAAGAAAATTGGAAACTGTCAAAAATGAAACGGAACACATAAACATTGACATCCTAAGCATTAGTGAGCTGAAATGAACTGGTATTGGCCATTTTGAATTGGACAATCATAGAGTCTACTATGCTGGGTATGACAAATTGAAGACAAAAGGCGTTGCGTTCATCGTCAAAAAGAACAATTCAAGATCTATCCTGAAATACAACACTGTTAGTGATAGGGTAATATACATACGACTACAAGGAAAACCAGTTATTATTATTATTCAGATTTACGAACCAAACACTAAGGCCAAAGATGAAGAAACTGAAGATTTTTACCAACTTCCGTGGTCTGAAATTGATCAAACATGTAGTTAGGATGCACTGATAATTACTGGTGACTGGAATACAAAAGTTGGAGACAAAGGAGAAGGATCGGTAGTTGGAAAATACGGCCTTGGTGATAGAAACGATGTTGGAGATCACATGATAGAATTTTGCAAGACCAATGACTTCTTCATTGCAAACAACTTTTTTCACCAACGCAAGCAGCAACTATACATGTGGACCTCGCCAGATGGAATACACAGGAATCAAATTGACTACCTCTGTGGAAAGAGACCATGGAAAAGCTCAATATCATGTCAGAACAAGGCCAGGGCCAACTGTGGAACAGACCATCAATTGCTCATATGCAAGTTCAAGCTGAAACTGGAGAAAATCAGAGCAAGTCCACGAGAGCCAAAATATGACCTTGAGTACATCCTACCTGAATTTAGAGACCATCTAAAGAATAGATTTGACGCACTGAACACTAATGACTGAAGACCAGACGAGTTGTGGAATATCAAGGACGTCATACATAAAAAAACAATAGGTCATTAAAAAGATAGGAAAGAAAGAAAAGACCAAAATCGATGTCAGAAGAGACTCTGAAACTTGCTCTTGAATGTCAAGTAACTAAAGCAAAAGGAAGAAATGAAGTAAAAGAGCTGAACAGAAGATTTCAAAGGGTGGCTCCAGAAGACAGAGTAAAGTATTATAATGAAATGTGCAAAGACCTGGAGGCAGAAAACAGAAGGGGAAGAAT